>NC_053490.1:74698239-75898239 GCF_905171775.1 Rana temporaria | reverse complement strand
ACATTTTATAACAAAATATAAAACTGTTTTGTTTTTTCAAAATTTTTGTTCTTTTTAAAAAAAAATTAACACAAAAAAAAAACAGAAGTGATTAAATACCACCAAAAGAAAGCTCTATTTGTGAGGAAAAATTATAAAAATGTCATTTGGGTACAGTGTTGCATGACCGTGCAACTGTCATTCAAATTGTGAGAGCGCTGAAAGCTGAAAATTGGTCAGGGCAAGAAGGGGGTGAAAGTGCCCTGTATTGTTGAAGTGGTTAAGGTTAAAAACCTTCCGTCTTCAGAACCACATCATATTTTCAGAAGGACGTCAGCAATGCCAGCCTCCATAACATTATAACAATGGACTTTTATTTTGACTGTAATGCCCCGTACACACGATCAGATTTTTCGGTGGAAAAACCTTGGATGGTAAGGCCCCGTACACATGACCAGTTTCCTCGGCAGAATTCAGCTTCCGACCGAGTTTCTGGCTGAATTCTGCCAAGAAACCCGGCCGTGTGTACACTTTCGGCCGAGGAAGCCGACGAGGAGCTCGGCGAGGAAATAGAGAACATGTTCTCTATTTCCTCGTTGTTCTATGGGAGCTCTCGTCCCGCCGAGCTCCTCGGCGGCTTCAGTGCTGAACTGGCCGAGGAACTCGATGTGTTTGGCACGTCGAGTTCCTCGGCCGTGTGTACGAGGCCTAATTCCGCTCAAAACACTATGACGAGCTGAGAAAATTAGGTTCTATGCCTCCGAGCATGCATCCAATTGTTTCAGAGCATGCATCGGAATTTTGCGCGTCGGAATTGCTACAGACGTTCGGAATTTCCGATTGGAATTTTTTCAGTCAAAAGATTGTTGGCAGAAATTCTGACAGGAAAAGTTCGATGGAGCCTACACATGGTTGTAATTTCCATTCAAAAGCTCATACCGGACTTTTCTTGTCGGAAATTCAGACCGTGTGTACAGGGCATTAATTATACCAATGAAAGTGATTTGTTATATCTGTTCAATAAATGCAAAGAAATTACCTGTTGATTCTGCCAGAAATCCTGTGAGCTCCTAACATCCTGTGCTTTCTGACTCTGACACTAATTTCCAGTTCTGTCACTGCACTACAGAACACATCCCCCTATGTTACAGAAGATAGGGGAGGTGGTGTTCTATAGCCCTGCCCTAGGGTGACAACACTGCTCCTCGATAGGCTTTGGGGAGTGAGCAAAGCTTGAAAAAAGCATTTTTGCTCTTGGTTTTAGAATTCTTTAAAGTGATTCTGTCAAGTGGTTAATAAAAATTCTAATTGCACTCCACTTTGATGAAACAGCTTTATATTAGCCACGCTTATCGGAATCTGGAAGCCCCCTTTAACAAAGGGGACCCTCAGATGCCCCCCCCCTATGTCAATTGGTAACGGGCCTACCATTTCACAAATAAAAGTGTCAAACATGTTAAAAAACACAGTAGACAGCTTGGGACAAGTCCTTTATTAAAAAAAGAAAAAAAATGCCAGCAATGTAATCTATTCTCGAGCGGAGGATACAGAGAAAACAAAACGCAGACACGATCCACCTCCATGGGAGGTTCCTCGCCGAATGACGCTCTTAAATAACGGAGGGTGGGGCCACCAATCACATGTGCGGGTGACCCTGCCCCCTCTGACGCAACGGGGAAATGCTGCGGGGTTACCCAGTGACATGCACAGGTGGCCCCGCCCCCCTCTGACCCAAATGGGAGTTGTCTACCCCAATTTCCACAAATTTGCCTCTTGACACGCATGTGATGCTGCAACGTACTTTGCTTCAGTTGAAGAAAGAGCGACAGTTACTTGGTTTCGACTAGACCGACTTATGGTTCCTTTCCCATACTGGAAGATGAATCCACTTGTGGATTTGCGGTCTGTGCAGTCCCCAATCAGCATCCACAAATCCGAGCAGTGTTGGATTGGATGTTGCTGGTACCTGTAACTTCATCTACTTGTTCCTTTGAGGTATTGCATCACTCTTTTTACTGTGTTCCAATCACACTGACAGGGAGCTGAGACTTTCCATAATATGCCCACTGCTGCGGCTATGTCTGGTCACGCTGGCAACATATAGCAGCTTACCAATTGCTCTGTGATATGCATCATTGCTGGGTAGCAGGTTTTCTGCTTCATTGCTCTTTAGATAGCCTGGTTTTATAGGAGTTTTCACTTCTTTTGCAATGTGCATATGGATTTGTTCCAAAGTTTGGGAGATTTTCTGATGTTGGTTGAGGGGATAACTTCCATCTTCCTCTCTCTCTATTTGGAATCCCAGATAGTAGCTAATGTTCCCTAGCTCTTTGATTTCAAAATGTCATTTCAGCTTGTGAACTGATTGTAATCCCCTTCTTGTTAAAATCAGGTTATAATGTCATCAACATAGATAAAAATGTATATCCATCTGTCTTCTTCATTCTTGGAGTAGAGACAGGGGTCTGCTTTACTTCTCGAGAATCCCTCTCTGGTAAGTACTTTTTTTCACTTTCTCATTCCACATCCTTGCAGATTGCTTAAGACCGTAGATGCTCTAATGAAGTTTACACAAAATATTGTCTCCTTGCTCAAACCCTGGTGGTTGCTCCATGTAGAGATCTTCCTTAATGTCTCCATATAGGAAAGCAGTTTTAATGTCTAGGACGGTGTTTCACTTGCATGCCCCTGTACACACCATCATACAGAAATCCGCGCGTACACGATACGCGGTGACGAGGCCGCGCCGTCGCCGCGACGATGACGCGGCGACGTGCGCAGCCCTGGAAGTTCAATGCTTCCACGCATGCGTCAAAGTCATTCAACGCATGCGAGGGATGGCGGCCGCTCGGACATGTACGGTAAGTCTGTACAGACGACCGAACATGTCCGACGGACAGGATTCCAGCGGGCATGTTTCTAAACATGTTTAGAAACATTTGTCCGCTCGAAAACGGTCTGGCGGACAAATGTACGCTGGAAACCTGTCCGCTCGGCCGTACACACGACCGAACATGTCTGCTGAAACTTGTCCGCGGACCAGTTTCAGCAGACATGTTCGGTCGTGTGTACGGGGCCTAAGAAGCACTCTGATGGTGGAGTGTTTTACGACTGGAGTGAATGTTTCATCTTAATCTTTACCGAATTTCTGGCAGTAACCCTTGGCAACTAGTCTGGCTTTGTATATGTGGATATTCCCTTCTGTGTCTGACTTTACTTTGAAAGTCAATTTACTTTCTATAGTTTTGGGATTAGGAGGGAGCTCTGTGAGTGTCCAGGTTTTATTTTCTTGAAGTGGCTTTAATTCTTCTTCTGCTTTTCTCCATTTATTGGCTTCACATTTTGGCAGATTTTCTATGTCTTCCCAGGATGTTGTGTTGGTTCAAGTATGCTGTGTGTTTTGACAGTGTATGACAGCTTGCGGGGTGGTATCCCTTTTGTAGTCCGAGTGAATCTTCTGACTTCAAGCAGTCCAGCATGATCTGGTGGGGAACTTGATTTAGGCATTGCGAGTTCCACCTCCCGTCCTGACTCCTGCACAGGTTCACTTTGGTCAACCTTTTCTTCTGGTTTGCTCAGTATATCCACTTCCCAGCTTTCAGGGATTGGTGTTTCTGATTATGGGCTCTCATCAAAATAAACACTACGGCTTATTGTCACTTTGTTAGTCTTTGGGTGTAGGATTCTGTAACCCTTAGTTTGCTTGCTGTAACTTACTAGAATGCCCTCTATGGCTCTGTTCTCCAGCTTGGATCGCATTTCACTTGGAATAAAGGCATATGCTTTAATCCAAACACTTGATGTGCCCTATGCTAGGCTTTGAACTATGCCACATTTCAAATGGAGTACTTTAATGGCTCTTGAGGGTAGTTTGTTTTGTAGGTAGGCTGCAGTCATGACTGCTTCTCCCCAGTAATTGTGAGGTAGGATGGAATCCGACAGCATGCATCTGGCCATATCTATAAGGGTCCTTTCACACCAGCGGACCGTTCGTCCGTTCATTACAAGTCCGTTAACGGACTTGTAATGAATCCCTATGGGAACGCGTCCGTTAGCAGATAGAGCATCCGCTAGCGTCCGCGTCAGTCGGGATCCGCTTTTCCGAACGGAAGAAACCCTATTTTTCTTCCGTTCGGCGGAACGGACCGGATGCAGACGGACAGACGGTCCGTCTGCATCCGGTTCCCCATAGGGGACAGCGGAGCAGAGACAGGGCGGTCCCTGCACTGTGTGCGGGGACCGCCCTATCCGCCGACAGCTCAGCGGGGATCCCCGCTGAGCCTAGGCGGACACACGGAGTGGACCCAGAAACGGTCCGCTCCGTGTGAAAGAGCCCTTAGAGTGCAATTTTTCCATTCTGCTTCATCGTTTTGTTCAGGTGTGTATGGTGTGGTTGTCCTTCTGGTTCTGTAACATACAGCACTTTCTTTGCAAGGATACTCTGCTTGCACTGTGGTGTAATGCAGTTCAGGAAGCCCTGGCCTTTAGGGCTCTTTCACACAGGCGGACCGTATGTTCCACTTTTTCATCCATCCATGTACAGATGAAAAAGGGACATACATTGATCCCTATGAGATTGCGGGTGTCAGCGGATGAATATCCGCTGAAACCCGATCTCAAAACATAAAAAAACATATATATTTGCTGGATAATCTCATTACAGGTATTAAAGTGGAGGTTCACCCGGAAATGTAAATTTTTAACATTAGATTCATGCTCATTTTGTCTAGGGGAATCGGCTATTTTTTTTAAAAACTAAGCAGTACTTACCGTTTTAGAGAGCGATCTTCTCCGCCGCTTTCGGGTATGGGCTGCGGGACTGGGCGTTCCTATTTGATTGACAGTCTTCCGACAGGCTTCCGACGGTCGCATCTATCACGTCACGATTTTCCGAAAGTAGCCGAACGTCGGTGCGCAGGCGCCGTATAGAGCCGCACCGACATTCGGCTTCTTTTGGCTACTCGTGACGCGATAGATGCGACCGTCGAAGCCTTTCGGAAGATTGTCAATCAAAAAAGAATGCCCAGTCCCGAAGACCATACCCGGAAGCGGCGGAGAAGATCGCTCTCTAAAACGGTAAGTACTGCTTAGTTTTTAAAAAAAATTGCCGATTCCCCTAGACAAAATGAGCATCAATCTAATGTTAAAAAAAAAATTTCGGGTGAACTCCCGCTTTAACAACAAGCAGAATACAATAGTTTTCCCTATAGTGGCTCTTTGTTTTATATGGAGTCACACCTATTCCCATAGTATTGGTGCATAGCCTTACATTTTTTTTTTAATATTGGGAGGAATAGTAATAGATTACTAGAATTGAAATATATTTAATAATATTGGAGCTCCAAGAGATACCCTTTTGTGAGTTTTATAATTAGAAAAATGTAGGTCTAGTTTAAAACTCATAATTCCTCTCATAATTCCTCTCAAGTCTATAATTACATTTCCAGTCCCCTGACTTCAGTACTGCTCATTATAAGAGCGGAGAAAACATACAAATGTATGTGGAATAGTGTGTATCACACTAACTGCAAGCTGATGCTTCTGCTAAAAATCTTCCCTGTTGCGCCTCTGCAGAGCCGCGGGATACTGTCCTGAGTGGCTGTAAAGGGTTACAGTTGCGGCTGCCACTTACCGACCCCCTCTGCCCTCTCAACCATTCATGGAACTCCCACAATTATTGTCCCACAAAGCATCTCATTCTGTGAATGGGTGGTGGAGGTCTCCTGTCATTTAACTGCTCGGACTCCATTCACATCGTGCAAAAATACGAGCAGGCATTCTGTAAATGGGGCAGAGAATAGAAATGACTGGGCGATTGGTGCAACTTTTCTCAGTAACAGAGACTGCAATTAACTCTCAAAGCGCAGGAAAACATCAACTCAGCACAGTATTCGTGGCTTTGAGGGGGGACACCGGGAAGAATTTTTAACAGAAGCAGCTCCTGGTAGGCAATGGGATACACACCTTTAAACATAACTAATGTACATGGTTCTGTATATACGTAAATAAATAAATAGGTTTTAAATGAGCCCTGCATACAAACAGGTTTAGATATGATTTAGAAAAATCTGATAATAAAAATGTTGAGTGTTGTCCTAGATCATGGGTCTTCAAACTACGGCCCTCCAGTTGTTTAGGAACTACAATTACCATCATGCCTAGTCTGTGAATGTCAGTGTGTTACAATGCCTCATGGGATGTGTAGTTCTACAACAGCTGGAGGGCCGTAGTTTGAGGATCCCTGCCCTAGATGGACAGCCATGCTGTAGTGTTGTATGACAGTGTGCATACTGTATCACATGTTTACCTGCATTGCGTTAAGGCATCACTTTTGTTTTTTTATTGTAATACACCGCAATGTATGGCATGTGTGTTTTGGTAAGCTGTAGCGCAGCGTCACCTGCATGAGAGTGAAATGTAGAATATTACGATGAATAACACCGGAACACACCACTCCACAGTATGAGGTTGCTGTGTGTTGTAATTTGTAGTAACATGCAGTAAAATGTGCAAATTTTACTGTGCATTTCTATGTCACATACTGTATATCTAAATAGAGTTAAAACACATTAAAGTCTTACACTTCAGTTAACACTTTTAATCAGATAAACCAAGAGTTTTTTACTTCTGGAAACGTTGGTTTAATGTGGTTGTAAAGGCTATTTTTTTTTCCCTAGAATAAAAAAAAAGATGTTATACTTACCTGCTCTGTGCAATACTATTGCACAGAGCGGCCCCTTTCCTTCTCCTCTGTGCCCCCCCCCCAGTGCTGTCCACTCCTACCCTCCTGAGTGGTGCCTCCATAGCAGCCGACTTACCATGGGGGCTCAGGTGTGGGCTTGCTTCTGAGCAGAGCTGTGTGCATCCATAGACACACACAATGCAGCTCGGCCTGCCCCCCGCATCCACCTTATTCAATTCAGTTGACAGCAGCAGGGTCGGGGAGGGCGGGACAGGTAGTGAGACAAGTCTTACCTTAATGCAGAGGATGCATTAAGGACAAACGTGATTTGCCTTTTTAAAAACTTTAAAGTATATAAATAAAAGATAACTCTGGCAGTGCTATGTCGTCTGTTCCAACCCTGTAACTGCTGCTTTTGCTGAACAGCTTGGTGTGCATACAAATGTGGAGAAGAATATAAATAAAGGCATGTGAAATTAAAAATGTAATATTTGCTGGATAATATCATTACAGGTATTAACAACAAACAGAATATAATATTTTCACCTATAGTGGCCTTTATTTTATAGTCTGGGTGCATAGCCTTACATTTATTTATTTTTTATATTGGGAGGTATAGTAACAGATTACTAGAATTAAAAATACATTTAATAATATGTTTTTTATATTGGGGGGTATAGTAACAAATTACTAGAATTAAAAATACATTTAATAATATATATATTTTTTTATATTGGGGGGGGGGGGGGTAAAGTAACAAATTGTTAGAATTAAAAATACATTTAATAATACTGGAACTCAAAGAGTTACCCTTTTGTGAGTTCTATAATGAGAAAAATGTAGGTCTAGTTTAAAACTCAAAATTCCTCTCAAGTCTTTAATTACATTTCCATTCCCCTGACTTCAGTACTGCTCATTATAAAAGCAGATTTCTCCTTCTTGGGCTGCATGGGGATAATGTAGTGCAGGGCTCTGCCTGTACCGGGAACTTGATGAATGATTGATTTCCATTTTCATTTGGCTATTGAGTACAGTCTTTTTAGACATTGCAACACCTGATTTCCTTTACAGTAACTTAATCATATGTATTTTATAATGTATGTGGCTTAATACAGTAAAGACTGTAGTTATAAAACAGGTTAAAAAGCACATTCAATATATGCTTTTCATTCTTTATTTAGGTTTTCCCAAAACAATGAAGGAAAATTTTAACCAAAAACAAGAAAATAAGACAAAAACCACAGTCAGGAATTCTCCATTTCAATATCATATAAAAGTTTTTTTTTTATTATATAAATAACCAACAGCTACTTAATACCAAATATTATGTAGTAACAAATTATACATTTATTAATTACAGTTGGATATAAAAAAATCTATATAAACTGGTCATAAAAAAAAAGGAAAGGAAACATGGGCATGTGGAGCTTAGGAAGGCAGAAGTTAAAGCTGGAGTTTAGTATAACCTTTTTTTGGGGGTTTACGAGCCATGCATCCATAGACACACACAATGCAGTTTGGTCCTGTTCCCCGCTCACCCATGAGGTCAGCGTACAGATAGTGCGACATGTTTACCCTTAAAGCTGAGCTCCACCCAAAAGCTCCGCTTGTTTGCCTCCTCTACCCCACCATTGCCACATTTGGCACCTTTCGAGAGGGAGGGGGAGCAGGTATCTTGTTTTGACAGGAACCTGCTCCAACTTCCTGGTGACTTCACTAAAGCAAAAATACCCGGAAGTTTGGTTCCCAAGGTTTTACTGCCAGTTTCCCTTACAAGAAATGGTGGCGGCAGCACCCGAGAGCCGACTGAAAAATCGGCTGGGGTGAAGACACCACTCGATTCAGGGACAAGTGTCTTAGTATTTAAAGTCAGCAGCTACAGTATTTGGATTTTTTCTATTTTTTTTTTCCTGAAGGAGCCTGGAGCTTCTCTTTAATGCAGAGAATGTGTTAAAGTGTTACTAAACCCACAACAGTAACATCAGTTTGTATATGCAGAATAGCATGCTTCTTATACTTACTGTGGAACTTAAGGAGATAATCCTCAGCATTGTGTAAAAAGGCTGTTTTATCCTGAATGCACAGATCCTCCCCCATCTGCAATATCTAGCTTGGGAAGGCCAGCTAACACACAGGCAGAGTAGCCGACCTGCACATGCTCAGTTGTGTCTTTTTTGCTGGAGAGAATAATTACTTAGAGATAGCTAGGTCACATGATATTTGCACCACACATGTGGGTGTTTTTACAAGCTGCAGGGGAAATCTCCTCCTTCCTGTACTCTCAGCACTGGAGAAACTCTGCTGTTTATCATGTAATTGTGTTATACAGATCAGCAAAAAAGGTATACAGTGGCAGTATTTTAATGTAAAAAGAAGATTTATAAGCTGTAGGCATTGTGGGGGGAGGGGGGGCAGATGAACTATTTTCATATTACTAGATTTAGTAATACTTTAAGGTCAAAAATTATTTTCCTTTATAACAACTTTAAACCATACAGATAAAGGATAACCATGCACCCTGACAGTGTTATATGGTTTGTCCCAACCCTGTAACTGCTTCTTTTGCTGAACAGCTTGGTTTGCATGTAAATGTGGAGAAGAATATGAATAAAGTCATGTAAAATTTAAAAAAAAATATGCTGGATAATAACATTACAGGTATTAACAACAAGCAGTTATCGGAATACAATAGTTTTCCCTATAGTGGCCCTTTATTTTATAGGGAGGCACAACTATTATGTCGGGGATATGCAATTAGCAGACCTCCAGCTGTTGCAGAACTACAAATCCCATGAGGCGTAGCAAGACACTGACAGCCATGAGCATGACACCCAGAGGCAGAGGCATGATGGGACTTGTAGTTTTGCAACAGCTGGAGGTCCGCTAATTGCATATCCCTGTATTATTTGGAAGCACAACTATTTCCATAGTCTGGGTGCATAGTCTTACATTTTTTGGATTTTTTTTTTTAATATTGGGAGGTATAGTAATAGATTACTAGAATTCAGATATATTTAATAATACTGGAGCTCAAAGAGATATCCTTTTGTGAGTTTTATAATGAGAAAAATGTAGGTCTAGTTTAAAACTCATAATTCCTCTCAAGTCTCTAATTACATTTCCAGTCCCCTGACTTCAGTACTGCTCATTATAAGAGCAAAGAAACCATACAAACGTATGTGTAATAGTGTGTATCACACTAACTGTGGGCTGATGTTTCTGCTAAAAATCTTCCCTGTTGCGCCTCTGCAGAGCCACTGGAAACTGTCCTGAGTGGCTGTAAAGGTTAAAGTGGTACTAAAGGTTCAGTTTTTTTTAAAATAACAAACATGCCATAGTTATCTCCACTGTGCAGCTCGTTTTGCACAGAGTGGCCTCGATCATCCTCTTCTGGGGTACCACGGTGGCTCTCACGGCTCCTCCCCTCAATAGCTAACCCCCCTGTGAAGCTCTATCCCGAGGAGGTTCCTTTGCGGACCTGCTCCCGTGTTATACACTCGGTGGCCATTGACGCCGAGTGTATGACTCAATCTATCAATCTATCCAATGAAGAGCCGACAAGCTATGGGGAAAGCGACGCGGGATCGCGCCCACGGAAATGCATAGGATGCATTAAGGTGAAAAAACACGAGGGTTTACAACCTCTTTAAAAGTTGCCGCTGTCACTTACTGACCCCCTTCTGCCCTTCCCACCATTCACGAAATTCCTACTATTATTGTCCCACAAAACATCTCATTCTGTGAATGGGTGGTGGAGGTCTCCTGTCATTTAACTGCTCCCACTCACATTTTGAACAAATACTAACAGGAATTCTGTGATCAGGGAAGAGAATAGAAAGGACTGGGTGATTGGTGCAACTTTTCTCAGTAACAGAGGCTACAGTTAACTCTCAAAGCACCGGAAGATATCCACTCAAGACAGTATTCGGTGGCTTTGAGGAGGCACATCAGGAAGAATTTTTAAAAGAAGCAGCTCCTGGTAGGCAATGAGAGATACACCTTTAAATATAACCAATGTATATGGTTCTGTATATACGTAAATAAATAAATATAATTTGGCGTTAAATGAGCCCTGCATACAAACAGGTTTAGATATGAGTTAGAAAAATATGATAATAAAAATGTTGAGTGTTGCCTGTAATAAAGGATTGTCACTATTATTATTATATATTATTAGCACCCAAATTAAGCTTACAGTACATTTTAGGAACCAATCATACATAAAATCCAAACACACATTTTTCTTGCAACTGTAGTTAAAATACAGCAGTAATATAAAAGAAAAAAATGTTTCAACCAAAATAAGCACTGGGATCATTTCATTGTGAAAATGCTTTTTTAATTGATTTTATAATACTCTACCATTCTCCTAATTGGATAATATGGGAGTACCCTAAATCAATAAAGCCCTAAATCAACCCACTTATACCCATCTTTCCCATCATAATAAAGAGCGTGGGTCTAGCAGCCATCCACCAAGCACTAACACTGTCATGTGAGCAGGAAGACATGTCATTAGTGCTGTGTAAGCTTCAACACCATCCATAGCAGAGCTTACATAGTGTTAAGACTGCAGAAATCACAAGATGATGCTTTAAGTGACATCTGGACAGAAATACATTGCCTTTGTTATGTTTAGCAAAGCTTTGATTTTGCTATTAAAAACGTACCTTTCCTCGACATTTGCTTTTGTTGATGATTTTCAGTGCATATTCTCTGCCAGTTGACCTAGTTTAAAGACAAGTAAAATATAATTAAAAGTAAATATCAGAATTTACATAAAATAAACTAGGTAAATCATGTTAAATGCTAGAAATGTGTGCCTGGATGTTAAAATTAGATTGTATATATCTTGATGTCTTGAATAAATGTATGGTGTCATTGTGCTGATCAGTACGAGGAAAGTCATGTGTGGTTGGGGTTGTGGATTTGTCTGGGTTTTAGTGGATGCTCATCAGTTTGGGGAAGTCTAGGAAGAGCAGATGATCTTCAGTCTGAGTGGAAAGTCATCCGTCCAGGAGGGAAAGATTGGGCATTGTGGGGGTTCCAGAGCTAAGGAGAGAGGTGACAAAAGAGTTAAGAGTTCCCTTCACTGGAACAAAGGGGCCAAGCCCAACCCCTGAAACACAACCCCACACTATAATCCCCCCTCCACCAAATGATTTGGACCAGTGCACAAAGCAAGGTCCATAAAGACATAGATGAGCGAGTCCTGACCTCAACTCCATAGAACACCTTTGGCATAAATTAGCGCACAGACTGTGAGCCAGGTCTTCTTGTCTACATTTGACCTCTCAAATGCACTTCTGGAAGAATGGTCAAACATTCCTATAGACATACACCTAAACCTCAACTCAATACTGAACCCTACGGACTAAGACTGGGATGCTTAAAGTTCATGTGCGTGTAAAGGCAGGCGTCCCAATACTTTAGACAATATAGTGTATATCTATCTATCTATCTATCTATCTATCTATCTATCTATATATCTATATCTATCTATCTATCTATCTATCTATCTATCTATATATATATATATATATATATATATATATATATATAGAGAGAGAGAGAGAGAGAGAGAGAGAGAGAGAGAGATTTACTAAAGCGGGTGCACACAGAATATGGTGCAGTTGTGCATAGTAACCAATCAGCTTCTAAGTTTTCTTGTCAAAGCTTAATTGAACAAGCTGACATTAGAAGTTGATTACTATGCACAGCTGCACCAGATTCTGTGTGCACCAGTTTTAGTAAATCTCCCCCATAGTGTCATTCAAAAAGGATGGTGCAAACGTAAAGCTGTGTTGTTCATAACCCAATAAACCTAACACAACTGTATTAACATGAAAAGACACAATAATTTTCAAATTTTTCCCTCTGCACTACACATGTTAGATGTGAGCTCCATTGGTGACATGACAAATGTCGAGATGGTACTCCAGTTCTGTCTAGACTTGTGCCAGCATGTCCTCAGATATTGACTTCATTGCTTCTGTTATGCGTTGTCTCAGGAGTCCTGTGACATGGGGGGTGACATACACCATGTACTTGGTGTACCCCCACAAATCACGGAGGCCCGAGCAACATTCGTTATTTGTTCTTTCCTGCATTGCCGATTCAATGTTCTGGTAGGGCATCATTCAGGAATCGGCGAACATCCACATGGAAATGAGGTGGAGTGCAATCCTGCTGAAAGACTAGGTTGGGCAGATCTTACTCCAATTGTGGCATAAGTCGTTCTGTAATCATGTCCAAAAACTTGTAGTGTGACAACAATTGTAAACGGCATTCATCTGTCAAGTCACCAACGTCACCAACAGGGCTGACATAGAACATTTATAGTACAAAGGTAAAACTTGTACAGTTAATGCGTCTTGTCACGTTAATATACAGTGGGTAACATAAGTATTGGACATGCCACCATTTTTATAGGTACATATACAGTACAGACCAAAAGTTTGGACACACCTTCTCATTCAAAGAGTTTTCTTTATTTTCATGACTATGAAAATTGTAGATTCACACTGAAGGCATCAAAACTATGAATTAACACATGTGGAATTATACATAACAAAAAAGTGTGAAACAACTGAAAATATATTTCATATTCTAAGTTCTTCAAAGTAGCCACCTTTTGCAGCAGACACATCTCTAGAACTGTTAAGAGGAGACTGTGAGAATCAGGCCTTCATGGTAGAATATCTGCTAGGAAACCACTACTAAAGAAAGGAAACAAACAGAAAAGACTTGTTTGGGCTAAAGAACACAAGGAATGGACATTAGACCAGTGGAAATCTGTACTTTGGTCTGATGAGTCCAAACTTGAGATCTTTGGTTCCAGAAAAGGTGAACGGACTCTACATGCCTGGTTCCCACCGTGAAGCATGGAGGAGGAGGTGTGACGCTGTTGGGGATTTAATCAAAATTGAAGGCATACTGAACCAGCATGGCTACCATAGCATCTTGCAATGGCATGCTATTCTATCCGGTTTGTGTTTAGTTGGACCATCATTTATTTTTCAACAGGACAATGACCCCAAACACACCTCCAGGCTGTGTAAGGGCTATTTGACCAAGAAGGAGGGTGATGGGGTGCTGTGCCAGGTGACTACCTCTTGAAGCTCATCAAGAGAATGCCAAGAGTGTGCCAAGCAGTAATCAAAGCAAAAAGTGGCTACTTTAAAGAATCTAGAATATGAAATATATTTTCAGTTGTTTCACACTTTTTTGTTATGTATAATTCCACATGTGTTAAATCATAGTTTTGATGCCTTTAGTATGAATCTACAATTTTCATAGTCATGAAAATAAAGAAAACTCTTTGAATGAGACTTTTCGTCTGTACTGTATTTTTAAAGGTGCTGTTGACATGAAATGTTCACCACATGTCGGTAATAACCCATGCAATCCATACATAGAAAGGTCACGTTTGGCAACATGTTACATGTTACACCCTTATTGAGGGTGTAACATGTAACCAAGAATCCTCATTCTGACAGTGGGCAGGGGTTCTTATCCTGGAACCCGCTGTCAGAATTAAAAAACAGCACAGCCATGCGGAACTCTGCCACACGGCCGCACCATTCATTCAGTTTCCTGTAAATGAATGAACTACAACTACTGTTTTCCATTGTGGCAGACGGCCTGTAGTTCTTAATGAAGTGTGAGGACACTAGTGAGCGCTCTCACAGTTCATTGATTCTTCCTGAACTTCAGCAACTGTCTGCCCATATGGAAGGTATGGGCAGACAGTGTACTGAGAGTCTGCAGGATCCTGGCATTGCACCCGCGATCTGCTAATTGTGGGTTTCAATGCTTTACAGGCTGCAAAGTAAAACAATAATGAATGCACATTTTTTACCTGCAAAAAGATGTGCGTTTATTTATTTTTTAAAAGCCTCTAAAGCCTCGTACACACGATCAGACTTCCATCGCACAAATCCGTGGATTTTTGTCCAAAGGGGCCGTGAACTTGTTTTGCATACAGACAGCAGAACATTTTCAGCTAACGTACACCAAACCACTTGGTTTTCAGCTCTTCACCGCCACCCTTTGGGCAACTTCTGCTATTGTTGTCTGATGTTTAGCATTGGTTTGGACCATGCGTGTTTGTACTTTGGATTTTAGTCCGACGGATTTGTGTACACACGATCAGATGATCCGACGGAACACATTTGTTGTCGGACAATTTGAGAGCATGTACAGCCAACATTTGTTTTTGGAAATTCTGACAACAATTGTCCGATGGAGCATACAGGCGGTCGGATTATCCGAAATAACACGTCCGTCGGACAATTGTCGGAATATCCGATCGTGTGTACGAGGCTTAAGCCTCTATCTGAAAGGGGACAGTGGTAGGAAAACAGCAGGAACTTCTTACCAAAAACTACACCAAGAGGTCCAAATACTATTCTCATTTCGGTATCCTATTAGGACTTAGATAAGCAGCACCTTAACACTGATCAGCACATAAAGGATGTCAATGGTACACAAACGTTGGTAGACATTGTTCATTGTTAATTGTGTTACAATTAGGGATGAGCTTCGTATTTACGAGTTACGTTTCACAGCCCATAATTCACTGCGGCATCGCAGTGCATTGCTGGCTGATGATTGGCCAAGCATGCACTATGACCCGCATGCTTGGCCAATCATAGCTTGAAAAAAATGGAGAGCCACAATTGGCCTAAGCCAGGGTGGCTTTGGCCAATTATGGCTCAGGGGGTTTAGTACACGCTCCACACTATAAAAGGCCGCCTACAGGTCGGCCTTGTGTAGTGTGTTGTGGTGGTTAAGAGAGAACAGAGAGAGACAGAGAGAGTGTCATATTTTGCAGGTAGATAGAGCAGGCAGGCAGGCTAGTCAGTTAAAGTTACAGTGTGTAGAGGATATATATACATCCCAGGTGTTGTACATATATTTATACACTGTATAGTTTAGCTAGATCAGTTCTTCCTAATTTACTGGCAGGCAGGTGATTGTGCTAGCTGCAGTATTCTTACGTGGTTTATTGCCTGTGTCCTCTGTAGTTTGCACCTAAAGCTACTTGGTGTGTATTGCACGTGTGCTCTGTAGTTTGCACCTAAAGCTACTAGGTGTGTACTGCACGTGTGCTCTGTAGTTTGCACATAAAGCTACTTGGTGTGTACTGGCCGTGTGCTCTGTAGTTTGCACCTAAAGCTACTAGGTGTGTACTGCACGTGTGCTCTGTAGTTTGCACCTAAAGCTACTTGGTGTGTACTGGCCGTGTGCTCTGTAGTTTGCACCTAAAGCTACTTGGTGTGTACTGGTCGTATGCTCTGTAGTTTGCACCTAAAGCTACTTGGTGTGTACTGCACATGCGAACTGAACGGGGGGGTGTTCGGCTCATCCCTAGTTACAATAAATTATTACAAATGATTGAACATTTTTGAACCCTTAAGTATAGCTTTAATTTTGTATAATATTCCTGGACTCTTACAGATCTCTTCCAGCTGCACCCAGAATTGATGTACCTCTAATTCCGATCCATATTTCAGAGATGAGCTGTACCGCCCAGCTGCTCCTAATTGTTTTTATTAATCATCCAATAATACAGCCCCCACAATAAAGGGATATGTTCGGGCTTGAACATCTATCACTCCTGTCTGCACATTATTATTGTTATGACTCATTAATGCACTACAGCCTAGGCACTATTAATAATTACTAACAAAAATTTTACTCAGTCTATCCCCAAACAGATCCAAAAGTATAACAAAGAGCATCTTATTCTTCTTTTTTCAAAAATATAATTTATAACATTCTTGGATGTCCAAGCTATTTATTATGGCCTACTCTTTTCCACTTCTAATCATGTGTTTTTTTTTTAATACTTCATATATAATAAAAATAATGATTATTATTCGGATAAGTAAATCATTTCAAGATATGAAAGTTTAAGTTCATTTTTAAAGCTCACAATTAAAGAAATTAAATAAATAACTGATGCATTACATATGCTATTACATTCCATGTAGATATAAGCTTAATTTCCAAAATAATCCTTCCATGTATTTAAATGGCATAAGCTTAACCACTTCAATACAGGGGCTTCCTGCCCAGTCCATTTTTCAGCTTTCAGCGCTGTGGCACTTAGAATGACAATTGCGCGGTCAGGCAACACTATACCCTAATGAATTTTTAATAATTTATTAACACAAATAGAGCTTTCGTTTGGTAGTATTTAATCACTACTGGGTTTTTTATTTTTTTACTAAAAAAGAGAAAAAAAAATGTTTTCTTAGTTTCTGTCAGTAAATGTTGTAAATATTTTTTTTCTCCTTCACTGATGTGCACTGATTAGGCTGCACTGATGGGCACTGATAGGCTGCACTGATGGGCACTAATTAGGTGGCACTTATGAGTACTAACAAAAATTTTACTCAGTCTACCCCCAAACGGATCCAAAAGTATAACAAAGAGCATCTTATTCTTTTTTTTTCAAAAATATAATTTATAACATTCTTGGATGTCCAAGCTATTTATTATGGCCTACTCTTTTCCGCTTTTAATCATGTGTTTTTTTTTAATACTTCATATATAATAAAAATAATGATGGGAGGCACTGATGTGCACTGATGGGTAGCACTGATGAGCAGGCACTGATGGGCACTGAAAGGTAGCACTGACTGGCATCATTAATGGGCACTGATTGGTGTCACTGATGGGCACTGATTGGTGTTACTGATGGGTACTGATTGGTGGCACTGGGGAGCTTTAATGTAAGCAGGGCACTGATCATCTGTGACCTGATTACCTGTCTGGGTGTCCAATGCAAGGAGATGCCACTAATCAGCTCTCCTCGCCACACACTCTGTTAGTGTAAGGCAATGAGAGCCGATTACATATGACCAACTGTGGCTGGGCACAGCCGATCACATGGTTAAAGAGACACATCATCAGCTCTTTACAGAGGTTGGGGTCACACAGTGTCCTAGGAACATCAGCCTCTCTGCGCTTTCCCCGTGGGCACGCAAGAGCGGCCAATCTGGGATGACGTTATATGACGTCCACCCAGAACAAGAGCCGCACCGGTCCCCTGTCATTTGACAGTAGGTGGGCAGCAAGCAGGTAAAGTACATGTAAACCCTCAAAACTTCTCTCCCTTTTGGTCTGGTAAATATATCATTGCAAACATGTTAAAGTACTGTATTTGCTGGTGTATAAGACTACCTTTTACACTTAAAAAAAAATGGCCAAAAAGCAAGGGTCGTCTTATATGCCGGGTCAGCTGCTCGGATGTCTGCTGGATGTGCCGTAATTATGTAGCTTCTGCAGCCACTGTGCCCATCAAACGCAGCCACTGTGCCCATCAAACGCAGCCACTGTGCCCATCACACGCAGCCACTGTGCCCATCACACGCAGCCACTGTGCCGTGTGATGTCTCATGTAATACATACAATTATTTAAAAAAACATTGAAATAGGAGGGAAAAAAGAAAAGTAATTTTCGGTTTCGGACTGATATTTTTTTTAATTTCGGTTTCGTTTCGGTTCTGAAATTTCCATTTTGGTGCACCTCCAATATATATATATATATATATATATATATATATATATATATATATATATATATATATATTACAGCGGGGATCGAAAGTTTGGGCACCCCAGGTAAAAATTTGTATTAATGTGCATAACGGAGCCAAGGAAAGATGGAAAAATCTCCAAAAGGCATCAAATTACAGATTAGACATTCTTATAATTATTTCCATCATTTACACTTTCAAAATTACAGAAAACAAAAAAATGGCATCTGCAAAAGTTTGGGCCCCCTGCAGAATTTATAGCATGAACTGCCCCCTTTGCAAAGCTGAGAACTGCCAGTGTCATGGATTGTTCTCAATCATCGTCTGGGAAGACCAAGTGATGTCAATCTCAAAGGTTTTAACCCCCCCTGGCGGTATTCCCGAGCGTGAATCGGGGTGGATTTTTTGTGCTAAAATCGGTATCCCCGAGTCACGCTTTGGGTAGCTATGCAGAGCCTGCAGCGCGTGCTGGCTTACCTTGTTCCTGGATCCAGCGATGCCACCGCACTGTGTGAGCGAGCGGGTGCTCGCTCGATTCACACAGTGTCCCTGTGTGCCGTCGATCTCCGTTCCCTGCGACATTACGACGCACGGGGGCGGAGATCGGCGCCAAATTCAAAAAAGTAAACAAACACTATACATACAGTATACTGTAATCTTATAGATTACAGTACTGTATGTAAAAAATACACACACCCCTTGTCCCTAGTGGTCTGTCCAGTGCCCTACATGTTCTTTTATATAATAAAAACGGTTCTTTCTCCCTGCAAACTGTATATTGTCCATAGCAACCAAAAGTGTCCCTTTATGTCAAAAATGGTTTTAGATCAGCTAGAAAACAGCGATAATAAATTATAATCACTTGCAGAATTGAGTGATAGCGATGTGTGGGGAAATTCGTCATAAAAAAAAAAATAATGACAGCAACAATTCTGCAACTGAGCAAATTTCAGTGATTTTGAGTTGATTACATTATTGAATAATTTTTATTAGAATTATATTATTATTTGTTATAATTATTTATAATTATTTATTATATTATAATTTATAATTTTGTTTTTAAAAAAATGTCATACCCGGGATGCCTATTAGACTCTTGTTTGGTCAGATTTAAGTGAGTTATTCCTAAGGCCGAGTACTCACGATCAAACATGTCCGATGAAACCGGTCCGCGGACAGTTTTCATCGGACATGTCTGCCCGGGGACTGCCCGAGGACTTCTGTTCGATGGCTGTACACACCATCGAACAGAGGTCCGCGCGTAAACAATATGCGGGGCGTGTCCACGGTGTCGCCGCGTCGATGACGCGGTGTCGCCGCGACAATGACGCAGCGACGTGGGCGGCCTGCCTTTAAAAGGCTTCCACGCATGCGTCAAAGTCATTCGACGCATGCGAGGGATGGCGGGCGGCAGGACATGTACGGTAGGTCTGTACAGACGACCGTACATGTCCGGGCGGACAGGTTTCCAGCGGACTGTTTTAAAGCAAGTCCAGGAAACAGTTGTCCGCTGGAAACCTGTCCGATCCGCCCGAAAATGGTCCGATCGGGCCTACACACGGCCAAACATGTTTGCGGACCAGTTTCAGCAGACATGTTTGGTCGTGAGTACGGGGCCTCAGAATTACAGGCTATGGGTTCTTCTAAGCAGTTGTCTAGAAAACTGAAACTGAAAATAGTTGACGCTCACAAAGCTGGAGAAGGCTATAAGAAGATAGCAAAGCGTTTTCAGATGTCAATATCCTCTGTTCGGAATGTAATTAAGAAATGGTAGTCATCAGGAACAGTGGAAGTTAAAGCAAGAACTGGAAGACCAAGAAAAATATCAGACAGAACAGCTCGCAGGATTGTGAGAAAAGCAATTCAAAACCCATGTTTGACTGCGCGATCCCTCCAGAAAGATCTAGCAGACACCGGAGTTGTGGTACACTATTCCACTATAAAGAGATACTTGTACAAATATGGTCTTCATGGAAGAGTCATCAGAAGAAAACCTCTTCTATGTCCTCAACACAAAAATCAGCGTTTGAACTTTGCAAATGAACATATAGACAAGCCTGATGCATTTTGGAAACAAGTTCTGTGAACCGATGAGGTTAAAATAGAACTTTTTGTCCGGAATGAGCAAAGGTACATTTGGAGAAGAAAGGGCACAGAATTTAATGAAAAGAACCTCTGTCCAACTGTTAAGCATGGGGGTGGATCAATCATGATTTGGGGTTGTATTGCAGCCAGTGGCACAGGGAACATTTCACGAGTAGAAGGAAAAATGGATTCAATAAAATGTCAGCAAATTTTGGATGGTAACTTGATGCCATCTGTGAAAAAGCTGAAGTTAAAGAGAGGATGGCTTCTACAAATGGATAATGATCCTAAACACACCTCAAAATCCACGGGGGATTACATCAAGAGGCGTAAACTGAAGGTTTTGCCATGGCCTTCACAATCTCCTGACCTCAACATAATTGAAAATCTATGGATAGACCTTAAAAGAGCATTGTGTGACAGACAGCCCAGAGATCTCAAAGAACTAGAAGATTTTTGTAAGGAAGAATGGGCAAAGATACCTCAAACAAGAATTGAAAGACTCTTGGCTGGCTACAAAAAGTGTTTACAAGCTGTGATACCTGCCAAAGGGGGCAGTACAAGATATTAACTCTGCAGGATGCCCAAACCTTGGCAGACGCCATTTTTTTGTTTTCTGTAATTTTGAAAGTGTAAATGATGGAAATAAAATCTAACTTTTTTTGACATATTATAAGAATGTCTAATCTGTAATTTGATGCCTTTTGGAGATTTTTCCATCTTTCCTTGGCTTCGTTATGCACATTAATACAAATTTTTACCTGGGGTCCCCACTGTATATATATATATATACACACACACACACATGCAAGTGTGTTTGAGCTTTGGGGTGCAAACCCTAATGCAATAGGCTGTGCACACCTATGTAGAGTAATCAGAAACATTTGAAAAATTAGGTTTGCTGTATATTTGATGCACAGCAAATTAGGTATTTCACCTAAAATTCTGTTGTTCTTCATTCATCCTCTGCAGATTCCCATGCTAATTCACATTATACTAGAGTATTAAATGTAAAAGTGATCTTGCGCTAAAGAAAAAATATCACTAAAAACAACGCCCACATAAAAGTGTACAAAAATGCAATAAATAAATGAATGGATACCTGACCATTAAAACAATAAATAAAAATTCACTAAAAGTAAAAATTAAATAGTGAATAAGTAAATAGTCCTAGAAAGTTCACTCGCCGGATATGGGTGATCCTATACAGTGAAAGGATAGTCCTATATGATGGATTGCTATCTGTATAAATAAGCCAGTCCCCTTGGGGGTCTTCCACAATGGGTATAATGAATCAGAAGTGTTGCCCACCGACTAGTCTCCTAGAACTCTCACCTCTACTGAAGTAGTGATTCACAAGGTGGCTGGATGTGGCCCCGATGGACTTAGTGGCGGATAGGCTGTTGGGCATTAATGTTGGGTGAAATGTAGTTATGATCTACTATGTGGGAGACTATGGGGATGTATGGAGGGAGGGTCGGCCCTAATCCAGGATTAGATTTGATTTGTTTGTGTATACCGTAGTCTTTGCTTTTTGTCTTTCCCCGCAATGTTAAGGGGAATATATATGCCTTGTACCTCTGAAAACTGAATAAAATTTTGTTGGATAAAAAAAAAAAAAGAAGTAGTGATTCACATTGAAGAAGTCACGAGGTGCGTGACGTAACGGCGTGGAAAGTAGGCTGACGCAGACCGGAAGTGACCGGAATAGATGTAAGAAGGTTCTCAGAATGCTGCGATTTTTCACATGTTTATTTTTATCTTCTCCCATGTAAGAGTCCAATTTTACAGAGTTTAATAAAGTCACCTTACTTTAACCTTACTACACTATTGGAGGCCGCCTCTTTTCTCTCTTTTCCTCCATCTCTATGCTCCTATTTTGGAGCGTCTGGGGATAGGCTAGCAAGATCAATCTGGAGACCCGAGGGGAACGATGGGAGCTAACTACCATAGGAGACACTGATACAGAAGAGAGAGGAGAAGAATGGGAGAAAATATTACTCGAGGCTACAATATATGAATTTTCAATCAATGTGAATCACTACTTCAGTAGAGGTGAGAGTTCTGGGAGACTAGTCGGTGGGCAACACATCCGATTCATTATCCCCATTGTGGAAGACCTAAAAGAGAAGACCCCCAATGGGGACTGGCTTATTTATACAGATAGCAATCCATCATTCCATCATACTATCCCTTCACTGTATAGGATCACCCATATCCGGCAAGTGAACTTTCTCTGACTATTTACTTATTCACTATTTAATTTTTACTTTTAGTGAATTTTTATCTATTGTTTTAATGGTCACTTATCCATTCATTTATTTATTTCATTTTTGTATACACTTTTATTAGGGCGTTGTTTTTAGTGATATTTTTTCTTTAGCGTAAGATCACTTTTACATTTATTATCTCTCTTGTGTATGGTGAACACTGCTAGATTTTACAGCTTTGAATCGTATCTCTTTTTGCTTATTCACATCCACGGTTTACTCAAGTAGCGCAAAAGATTCATTCACTTATTATACTAGCGTAGGCATCTGATGGGGACACATGATGTAAGGGGATGCTCTGATGGTAACACCTGATTTAAGGGGGCATTTAGATGGGGACACCTGGTGTAAAAGGGCACTATGATGCGGACACCTGATGTAAGGGGTCATTGTCATGGGAATACCTGATGTAAGGGGTGAGTGTCATGGGAACACCTGATGTTAGGTGGTCATTGTCATTGGAACACCTGATGTAAGGGGCACACTCATGGGGACAACTTATGTAAGGGGACACTCTGATGAGGACACCTGAAACAAGGGGGCACTCTGATTGGTACACCCAATGTAAGGGGCACACTAAAAATTGACAATAAATATCATTGAAATGCTATGGAATTTAAACATTGCTTATTTTTCGATAGACATAAAGGGCCAGATTCACAAATGAGATACGACGGCGTATCTCCTGATACGCCGTCGTATCTCTGTTTCTATCTATGCGACTGATTCATAGAATCAGTTACGCATAGATAGCCATAAGATCCGACAGGTGTAATTGTTTTACACTGTCGGATCTTAAGATGCAATACCGCGGCCGTCGCTGGGGGGAGTTTGCGTCGTAAACCAGCGTCGGGTATGCAAATTAGGAGTTCCCGACGGTTTTTCGCGTTCGCTACGTCGCCGCTAGTCTAGTTTCCCGTCGCAAAGTTAGTTTTTTTTTTTTGGTGCCTTAACTTTACACAGCAATCGTATTGCTGTGTAAAGTATAGCCGTCGTTCCCGCGTCAAAATTTAAAAAATAACGTCGCTTGCGTAAGCCGTCCGGGAATACGGAATTACGCTACGCGCGTCGCCGTTCAAAAAAATTACGTCACTTCGCTCAAAGCACGGCGGGAGTTCGGAAACGGAGCATGCGCGGCAGGTCCGGCGCGGGAGCGCGCCTAATTTAAATGGCACACGCCCATTTGAATTGGCCTGCCTTGCGCCAGAGGCCGCCGGCGTAGGTTTTCATCGCAAGTGCTTGGTGAATCAGGCACTTGCGATGAAAAATTGCGGCGGTGTAACGTATCTAGGATACGTTACGCCGCCGCGATTCTACGTGAATCTACATACCTGTATATACTGGGATCTGAATCATAGCACAAAGATGAAATCTGGAATAACATTTTGCTGACCAGACCTCCTTGAATTTTAGTTAAATACCCCCTGCTTCTGAAGATAAATACCAGCCAGAAGTCTGTGCATGTAGTCAAATCCAGGAATTTAAATGCACAGAATTACATTTTACATTTTTTTTAGAAACAGGTGCTTATTTTACATCCCTCAAACCATGTACAACAACTGCCAGGGTTATAATGAAGCCACTTTTCCATCTGGCGTGTTTATTTATGGCATGAAATATTGAGCCTTTGCATCAGCGTTGTCCCCCCTGCTGTGTAATTTAAAGGTAATTTCAGTTCATATTTGATACTCCTTTTCCTGGGGGAACGAGGCTGCTCAGTGTTTTGTTTCTGTGGCAATTTGTGTCTTTGATAAAATGGTATATATTCCTGAACAGACTGCGATGAACCTATTTAAATCTATACAGCTCCTGGCACAGTTTTTTTGGATTCCTTGGCACCCACACAGTCTCCTCCGGGGTTTACAGACGGGAATAGCGGGCATTTTCTTGCCTTGTTAAGTGTATTTCAGTAAAGTTACCGTAGCAGATATCAGAAGTACCTATAAACATATTAATAGTACACAGCTGATATTTAGATAAAGTTATTCACACGACAGGAGAAACTAAATACTATTCTGGAACCTTGAGGGATTCACTCCCTTTCTTGTGTGGCACATCTGAGGCCTCGTACACACGACCGAGAATCTCGTCGTAAAAGAAAATAGTTTTCCTCGACGAGTTCCTTGTTAGGCTTGTCGAGAATCTTGTCAAGCTTTCATTGCGTACACACTGTCAAGACAAAAATCTCGTCGTTCTCAAGCGCGGTGACGTACAACGCGGCACTATAAAGGGGAAGTTCCATTCCATTGGCGCCACCCTTGGGGCTGCTTTTGCTAATCTCATGTTACTGCATAATAAGTAAAAGTTTGGTGAGAGACGATTCGTGATTTTCAGTCTGTTACAGCGTGACGAATGTGCTATCTCCATTACGAACGCTACTTTTACCGAAGGTGCGCTCCCGTCTCATACTTTATTGTGAGCATGTGCGCGTTTCTAAGCATACACACAAACGTGTTTCTCGTCGTAAACCAGCCCGACGAGAAACACGGGGAGGAAATTGAGACTTCCGACGAGAAAAAAGAGAACATGTTCTCTTTTTTTCTCGTCGAGATCCAGAACAGTTTTCTCGACGAAAAACATACACACGGCCGTTTTCCTCGGCAAAAATGCTCTGGCAGCATTTTTCTTGATGGATTTTGTCGAGGAAAGCGGTCGTGTGTACGAGGCCTGAGGTGTGAAGGAGTGGGGCTTTATTTAAATATCAATGAGTGGAGGCCCTTTGGCCCACACTCCTCTTCTGGGCCACATCTTTACAAGCCACAGCGGATTATCACAATGTACATCTAATACTTCGCACCATTTTCACCTGCAGTGAGTAATCATCTTGATAATATGACATCTACATGGAAGTAAAAATAGCGCCTGCAAACCGACCTGAAACAGCGGCAGCTGTTTCTCTAGTGTGAAAGCCCCGAGAGCTTTCACACTGGAGCGTTGCGCTAGCAGGACCGCTCCAAAAGTCCTGCTAGCCGCATCTTTGGAGCAATGAAGGAGTGGTGTGTTTACCGCTCCTCCACCTCTCCTTCCCATTGAAACAATGGGAAACCGCGGCTATACCGCTGGCAATGCGTCTCTGCAGAGGTGCATTGCCGGTGGTATGAACCCTTTTTCCGCCGCTAGCAGGGGGGTAAAACCTCCCCGCTAGCGACCGAATACCGCTGCAATTACGACGGTAAAGTGCTGCTAAAAATAGCGGCGCTTTACCGCCACCACACCTCCCGCCCCAGTGTGAAAGGGGCCTAAGTGTGCCCCATACTCAACGATGGTTAGCCTGAATATACAGTATGTACACATGGTCTGCATTATTTTGCATTTTTGAGGGTAACTCTATTAAAAAAAAAGTGTGGAAACTTTAAGACCTCTCGTATAATGAATACAGTGGAACCTCGGATTGCGAGTAATGCGATCAACGAGTGTTTTGCAATACAAGCTTTTTTTCTCTCAAAATCCTGACTGGGTTTGTGAGAGTTGTCTCGCGAAACGAGCAGGATTCAAGCCTCTGCGGTGTGCAGTACCGCATTTGGCCAGAGGGGAGCCGTTGGTACTCGGAGCCGTTTGGAGCCATTCCGAAATACTTGGAAACACTCAGAGATGCTCAGTTCCCAAGTGTTTCAGAGACTTTCCAATGGTTTCCGACTGCATCCGAACGGTCTCCGAGTATTTCTGAGTCTCTCCAGCGCCCCCCCCCCCACCTCTGGCCACATGCAGTATTGCATGCAATATAAGTCAATGTGGAACAAATTATCTTTGCTTCCATTGACTTCTATGGGGGAAAATTGCATTGATATGCTAGTGCTTTGGATTGCAAGCATTATGCTCGTAATCCAAGTTTCCACTGTACTTATACTTTGAGGCACATGAAAGTAACGTTTTTAATAGTTGTTTGTTATATGTTTTTTTTATGAGTATGAATAAAGATTTTGTAAGAGCATCTGTCAGGAATTATTCTATACTTTTTGGAAAGTGTCAGGTAATAAAATGTATTTATCATATAAAAAGATAAGAAGCGGAGGAGGTTAAAGCTGAACCTAATAATTTTTTTCATCTTTCCATCTATTAAATCTTCTGCCCTTGTTGTTTTAACTTTGGATAGTAAAACATTTATTTTTCTGCCAGTAAATACCTCATACAGCCCACTTTCTGTTTCTTGTCTGGTAAAAAGCCTTGGCTGATGACATCATGCTCAGCTCTCTATCCAACTCCTGTGAGAGTTTGCCAGGAAGGGAGGAGGATGAGTCATAAGAGGGCAGATGAGAGCTGACGAGCTGGAGGTGTGCCTCTGTGTGTCTGTGTAAATGCAGGCAGTGAATAGGCAGCAGATTCAGCTGCCCACAGTTAAAGGAGAAGTCCAGCCTGAGCTTTTTAGGCTGGGCTTCTCCTCTGGGTCACAGGAGTGCAATTTTTCAGCGGAGAGCGATCTGAAGTCCGCTCTCTGCTGATGTCACTGCCATCAGTCGGGGCAGCGTGTCATCCTGACCTCCAAGTCTGGATCTGCCAGCTGCCTTGATTGATGGCTGTCTCAGCGAGCCACCCCTCCACAGCTCAGCGTTCCAATGACTGCTGAGAAGTAGAGCAGAAGCTATGGTGACTGACAGTCAGTATCACTCCGCTCAGGGAGGAGTGAAAACCGAGCCATCGGCGGTGTTCAGTGGCTCGGTTATCAATGCACAGATGCCGGGGAACAGATGCAGCATCAGGCCCCGTGCACACGTCCGAGAAACTCGACGGGCAAAACACACCGTTTTGCTCGTCGAGTTCCTTGTGAAGCCGCCGAGGATCTCGGCGAGCCAAGTTTCCTCATTGACTAACAAGTTCTCTATTTGGCCCGACGAGATCCTCGTCGGTTTCCTCGGCCAAAAGTGTACACACGACCGGGTTTCTCGGCAGAATACGGCTCCGAACGAGTTTCTGGCTGAATTCTGCCAAGAAACTCGGTCGTGTGTACGGGGCCTCAGTCTGCTCCATCCACCGAGGTAAGTATAAGTTTAAAGAAATAAAAACATATACCTCTATTTTAAAATAGATGCAGCTAGACTCGGTGGAGGGAGATTTCTGCAGCATATTTGGCAAGGACAGAATCACAGTATATTTAAACTAATGTGCAAAGTGGTTACAGGGAAGCTTCAGAATGGCAAAGATGTTTTTTGTGAGCAGACTGCAGTTCCTCTTTATGCCTAGGTCCAACTTTATTGTGGTTTTTGGTTTCTGGCTTTTTGTGGATGGCTCCCACTCCCTAGTAATGTATGGGGTATTTTGACTTGGCAGGATACTTCTCTTTTTAAGACATCCAGAGGTAACATGTAAAGCTTATTTTATCTAAATAGCATTTAGGGCACTTGGGATAATCCTAAATACCATCAACCCTCCAGCTGGAAGCACTGCACACCTTTCTACTGGTCAGAACAGACACATCTATTGGCACAGATGTCTGGGCTCCCAGGAGGCTGTTGAGACACTCAAGCACGGGAAAGAAAAAAACATTAAAGAGGTGCCAGAACTTTAATCTTGGCGCATATAGGTAGTGAGAAGAAAAAGGACATTCAGAGACCTTACTGGATCAGGTTAGGCTACTCTCAACAGGCAAGACTACCCTCCAGTGGGTCCCAAGTAGGTTACCAGAAAAAAATAACAAACAAAAATCTTCTTATACGGTAGAAGGAGCACCAGACCATTTGATATAAGAGTCCAAATTGATTTATTAGTTTGAACTAAAAGACAGCCAACATTTTTTGGGTCCAGAAAACACTGCCCCTTCATCGGGGCATTCCGATTTCTAAATGTGTTTCTTTCTACCATCATGTGACCCATCTGCAATGACAGTCTGACTCCATCCAAACGATATGGACACTCAAGAAAGGAGGAACAGTCCCCAATGTATATCTCTAGAAATAGGGGTGCCATTTATCTTTTCAAAGTGTGGCATACCTGAAGCCAAAACTTTTTTCTTAATATTTTTTTTTAATCACAGAATGGTTAGAACTCCCGTCAGGTCCATACTGCTCACTGGAGAGGTTTCCTTTCACTTCCTGCCACAGGGACACAACAAGGGGAAATCTCTACAAAGAGAGTGGAAGGCCAATTTTAGGCAGTTATCACCAGAACAGGTGTCCCCATTAGAAAATTCCTTCTCATGCCCTGGTCTGGCAACAACTGTAATATTTTGGATTTCCCGTCGTGTTCTGTCCTTGCAACAATGGTCACGAAGAAGAATAGAGAGGGCAGTTTACCCAGCAAATACACAGGCAACAGTAAAAATTGGACAGAGGTTATAACCATTCCCTTCTCTATCTAAAACTAAAAGTAATGTGCCTAGAGATACACTTTAAGCCAGGGGTGGGCAATTATTTTTTCGATGGGGCCACATGAGAAACTAAAAATATTTTGGAGGGCCGGGCCAAAAGGCTAAACTCAATACTGCATGAAATCAATTGTATTTCTTTATAAAAAGCAGTAAATATCATTGTTGGAAAACTGGGGGACAGAGGCTGGGGACATGGCACAGGAGGGGGACAGAGGCTGGGGACATGGCACAGGAGGGGGACAGAGGCTGGGGACATGGCACAGGAGGGGGACAGAGGCTGTGGACATGGCACAGGAGGGGGACAGAGGCTGGGGACATGGCACAGGAGGGGGACAGAGGCTGGGGACATGGCACAGGAGGGGGACAGAGGCTGGGGACATGGCACAGGAGGGGGACAGAGGCTGGGGACATGGCACAGGAGGGGGACAGAGGCTGGGACATGGCACAGGAGGGGGACAGAGGCTGGGGACATGACACAGGAGGGGGACAGAGGCTGGGGACATGACACAAGAGGGGGACAGACGCTGGGGACATGACACAGGAGGGGGACAGACGCTGGGGACATGACACAGGAGGGGGACAGACGCTGGGGACATGACACAGGAGGGGGACAGACGCTGGGGACATGACACAGGAGGGGGACAGACGCTGGGGACATGACACAGGAGGGGGACAGACGCTGGGGACAGGCAGCCACTGTTTAATCAATAACAATTGATTAAACAGTGGCTGCATGTGATGGCACAGTGGCTGCGTGTGATGGCACAGTGGTTGCGTTTGATGGGCACAGTGGCGACAATTGATGGCACAGTGGCTGCGTGTGATGGGCACAGTGACAACAATTGATGGCACAGTGACTGCGTGTGTTGGCACAGTGGCTGCATGTGATGGCACAGTGGCTGCGTTTGATGGGCACAGTGGCTGCGTGTGATTGGCACAGTGGCTGTGTTTGATGGGCAGAGTGGCTGCGTGTTATTGGCACAGTGGCTGCGTGTGATTGGCACAGTGGCTGCGTTTGATGGGCACAGTGGCTGCATGTGATTGGCACAGTGGCTGCATGTGATTGGCACAGTGGCTGCGTGTGATTGGCACAGTGGCTGCGTGTGATTGGCACAGTGGCTGCATGTGATTGGCACAGTGGCTGTGTTTGGGAACAGTGGCTGCGTGTGATTGGCACAGTGGCTGCGTTTGATGGGAACAGTGGCTGTGTGTGATTGGCACAGTGGCTGCGTGTGATTGGCACAGTGGCTGCGTGTGATGGGCACAGTGGCTGCGTTTGATGGGCACAGTGGCTGCGTGTGATGGGCACAGTGGCTGCGTTTGATGGGCAGAGTGGCTGCGTGTTATTGGCACAGTGGCTGCGTTTGATGGGCACAGTGGCGACAATTGATGGCACAGTGGCTGCGTGTGATGGGCACAGTGGCAACAATTGATGGCACAGTGGCTGCATGTGATGGCACAGTGGCTGCGTTTGATGGGCACAGTGGCTGCGTGTGATTGGCACAGTGGCTGCGTGTGATTGGCACAGTGGCTGCGTGTGATTGGCACAGTGGCTGCGTTTCATGGGCACAGTGGCTGCATGTGATTGGCACAGTGGCTGCGTGTGATTGGCACAGTGGCTGCGTTTGATGGGCAGAGTGGCTGCGTGTTATTGGCACAGTGGCTGCGTGTGATTGGCACAGTGGCTGCGTTTGATGGGCACAGTGGCTGCGTTTGATGGGCACAGTGGCTGCGTGTGATTGGCACAGTGGCTGCATGTGATTGGCACAGTGGCTGTGTTTGGGAACAGTGGCAACAATTGATTGCACAGTGGCTGCGTGTGATTGGCACAGTGGCTGCGTTTGATGGAAACAGTGGCTGCGTGTGATTGGCACAGTGGCTGTGTGTGATTGGCACAGTGGCTACGTGTGATTGGCACAGTGGCTGCGTGTGATTGGCACAGTGGCTACGTGTGATTGGCACAGTGGCTGCGTGTGATTGGCACAGTGGCGACAATTTATGGTGGCGAAGTGGCTGCGTGTGTTGGCACAAGTGGCTGCGTGGGTTGGCACAAGTGGCTGCATGTGTTGGCACAAGTGGCTGCATGTGTTGGCACAAGTGGCTGCGTGTGATGGGCACAGTGACCCCTCCCGGCCCTGCCTACTGTTATCACCGCGGCGGGGAACATAACAGACAGCGTTTGTTTGAACAGCTGTTTTCCCCGCTGCGCATAGACACTCCCCCTTGGACGGATCTGTCCAATCGCGAGCAAGGGGGAGTGTCTATGTGACTCCCCCTTGCTCGCGATTGGACAGATCCGTCCAAGGGGGAGTGTCTATGCGCGGCGGGGAAAACAGCTGTTCAAACGAACGCTGTCTGTAATGTTCCCCGCCGCGGTGATTAACGTGGCAGCGGCGGCGGGGGTGGGCCAGATTAAAAAGTTCCGCCGGGCCGTAGTTTGCCCAGGTCTGCTTTAAGCCATGGGTCTTCAAACTATAACCCTCCAGTTGTTTAGGAACTGCAATTCCCATCATGCCTAGTCATGTCTGTGAATGTCAGGCCTTGTACACACGACTGAGTTTCTCGGCAAAAACCAGCAAGACGATGTGTTTCGCCCGTCGAGTTTCTCGGTCGTGTGTACGAGGCTTGAGAGTTTTACAATGCCTCATGGGACAGCTGGAGGGCTGTAGTTTGAGGATCCCTGCTTTAAGCACATGTAGTGCTTACATAATTTTGTAGTGTAGTGTGCCCCTACTCAACAATGGTTGGTGTGATTATTTCTGGCGTGTAGCATATTTTAACCACTTAATCACCGCCCCATAGCCGAATTACGGCTACAAGGCGTTTCCTTAACTCTGGGAGGATGTCCATGGGCGTCCTCCCAGAATTGCGCTCCCGCACGCCCCCTGTGGCGCGCACACGGGAGTGTCTAGAGGACCCGGCGCATCACGGATCGCGGTAAATTGCCACTGATAGCAGCCGTTTACCACATGATAGCTCCGTCCAATGAAGGAGAGATCACATGTAAACAAACCGGCGTCATTTGATGACGCCGGTTCCTCCATCCTCTCTCTGTACCGATTGTGAGAGGAGAGAGCGGATCTGTGACTATTAAAGTCACAAATCCAACCATCCCTGCAATACCCTGTGCACTACTCTGCAATACCCCCTGCGCAGTACTCTGCAATACCCCCACGCAATACTCTGCAATACCCCCAAGCAATACTCTGCAATACCCCCAAGCAATACTCTGCAATACCCCCTGCGCAATACTCTGCAATACCCCCTGCGCAATACTCTGCAATACCCCCTGCGCAGTACTCTGCAATACCCCCTGCGCAGTACTCTGCAATACCCCCTGCGCAATACTCTGCAATACCCCTGCGCAATACTCTGCAATACCCCTGCACAATACTCTGCAATACCCCCGAACAATTTTCAGATATTGGCACCATAGCTTGTGGATGCTATAACTTTCACAAAGACCAAATAATATTCACCAATGTGTACTTATTTTTACCACAGATATGTAGCAGTATAAATTTTGGCCATGATTTATGAAGAAAAATTACAAATTTGCTAAATTTTATAACAGAAACAAAGATAAATTATTTTTTTTACAGAATTTTCAGTCTTTTTTCTTTTATAGCGCAAAAAATTAAAAACCAAACAGTGATTAAATACCACCAAAGGAAAGCTCCATTTGTGGGGAAAAAAAAGATAGAAATTTCATTTGGGTACAGTGTTGTATGTCTGAGTAATTGTCATTCAAAATGTGAGAGCACCGAAAGCTGAAAATTGGTCTGGTTATTAAGGGGGTTTAAGTGCCCAGTGGTCAAGTGGTTAACTGTAGTACATGCTCTAAAGAAAACTAGGACAAATCTTCTACATTCTACCCTGTTGCCGCCACCCCCTTTCCCTTCCAGTCATGATTACCAGCAATTATTGGCAATGGCAGCTGGGAATTGCAATGTCCAGCCACTCCTTAGACACTTATCGAGAATAAGAAATTGTCATCGAGTAATGTCATATATTGTCCTAAAACAACTAGAGCAACTATCAAATTCCTTAGGGAACCTAATCGCAGAAATAGCTTTAAGGGGAAAAAAAAAGGTTTAGTATTGAGTGAGGATTTCCACCAAGTCTGGGGGAAGGAGGTGTCACAATTTCAAGTGCGGCCTCAAGAGGAACATCCTGGACCCATCAGTAGCTGTATAGCTCGTACTTTCTAGTAGTTGATCCCATTGTCCATGGTTCAATTTTTTTTACCTAAAATTTGCATGAACAATCTATTACTTCAACTTACCTTTCTACACATTCTTTAACAATGGCAAAGTTTCCATCTCCTATGGTCCTTCCAACTTTGTATCTTTCTGCTATAGACACTGGTACTTGGAACCCTTCATCCAAAAAGTCTGTAATATAAATGTGAGAAGGGTGTCTACTACTTGTTTACAGCTATTAGCATTGTCAATGACATATGTGAAGATACTTATTAGAATAAACTCAATAGTACCTTAAAGTGGTTGTAAAGCTAAATAAAAATTACAGCCATCTCCTCTGTTCAATTAATCTCTCCTACACTATGTAATGTTTTTTTTAAGTGATGCCTGTAAATACCTTATCTTTGATCTTTTATGGCTGGTCATGTGACCTCCGGCTGCTCTATTCCTCTGATCTACAGGCTACAGAGGGAGGGGCCGATGTCCCCCTCTGACAACAACCGGGGAGGTCACCTGACCGATGTGACCAATCAGAAGAGAATAAAGATAAGGTATTTGCAGGTTTCATTTTAATCTGTGCTATAAGCAAACAGGATCTCTTTTTTTTTTAGGGTTACAACCACTTTAAGATTGGTTGGCCTTCTAAAGAAGACAATTAGTTACAACTGTAGTAATGTAATTTGCCAGTACAGTGGAACCTTGGATTACGAGCATAAACCGTTCCAGGAGAATGCTCGCAATCCAAAGTGAGTTTCCCCATTGAAGTCAATGGTACCGAAAATAATCGTTGCGCATTGACTTCAATGGCATGCAACACCTCATGCTGCCAAAGGTGGGGGGGGGCGCCGGAGAGCCTCGGAAACGGCCAGAGGACACCTTTGCAAAGAACAGTTGCACTCTGCAAGTGCAGCTGCTCCAGAGCTTAGTAAATGAGCAGAATTCCTGCTGAATTCCATCATCCAATCATGTGCAAGAAAAAATTAAGTTTTACATTTTCCTAGCACGTGATTGAGTCTTTGCAAGGTGAAGCTGTACCTCTTTTACTAAGCTCTGGAGCAACTGCACTTTGCAAAGTGCATAGCCTATTTGCCTTTAGTAAATCAACCCCATTGTAATTAAAGTATGTACATAAAATAGAGAGAGAGAGAGACAAGGAGTGATGTAGGCCATTTCTCTGGGCAAGCTGTGTGTATTATCAGAGCTTTACCTATTCGGCTTTGTAAGCAGGCTTTTTTTTGTTTTGTTTTTTCAGCAAAACAGTCAAGGTTAGCATGGTAAATAAAGCCTACAGCTCCTAGAGCTCTACCTGCTGGCTGATAATAGGTAAATATATATATTTGTGTCCAAACTTTTGGTCTGTACTATATATATATATATATATATATATATATATACAGTACAGTACAAAAGTTTGAACACACCTTCTTATTCAAAGAGTTTTCTTATTTTCATGACTATGAAAATTGTAGATTCACACTGAAGACATCAAAACTATGAATTAACACATGTGGAATTATACATAACAAAAAAGTGTGAAACAACTGAAAATATATTTCATATTCTAGGTTCTTCAAAGTAACCACCTTTTGCAGCAGACACATCTCTAGAACTGATAAGAGGAGACTGTGTGAATCAGGCCTTCATGGTAGAATATCTGCTAGGAAACCACTGCTAAAGAAAGGCAAAAAGCAGAAGAGACTTTTTTGGGCTAAAGAACACAAGGAATGGACATTAGACCAGTGGAAATCTGTGCTTTGGTCTGATGAGTCCAAACTTGAGATCTTTGGTTCCAACCCCCATGTCTTTGTGTGACACAGAAAAGGTGAACAGATGGACTCTACATGCCTGGTTCCCACCGTGAAGCATGGAGGAGGAGGTGTGATGGTGTGGGGGTGCTTTGCTGGTGACACTGTTGGTGACACACCTCCAGGCTGTGTAAGGGCTATTTGACCAAGAAGGAAAGTGATGGGGTGCTGCGCCAGGTGACTACCTCTTGAAGCTCATCAAGAGAATGCCAAGAGTGTGCCAAGCAGTAATCAAAGCAAAAGGTGGCTACTTTGAAGAACCTAGAATATGAAATATATTTTATTTATTTTTATATTTAGTTTTGATGCCTTCAGTGTGACTCTATATATATTTTAAGAAATCAGATCATCATCCATCTGATGAATTAAGGAAAATCTTCCCAACACCTAATTTGCAACAGCCCTAAGACTGAACTACATGTGGTGTTTTTACTCTTCTAGACACATATATGCAAGGTTGCCACATGTTCAGTCTACATTGTATTATACTGAATTAGTTTCAAAGCAAGACTACTAGTAGTGCCTTGCCCACTCATTAAAACACTATCAGGGTGCAGTACAAATGACTCTGGCTCATCATACATTAGAGCTTTTCTTATACAGAACAACAAAGACTGAGCCAGACATATATCCTATTTAGCCACTAGGGGGAGAAAAGCCTCCAGTTAAAAAAAAAAAAGGTAAGCACATTGCCCAAACAAGGATATCACAGAGCTATACTTACTATATATCCAAAAATAGAATATCATAATATGCTTTAACTATATTTTATAACACTTGTAATGCCTTTAACCTCTACTATCATAAATATAAATCTTTACAATAAAGAAAAAAAAATTTTTTTTGTTGTTTTTAAGTGTATACATTTATATTTAATAATAATAACATTAATATATATATATATATATATATATATATATATATATATATATATATATATATATATATATATATATATATATATATATACATATACAGTATCTCACAAAAGTGAGTACACCCCTCACGTTTTTGTAAATATTTTATTATATCTTTTAATGTGACAACACTGAAGAAATGACACTTTGCTATAATGTAAAGTAGTGAGTATACAGCTTGTATAACAGTGTAAATTTGCTGTCCCCTCAAAATGACTCAACACACAGCCATTAATGTCTAAACCGCTGGCAACAAAAGTGAGTACACCCCTAAGTGAAAAGAGTTTGTGTAACCATATAATAGTCCATATATAAATGGGTGCTAACGTCCTTCTTAGATAGAAGTATGGTAGAAACGGCCACTCACCAGACACAAGAAAACAACTTGCATGTAAATCACACTAGAGGTGCTTAAGTGGATCTGAGGGAGCCCACTGCTGCTAATGAATGGCTAGGTCTCATTTCCCCCATAAAGTGAAATACAACAGAAAAAAAACCTCATGTTGTAGTATTAAAAAAAGAAATATTTGAGGTGAGTAGGGAAGGGACACCTGTGATGGTGACAAAGCAACAAAGTCTGTGCAGCACTTCAGCTTCCCCACATGCAGTGCAAACTCACCAGACAAAATACAACGACACACCAAAAGACCATCCAATGTGCCCAGGAAGAAGTATACGTAAAAATCACAGCGCTGTCACCAATCTCCACCAAAGCTCAGGATCCCATCAATAGATATTGGGGGACATTCAGTTGCTTCAACCATTGCCCGCCATTGGAAATGAAAGTAGGTCACTGCTTGACACCCAATGTGTAAATCTGCTTTTGTTGCTCTGTTTGGTAATGTCAGTGTGCAAAGTAAGTCAGAATGGGAGTGACTTTCGTTATCCAAACGGGATGTCCTGCCTCTGACTCCTGGTTGCAGTGGCTTACTTTGGCACAACAGCTTTATGAAAAGGCCTTTCCAGCCTGATAAATGCAGACCTTGTCAACCAATCTCCTCGCAGGCGCATCTTCCTAACACAGAGGTGGAGATTCCTTGATTGGTTGATTAGAAAACAGATTCCAACACACATACTTATTTAGCCATCAGGAAATAGGACTCAGAGGACCACAAACACACCGCAGAAAATGTACAGTGCATCTAAAAAGTATTCACAGGGCTTCACTTTTTTCACATTTTGTTATGTTACAGCCTTATTCCAAAATTGATTAAATTCAATATATTCCTCAAAATTCTACAAACAATACCCCATAATGACAACATGAGAGAAGTTTGTTTAAAATCTTTGCAAATTTTAAAAAAATAAAAACAAAAAAATCCCATGTACATAAGTATTCATAGCCTTTGCCATGACAATCAAAATTGAGCTCAGGTACGTCCTGTTTCCACTGATCATCCTTGAGATGTTTCTGCAACTTGATTGGAGTCCACATGTGGTAAATTCAGTTGATTGGATATGATTTAGAAAGGCACACATCTGTCTATATAAGGTCCCACAGTTACAAGGAATTGCCTGTAGACCTCAGAGACAGGATTGTATCGAGGCACAGATCTGGGGAAGGGTACAGAAAAATGTCTGCAGCATTGAAGGTCCCAATGAGCACATTGGCATCCATCATCCATAAATGGAAGAAGTTTAAAACCACCAGGACTCTGCTTAGAGCCGGCTGCCGGGCCAAACTGAGCGAATGGAGGAGAAGGGCCTTAGTCAGGGAGGTGATCAAGAACCCAATGGTCGCTCTGACAAAGCTCCAGCGTTTCTCTGTGGAGAGAGGAGAACCTTCCAGAAGAACAACCATCTCTGCAGCACTCCACCAATCAGGCCTGTATGGTAGGGTGGTCAGACGGAAACCACTCCTCAGTAAAAGGCACATGACAGCCGGCCTGGAGTTTTCCAAAAGGTACCCGAAGGACTCTCAGACCATGAGAAACAAAATTCTCTGATCTGATGAAACAAAGATTGAACTATTTGGCCTGAATGGCAAGCTTCATGTCTGGAGGACACCAGGCACTGCTCATCACCTGGCCAATTCCATCCCTACAGTGAAGCATGGTGGTGATTTGAGTATTATGCTGTGGGGATATTTTCCAGCAGCCGGAACTGGGAGACTAGTCAGGATCGAGGGAAAGATGACTGCAGGAATACACAGAGACATCCCTGATGAAAACATGCTCCAGACTGCTCTGGACCTCAGACTGGGGTGAAGGTTCACCTTCCAACAGGACAATGACCCTAAGCACACAGCCAAGATAACAAAAGAGGTGGCTATGGGACAACTCTGTGAATGTCCTTGAATGGTCCAACCAGAGCTCAGACTTGTACCCGATTAAACATCTCTGGAGAGATCTGAAAATGGCTGTGCACCGACAACTCCCCATCCAACCTGATGGAGCTTGAGGGGTCCTGCAAAGAAGAATGGGAGAAACTGCCCAAAAATAGGTGTGCCAAAATTGTAGCATCATACACAAAAAGATTTATGGCTATAATTGGTTCCAAAGGTGCTTCAACAAAGTATTGAGCAAAGGCTGTGAATACTTACTGTATGTACATGGGATTTTTTTTTTTCGGTTTTTATTTTTAAGAATTTTGCAAAGATTTCAAACAAACTTCTTTCACATCATTATGGGTAATTATTTGTAGAATTTTGAGGAAAATTATGAATTGAATACATTTTGGTATAAGGCTGTAACAACCAAATGTGGAAAAATTGAAGCGTTTTGGATACTTTCCTGGTGCATTGTACATACTGTAAGTATATTATAGAGATTCCTTGATATGCTTGTTGTGATAAATATGTTTTTACCAAAAAGGTAAAGTTACACTTAAGAAATATACATTACTTTCAAGAAAATGCAATCTACTGCATTAAAAGAATCATGGAATCATGTAAATCTCTGTACCAGAAAGCCGCTGCACACTTGTATGCATGAATATTTCACATTTTTACCTTCTGCTAAGATGTCACTTTCATCCATGGAACTGCACACTTTGGTGGATGCTAATGAGGTAGAGGAGCCACTGTGCTGGGAGCCCTGGAAATGATAAAAATAAAAGCGTATTTATTTATATTCAGAGTTGGTATGCATGAAACGCGTTAGGGATTCTATCTACTTGCAATACCCTGATTTTTATGGAATAAAAACATTTGCATTGAGAGCTTGGAGTGCCGCCCACTTTTCTTTGGTCCGTATTTAATTATGAAGCTATCTATCCTCGACCAGAAATAGATAATGTTTTAAGTGCTGTTCAGTTTTGGTCCAAAAAAAAGGTAATTTCTTGCATGATGGGATTTTGTTCCTCCGTAAACACTGTAATCACTGTTGAATGGGTTTAATTACAGAGGATTCAAAGTGTACTCTCTGGTGGGGAATTTTACATACTGTAGGATTAGATGAATGAAATCATGATTGGTCAGTGGAATGTGTTGATTTATGAAAAATAAAAATGATGGAATAAATGAAAATTTAGGGTGTTGTTCATATCACCCAATCAGATTCCAGCTGTCTATGTTTACTAATGCAGGGTAGAAAATTAACGTTTAATAATTAATATTGAAAATGTCTCTGCTTGTTATCTCTGGCAACGCTTTTATCACTAGATGACCAAGTACAACGTATACCTCAACACGTCTACTTTTTATATCGTTATGTTTAATGATAACTTTAAGTGAAACTGCGAGAAGTATTATTTGATGACAAAAATGATAAACATACGCAGTTAAAGTAAGTAAATTAATATAATGACGTAGTGTTAAAGCTCCAGGGTGCCAATTAACACCATTCCTTTTATGTGAGCTTTTATGTTAGCTGATTCATTTTCATTTTAGTGAGTAAGATGATACAACTCTGAGCAACCAATAATGTTTTTTACGCTAAAGTAAATCTGCAAAAATAATTATACAATTTTATCCTTAATAACTGTCTAACGAGTAACAGCTGAATGTGTGAACCAGACTAGGGTCTATAGGTCAACACTGATGGGTTAGTTATTATTTGATGCCAGGCTGCAACTCTTCTATCCCCTCTCCCTACACTCAAAGGGAAATTGGCTCCCACTGCTGTCAGTCAAATGCTGTGAGGAGCAGGGGGCAGGGCCAAGCCACACTGTGTGCGTCTATGGATGCACACAGCCCAATTTGGGATCAAGCCCATAAGTCTGCTCCTATAACAAGTGGTTTGCTATGGGGGCAGATACAGAAGAGACTCCTAGTGGGGGACCCCAGAAAAGGATGTTCAGGGCTGCTCTGTGCAATAATTGCACAGAGAAGGTACATATAAGATGTATATTATTTAAATTTAGAAAAAAAATGCCTTTAGAAAGGTCTTAAAGTGTATCTAAAGTCAAAGGGCTTTTTTTAGATTTAGATAGAATCGTAAGGAGTTAGAATGGCTGTCAGGTTATTACTACACTCCCTGTCTCTTTGCTCTATTAACGATCTTGGCTGGCACAAAAGTAAAGAAGAATCCAAAATTTTGAGTAGTCACCAGAAAAGAAACACTGAAGAAACTTGTTCAGTAATGGCGACAGCTGTCTGACTGTCCCTCACTTTGGAGACCTTTCCTGTTGTGTCTACAGGACAGGAAGTGAAGACAAATCTCTGGAATCGGACACAGGAGGCAAAAGAACCTCACAGGGGTTTTAAATAAATATTGGGTTGACCATATATACACTTTGGGTTTGATTTACTAAAGGAAAATAGGCTGTTCACTTTGCAAGAGAAGCTGCACACTGCAGGGGAACTTGCCCCACAGTTTAGAGAATAGGGTAGAGCTCGGCTGACTTCCATCATCCAATCATGTGCAAGAAAAAATGCTGTTTTTTTATGTTACTTACACACAATTGTGTATTCCTTACAAAGTGGAAACTTCACCACATTCACTAAGTTCTGGGACAAATAGCCTTGTAAAATACAGCCACCCTTGCAAAGTGAACAGCCTATATACCTTTAGTAAATGAACCCCGTTATCTGCAATGGAGAGAAGTGAGGTCCCAAAGCTAGCTGTGCTGATTGGCAGTAGAGTCTGAATCAGGTCTGGCTGGCCAAAACGTACACATCTATTAGCAGGCAAGGCAGTATATGCAGTGCTGTGGAAAAAAGTAGTTGCCCCCTTCCTGATTTTTTTTTTTTTTCTTTTTTTGCATATTTCTCACACTTAAATGATTTAGATTAAGACATTTTAATATTACACAAAGATAACTTGAGTAAATCCAAGATGCAGTTTTTAAATTATTATTTCATTTATTAAGGGAAAAAAGCTGTTCAAACCTACCTGGCCCTATGTGAAAAAGTAATTGCCCCCTCCCATGCTGAATTATGAATGAACTGTGATTAACACATTTTTTTTGGAAAGCTGAGTTAAATTTCACTTGCCACACCCAGGCCTGAATACTGCCAGACATGTTGAATCAAGAAATCACATAAATAGAAGCTGTCTGACAAAGTGAAGCACGCTAACAGATCACAAAAAGCCACACATCATGCCACAATCTAAAAAAAAAGAACAGATTAGAAACAAAGTAATGTACATGTATCAGTCTGATTTACATATGTTTTTGTTGTTTTTTAATAAGCTTTATACTTGATATAATTTACCAATGATTATTTAGACCAGAGGTCTCCAACCTGTGGTCCGTGGGCCCAACGCCGGACCGTATCGCCTCTGCTGCCGGGCCGCGGAGAAGACAGGTAATGTCAGCAGTGCGGCGACAGGGGAGAGAGATGACGTCATCTCTCATTGCCCGCGCCGCTGTTCCGCCCTTACTTTCAGTGCCGCGAAGGCTGCTCTACACGGGGGTGCAGCCACGACTCAGAGAGAATGACGTCGTATCTCACCGCCCGCCCTCTCTCCGTCGCATTTGTTTCACCTGCAGAGGCTGACAGCGTTGTGCCTGGCTGCAAGTACTCTGCAGCCTATGTTACATGTTAATCAAGTGACATCCTCATCTAGTGGCAAGTGACATCCTCATCTAGTGGCAGATGTAGTGGCAAGTGACATCCTCATCTGGTGGCAGATATAGTGGCAGGTGATTTGGCAAGTGACAAGCGATGGTTGCAAGTGACGCTCTCAAGGCTCCCAGTGATTCAACATTATAGTGAGTTGAACTATTTCATTTTATATTACAATGTAATGATATAAATAATGCGTTTCAATCATCCTGACACCATAATAACCATGGTGCCGGGATGATTGAAGCACTAACACCAGCCATTGCCCTGACAAATTGCCCGCGAAAAAAAATCGCTTACCACCGCGCCGACCCCTCGGGCCTTGGCACAATTTACTTGCACGGAGCCGGTCCCCGGTGCCAAAAAGGTTGGGGACCGCTGATTTAGACCATTATATGAGCTTACTATATCTATTCTAAAGTAATATATGTTTTTGTTTATTTCACTTTATTCTATATTACAGTACACAAATATTGTGTGTGAATTTTGTGACATTCTATATGTCCGTGTGTGTTTATACACATACCGATATACACTTTTTTCCTTTTTTCACATTCACATTTAATTATTCAATTTATTATTGTCGTATTGTTAAATACTTTATTCATTCACGGTATACATACACCACTTTTTTCACCATATTGGTTATTATATATATTTGTCTTACACATGGTTATAGATAATAATTTTTCTTTTTTTCTTTTTTATTACGGTATGAGATTTTTATTTAATCCCATACAAGATAGTATTCCATGTGTGGCACATCAGGGTTCATCAAAGTGTTCCATTGATTAATGATCACCTGTGGGTTAATTGGTGAAACACCCCATTCACCTTTTTCCCCTTTCTCTTTTTAAACATGGTTTTGTCATTGTTCACTAGCTATGAGTAAGCATCACATGATGTGAAACATGTCAGCTACCTTTTTCCTATTGTTCACTTCATTTTGATTGCATAGTTTTGGTTGTTTTTTGGATTTTATTTAGACAAAAAAGTCATTTTAAGGAGTGCGGCAGTCCAGGACTTCTTTCTATCACATGTATCGGTCTAGGAAGGGTTTCAAAGCAATTTCTAAGGCTTTGGAACTAAAATGAACTATTGGGAAAGCCATTATCCACAAATAGAGATAACTTGCAACAAGGGGGGAACCTTCCCAGGAGTGGCCGGCCTACACAAATTACTCCAAGAGCATGACAACAACTCATCCAGGAGGTCATAAAAGAACCCAGAACAACATCTAAAAAACTGCAGGCCTCACTTGCCTCAGATAAGATTAGTGTTCATGATTCAAAAATAAGAAAGAGATTGGGCAAAAATGGCATCCATGGGAGAGTTCCAAGACCAAACCCACTGCTGACCAAAAAGAACACAAAGGCTCATCTCATATTTACCAAAAAACATATTGATTATCCCCAAGACTTTTAGGCAAATATTCTGTAGACTGATGAGAAAATGTTTACTTTTTGGAAGGTGTGCATCACATTACATCTGGCATAAAACGAATACAGCATTTCATAACTAGAACATCATACCAACAGTCAGACATAGTGGTGGTAGTGTGATGGTCTGGGGCTGCTTTGCAGCTTCAGGACCTGGATGACTTACCATAATTGATGGAACCAGAAAATCCTAAATGAGAATGTCTAGCCATCAGTTTGCAACTTCAAACTCAAGTGCACTTGGGTTATGCAGCAGGACAATGATCAGAAACACAACAGCAAGTCCACCTCCAAATGGTTCAAACAAAGCAAAATTTAGGTTTTGGAGTGGCCTAGTCAAAGCCGGGACTTAAATCCAATTGAGATGCTGTATCATGACCTTGCACAGGCCATTCATGCTGGAAAGCAATCCAATGTGGCCGAATTAAAACAATTCTGCAAAGAAAAGTGGGCCAAAATTGCTCCATAGCAATGTAAAAGACTCATTACCAGTTATCGCAAATGCTTGATTGCAGTTGTGGCTGCCAAGGGTGGCACAACTAGTTATTGGGGTTTCACATGAAGCCAGGCAGGTTTGGACAGATTTTTTGCCTTAATAAATGAAACCATTATTTAAAAACTGCCTTTTGTATTTACTCAGGTTATCTTTCTGTAATGATACAATTTTTTTTTATGATCTGAGTCATTTAAGTGTAAAAAATATGCCAAAAAGTAAAAAAAGTTAAAAATATATATATATATATATATATATTCTCATCCAAGTATATATAGTTAATACTCCCTAAGTAAAATTGTAACTTTAAATGTTACCCAACAGCAACTAGCAGTAAAATGGTAAATCACGTAACTAGTTAAGTTTGTATCCGATTAAGAAAAATAGAACTGATTTTCCCTAAATGACATTTAAAGAGCGTTTGATTGTTAACGTTATTGCATCCATGACGTGTGGGTCAAAGCAGCAAGTGGTGAAGAATGTCAACATAATTGTTTTTCCATTAATACATTACCCTTTTGCAGAAGAATTTGTAGTCTCTATAGGATATGGCATACATTGTGATGTCACTTGAAGTTTTATCCACTTCACTGGCTTCTTCGATATATCCTCTCATTTGGTCACAGAGCTGTTCTTGTAAGGTTTTAATGTTAACAGATGGCTACACTGTCTAATGGCACAAAACATTATGGGAAGTCCCAGCCTTTGTACCTTTATACCTCTCGCTGTTGTGTGTCCAAGTTAGGTGTTGCTGCTCCCTTGAAACAATACTCAGATCTAATAGAAACATGGGATATGGGTATACACCTTTGACCTACTTTCCTACCAATACGATGATGACTAGTTTGCAGTCCAGTGCCTGATACTCTAAAAAATGTTCTGCCCATTCCCTTGACTTCTCTGCACAGGACCAGGCAAAAGAGAGGAAGCCACTACCGCTTAACAAGAGCAGAACTGGGGTTTCCAGAGTCATACCTGATTCATTTCTCCAGCATCCATTCAGGGCCTAACATTTTTTTACATTTTTCAACATGTGCACGGCTTTGAAGATTTCACACACATACAAGAGAATTCTCACTTTATTGATTTATTGATTTTCTTTTTTAGATATTTTGCTGTCTAAGTATTATCTTTTAGATAACATACTGGCAGGATGGGAATGTGAATGGTCATTTCAATTTACACCCACACAATATGGGCACTTGGCCCCCTCCTAATTGACCCAAATCCACCAAATGTGGTCATCACAATAGATATCTGAAGTTCTTTACAGTCGAGACGTCCACTGACGAGATAGTAATTTAAGATGCAAATACATGGCCTCTTTTTGACATAGGCTTGTTCACAAGTTTGGTTATTCTTCTCAGTGAAGCTAAGTTGAAGCTTCACTAACCTGTAACTAGCATAGGTCTGGGATCAGATAAATGCCATTTGCCTTTGGTTTGTCTCATTACCTATATAAGGTATGTTTGTTCTGTCTGCTGTTATACCACTTTGTACCAGTTTTCACCAATGGCCTATATGGTTTGAGTACTTTTTGGCACTGGTGTACACATTCAGTCAGTTTATTTTGTATTTTAATTGTATATATATATATATATATATATATATATATATATATATATATATATATATATATATATATATATATATATATATATATACACACAGTGTTCCTACTTTTTGCACTCTTATTTTTACATAGTTATATAGATGGTGAGGTTAAAAGAAGACACAAGTCCATCAAGTCCAACCTATGTGTGTGATTATATATCAGTATTACATTGCATATCCCTGCATGTTGTGGTGGTTCAGGTGCTTATCTAATATTTTTTTGAGACTATCGATGCCCCCTGCTGATACCACTGCCTGTGGAAGAGAATTCCACATCTTTGCTGCTCTTACAGTAAAGAACCCTATACATAGTTTAAGGTTAAACCTCTTTTCTTCAAATTTTAGTGAGTGGCCAAGTGTATTGTTAAACTCCCTTCTGCAAAAAAGTTTTTGTGGGGTCACGAGTATGCTATTTGTAAATTGAAATCATATCCCCTCTCAAGCGTTTCTTCTCCAGAGAGAATAAGTTCAGTGCTTGCAAACTTTCCTCATAACTAATGTCCCTTTATTAGCTTTGTTGGCCTTCTTTGTACTCGCTCCATTTCCAGTACATCCTTCCTGAGGACTGGCAGCCAAGACTGGACAGCATACTCCAGGTGCGGCCGGACCAGAGTGGGAGAATTATCGCTTTCTTCCTAGAGTGAATCCCTTTTTAAATGCATGCCAATATTCTGTTTGCTTTGTTCGCAGCAGCTTGGCATTGCATACCATTGCTGAGCCTGATGATCTACTAGGATTCCCAGGTCCCTTGCCATCCTAGATTCCCCCAGAGATTCTCCCCCCAGTGTAAAGATTGCATTAATATTTTTGCCATCCAAATGCATTATTTGACATTTTTCTACATTAAACCTCATTCGCCATGTAGTTGCCCATCCTATTCATTTGTTCAGATCTTCTTGCAAGGTTTCCATTCTGTGGAGAAGTTATTGCCCTGCTTAGCTTAGTATTTTCCGCAAATACAGAGATTGAACTGTTTACCCTATTCTCCATGTCATTTATGAACAAATTAAATAGGATTGGTCACAGCAGAGAACCCTGGGGGACCCCACTTTCCACCCCTGACCATTCCGAATACTCTCCATGTATCACTACCCTCTGAACGCGCCCTTGTAGCCAGTTTTCAATCCATGTACTCACCCTATGGTCGCATGGACCATAGGGTGAGTACATGGATTGAAAACTGGCTACGGACCTTCTTTTTTTTGTTTGATTACTTTAGTGTAACTGTATGAACCTCTTCACAATTTATTTTACCTTTACTTGCACAATTAGGTATATGTATTTTTACATTTCTAAATATTATATAAAGTTTGCTTGTGTGTTCTGATTATTGTGTTAGAGTCTCTGTTAGTGTCTCTTTAAAGGTTAATGTCTTAAAATTATCATATTGCACATGTGGTATACAATAAAACAGAAAAAAACATTACATGCAAAAAGCCTTATAATCAAAATACGGTATATTCATCAATGCAAAAGAAAAAAACTAGTTCAAACAAATAGAAAAATGACGAATAAAGGAAAATTAGTATGTGAAAAAGACAATGCCAAACTGGGGACATTATTATTAAACTTTTTGTAGGCGCATAAAAAAATTATCCTTCTATATAAAAGCCCATGATGATGAATACAGTATCTCTTTTTCTCAGGAAAAATAGCACACTCAAAATGTTATTTTGGCCCTTTTTTAGTTGGGCTCACTAAATTACCACCCAATTAAAGAGCCCCTGTCACAAGACCTTACTTTAAAATTTAAAAGCATGTTGTAAAAGCATTTTGTAAAAATAATAGAAAATGAATAAATAAACTAACATTAATTAACAAAAACGTGCATTTATGTGCAGAGTATTGCAATTTGCAATTTGTGTATCACAGGTGTAATGCTCAGGCTCCTGCAGAGATACAGTCCTTCAGTTACTGGGTCCAAGGAAACATCAATGGACTACAAAGTGCGGTGTCCTCACCCCACTTGTTCTCCATTGAAAATTACAGATCACTCTGGCAAACGGCAGATGGGACTTGTTTTTTTTCCCCCTCAAATCTCTGTCAATGGATGACAGTCAGATATATGTGTAAAGAGCCCCGCACAGCCACACTGAATGAGAAAAATTAGAGGAAGTGAGAAACAAATTGCACAGATTCGGTAAGGGGAAAGGTGTAGGAAAGGTGTGGTTTTGGGTTGGGGGGGCTGTAAACTCTGACCCTGTTTAATTTTACACCCCGCATATAGGTATTGGTATCTGAGACTTTCAGAAATGTGAGACCCCGGCCCATGTTGACCTCAGCTGCTGCCTCCTCCCCTCAGCTGCTATGTTGGGTTGCCCCACATGACTTTCAGAGGTCATATGACTACTCTCTTATGTGAGCCAATGTTTGAGCTATAAGCATGCACGCAAATCAAGTGATACCACACATGTGCAAAACCAACAAGTGTCATGCTCCAAACCTGATGCCTTCACACAAAGCATCCAGCAGTGCCATTATACCTTTTGGATGTATTGGACAAAGGAAGCCTTTGCACAGTAATTTATCATAACACCCTATGGAAAAATAACTTTTAATTAAGTTATCTGGGAACTGCATCCTTTTGTAGATGTGCAGTACACCTTCAGGTGCCTTCAGCTTGCATTTGAGTTCCTTCTGATCTGGACATTCTTCTGACCTGCATTGCTTTGAGTAGATATTCCAGTCATATTGATTTAGGAAACAGATGCAAACAAATGCATAAAACTTAAAATACTGTGGTTGTGGGGTTGGAGTGAGGAACTTGATGGACCACTTGCTCTTTTTCTTCTGTCGATCTTCTATATTACGTACTAAGTGCTAAAAGCATCACTTAAAGCGGTAGTTCACCCACAATCCCATGATGTTACCATCGAGACAGGCATTGTAGCGCGAGCTACAGTATGCCTGTCCCGATTTTTTTAACCCCGTACTCACCTCGTAGTCGTCCATCGTAGATTCCGGCTCCCGCGGGGAATGGGCGTGCCTATGGAGAGGGAGGATGATTGACGGCCGGCCCTGGCACGTCACTCTCCCCGAAGACAGCCGGAGTAGGTCTCGGCTCTTCACGGCGCGTGCGCACAGGCTATGCGCACGCGTCGTGAAGACCAAGCCTATTTCGGCTATTTCCGGAGAAGCGTGACGCGCCAGAGCCGGCCGTCAATCATCCTCCGTCTCCAGAGGCACGCCCATTCCCCGGTATCTTCGATGGACGACTACAAGGTGAGTATGGGGGGAAAAAATTCGGGACAGGCATACTGTAGCTCGCGCTACAGTGCCTGATTTAAAGGTAAAAGAAAATTTTTTTTTTTTTTTTACTGTCGATAGGGTGAACCCCCGCTTTAATATTGCCAGGCTGCATAGAGTAACAGTACAGTCCTGGAAGCAACAATAATTATTTGTAGAAGAAGGAACAACGTTTTCAATGTCTGTGTTCTGCATCCGCTTTCTATCCAAATGTGACCAAAGGTTACAAGATGTTCTGAAGATGTGATAGTTGTTATACCACATTATAGGAGTGTCATCACCCATTGTTCTTGGCAATATACCTGCTAATCTAAAGCCTTGTGCACACAATCAGATTTCCATCGGACAAATCCATGGAATTTTGTGCGAAGGGTGTTGGCCGTGAACTTGTCGGACTTTCGGACAAAATTCCATGGTTTTGTCCAATGGAAATCCGATGGTGTGTACAAGGCTTAACTATAGTCCCATGTTACTCTTTTGGGTGGACTTTACTTGAATATTGTATGAGAATTTGTTTTGAACCCAGGATCAACAATATTTTATAAGGATTGATGTATATTGTATGGTGAATATATCATACTGAAACCACATATTTTAGGATATCCCATGTTAATTACTTTTAACCATGAAAAAATTAAATTATATTCTTTTAAATATTTTTAATGCTTGGTTGCTTCCTTAAGGGGTATTGGTAGTGTGCTTTGATATAGTTGAGAGTTGTTTTAACACATGATATGAGTGTCATGACCCACTGTTCTTGGCAATACACCTGCCAATCTACGATTAGTCTAACTCTAGTCCCATTTTGACCTTTTGGAGGGACTTTAGCTTTTTTAGAACCAAACCCATCTGTCTCTCTTTCCTCCTCAGTTGATACCTTTTAGTGTGATGTTTAGATCTCTACAGAAATTTAACTTTTAGCAACCATAGGTGTTTTACCACACTAACCTCTAAATGACTGCTTTTACTATTTACATAAGCCATGGTGAATAAAACAAGGCCATGAAATAAAGCAATTGCAGGTTAACCAATAATTTTTAGGGCATTAATTCTTCATGGTTTGTGAAACTCAGGTTGTTTACTTTGCCTTAAATATTTTGTGCTAGGTGGTGTCCCTCTTTCTCTTTTCAGAAAAGTTGGGGGCAAGTAGCCTTGTGTTTCGTCATGCTTTATGCATGAGTTATCTTCAATAATATAAGAAGATTAGTTAATTGCTACATATAGAATAATCCTTTAACTATTACATTGTACATCCCCAAAGAATTTAAAAAAATTTAGCACGTTAAAAAAAAGACTGATCTTTGGAAAATACCACAGGACATATTTTCACATAAAACATTAGCAACTTAAAAGGTTATTTCCAAATTCATTAAAACAGAACAAATCCTAGGCATAATCCTTGGTTGGTTTTCTTTGATGATTACAATTGCAGTGAGCCTTGAAATGACTGGCACCAGAGAAATTGTACACAGCATTTACAGGAGCAGTAATTCAGGTCATGCAGAACTCAGCAGAGATAGACCGGCTTACAGGCTCATGCAGTGTAACAGACACTTGTAATGGCAGGAAAACGTATTATCATTTTAAACTAAAATTTTGCTACAGGGAAAATTTAAGCGCCCGTTTGAAATTGGAAAGTGACATTCACCTGCTGTAAAAGTCATGCAGAGAATGTATTAATACAGCCTTAACAATCTGTTAAACTGCTATATTTCAAATAGTGTTCAAAAGGTGTGCTTCTCATGAACTATGTATCTGACTTTGCAATCATGAATTTTTTTCCAGTGGACTAAAGCCGCAACGGTAACCAGACCACAAGGGACCATGGGGCCTGTACTGTGAGATGGAACCAAGAACTATTAATGTTATTCAGCCAACACTGTGGCTGCGATAGAGTCAGAAAGTTCAATCAGTTTACAGTGTTTGAGTTCTGTGTAATCAACTGAACCAGGAAACCAGAGAACATCTTGCAGAGCCATTAAAGTAAACTTCCTCAAACATATGATATGCAACTTTCTGTCCTCGCTGCTCAGTGATCATTTTCAAATTTTCATAGCAAACTTAATACTGAGATTTTTACATTTGACTTTTTTCGTATGCGAGACAAAAAGGAGCCTGCGGTGTGGGTGTGTTTGGGAATTTCTCTCCTGTACCACAGGCAGGGGTTCTTAAATAACCAAATTACTTGCAACATGGTGAAGGTTGGACTGATACACTAAAGGCCCCATTCATACTTTTATGCAACTTTTGATGCATGCAACTTGGATGTGACTTGCTGTCCCTCTGCAAAGTTGGACCCACCGTTGCATGTAAAAGATTCAGGTATGACTTTCATGCAACTTTTGAGGGTTAACATTGAAGTCTATGGCCCTGAATGTCAGACCAAAGTAGTGCATGAACTACTTTGAAGTCGCTACGACTTTAATTGAAACATACAGTTGTGCTCATAAGTTTACATACCCTGGCAGACTTCATGATTTCTTTGCCATTTTTCAGAGAATATGAATGATAACACAAAACCTTTTCTTTCACTCATGGTTAGCGTTTGGCTGAAACCATGTATTATCAATCAACTGTGTTTATTCTTTTTAAATCATAATGGCAACAGAAACTACCCACATGGTCCTGATCAAAAGTTTTCATACCCCAGGTCTTAATATCGTGTATTGCCCCCCAATTACAGCCTAAAGTCTTTTGTGGTATTTGTGGATGAGGCTTTTTATCTTCTCAGATGGTAAAGCTGCCCATTCCTCTTGACAAAAAAACCTCCAGTTCCTGTAAATTATTGGGCTGTCTTGCCTGAACTGCACGTTTGAGATCTCCTCAGAGTGGCTCAATGATATTGAGGTCAGGAGACTGAGATGGCCACTCCAGAACCTTCACTTTATTCTGCTGTAGCCAATGACGGGTCAACTTGGCCTTGTGTTTTGGATCATTGTCATGTTGGAACTTCCAAGTACGTCCCATGCGCAGCTTCCTGGCCGATGAATGCAAATGCAAAGTTTGAGGCTTATCTCTGTGCTGTTTGGCATATTGTAAGCAGAATACTTTGTGGCATTTGCATAGTAATGGCTTTCTTCTGGCGACTCAACCATGCACCCCATCTTTCTTTGAGTGCCTCCTTATTGAGCATCTTGAAACAGCTACACCACATGTTTTCAGAGAGTCTTGTATTTCACCTGAGTTTATTTGTGGGTTTTTCTTTGCATCCCCAAAATTTTCCTGGCAGTTGTGGCTGAAATTCTAGTTGGTCTACCTGACCGTGGTTTGGTTTTTACAGAACCCCTAATTTTCCACTTCTTGATTAGAGTTTGAATACTGCTGATTGGCATTCTCAATTCCTTTGATATATTTTTTTGATATATTTTTAAATCCCTTTCCTGTTTTATACAGTTCAACTACCATTTCCCGCAGACCCTTTGACAATTCTTTTGCTTTCCCCATGACTCAGAATCCAGAAACGTCAGTGCAGCACTGGATGAAAAATGCAAGGGTCTATTAGGAGTTTACTGGATTACGCTATGTTGGCCTTTTTTCTTTCCTCACCTGGCTGTGACCATATATGACTGCTTGTGAGTGGTTGGGGATCGATTTATCACAGAAGAAACGACATCCAGTTGCATAGACCCCCTGGCTGGGATATAGGCCACACACCAACAGAAGATCTCTAGTTGGGATCTTCATCTTCGGTAAGAGGCAGTCATTTAGAAGGTGGAGGATTTCTTTCCTATTACATCACTTTTCCTTGGTTTGCTCTGGTTTGATGTCACCAACTTACCTATAGGAGGGCTGTACATCTTAAGCTTTTTTTGGCAATCATCTGATGTTTTTTGGAAAAATAGAACATTTACTTGCTCATTTTTTATTGAGACTCAATGGAATTTATTGCAGATAGGGCAACCTATCTGTGTTGTGACACCAGTAATACTGATAACATATTTATTCACTCACTTATTTTTAATGTTTATTGGTCTTCTTGGATATCATTACATCCATTGCGCAGCTTGTTTTTTATACATGTCTATTAGGAGTCCAGAAACTCATTGACCTTTTATACACACACACACACCTAATTACAAGCCAAGGTTCACAGGTGAGGATGGTTACCTTTAATAGCCATTCAAACCCCTTTGTGTCAACTTGTGTGCATGTTATTAGGCCAAAATCACCAGGGTATTTAAACTTTTGATCAGGGTCATTTGGGTAGTTTCTGTTGCCATTATGATCTAAAAAGAGTAAACACAGTTGATTGATAATAAATGGCTTCAGCCAAACACTAACCACGAGTGAAAGAAATGTTTTTGTGTTATCATTCATATTCTCTGAAAAACAGCCAAGAAATCATAAATTCTGCCAGGGTATATAAATGGTTATCATTGGAAAACAGGGTATGACTTGGATAAAACGGTAAAATGCTGAGCAGGTAGGCTGACCTTCCTTTATAATGTACATCTCAAAGTTTAATTGTCAGGTTTGACTGAAGCATAGCTTGCTGTGTGAACATGTCAATTATTTGCCCAGGTGCAATGAACCTTTATAAATTGTTTAATATGTTTATTTCCTTAAAATCGTCAGCACCATCTAGTGGCAATAATGCATAATTTTTCCTGAGGTATTTAGGAAAAAAATACATTTTTGACAGTAGATGGCGCTGATGACCTTAGGAAAAAAAAAATTGTTACACCTGTGCAACTGATTGACACACTTGCACAGCAACATTTGTATACACAGACCCCCTAGTTTTATGGGGAGGCAAACTTTTTAAAATAACACAGATAGCTTTTTTCAAACTTTGATTTAGAAACCAGGCTAATTGTGACTAAAAGTCCCCTCGCCCATCCACACTTCTCAGCACTGCTTCAACTGTATTGGTTGTCACTGCACATTCTTGACCTGAAACTCATGTTACTTCCCTTTACCCTTGTCTTCAATCCAATCACAAGAAAATCCTTGTATGTAGCAGTGGTCAATGCCACTTGTGAAATGCTACAACAGATTTTTGGCAAAGAAGTGTCAAAATGCCAGTGGATCATGGGTGGAAAATACAGTAAAATTATGCCATTTTTTTTTTCTAGCCAAGCTTTACAATATCAATACCAAATTAAAGAATACTTTTTCTTTAAATTATTTTCACCAGTCTATTGTTGGGCAGACAGATATGTTTAATGTTTAATGCCCACAAATAGAAATTATGAATTTAAATAATAAAAAAAACTGCCCCAAGACTGTCAAACAACAGCACAGTGGATTTTTTTTAACCAATTTCACATGTACTTATTTGTATACAACAGAATCAGAAGGACCATTCAGATCTCAGTCCTATCAGCCTCACTCAGTTTATGGAGCACACAAAAAAATCACAATGACTTGAGGACACATCTCATTTCCCATATAATTTTATTGTTTGATATTATCAAATCATTAAACTTTTACAAAACAGCAATGTTTAAGTCATAGCAGAAAATTGTCAGTACAGTATATTAAAATAACAATACTTAAGCAAAACTGAAATGTCTATGTATAAAGGTGCTAGAAGGCCACAGCGTTTTATGTTTCGGCACTTCTTTCTTTAAAAATATATTTGGGGGTGTTGTGTCTGCCAATATTATATGTATGTATGTATTAAACTAAGATGATTTTATTGAGGCAAGTAGACTATGCACTTTGCCAGTGCAGTTGCACTAATTTTCACCAGTGCTTAGTAAATATTGTGAAGCTCTACTGTTTTCCATCATCCAATCATGTGCAAGCAAAAATTCAGCTTTTTTTAGCCTCCCTAGTTGTAATCCTGAGTGTGGCTTGGTGTGAATCTTCAATACCAAAAGCAGTAACCCCCAGGCCACACTCAGGATTGCATCGCAGGATCCAGGCAAATTTACTGGGTACTTACTGGGGTTGTCCCGATACCACTTTTTTAAGACCGAGTATAAGTACTGATACTTTTTTTCAAGTACTCGCCGATACCGATTACCAATACTTTTTTTTTTTTATCTCATGTGACAGTGGCACATGTGTCAGTAGTTTTTTTTTTTTTTTTTACAATTTGTTTTGAATTTTTTACAATTTTATTTATTTATAATGCTTTCTTTTTTTTAAGGGGGGGGGGTGCTCCGTGTCAGTGTGTTTTTTCTTTAATTTTTTTATTATTTTCTACAATAATTTTTTTTATTCTTTTTTTTTTATTATTATTCTTTTTTTTTTAGCCCTGTTGGGGGGATTTGGTGAGATATCAGGGGTCTTAACAGACCTCTGACATCTCCCCTTTGAGACAGAGAAAGGGACTAGGGACACATGTTCCCCAGTCCCTTTCTCAGCAGCCTCAGCTGTGCTGAAAATTAATGGAGAGAAGACAGCGGCTTCTGTTCATTCATAAACTGAAACATTGTAATCACAGTTTACGATGTTTCAGTTATGTGAATGAACAGAGTCAGTGATCACTGACTCTGTACATTCGGAGCAGTAAGGAGCCGGATTTACCGGCTCCTACCGCCGCTCTCCTTCCTGACAGTTCCAGGGGGTGGAGGAGGAGCACGGAGGGAGAGAGAGAAACACGGAGGGGGACATGGAGGGAGACGGAAACACGGAGGGGGACACGGAGGGAGACGGAAACATGGAGGGGGACACGGAGGGAGAGAGAAACACGGCGGTGGACACAGAGGGAGAGAGATACATGGCGGGGGACACAGAGGGAGAGAGAAACACGGTGGGGGACACGGAGGGAGAGAGAAACATGGCGGGGGACACGGAGGGAGAGAGAAACATGGCAGGGGACACTGAGGGAGAGAGCAGCACGGAGGGGGACATGGGGGAGGGAGACTGCAGAAAAACGGAGGGGGGCTGGAGGAGGACACGGGACAGTCAGCGGTGATCGTGTGTGTGGGAGTTACAAGCACCAATCACCGCTGATTTTAAAGCAGCTGAAAGCCGCGCAGGGGGGGGAGACAGAAGCGTAGAAATTACTTTCTATACAGTGGTGATCTATACAGTGGTGATCGGTGCTTGTAACTTATCGGTATTGGGACAACCCTAGTACTTACCTTTTCCCCAGGATCCTGTGATGTCCCCCTGATGTGTCCGCGGGCTGTGTCCTCCGCTCAATCTATCACTGTGCTGGGCTCCGTTCCCTGCTAGCGTCGCAACACATGTGGATGGAGCCTGGCGCCAAATTCAGGTTACTACAGGTTACATTACTGTATGAAATAATTTCACCTCCCTTTTGTCTCAAATGCTTTGTCCAGTGCCCTGCATGCAGTTTTATATTATATATACTGTTCTTTCTGCCTGGAAACTTGAGAACGTCCATGGCAACCAAAAAGTGTCCCTTTACGTCAAAAGCGGTTTTAGACCAACAAGAAAACAGCGATAGTAAATTAGAACACTTGCAGAATTGAGCGATAGTGATTAGTGAGGAAATTCATCATCAAACACTGAAAGTAACAACAGCGACAACTCAACTGCAAATTTAAGTGTTTTTATTTTTTTTTGCCATATATAATACATTTTATTATTATTATATTATTATTTGTTATAATTATTTATAGTTATTTATGATTTTGTATTTCAAACTTTATCATACCCGGGATGTCTACTAGACTTTTGTTTGGACAGATTTAAGTGAGTTATTCCTGAGAATTACAGGCCTACAATATAAAACGCCAAATTTCCATGCAAAATAATGTACTGCTTTCAGCATCAAAAATCATAGTCATACCACCAGGGAGGTAATTTTCCTTGCACCTGATTGGGTATTCTTTACTAAGTGAAGCTTCACCAACTTCACTAAGCTGTTGGGTAAATGAGTGCAACTGCATTTGCAATTTTCCTTTAGTAAATCAACCCTAGTGACATTCATGATGCATTTGTTTCCATAATGCACTTATTTCACAGTCCATTATTATGGGTTGTATAGAGATGGTCAACATGGCACTCCCTAGTAGAGGAATGATAACTGGAGGTATATACATAGCATCCAATCAGACTCAAGTTAAAGTCTTTTTAGCATGTTCAGCCTTATCTCTCAGGCCCCGTACACACGACCGAGTTTCTCGGCAGAATTCAGCCAGAAACTCGATGGGAGCCGTATTCTGCCGAGGAAACCGGTCGTGTGTACACTTTTGGCCGAGGAAAGCGACGAGGAACTCATCGAGCCAAATAGAGAACATGTTCTCCATTTCCTCGTTAGTCAATGGGGAAACTTGGCTCGCCGAGATCCTCGGCGGCTTCACAAGGAACTCGTCGAGTTTCTCGGACGTGTGTACGGGGCCTCACAGTTTTCTTGGGCAAATAATAAATCTGTTGCTTGCCTGAAGATCCTGACAGTAACAGCACTTCTTTATAAAGCTAAGCCACTGTCTTGCAATTAAAAAGAGTGTCATCAGCCTGACATGCGCACTGCTTCAGTTGGACTGCCTCTCAATGCTTCTTGCATATCAGAAAGTAATGGCATGGTGTTATGTAGGTGACCTTAGTTTGAACTAGATATCCCATAACTTTATACATAGATATTGTTGTAAATATGAAAATATTGACTACACTTGTTAACCTTTTTCTATTGAATTAGAAATCACTCTATTAAAACTGCATCATTTCACATGAAATGTGAAATTAAACTACAGTAACAACGTTACTTTCTACCAAATAAATCAACTTTCCTTGGAGGAGTTAACTGTTACAAGAGAATATCTTCAGAAATCATATTTGGTTGATATTAAAGAGAAACAGTCTAGATTAAAGGTGTGCAAGAGCCTGAATATTAAACTTTGACGCTAGTCTAGAAGAAAGAAATGTATATTTGTCCCCTGATTTTGCTTTGCTTATTTGGTCAACCAGCCAGACAGTTCAGTTTGGAGTCAGAAGTCAGAGGTCAACTGAAGTCTGACAGCTGCTGCCATGTCAACTGTCCGAAGTCTCACATAATCTATATTGGTAGAGAGGTAAATTATATACATACTGTATATTTATAAGGATGTACTCTACATGTCTCTTAGTAATACTCTCCTTCTCTGAGCCAGCTCTCCCCTTGGACACTGTGATCTTTTAGGTGTAAAAAGCAAAGCCATGACAAAGGTGCTAGAGTTTCTTACAGACTAACAGAACAAATAAAAGCAAATGAACCTTAATCAAAACTAAATTATCAGATTTTTTGGGATACATTCACACAATAGACAGACAGCGTGGCAATGCAAATTCCACTGCCACTTAAGGGATTCAAGGAAACATCATTGGTCTTTACCAGTGAAAGTACCTTGTTCATCTAGCTAATGACTGCGCTGAATTAAAAGAAAGAACATAATAGTATCACAACAGTATTTGAAGTCTTTCAAATGTCTCAAATACATTATTATATGTATAGTCAGATCTACTACAAATTCTACATTCAGCTTGTACTAAGAGTCTTTTGTAAGGGAAACAGTTCATGTGTTCATAACAGACCCTCAGTGTGTGTCCTGCAAAAATAAAGCTGCATTCAGTTACATATTCAAGACTAACATTTATTGCAATTTTTTTTATCATAGGTAAGTAGCAATGTAGAAATATAATGTTGTATGCCAAGGTCATTTAGGACAGGCAGCCACTGTGCAATGGGACCCTGCACTGTCTGTATATTATAATTCATGAATTCAGCAATACCAAAACACTGTGATAAAACTAATGTATATAAAGTTTAGAAAGCTCTGTTATATTTCTATGACAAAAGCATATTTTTCTTATATTATTAAGCAGCAAAGGATATAATGACCAGTCTATTATCATATTATTTGAAATTCTAACAATTGTCTTTTGCCTTTTTATTGTCCGGTCATGGGGGTGCTCAAGCTTTTTCTTTCTCTCCCTTTTCGTGCCTCCCTAGGCCTTTTTCTTTTTCTACTCTCTCTCTATTTCTCTTCCTTACTTCATCCTGTTCCCTGGTATTTTTAGCCCTACATGTTTTCTGTTTTTGCACTGTGATATAAAGTCTGTGAAATGGTTGTCTATTCTTTTCACAATGCTAAAGGTGATTTTTCTTATCATTATTTCTTATGTGGACCCCAATAGCTTTGTTTTCACAAAAATTGTACTGTTTGGATATAACACTTTTTTTAAATTGCTCCTTTTGATGGAAACAAACAATAAAAAATATATTTAACTCATAGCTGTATCCTGTGCTGTTTATTAAACTAAGAAAAAAAAGTGTTAGGCCTCGTACACACGGCCGAGGAACTCGACGTGCCAAACACATCGAGTTCCTCGGCCAGTTCAGTCCTGGAGCCGCCGAGGACCTCGGCGGGCCGAGTTCTCCCATAGAACAACGAGGAAATAGAGAACATGTTCTCTATTTCCTCGCCGAGGTCCTCGTCGGCTTCCTCGGCCGAAAGTGTACACACGGCCGGGTTTCTCGGCAGAATTCAGCCAGAAACTCGGTCGGAAGCTGAATTCTGCCGAGGAAACTGGTCGTGTGTACGGGGCCTAACACAGTCCTGCTGTGCACTGAATCCTTTACAATTTTGGTACTTAACTGCTGGCAAGACAAACCAGACCAGTGCCCAGCCACAGTTGATAGGCACGAGAGATGAGATCCTCCTGGAGTGGTTTGTTTGATATTTAGGACAAAACCATTAAAGTGGTGGTAAAGGCATTTTTTCTATTTATACCTACAGGTAAGCCTATAATAAGGTTTAATGTAGGTACAGTCAAATCCTGCCTAATTAGAGCTCTCATCTGTGGTATCCTGCATTGATGGGTGGAGAGGACGGGATCTTGGTCGGGGATTCACATTCGGTCACTACTCAGCCTGATTAATCTCCTTGTCGTGAGGTAAGGAGGGTGGACTAACGCCTGAGAGAGCCCTAACTTTGGTTATCCTGCATTGCCGGGCGGAGAGGACAGGAATCCTGGCTGGAGATCTACTGTATATTTTGGTCATGGTGACCATACAAGCCTGATTTGACTCCTCTTGTCCTACGAAAAAGAGGGTCAATGACGTCCGGTAAGTAGGGTGCAACAAACACCTTTGGATATTGTTGGTTGTATGCAGTAAAGGCTACAGGTAGGATCTGATAGATCAGCCACATAGGAATACGGATTGCACCAATTTGATACATGGACTAGAAAACATTTTGTCTCCATTCCATAATTATTTTGGGAAACACGTACTGTTGGGAGATTGTTTCACATTGTTACATTTATTTGACACACAGCATAAAATTATTTTGGGTTTTGGATCACAATTTTATTTTCATTTTATTTCTCTGCACATTGTCACTTTATTTAGCAAGCGCTGTTAATCACTGAGCTTTTCTTCTGTGTTGTTTATCACAGTAAATACCTGTAGGTACTGTGCACGTTTAGGAGATATTTACTTTAACAGCGTCGGTGATGTCACTGGCACATGCTCACCCCACTTTAAATGGATGACATGCCGTCCATAGAGAGCCTTTCCGCAGCCGTGACTCCCGTATCATTGTGGCTTGGCCAATCAAATGGCTGCTGCTGGCGAACCCGAAAGGAAGACTGGGTAAAGAGGAAAGCCCTGTCAGCCCTGGAAGCTCTGTGAGCGGTAGGTGTTTCATAATGTGCTAGTATGCAATACATACTAGCACATTATGACATTAATTTGCAGGGAGAAGAACAGAGCCCAGGAGGAAGAGTGGCGGCTCCCCTCTCCTCCATGGAGGAGGCCATGTGGTCGACCCAGGGGTCTAGAGAGATAGAGAAAAGCTGAACCCAGAGGTCCTGCAGAGCTGACGGTGGAAGGGAGACACCAGGAAGGATCTGAGAGTGATCCTGAAGTCTGCTTCTAGTGAGAGCAAGAAGACTTAACCCATCCATACATGTGGCTGTATGGTTAAAGCTGTGTGACTGCTTCCTCAAGTATTCCGGTGACAGTTGTCCTTATCTATTGTGAATAGTTCCAGTTGGAGTATCCCACTCATCCCTTCTCCCATCCAAGTTCCAAAAAAAAAAAAAAAATACCCTGCACTGGTCTTTGATTAACAACCAAGCGGGAGTAAGGGTGGGACAAGAGAGAACTCCTAGCAACCAAATGGGAACTCCTAGCAACCAAGCAGGAACCCTCAGCAAACAAGTGGTAACCCTCAGCAACTAAGTGGGGACTACTGGCAACCAGCTGCGGGTAACCAGAGAGAGGCCTATGAAGTCAACACTCAGCAAGCCCTACAGGGACAGTGCTACATATTATTTCTCATAATCCTTATCCCATAGTATTATGTAGCTAGTGTGTAAAAAAGACAAAATGGAGTTGATTTATAAAACTGGAGAGTAAAAAATCTGGTGCAGCTGAGCATGGTAACCAATCAGCTTCTAACTTTCACTTGTTCAATTAAACTTTGACAAAAAAAACTGGAGCTGATTGGTTTTTATGCAGAGCTGCACCAGATTTTTCACTCTGCAGTTTTAGTAAAGAAACCCCCATGGGTTTCATTAAAGGCAAATAGGTTGTTTACATTGCAAGGATATTTTTCTTTTGTTTAGTGAAAGGTGAAAATTCCCTTTTCATAGAATGTGTTATGATAATCTAATTAAAAATAAAAAAATATAAAAAAATATTGAAGGAAATGTATTTTTGCTTGCACATAATAAGATGATGAAAGTCAGCAGAGTGTCACCTCATTCACTAAGCAAATGAAATACTTCCTTGGAAAGTGAAAATCCCCTTGATAGGTGAACAGCCTGTTTGCATTTAGTAAATTAACCCCAAAACAGTGTAACAAAATATTTTGCAAACATCACACATGGTTTTTGGAGTCATACAACACAGCTCAGAGAACTTTCTTTGTTTACTCTGTTAAATCTTTATATGATATATCTATCATCAATCTATCATCAATACTTCTTCTACTTGGCTGACTGGTCAGGTTTACACTTAACTTATTGCACTATATTGTGCCCGTCATAAATGACTCTCAACTTTGTTGGATTAGCACTTTTATTACAATAAAGAAAACAATACAGAAAAAGGACGAAAAAATTTAGTGCAAAGACATGGAGGACTCGTCCACACAAGCAGTTCCGCAATCTCAGCTAAACACTGTTTTCGGTTTCTAAGGTGGTCCATCTAGATGGCAGCTGCTTGTCAAAGCTGACCACTCAAAAATTCTGTTTTATTTATTTTATTCTGTTGCCTCCTTCCCAGAGAAACGAGGCCCTATAGCACATGGTTCAAACTGCTGCCTTGTATCCTCTGTAGCCAGAGATGTAACCTTAAATCTACCCAAGACCGCTTATGCTTCAAAAATTATGTGAGGATTTTTTAAATATAATCCATTGTAGTTTCTCTGTTTTATTTAAATTAAACCTCAAATTCCTTATATAGGTACAAACATAAGATAAAAGGCAAATGGTTGCTGAAAATATGGCTTTATAATGCTTGGAATGTAATGTAAACCACTGATAGGTTAAAGGAAGTAGTAGCCATACATGACTGTATATCGAGGACCAGGATCAGAGGACCCCTTTGCTTTGAATATGGTTACACCCTAACCAGGAGTTCATTCAGACTTGAGACACCTCTTATGTGAACTTGTCCTCGTACAAGGCCTTATTATACAATACATGCAAAGACATTATTTTTTTTCGCTTTTTAGGCTACAGACATTTTCTGTTTTTGTTCTTTTAACATCACTCAAATTACAAATTGAGGTAGAAGGGTAGGTGTATTGGTTCAGGATGTTTAAAGGCAATTTCCCAGGCTCAGGAAGCTTTAGAACGCCCATGGCAGCCCTTTTCATCCTACAGTGTTTCTAGTTCCTCAAAAATGAACAATTTGTACACTATAATTAGATAGAATAACCAAGATTTGTAGCATGTTTTTTTTCCCGGTGACACAATAGGAAGAAATGGGTAAGCTCTTCAACATGAACATGGAGAACATTTAAATGTGATAGTGGTCCTTTAGTCTTCCTCACTCTATCGTATTGAATATGAAAAAAAGTTTAGCTGTGGTTACAATTTCACAAAAATTAAACTGAAACATATTAATAACTCCACACAGCTAATCAGCAACCAGTTGTAATGTTCTAGTGTCAAGACCAGCATGGAGTCAATCAGAACACTTAAACAGTAACTAGTGTGAAGACCAGTATTCAGGCAATCAAAACACCTCAGCAGTAACTAGTGTTGAGACCACCATTTGGTCAATCAGAACACCTAAATGGTAACCATCATTTGATAGACTGGAGCTAGCACTAACTTGACAACGTTTTTGGTTATAAGGCAAGAAAGGTTGGGCATAACTTCATATATGAATGCCACATTTTATGGAGAATGTTGGCCTTTCCATTGTTGCACTATTTCTGACCTACATACAGCAATGGCACAATGACATTAAATCACTGGCCAGATGACAACCCTACAAAATTTTTTTTACTATTACAAAGGCGCTGTTCATATTTTTAAAGACCTGCTAAATTTGAGGCCAAATGATCTTTACAATAACACTGCATTAATTAACTTACAGCGGTAAGCACAGCAGATACTTTGCAGTTTTATTTATCTCATACCAAAAGGGTTGCTTAGCTTTTCATCAGATCTAGTATATATTAATTAACTTCAAGTAACCAATTATAACCTAAGCATTCTGTACTTTGAAATTCCATTTGAAAACTTGCCTTTACAACGTTATATACACATGTAAGTAGACAACATACATAATGTGGTTTTATTAAATGTCTAAACATCAATAATTTTGTTAGATTTTTCTTAAATCAAAGAATAATGTCTGTAGCCATTAGCAATGGTAATATTCTATTCATATTTCATAACATAAAACAAGGTTACAAGTTACACCACAGAATAGTTAAACTCAATTCAAGCTAAAGAAACGTAACATAACATAAATATAAGCAAGAGACACTTCAGCTAAGCTTAGCCTTAGTTTACATAGCTTTGTTTTAAAAGTACTGCATTTTAGTAAAATTATTTTCAGAAAGTCAACTGAATATTATAAATCTAGAAAATAAGACTTAAGTATTACAAATTATTGATTAATTAAAATTAGTAGAGGCAGCCATTTTTAGGGCAGAATTGTAACAAGGAATGTCCTGAAATATTCAGTTGTTGAGATTTCATGGTCATTACTAAAGAGACATCACATCTCTATTAATAAAATCTGACATGCATGCCGACAGTGGTGATATATTTTTTTGTTGGGGGATATTTTCCCACACACAGCATTCTCTTTCCTTAGTGACTTTACAGAAAACACTGTCAACTGTCAATTGCTACTTTGGCAAAAACTGCAACATCTATGTATCAAAAAAGTCAACTCCAACATCATTTTTCATAACTGTTTATTAAAGTTTTTAGCACTCGTAGACACCAAGTTAGGTATAATGGTTTCAATTATATTTTCCACTATTTAAAAAAATGAGTGCACAATTGTCATTTTTTTATGTTATAAACTATTTTGTTACAAAAGGCTACTTAGAGGTTATATGTATTCTACTTTTATCGGCTAAATCATCAGAAAGCATACTGTGTCTAGCAAAAGTCTTCCCTACCCAAATCTGTTTTAAAATGCATTGAGTTTTATATGCCTCTGCTTTAGGTCATGCATGAAAGTTCATGTAGTTCATCATAGAATATAAGTCAATTCCAGTATTACAATATCATGTAACATTGTTGCCCACAATCACAAAATAGCTGCCTATATAATATGTTCTATGAATTTCAATTTATGTTGAGTTTCTGAATCCTTTGGTCTAAATACATAGATTAAGGCTGTTTAAGAAAAGAAGTAATTTTAATAATTTCTGAGTTTTCTTCAAATATCTAGATTTATGGTAACTAAACTGAATTGGGAGTTTGAATTGAGTACAGGCCCAGGAACAATATACCTTTTGTACATTTGGAACATTACTTTAATACCATTTACTATACAGTTAAATTGGTCATTCTAACAAGTGTGTTTGGGGTACATTTTGAGCAAAACGCTGATACTTTCTTGTTATATATTATATAATTGTGTTGATTATAGGAGATTCAGACCCAAATACTGTCTGCCTGTCTCATATTTTCAGCATAAAAATATTGAATCAATACATCTAAGAGTATAATATTTAAATGTATAAATTAGCATTTAATTAAAATATCCTAAATAGCTGGACCAATTTCTTTTTGTTTTTCTTCAAATTACGGAATATTCAATCACATTATTAGTCAGTGATTACTAACCAACATTACTCAATCTGCCACCCCAAAAACACATACAGTTTAGTTTCTAAAAAAACATTCTGCAAGTAATAAAAAGTGCAAAGGTCAAACAAAAGGCGCAAAATGTGATTCAGCAAATACATTTTTAATCATAAAATTATTCTTAATTATTTAATTAAGCAATCACATAGCATCTTGTTAACATTCATGATCAAGAATAGCAGTTAAAATAAAAGCACAAAAAGAGTATTTTTAGTTCACAATTTCCTGGCAATCCAGATGGCATAGGAAAGACGTTAGCAATATACATGAAGACAAAAGCTGACTGCCTGGTTCATAAAATACATAGTAAATCAGAGGCGACTGGGCAAAGGCAATGTGTGCAAATATTGTAATTTGCAACATGTTTTTTTATTTTTTTTTTAGGAAGCAAACTGCTGCAGTCTTTTTGGTTTTGTGCTAATCAATATATTATGAAGAGAAAAACATACACATACTATGTCTGAGCGGTTTGAGCTTTTTCAGATTTTTTACAGAAAAAAAAACATAGCTTAGTCTATTTTTATGTTGTTTTTTTCTTTTACAGAGAATATGGTAAATAGTTAAAAGTGCAATTGAGATCTCACACCTTTTTATTACTTTATCACTCTGTGCCCTGGCATGTTATGATTTGTGACTGATTTTTTATTGTAACTGTTTTAAAATAACTCTTCTCTCCGGTGCTCTGTGCTGGCATAGCTAAGTAACAGTTCTCACACAGGTTTCTTTTGCAGAGAAGGGCTGGGTTGTGTCAAACATGTTCTAATTACAAAGTCAACTCTGGTGCCTATTCTGCAGAAACATTTTTAGGCATGCTGCACAAATGCTGCAACAGGAAAGTGGAATTAACACTATATTTATATGCCTGTATATCCATTTCCGTGACTTCAATTGTGCTTTAATTTACTAAACCCTGGTTATACATTTTAAACCTGTCAAATTCAATGCTAATAATCGTCTTTTCAATGATCATTTAACAATTATCACTAAAATTCTAATGGATTATGTCAAATATGATTAATATGGAAGCCAGGCATTTAGTTCATATACAGTACTTCTTTCATTGGAAAATAGTACTAAAAATAGTACTAAAAATTCAGCAGGAAAATTTGTTCAGGTCTTAAATTGTATAATCATCTCTATTTACAAAGAATTGTATAACTATCTTTTAAAATTGTTTCTCTCTCCCTAATGTATAGGGAAACCTTCTGAACTTACTGGGGGAATACCATCCAGAAAAGCAGAAAGTATTTAGTCCAGAGTCCTAATACATTTTGGTTTCACGGAAAAGACTACGGTCATTGTGGCCTTATTAGTGCAATTGAAACAACACATTTGTTATGTGCAGCAATGGTTACATTTTAAGGTCTGAGCAGTACTGATACACAAAGAACCAGCAAGCATGTCAAAAACAACAATCTTTGAACAGAAGTTAAAAATAACACAACATATGTTCAAGAAGAGTTATTGACAGGGAAGGGGGGAGAATCACAGAGGCAAGTATGGTCATAAAAATCTTTGGTAGTGATTTAAAAAAAAAGGAGGCCCATATTCAGTTTTTTTTTTTTTTGCTTCAAAATTCCCTTGAAGAACCAAAACATTCATGTCTTTCAAACACTGGTCTGGTTGTGGGAAATGACATGCAACAGGTATGCAGTTACCCTCTTCCTTCTGTTCTCTTAGGCTAGGTTCACACCAAATTTGGTAGGACTGTGTTGGGTGGCTATACCAGTGCAGTTCCATGCAGGACCAGGAAAAATGCCTTGTCTCCCTATCGCTATGTTGATTTTGGATGGACCACACTGCACACCAACCACCGCTCTACATTGCAGCGGTTGGTGTGAAAGAGCTCTTATGCTGTGTCTATAAACATTAATATTTTTTTTGCAATTTCGGGCCAGTCTTACCAATATAACATCCCTGGTTTTACCTGTTGCATTGAATGAGATAGATCACATTAATGGAGGCTCAGCTGTATGATCCTATAATACTGCTGGTTCCTTTTGAGTGGGTGAAACTTTTTTATGGAATAATGTGACTGCACAGTTTGCAGCAATTATTGTTGCAAGGTTTTATTACTTTGTGTCCCTGTAATCAAAATGAAAGTTTTCTTCTAGTGGCTGGTTGTCTTATGATCACCAGACATTGGAAAAAGGAGAGGGCATCCAATCTGTCAGAAGTGATTTCGGTAACCAATTAAAATTATTCATTTGGAAAACTGATAGCCCTTCGATCTACCTCCCTGGAGGTCTTCGATTCCAAATGGAAATATTGGGTACTCTGGTATTCCAGCAGCAATCCTGATGTAAACCTCCACTCTTGACCCAGGTAATGTGAAGAAATAATTCCGGACGGCTGCACTTCCAAAAATCTTTCGAGAGGTAATGAATAAGCACTGATATTTGCGCGAAAAAGAAATCTACCTCTTTGCTCCATCTGTCAACCACTTGTCATATGAAGCTTCAATAAAAGGATTTTTGGAAGTGCAGCCGTCTGGAATTATTTCTTCACATTACACAGCATGCGAGCTGGGCTGGCACCTGACTAGTGTGTGTGGGGATTAACCAGAGACTCACTCATCTGGAGCAGATTTTCTTGTTTTTTGACCCAGGTAGTTTGCATTACTTTGTCTACTTACATGTTTTTATGCAACTGTACTCCACCCCTACTGTATATATGTATTGATTTTATCGCAACCCTTCAAGGCTAACCCTTTTGTACTCATTTTATATGCTACCTGCAGTTGCAGGCTGTTTATTTTCAAAATTCTCTAAAAAGAATAAAAATGTTTCCAGCTGATGTGTGCACCTCTATGGAAGACATGCATTTTTGGGTTTTTAAAGGAGATTTTAAAACTACTCAAGAAAGGAAAACCTTTGAACTGCCATGATACTTTTTGCTGCAAACAAAAGTAACAGGCTGAACAGTTTTATGGCCAATATTACATTTATGACTCCCCGTTCCTCTCCCATTACATAACTTTCATCCTTATCTGACTAACTTTCCCATTTTAATTACCATGTGTTATGTTTTTTTCCTTCTTTTCAGAGATTGTTAACATTTTGCTAATGCTTAGTGTATCAGTACTGCTTGGACCTTAGAAAAAGGGATTATACCCTGAAAGCTTGTACTAAAAATGTTACTGTGAATGCAAATAAAAAAATGATGACAGGCAGTACTCAACTGTGTTATGGTAAAGACTGTGAATTCCATAACAGGAATGACCTCTACTGAGTCTCATGTGGCAGTGTTCTGTGTAATATTTTATGACCAAGAATCCCACTTACTGCAGGAGACTGCATATATTAGTAAAAGGACAAACCTCAGAATCTCAGCATGCTGGAACTGTGCCTGAGCATTACCTAGCAAGACTGCAGAGATTTGGATGTAGTCATTATGAGATCATTTTTGGAAGTCAAAATGTTATTTAATTGTGGGTGATTTTTAAGTTCTTCAGTATCAAATACAACATACCAAATGCTTCCAAAGTACTTTATGAACCAGAGTCAGCCTTTGTTTAACTTAATGTTACGTTAATCAGCTTTAACTATCACCGAGTCACAAACCAGACACACTGCTCCATTTTCTCTTTTAAACTGAGTCTCCTACTGAATCCAAATCATCCGATGACAGGTGACGATACAGGTCCTGTAAGATGAAGTGTATTATAGATTTGTTCACCTGTTATTCCTCTTATCAAAAATATATATAGATTTTTCATAATTTTCATAAATTAATGACACTGCACAGAATATAACATGAAATATACAATATCAATCAATATACTGTATGTAAAAATAAATATATATAATGAGTTTATTGGTTCAGCATCATTTAAACAAGAACAAGAACAACTTCAATAAAAAAAGAGACTGTAACAAAACAATGCCAAATTTAAGGCAAGGTTTTTAATGTTACGTTTCATATTCCTATTCTTTGTTGGTATTTGATGGTTTTAAAGGAAACAACCAATAATCTATTAACTTCTGGCCTAGATCTGAGAGCATTATTACTAGATATTTGAAGAAACACTCAATTTTTGCTAAGAAAAATAAATAAAAAAAATAATAAAAATAGCATACAAACTAATTCAACTGCTTATATCTATTTTTCACAAAAGCAGGTAAGGACCTTCAACAAATTTTTTGCAAGGTCTATAGTTGAACTAAAGGGGCTTGATTCTATCTGAACAAAATGGCAATTTCATTTTTAGAGATAAACTGAGCTTTAAGTTTAAGACATGTTCTAAAGTGGTGTTCTTATGACGTGAAAAATGTAGAGAAAAAATAGAGCATGTTCTAAATTTTTAATGGCCATTTTTCACGTCGTGAAAAATGCTCTGGAGCCCACACCCGATAGTTTTTAATGGCTAATTAAAAAAATTGCATTTTTCTCATCATGAAAAATGGTTGTGTGTATGCGGCATCAGACTGTAGTCCCTGGATTTCTGCAGGTCCATGAAAGGGAACAAGGTAGTGTCTTGTCATCCTGGCATCCTCCTGAAGCTAGTAATATTGTTGGTGGTGATTGGCAGCAGTAAGAATACGCGCAGTGTTGGCTGCAGGGGCTACCTAGCCCAGCTGCAACTAAATATGGATGACAGTAGGAGAAAGCCTAGTGTACGCTCTATGGGCTTGATTCACTAAAGGCAAATAGACTGTGTATTTTTGCCAGTGCAGTTGCTCCAGATCTTAGTAAATGAGGTGAAGCTTCACTTTACAAGGAATACCCAATCACTTGCAAGCAAACAAAAAACAGCATTTTTACTTGCACATGATTGGATGATGTCAGCAGATTTCCCCCTCATTTACTAAGTTTCGGAGCAACTGCATTTGAAGAATGAAAAAGTATACAGTCTATATTCCTTTAGTAAATAAGCCCCTAAGTGTCTATAGCAATGGATCTGGGTGCCATTGTCCCAGTGCCGTTGTCAAGATTAGCCAGATGGTAGGAAGGACAGAGGTGTTTGACAGAGGGCCTAGTTCATTACAGATTTTAAAGGTAAACATATGAGCTGGAAGGAAATGGAGAATTCTAAATTGGAGGTCACAATGATAAATAATATAGTAAAACAGAATGGAAAATAAAGCAGCTGGGCAGCACAATTTTTTTTTAGCTCAGAGGCAAGTGATAACGAATTGTATAAAGTAAAGGCAGCTGTGCAAGAAAGAGCGAAGTACCCATGTGCATAAACTATGATTAGCAAAGAAGCAAGACATGACAAGCAATGCAGTAAAAATGAGAAGCAGCACAGATCATAATATAGTTTGCTAATAAAGAGTGAATGCAGAGTGAGGCATCACAGGCAAATTGTAACGAGGTGTCAAAGACAGTCACATCCTCCTTTGTTAAGGTTGACATGTGGTTGTACGCCACATACATTACTAACTTAGTTTTAGATTTATGTACACAAACAGATGCAGCCCAAACCCCATCTGCATCAGGCTATGCTCAGAAAGAACATTTTCCATTGAGATACTTTGTAATACACTCAGCAAGAAAGCAAAACTCATGTAAATGATGCAGGACCATTGGTCATATGGTGTAATGATGAGTACAATAAACAGAAGGTAGACTAGGGTTTGGACAAGTGTCTACCTATATTTATGTTTCATGAACCTTCCAACTTTGAGAGCCACTGCTCTAAATGAATGTGCGCCCAAAGTTAGAGCGGCGTAACGTATCTAAGATACGTTACGCCGGCCGGACAGATACGCCATTGTATCTGAATCCGGCCCACTGTCTTTAGATAAAAAAATGATTTGTCATCTTCACCTGAACTTTTGAAAAGGAACTCCAGGCACATTACATTCAGCAGTAAACAGGTGAATTAAAGCAGAACATTACTCTCCCCCCAAAAACATTTTTACCTGCCTGTTTGCAAACAGCCAAGTGTACATTCTTGGCATCCTTGGTGCCAAGATTAATAAGTGCAAGATTAATCTTGTGCCAAGGAAGTTTTCCCAGCCTGGACAATCAAGCTGACCAACAATGCCAAATTTCTTTGCAAGGCATTCTGTGATTTGAGAAGGAGAGATTGTGACATTCATCTGTACCTCCTCCATTTACAGAACGACTTTTTCTGAATAGAGGATTTGAAGAGTGAGCAACCCATTATCTCCAGCTCTAGCTCTACTGTACTCCAGCGGGAAGCATGAGTCTCAATGCCAGAAGTTTGGCACTTACTGTACTGTACAAGCTGAATGAAGTTTGTATTTTTCCCATTGCAGGAGCAGTGACACATAACACACATTTCATTAGCTGTAATTGATTTTTGCAGTGCAAATGTCCAGCCTTGCTTTTGGATGGAGTTCTCACCTTGCTATGGATTCAAAGACAATAATGCAGTGCTGCATAATTTTATGGTGGTCTCAAAAAAGTCAAGGGTCTAAAGCTGCCATCAAACACTGCACCCTGCTTGCACAATATCTTTACAATTATAAATTATTTTTAGCAGAAACTATGAAGTGCATCTTCCTAAATAGTGTAATCAATTTAAACTCAGTCAGGTACACGGCTGATACAAATTTTTGGTGGAAATCTGAAGGGCATTGTACAATTCAATTGTAATGTGTATGGGTTGTAAATGTTTATTACAAGCAAGCTTCTGCAAGGGTGTCTTTCAGGCTCTGGGGACTAGGGTAACATCCTCGACATTCTTGTCCTCAAAGTACAGTATATATATATATATATATATATATATATATATATATATATATATATATATATATATATATAAAACCAAATCTTTGTTTTTCTTTTTTTTCTTGGACAACGTAGGGAAATTAAAGAATCTGATTACCTGCTGGCAAGAATCACCAGGACAAAAATTACAGGGGTTCTAAAGTCTAAGCATTGTTTACCTTAATGTACTCCCTGCATTAGGGTAAACAATGTAGCAGCCTTCTCCTCTCACTTCTTGTCTCACAGGTTTTGATAGAGGCAGATGGATCTATTGGCCCCTGCTTCTGTCAGTCAAACCCAGTGACAAGGGAGCAGACCTATGGACACAGGCAGCATAGCGTAGGATGAAACCTGCAGGTTTGCCATGATAGGAAGCGGCTTCCTATTGTGGCACACCGAGAAGAGGCAGAGCCAGGAGCGCAGGCAGGGGACCTGAAGAAAAAACAGGTTTATACTTACCTGCTCTGGGCTATTTTTATTAAAGATTTGTCATCAAAAATTTCCAGCTGTACATTACAGTGCAAACACATTGAAAAGTAATTTGTCAATAAAATCAAAACACACTGACCATGCTAATACAGTAACCTCTGCAGGTAACACTTAATCCTATTGAGCTTAAGTAGCCTATCCATGATCAGATCCATGGGGCAAGCTCCGGTACATCCAACCACCGTGCAAATATATTTAAGCATACTTTCCAATGAACCATAATCAGTTTCTGTGCCTGGAATAAAACTCTATGGATGGCCTCCCTGGTATGTGATTCCCATTCATATTCTTCCAGTTTACCCAACAGACAAGCACTTGGGTCTAGGGGGAGAGATATATTAAATATTGAGTTAACTTTATTCACTACACCCATCTGTCTACAAACACTTTAATGAATACTTTTACAATGGTCACCAGAACACGAGGTGAAAGTAAATCTGCCAATGGTGAGATATGTTCTGGTGACAGCTCTCCAAGGGGGGAATCCCCCCTTCAATTCAGAGATTTTCTCTAATTTCCTGTTTCCACCTCTGTAACAGGAAGTCAAGGGGAATCTCTCAAAAAGGACACAGGGAGCTATAGTACTCTATCCAAAACTATAATAAAAATGAGGAGGACTGGGCTTGTATTAATGAATATACCCATAAGGGGTCTCGTAATGTTGCTATACAGGAAAACTGCTACAAAATCGAAACACGCTGGTAGAGGACCCCGGCTCTCCTACACAAAATTTCCCCAGCTATCCCAGAAACATGCTAGAGGTGCGGGAGGGGGAAGGGGACCATGCTCCACATATGGTGGGATTGTGATTCCCTTCAGCCATTCTGGAAAGAGGTGCATGAGATTATTGCGCATGTTACTACTTATACCCTAGATTACTCTCCGTCACAATACCTCTTGCATCATACGCATTTAACCAGACCTGAATATTTTAAATCCCTGACCATGCATATGGTGAATGCGGCGAGACTTTGCATCCCGGTACATTGGCGCTCCACACACACTACGACGATTAGGGAATGGTTCGGTAAGATCTCTAAAATCGAAGAAATGGAAGAGCTAGTTCACATCTCCCAAGAGCGCATTACAAAATTTACGAACACATGGGCATGCTGAACTCACTTTAAAACAACTCAACGCTTTCAGGCTCATAATTCCTAGACTGTAGTCAATGCTGGCCTAGACGTATTGAGTGAGCGTTGTGAGGTCCAACCTATATGACTGCTTCGGTGGAGGACCGCTGGCACTGATGACCCCTTTCCCCTGATCCTTCCCCCGCCTCCCCCCCTTTTTTTTCTCTCTCTCTTTTTCTCTCTCTCTCTCTTTTTTCTCTCTTCTCTCCTTCTCTACTCTCTTACTCTTTCTTTTCTCAAAAGGTAATCTGTGTTGTGTTATCATCAACGGCCATGTTGCTATACTCTACCAATCCTAGATGGTGGAATTGTAATATTGGCGGACCTACTAGCCTTGGAATATTTCTGCTATATTAATTGGCCCTGTAAGTTCACATAAACATATGTTCATGTACTTTCATTGTCTGTATGACCTGATGTTATGCTTTTTCTCAATAAAATTCTTTATGGAAAAAAAAACATTTGGTTAGTCATATACTTTTAGGAGGACTAAACATGATATGCAGCCCTGCTCTGCTCCACTAGTACCCAGAGTGACTGGATAAACCTAAGATGGTAAAAGGAAGGGAAGGATGGGAGCGGTTACCATCAAGGCTAGACACGAGTAACAGGAAAGTGGGGGCATTTTAGTGTTTTGCTTCTGCAGGAACACACATGGGTAGGCACGGGCAAGATCCCAGATAGCAAGGATATCTTGCCACAAATTTGTGGCAGTGTTGAATTGGAAGTCTGTTAACTTGCTGCACAGTTTCACTGGCAAGTTGTACACTTGTCGAACACTTGAACCAGTTGTGAACCAGACTTTTACAATTTGTACCAAATTTGCATGGCAAGTCTCTAGCAAGAGCAAAGTTGCAGTGATGAGTCTACACGCTACAGCATGAACATTCAGCCACAGTGACCCCTTGTGGTGGGATGACTATTGTACAACATAACTGAACCAGAACTGTTGCAACAGACTTGCAGAATGTTTGCAAAGAAAGTTGATCTGGAGTCATGCAATGTGGACCTGACGCAATTGTGCATCAAACTTGTGAAGCCTCGCAAGTCTAGCAATGGTTTAGCAAGTCATTTTCTAACTTGCAGTAACATTTCTTTCTATCTGGGATCATTCACATTGTAATAACTCAGACATCCAGTTGTTCTATGCACATGCAGTTGTAGTTTTTCTTGCTTGGATATGCCAAGCATTGTGGTCACATGTCCTGCTGGATTTTCAATGGGAATAAACAAATTCCAAAAGGGGAAATGTTACCATATTGCCTGGCATAAAGCCCAGTTAGTTAAGTTACGGCTGCAGCATATGCAGGCGAGTCTCTTAGGGCATCCTTGAGAGATGAAACCCAGTGGGACTTGCCCTTTAAATGATGTATGAAGACAACGCTGATTAAAAATGTAACATTTTGCTTTACTTATATGTCTCCAATGCATATACCTGTCACCAGGAAACATTTCAGAGCTACGTTATAGTCTATACGCATTATTACCACACAAAACAACAATCACCACAGAGTAAATAAAACTATGACCGCAAAAGATTTAATTTTAAAACTTTTCAAGTGTGTGTAATTGCAACAGCCCATTAGCAAAATCGCATTGATGCTAGAGGGCACAATAAAGGCTGCATGTTCCCATCTGGCTAACCAGTGCTGACACACACATCTGCCATTACAACAACCTTAACATCAAAGTCTGGCACCAAGAATTCTCTAAAATCTGTTTCAACATGTCAAAACAAATGGGCTGGCTGAGCAGACCTTCCACATCTGAAGCAGGGAAAATAAACCCTTAATGGAAAGGAAATAAATCCTCAAAATTGGGGCATGCATTCCTTAATAAAAGGAACATACAGGCACCGGTTGCTAAGCAACCACACAGAGCATGATATCGGTTACACATACTTCTCACTGGGTTTATTTTTATAGAATACTTAGCTAATGATGGCAGGAGCTGAAGATAGTGCAGTTTCCATGTTCAATCAACACTTACACAGATTCAAATCACGTTAACATTCTCTAAGTTTATATAAATCTTCACTTACAAATACAGCCCTGATCTACACACAGCGGAAAACACCATCTTGTGGGCTGAGGTAATATTCAGAAGAAGAAAGCATACGTATTTACTAGAAAGCAGGCACATTAGACGCTTAAAGGTTAACTCCACTTTCGTGGGGGGAAAAAATTGCAAATAAAGAAAAAATAATACAGCGCATATAATTGCGACACTAATCATTTTGTAATTGAATGTTATTAAAAATTACCTTTCGTTTTCAATCTGCAGCCAATGTCATTTTCTGAGAATACGTTTCAAAATGGCTACCTGGAGTTTTCTGTACACAGAATGTATACTAACCACTCCCCAGAAACATAGTTTCCTGCTTGTATGATTGGTGCACCAATTTTCCCAGAAATCTGCCTAAGATACAAGTCAGATTCAGGCATCCCTTGCAACAAAAATTTAATTTTTAGAGAGATATTTTCAATAGGAACCCATCTAAAGGGATGCAGGCCCAACAGATTTCCTCATTAGTGCCCTGCAGCATTAGACCTACTTTGAACAGAGGCAATGTACATTGGTCACCCAGAGGGGAATGTTTTTTTTCTCAACAAGAGTTATGCTTTAAAGAACCAATTAAAATGTCTTTATATTTGGCATATGTTGTACTTTTCAGATGCAGATCTTCTACTAGTTTGCTAAACAAGATGGCACTGGTTTAGCTAATGCTTTCCTGGCAATGGAATTCCACCCTGAAAATCAAGATAGGCTGTTATAGCTAAATAGTCCGTCCCCTGTACCGGATATGAGACGGAGGGTTGTCAGAGTCATTTATGAACCCCAAAACACATTAATATGGCCACTAGGGAATAATTATAGCCATGGCAGTCCATACAATTGCTATAGAGCTCAAAGATATAGGGGTTCCAGAACTGTCTGGCTACATTGTGGGATTTATGAAGGTAGCAATAGCAAATACATTTATATTAAGTGTAAACATAGTTTGTAAACTCAATAATTAATTTGAAAGCAAGTACTATTCTGGATCATTGCAGGCATTGTCTTAGAGGGGCAGGGAGAACCTGTATTGGTTTTGCTATGGGGCCCGATCACACATAGTTATGGCCCTGTATAACAATTTGATAGTAGTACCCACATTCCTTTGATTTAAACTTTTTAGCACACACTGTTGCTGCCTCAATACATTATAGTCTATGCTTCCCAATACTGATGGGCCCCACATCAGCTCCATGGTCTACAGCTACAATAAAATCCCTGTGTTCTGCCCCATTACACGACTCAATTACACAACTACAAAATGCAATTTTCAAAAACCTATACTGCTTTGCAAATAAGATTAAATAACCAATTTGGCCGCCGCCCCTTCTAATTTGTGTAAGCTGGGCTTGAAAAACAGAAGGTAAGGAACAAACAGGTCGAGGTCTCCTAAACTATTACATTTATCAGCATGAATTCAAAACTCTGACTCTCTGCAGTAATTTATTCTTTGAAAAAAAAGTTGTGACTTGCGCTCTTTAACTCCTGATAGCCATTTTTCAATTTAATCCTTTTAGTCAGCCTGCTTGAAAGCTCAGACACAAAGTAGCAGGCATACTGTGACAGGCGGTTAAAGTATTGCTTTGTACTCCTTTCATCCTCAGGAATAAAACGGTGTTCACAAGGAGCTGTATGGAAAAAGAGTTCATCAGTAACTCTGCAAATATAGGATATCCTCTATTAAGCTGATATATAATTAATATGGTTATCCAACCATGCAGGTACATTTAAATAATAAGAGAATGATAAGATCTATCTATCTATCTATCTATCTATCTATCTATCTATCTATCTATCTAGACACGGAACCTGATGCATCAAGTTGCAATATGATATTACAGAATGATAAAAGGGGCATATCAAGTAATATTTCATGTGTGACAATGATTACGTTTTTGCAAACGGGAGGAAGTTTCAGAAAGTATTAACAATTAGAACATTTCTCTTTAATCAAACCTAATTAAGAAAGCATGACCTCTTGGAGAACATCATTTATTACCTTAGCCAGTGCTGCAAGGTAGAAGTTCTACTAAGTCACTCGTGGTATGCCCTGGACATGGGGAACCAAGAGCCGATCTGATGGCCGCACAGCCGATGCTTGGCTGATACTCCTATACCGCTGCCTTACCTTCACTATACAGCTTGAGTGCTGATTGCCTTTTGCTCTTTTATAAAGACTGCCCCCTATTGCTATTACAGTACTCCTGACACTGCTATACATGGGGAACCAAGAGCCGATCTGATGGCCGCATAGCCGATGCTTGGCTGCTACTCCTATGCCGCTGCCTTACCTTCACTATACGGCTTGAGTGCTGATTGCCCTTTGCTCTTTTATAAAGACTGCTCCCCTATTACCCTGCTATTACAGTACTCCGGAGACTGCTATACAAACAGCCTATTTGTCGGCCCCATCGAGCAGAAGTGACTTTCATTGGATTACACAATACATCCGCTTTAGCCTCTTGAATGGTACCATTTGGTTAGTGCTTAGCCTTAATTAATCTATCTATGGATATCCCCACAGGGCTGCCTAGTTTACTTTGCCATTGCGAAAAGTGTTTCATGACGTACCTCACCTTATATGGAATCACACTTGGCCTCAAGTCCTCAAGGGCTCTACACACACAGGTTGTTACTTTATATTGGTCCTGTACCAGGTTAGTAACCCTGTAAGTCAGGGATATGCAATTAGCGGACCTCCAGCTGTTGCAGAACTACAAGTCCCATGAGGCATTGCAAGACTCTGACAGTCACAAGCATGACACCCAAAAGCATAGGCATGATGGGACTTGTAGTTTTGCAACAGCTGGAGGTTATTGCTTATCCCTCCTGTAAGTGATATGTATTGCATCACAACCTTGTGTATAGGGTTTTTTGACATCCACACCATCAGTAGTTATGTGTTTTCTTGTTTCAGGTTTGTCTGTCTTTAATGCACTTTATTTATTATGTGCTGTTTTTGACCAAGGTGATTCAATATAGCTGGGGGTCAGATGTTTTTTTTGTGCACTATAGTATGACTGATACTAAAGCAATAAAGTTTATATTTTTGTAATACTAACCCTATTATGACTCATTGTCACTTCAGCAACCCTTTTGTTTCACAGGTATGGTGGGGAAAAAAATTATTTGATCCCTGTAGATTTTGTAATTTTGCCCACTGTATTTTAAATGATATCAACCAAAAAGCCAGCAAAAAAGACATAAAATAAATGCTATAAATTAAGTTGCAGTTCAGTGAGTAAAATAAGTATTTGATCCCCAAGCAAAACATGACTTAGTACTTGGTGGAAAACCCCTTGTTGGCAAGCACAGAGGTAAGATGTTTCTTGTAGGTAGTGACCAAATTTGCACACATCTCAGGAGGGATTTTGGTCCACTCTTTTTGACAGATCTTCTCTAAATCCTTACGGTTTCTTGGCTGTCTCTTGGCAACTCAAAGTTTCAGCTTCCTTCATACATTTCCCATAGGATTAAGGTCTGGAGACCTTAATCCTCAGCCAGAACACTGAAGATGGGTCATGGATGGGTCTTTCAGCATGACAATGACCCAAAACATACCGCCAAGGCAACAAAGGAGTGGCTCAAGAAGAAACACATTAAGGCCATGAAGTAGCCTAGCCAGTCTTCAGACTGCTTTGTCACATGCTGCCCATGAGGCCACCTGAGGCATCCACCATAGGGAGCACTCACAGATGCATGTTAGGGGGTGACACTGATGCCACCTTGTCAATTCCAGACACTTCATCCTCAGTGCAAGTTCAGTCCTGTGTATGCTCAGACTGCAAGCCACAGAAGGTCATTGGTCCTCATGGTGCAGATGGATACCTAGCAGATGACATCTGCCCCATCATGGCAATGCATTATACTGTGCTAATGAATACTTTGTTAAATATTCAATCTACATGTCAAGTTGAAGTCTACTTTTAAGCACATGAAGATGTCTTTAGATAGGAAAACCAACGAACCCTTGCCAACATCATTCACTACATTGTATAGGAAATGTAAAAGCCTTCATAGGAGGATTATAGTTGGACAGAGTTTGTGCTACCTATTTTTGGAAGCAATCAAGAAGAGTATGTGATGATTGGGGTATCAAAAAACTGCGCCCGAATGATAACCCACTACTGCGCCAGATGGAAAGAAGTTGAAGCGCCTAGCTGCTGCTTAAATAAATAGTATGTGAAATAAAGGAATATATTTGTACATAATCATTACATCGAGGTCTTCAAGCATTTGGTGTTGAAGGATATTGATGAACTACCGCAAAAGAAGAAAGTGAACCCTGAATTTATAAAAGAAGGAATAAAAAGCCTTGAAAACAACAAGGAGATCATCATCCGCCCTGCAGATAAGGGAGGCGGAGTGGTCGTTATGGATAAAGAGTTTTATCTGAATCAATTGACTACACTGTTAAGCGACCCTGTGACCTACAGAAGATTGGGTTCAGACCCTACTGAGGACTACAAATCGCAATTGGATGCTCTAGTTTGTTGGGGATACCGCACGCAGGCTCTTAATGCCAAAGAAAAGGCTTATTTAGCCCCCTCTGTATGCAGGACTCCAGTGATATACACGTTACCTAAGATTCATAAACACCCAACAGTCCCACCAGCCCGACCCATTGTAAATGGGATTGGCTCTGTGACTGCTAGGTTGGGAGAGTACTTAGATAAGTTTCTCCAGCCGAGTGTTCGTAATACTAGGGCGTTCCTGAAAGATACAACGGATTTATTAACATCTTTAGAATTATTAAATATCAATCCTGGGTCCAACATCATATTGGTAACAGCGGACGTAGCGTCCCTTTATACTATAATCCAGCATGAGGACGCTGCGCTGGCATTAAACTGGGCATTGAGTAGGAGGGATGACATCCCTCATGTCCAAAAGAAATTTTTGGGCCAAGCTCTGGAGTTCTGCATGGCGCACAACTATTTTTGGTTCAATGGCTTTTTCTTCTCGCAACAGGTTGGCGTGGCTATGGGGGCTAAGTTTGCCCCCAGCCTCGCCAACCTGTTTATGGCGGAGTGGGAGGATAGACATATCTTCTGCAATCAGAGACAACAGCTCATCTTTTATCGCAGATTCATCGACGATCTCTTACTAATTTGGGAGGGATCGGAGGTGGATCTCAGATTGTTCCTGACAGATCTCAACAACAATAAGAACAACATCAAGCTTGAATACAATATTAGTATGAATTCAGTAGATTTTCTTGATGTCAATATTGAACATCTAAATGGGAAATTGAAGACGAAAGTACATTTCAAAACAACCGATCGTAACAGCTACTTGTCGATCCGGAGTGGACATCATCCGGCGTGGATAAGCAATATCCCGAAAGGACAGTTCCTAAGAGTAAGGAGAAACTGTACTGAGGAATCAGACTATTTAGAACAAGCAACTTTGTTGAAACAGAGATTTGTACAGAAGGGATACAATGAAGCTAAATTGAATAACATCATAAGAGAGGTAGCAGAAGTACCGAGGGAACAATGTTTAAAGAAGAGGGCATCTGTTGAGTCTAACAGCCAGCATCAATGGGGTTTTTTAACAGGCTTTCATTCCCAATACAAGGATGTTGAAACGATTTTTCGTAAACACTGGCACATCCTAGCCAGAGACACACATTTGGGTACTATAATACCGGATCATCCTCGGTTTATCTACCGAAAGGCACCAAATTTCGGAGATAAAGTTGTCCGGAAAATTCTGGACCCCCCAACTCCCTCCATTAAAATTGACTTGAAAGGTTTTTTTCCCTGTGGAAGGTGTATATGTTGTCGAACAGTCAAGATACACAACAGGGGAATATGTCAAGTAAGAGGAAGCGATGGTAGTCCGTTTGAGATCAAAGAATTTAGCACATGTAACTCCTCTTACGTGGTGTATCTATTATGGTGTCCATGTGGTCTACTTTATGTGGGGAGGACAAAGAGATTGCTTAGGGTGCGAATCGCTGAACATTTGGCGAACATTAAAAAGGGCTTTGAATATCATAGCGTCTCAATGCATTTTAAGAAAAGACACAAGCAGGATCCATCTTTGATTCAATTCTGTGGTATTGATGTGGTATATTTCGGGTGGAGGGGTTCAAATAGAATTAGGGACCTCTCACAACGCGAAACCCAGTGGATATACCTGCTTAGATGTCTTCAGCCTAGGGGTTTAAACATAGAGGTTGACCTCAATTGTTTTATTAACAACTCTTGACAGATTCAATTTCTCCAATTTTTTCTTTTCCTTTTTCGATCTTATTGTATAATTGTGTTATTGATATATGTTATAGGTGAACACTGACCTCAATATACAATGTGTCGTATAGTTCGTATCTGGACTGTACCATATTACTGATATGCAGGACTATTAGCTAAATAGCATGGATGATACCAGTTAAACCCTTGTCTCTGCAATTGTCAGTATGTGGTCAGGTATCTAGTTTATATTTTCATACATCTTGTATGTTTATTCAAATGTTTTTTTATTTAAATGGTTTCACTATTGTGATGTCAGAAATGTTCCACCCATGAATTATTGGATCATTTGTGATCAATAGTCACCATTAACCATTCATTCCTTGATTAAATTAAGTAGTATTTTTAATCTATATGCAGTTAGTTTGTGTACTTATACACATGCATGATACCCAATACTCTTATAATAGTGAGTATATGTATACATTGTGTTTGATGAATTGATTTAGTCTAGATTAGTTTATTAAAGATAATGCTAGTAGTGGTATTTGTATATCAGATCGAAGTTATAGTGCTAATTTTTATATTTGATTTTAAATATTGATTGTATTTTATATATAATTTTTTTAGTGTGTAATAACTGGGGATTGGTGGTCATGGGGACTCTCGAGAGACCGTCCCCTGATTTATGATTAAATCCCCCTAGTTTTTGAAAAATTACTGTTACACTCACACAAAAAAAGTAATAATTATAATACTGATCTGCTAGTAAGGTCCTTCTTTAACAATTAGTAAACCGCTGTGTGATATGCCAATGTGCCATATGTACATTGCACTTCCGTCTGGGCTTTTGCTGCGATCAATTGTTTATTGGCTGCGACGTGCATGTGACCAGCTGGTCGCGTCCCCCGTTGCTAGGACAACGCGGCACCTTGACGATAGACAACACTCACTCATCATTTCCGGCAAGGTAACGTGTCACAAGAGATACGCAGCATGATTGGCTGCGCTCAGTGCTGCTGGACTGACAAGTGAGACGTCATACACAGCTCCCGCCCATAGATACGGCGATGCTTTCACCCTATTGGACGCGCCATTGCACGTGACCCGGTGACGTATTCGCTGCCAGATAGAGCGATACACACAAGCAGAGGATGGCGTCTCGTCACTCCCTGCTCTGATTCGCTGCTATATAACCCCAGGTATATATAAAAGAGGGAAGTGGGGATTTGGCCATACCCATGAATAAGACAGGAAGTCGAAACATGTCGGGGCGTGGCCTAATCCATGTTTGAAAAGGAAAGAGAGAAAAGAAGTTCCAAGTTACAACTAGGAGTGTTTGCAGCCATCTTTCAGCTGTTTTTGTGTTATCGAGTGAAGGAGTTATCATTTGAGGTGGTGTGCTGTGCCAAGGATTGCGGTGAGATCATTCGGTTAATCGAGGGTCCGCCGTGACCACTATTATCTACAGTTAAGGAGTTTGAAGTGTGCAGTGATCTGCTATCACACAAAGCTGTTTTTGTGATTCTGATTTGTGAGTGCAACTTTTGAAGGTTCATTTGAGTGTTTTAATAAACTGGTCTTACGTTTTTACACTATTGTGCATTTTTTCTCTTGTTTTGCATTATCACTTTGGAAACTTCTCGGAATTAACATTTGGATATATATTGGTGATACCCTGGAGATACTCTTATTACAAGCTCGTTAGCCAAACACGAGAGTGGGAGGCATATGATTGTGGTGAGTGTCCACTGTGAGGGGGATTGGAGCACTGAACACTGAGGTGTGGTGGAAGTCCTGGAAAGTGGATCAACTACTCTTGAAGTCACATGAATTTTCTTGTTTGAATACGTTACGTATTCTGTAGCGTCACGAACTTTTTCTCACACTTTTTTTCACTTACTTTGCATGTTTACAAGTTTATAAGTTATTTACTTAATATTGTGATATCTCATTGTACACTTGTGGTTGCATATTTAGATTTGAATATTAATTTATTCTCATAGCGCTGTGGTTTTATATTGACACTTTATGTACAAATATATTCCTTTATTTCACATACTATTTATTTAAGCAGCAGCTAGGCGCTTCAACTTCTTTCCATCTGGCGCAGTAGTGGGTTATCATTCGGGCGCAGTTTTTTGATACCCCAATCATCACATTTTCTATACTTTTTAACTACTAGCAGCCATGGAATCTATCAATTTTTTGATGAATAGGCAATTGAGTGCTGACACGATCTTCTCCACCAGTCAGGAAATGACAGACTGTGAGGAGGATTATCCAGGGATTTTAAAAACCCTGGAAATTTTATTAGAAAAACAAATTAAAGCCTGGTGGGATGTGTTTACATTCGAGCACTATAATAAGGAGGGACTGATTTTTAGGAGTTTAAGGTGGGAGGTGACTCCCCAGGATGGTCTCTATGAGACTAAATATATGGATGAATGGAAGAAATTCTTTAACAAAGTGGGGATGGAATTACAGGTGCTGGTCCTGAAAAGGAAACAGATAAAATTAAGTTTGATCAATGAAAAAATTAAAATCATACAAGATAAATTAGCACCAATTAATGACTCTGCTATGATTAAAGAATTCAATACGAACATGAAGAAAAAATTGGAGAAGACTGATAGGGAGACACAGAAGAGAAAGGTTAAGAAATATAACCGAGACTCCGAGGATTTTAAAAATGACAAGATTTATGCTTGGCAAATTGCTGCCAGAGCTGAAAACGGTAATGAGGAAGTGAAGCCTACACAAAAATTAAATACCGTTAGCCAGAAAAAGGATTCGATTAAACATACTACCAGTAAAGCCATACTGAGGAAAAATGAACATCTACTGCCTAATCAGAGACGGAATTCTGACTCACAGGCTTCTGGGAGTGGACAGTATGGCCCACAATTCGAATCACCTGCAGCACCTAGACGAGAGAGAGATGATTATCAATATGGTCATGGTCATCAATCACCTCGCCCTTATTACACACAGGGTGAACAGAACCATTGTCGGTATTATCCTCAACAAGAATATCAACAATGGTATGCACACCCAGCACCCAATTATTATCATCATCCACCGCAGCCTTTTTTAGGGCAGAGGGGGAGGGGGAGAGGAGTAACCCCGAAGAGACCCCCTCACAATGGTCACAACAAGGGGGGGGACAGGAATGGTTATCCATATCCTCACCCCAAGAATGGAGACTACCCCCAAAGAGAAGAAGGGGCTGTAGGGCCGGACGGAGAAAGCAATCCAAAGAAAAGACCGAGGAAAACCTAAGTACAGGGATCTTTAATTTAAGCAAAGTAGAGTTGAATTTGAAAGAATTGAACATACTTAATACTGGTCTAAAATGTGCACCAAGGAGAGTCATGAACAAGTTTAATTTGTACATTGACACTCATAAATTTATAAGGACTCTTAACATGAAAAAATACTTCTTGAGTCATCCGGCAGAATCATCTTATAAGAGTACTGCCGCCTCAGCACATATAGATAGCGGCCTAAAAAACAGATCCCTATTTAATCCCCAAAACCCGAATAATCATTACATCGAGGTCTTCAAGCATTTGGTGTTGAAGGATATTGATGAACTACCGCAAAAGAAGAAAGTGAACCCTGAATTTATAAAAGAAGGAATAAAAAGCCTTGAAAACAACAAGGAGATCATCATCCGCCCTGCAGATAAGGGAGGCGGAGTGGTCGTTATGGATAAAGAGTTTTATCTGAATCAATTGACTACACTGTTAAGCGACCCTGTGACCTACAGAAGATTGGGTTCAGACCCTACTGAGGACTACAAATCGCAATTGGATGCTCTAGTTTGTTGGGGATACCGCACGCAGGCTCTTAATGCCAAAGAAAAGGCTTATTTAGCCCCCTCTGTATGCAGGACTCCAGTGATATACACGTTACCTAAGATTCATAAACACCCAACAGTCCCACCAGCCCGACCCATTGTAAATGGGATTGGCTCTGTGACTGCTAGGTTGGGAGAGTACTTAGATAAGTTTCTCCAGCCGAGTGTTCGTAATACTAGGGCGTTCCTGAAAGATACAACGGATTTATTAACATCTTTAGAATTATTAAATATCAATCCTGGGTCCAACATCATATTGGTAACAGCGGACGTAGCGTCCCTTTATACTATAATCCAGCATGAGGACGCTGCGCTGGCATTAAACTGGGCATTGAGTAGGAGGGATGACATCCCTCATGTCCAAAAGAAATTTTTGGGCCAAGCTCTGGAGTTCTGCATGGCGCACAACTATTTTTGGTTCAATGGCTTTTTCTTCTCGCAACAGGTTGGCGTGGCTATGGGGGCTAAGTTTGCCCCCAGCCTCGCCAACCTGTTTATGGCGGAGTGGGAGGATAGACATATCTTCTGCAATCAGAGACAACAGCTCATCTTTTATCGCAGATTCATCGACGATCTCTTACTAATTTGGGAGGGATCGGAGGTGGATCTCAGATTGTTCCTGACAGATCTCAACAACAATAAGAACAACATCAAGCTTGAATACAATATTAGTATGAATTCAGTAGATTTTCTTGATGTCAATATTGAACATCTAAATGGGAAATTGAAGACGAAAGTACATTTCAAAACAACCGATCGTAACAGCTACTTGTCGATCCGGAGTGGACATCATCCGGCGTGGATAAGCAATATCCCGAAAGGACAGTTCCTAAGAGTAAGGAGAAACTGTACTGAGGAATCAGACTATTTAGAACAAGCAACTTTGTTGAAACAGAGATTTGTACAGAAGGGATACAATGAAGCTAAATTGAATAACATCATAAGAGAGGTAGCAGAAGTACCGAGGGAACAATGTTTAAAGAAGAGGGCATCTGTTGAGTCTAACAGCCAGCATCAATGGGGTTTTTTAACAGGCTTTCATTCCCAATACAAGGATGTTGAAACGATTTTTCGTAAACACTGGCACATCCTAGCCAGAGACACACATTTGGGTACTATAATACCGGATCATCCTCGGTTTATCTACCGAAAGGCACCAAATTTCGGAGATAAAGTTGTCCGGAAAATTCTGGACCCCCCAACTCCCTCCATTAAAATTGACTTGAAAGGTTTTTTTCCCTGTGGAAGGTGTATATGTTGTCGAACAGTCAAGATACACAACAGGGGAATATGTCAAGTAAGAGGAAGCGATGGTAGTCCGTTTGAGATCAAAGAATTTAGCACATGTAACTCCTCTTACGTGGTGTATCTATTATGGTGTCCATGTGGTCTACTTTATGTGGGGAGGACAAAGAGATTGCTTAGGGTGCGAATCGCTGAACATTTGGCGAACATTAAAAAGGGCTTTGAATATCATAGCGTCTCAATGCATTTTAAGAAAAGACACAAGCAGGATCCATCTTTGATTCAATTCTGTGGTATTGATGTGGTATATTTCGGGTGGAGGGGTTCAAATAGAATTAGGGACCTCTCACAACGCGAAACCCAGTGGATATACCTGCTTAGATGTCTTCAGCCTAGGGGTTTAAACATAGAGGTTGACCTCAATTGTTTTATTAACAACTCTTGACAGATTCAATTTCTCCAATTTTTTCTTTTCCTTTTTCGATCTTATTGTATAATTGTGTTATTGATATATGTTATAGGTGAACACTGACCTCAATATACAATGTGTCGTATAGTTCGTATCTGGACTGTACCATATTACTGATATGCAGGACTATTAGCTAAATAGCATGGATGATACCAGTTAAACCCTTGTCTCTGCAATTGTCAGTATGTGGTCAGGTATCTAGTTTATATTTTCATACATCTTGTATGTTTATTCAAATGTTTTTTTATTTAAATGGTTTCACTATTGTGATGTCAGAAATGTTCCACCCATGAATTATTGGATCATTTGTGATCAATAGTCACCATTAACCATTCATTCCTTGATTAAATTAAGTAGTATTTTTAATCTATATGCAGTTAGTTTGTGTACTTATACACATGCATGATACCCAATACTCTTATAATAGTGAGTATATGTATACATTGTGTTTGATGAATTGATTTAGTCTAGATTAGTTTATTAAAGATAATGCTAGTAGTGGTATTTGTATATCAGATCGAAGTTATAGTGCTAATTTTTATATTTGATTTTAAATATTGATTGTATTTTATATATAATTTTTTTAGTGTGTAATAACTGGGGATTGGTGGTCATGGGGACTCTCGAGAGACCGTCCCCTGATTTATGATTAAATCCCCCTAGTTTTTGAAAAATTACTGTTACACTCACACAAAAAAAGTAATAATTATAATACTGATCTGCTAGTAAGGTCCTTCTTTAACAATTAGTAAACCGCTGTGTGATATGCCAATGTGCCATATGTACATTGCACTTCCGTCTGGGCTTTTGCTGCGATCAATTGTTTATTGGCTGCGACGTGCATGTGACCAGCTGGTCGCGTCCCCCGTTGCTAGGACAACGCGGCACCTTGACGATAGACAACACTCACTCATCATTTCCGGCAAGGTAACGTGTCACAAGAGATACGCAGCATGATTGGCTGCGCTCAGTGCTGCTGGACTGACAAGTGAGACGTCATACACAGCTCCCGCCCATAGATACGGCGATGCTTTCACCCTATTGGACGCGCCATTGCACGTGACCCGGTGACGTATTCGCTGCCAGATAGAGCGATACACACAAGCAGAGGATGGCGTCTCGTCACTCCCTGCTCTGATTCGCTGCTATATAACCCCAGGTATATATAAAAGAGGGAAGTGGGGATTTGGCCATACCCATGAATAAGACAGGAAGTCGAAACATGTCGGGGCGTGGCCTAATCCATGTTTGAAAAGGAAAGAGAGAAAAGAAGTTCCAAGTTACAACTAGGAGTGTTTGCAGCCATCTTTCAGCTGTTTTTGTGTTATCGAGTGAAGGAGTTATCATTTGAGGTGGTGTGCTGTGCCAAGGATTGCGGTGAGATCATTCGGTTAATCGAGGGTCCGCCGTGACCACTATTATCTACAGTTAAGGAGTTTGAAGTGTGCAGTGATCTGCTATCACACAAAGCTGTTTTTGTGATTCTGATTTGTGAGTGCAACTTTTGAAGGTTCATTTGAGTGTTTTAATAAACTGGTCTTACGTTTTTACACTATTGTGCATTTTTTCTCTTGTTTTGCATTATCACTTTGGAAACTTCTCGGAATTAACATTTGGATATATATTGGTGATACCCTGGAGATACTCTTATTACAAGCTCGTTAGCCAAACACGAGAGTGGGAGGCATATGATTGTGGTGAGTGTCCACTGTGAGGGGGATTGGAGCACTGAACACTGAGGTGTGGTGGAAGTCCTGGAAAGTGGATCAACTACTCTTGAAGTCACATGAATTTTCTTGTTTGAATACGTTACGTATTCTGTAGCGTCACGAACTTTTTCTCACACTTTTTTTCACTTACTTTGCATGTTTACAAGTTTATAAGTTATTTACTTAATATTGTGATATCTCATTGTACACTTGTGGTTGCATATTTAGATTTGAATATTAATTTATTCTCATAGCGCTGTGGTTTTATATTGACACTTTATGTACAAATATATTCCTTTATTTCACATACTATTTATTTAAGCAGCAGCTAGGCGCTTCAACTTCTTTCCATCTGGCGCAGTAGTGGGTTATCATTCGGGCGCAGTTTTTTGATACCCCAATCATCACATTTTCTATACTTTTTAACTACTAGCAGCCATGGAATCTATCAATTTTTTGATGAATAGGCAATTGAGTGCTGACACGATCTTCTCCACCAGTCAGGAAATGACAGACTGTGAGGAGGATTATCCAGGGATTTTAAAAACCCTGGAAATTTTATTAGAAAAACAAATTAAAGCCTGGTGGGATGTGTTTACATTCGAGCACTATAATAAGGAGGGACTGATTTTTAGGAGTTTAAGGTGGGAGGTGACTCCCCAGGATGGTCTCTATGAGACTAAATATATGGATGAATGGAAGAAATTCTTTAACAAAGTGGGGATGGAATTACAGGTGCTGGTCCTGAAAAGGAAACAGATAAAATTAAGTTTGATCAATGAAAAAATTAAAATCATACAAGATAAATTAGCACCAATTAATGACTCTGCTATGATTAAAGAATTCAATACGAACATGAAGAAAAAATTGGAGAAGACTGATAGGGAGACACAGAAGAGAAAGGTTAAGAAATATAACCGAGACTCCGAGGATTTTAAAAATGACAAGATTTATGCTTGGCAAATTGCTGCCAGAGCTGAAAACGGTAATGAGGAAGTGAAGCCTACACAAAAATTAAATACCGTTAGCCAGAAAAAGGATTCGATTAAACATACTACCAGTAAAGCCATACTGAGGAAAAATGAACATCTACTGCCTAATCAGAGACGGAATTCTGACTCACAGGCTTCTGGGAGTGGACAGTATGGCCCACAATTCGAATCACCTGCAGCACCTAGACGAGAGAGAGATGATTATCAATATGGTCATGGTCATCAATCACCTCGCCCTTATTACACACAGGGTGAACAGAACCATTGTCGGTATTATCCTCAACAAGAATATCAACAATGGTATGCACACCCAGCACCCAATTATTATCATCATCCACCGCAGCCTTTTTTAGGGCAGAGGGGGAGGGGGAGAGGAGTAACCCCGAAGAGACCCCCTCACAATGGTCACAACAAGGGGGGGGACAGGAATGGTTATCCATATCCTCACCCCAAGAATGGAGACTACCCCCAAAGAGAAGAAGGGGCTGTAGGGCCGGACGGAGAAAGCAATCCAAAGAAAAGACCGAGGAAAACCTAAGTACAGGGATCTTTAATTTAAGCAAAGTAGAGTTGAATTTGAAAGAATTGAACATACTTAATACTGGTCTAAAATGTGCACCAAGGAGAGTCATGAACAAGTTTAATTTGTACATTGACACTCATAAATTTATAAGGACTCTTAACATGAAAAAATACTTCTTGAGTCATCCGGCAGAATCATCTTATAAGAGTACTGCCGCCTCAGCACATATAGATAGCGGCCTAAAAAACAGATCCCTATTTAATCCCCAAAACCCGAATAATCATTACATCGAGGTCTTCAAGCATTTGGTGTTGAAGGATATTGATGAACTACCGCAAAAGAAGAAAGTGAACCCTGAATTTATAAAAGAAGGAATAAAAAGCCTTGAAAACAACAAGGAGATCATCATCCGCCCTGCAGATAAGGGAGGCGGAGTGGTCGTTATGGATAAAGAGTTTTATCTGAATCAATTGACTACACTGTTAAGCGACCCTGTGACCTACAGAAGATTGGGTTCAGACCCTACTGAGGACTACAAATCGCAATTGGATGCTCTAGTTTGTTGGGGATACCGCACGCAGGCTCTTAATGCCAAAGAAAAGGCTTATTTAGCCCCCTCTGTATGCAGGACTCCAGTGATATACACGTTACCTAAGATTCATAAACACCCAACAGTCCCACCAGCCCGACCCATTGTAAATGGGATTGGCTCTGTGACTGCTAGGTTGGGAGAGTACTTAGATAAGTTTCTCCAGCCGAGTGTTCGTAATACTAGGGCGTTCCTGAAAGATACAACGGATTTATTAACATCTTTAGAATTATTAAATATCAATCCTGGGTCCAACATCATATTGGTAACAGCGGACGTAGCGTCCCTTTATACTATAATCCAGCATGAGGACGCTGCGCTGGCATTAAACTGGGCATTGAGTAGGAGGGATGACATCCCTCATGTCCAAAAGAAATTTTTGGGCCAAGCTCTGGAGTTCTGCATGGCGCACAACTATTTTTGGTTCAATGGCTTTTTCTTCTCGCAACAGGTTGGCGTGGCTATGGGGGCTAAGTTTGCCCCCAGCCTCGCCAACCTGTTTATGGCGGAGTGGGAGGATAGACATATCTTCTGCAATCAGAGACAACAGCTCATCTTTTATCGCAGATTCATCGACGATCTCTTACTAATTTGGGAGGGATCGGAGGTGGATCTCAGATTGTTCCTGACAGATCTCAACAACAATAAGAATAACATCAAGCTTGAATACAATATTAGTATGAATTCAGTAGATTTTCTTGATGTCAATATTGAACATCTAAATGGGAAATTGAAGACGAAAGTACATTTCAAAACAACCGATCGTAACAGCTACTTGTCGATCCGGAGTGGACATCATCCGGCGTGGATAAGCAATATCCCGAAAGGACAGTTCCTAAGAGTAAGGAGAAACTGTACTGAGGAATCAGACTATTTAGAACAAGCAACTTTGTTGAAACAGAGATTTGTACAGAAGGGATACAATGAAGCTAAATTGAATAACATCATAAGAGAGGTAGCAGAAGTACCGAGGGAACAATGTTTAAAGAAGAGGGCATCTGTTGAGTCTAACAGCCAGCATCAATGGGGTTTTTTAACAGGCTTTCATTCCCAATACAAGGATGTTGAAACGATTTTTCGTAAACACTGGCACATCCTAGCCAGAGACACACATTTGGGTACTATAATACCGGATCATCCTCGGTTTATCTACCGAAAGGCACCAAATTTCGGAGATAAAGTTGTCCGGAAAATTCTGGACCCCCCAACTCCCTCCATTAAAATTGACTTGAAAGGTTTTTTTCCCTGTGGAAGGTGTATATGTTGTCGAACAGTCAAGATACACAACAGGGGAATATGTCAAGTAAGAGGAAGCGATGGTAGTCCGTTTGAGATCAAAGAATTTAGCACATGTAACTCCTCTTACGTGGTGTATCTATTATGGTGTCCATGTGGTCTACTTTATGTGGGGAGGACAAAGAGATTGCTTAGGGTGCGAATCGCTGAACATTTGGCGAACATTAAAAAGGGCTTTGAATATCATAGCGTCTCAATGCATTTTAAGAAAAGACACAAGCAGGATCCATCTTTGATTCAATTCTGTGGTATTGATGTGGTATATTTCGGGTGGAGGGGTTCAAATAGAATTAGGGACCTCTCACAACGCGAAACCCAGTGGATATACCTGCTTAGATGTCTTCAGCCTAGGGGTTTAAACATAGAGGTTGACCTCAATTGTTTTATTAACAACTCTTGACAGATTCAATTTCTCCAATTTTTTCTTTTCCTTTTTCGATCTTATTGTATAATTGTGTTATTGATATATGTTATAGGTGAACACTGACCTCAATATACAATGTGTCGTATAGTTCGTATCTGGACTGTACCATATTACTGATATGCAGGACTATTAGCTAAATAGCATGGATGATACCAGTTAAACCCTTGTCTCTGCAATTGTCAGTATGTGGTCAGGTATCTAGTTTATATTTTCATACATCTTGTATGTTTATTCAAATGTTTTTTTATTTAAATGGTTTCACTATTGTGATGTCAGAAATGTTCCACCCATGAATTATTGGATCATTTGTGATCAATAGTCACCATTAACCATTCATTCCTTGATTAAATTAAGTAGTATTTTTAATCTATATGCAGTTAGTTTGTGTACTTATACACATGCATGATACCCAATACTCTTATAATAGTGAGTATATGTATACATTGTGTTTGATGAATTGATTTAGTCTAGATTAGTTTATTAAAGATAATGCTAGTAGTGGTATTTGTATATCAGATCGAAGTTATAGTGCTAATTTTTATATTTGATTTTAAATATTGATTGTATTTTATATATAATTTTTTTAGTGTGTAATAACTGGGGATTGGTGGTCATGGGGACTCTCGAGAGACCGTCCCCTGATTTATGATTAAATCCCCCTAGTTTTTGAAAAATTACTGTTACACTCACACAAAAAAAGTAATAATTATAATACTGATCTGCTAGTAAGGTCCTTCTTTAACAATTAGTAAACCGCTGTGTGATATGCCAATGTGCCATATGTACATTGCACTTCCGTCTGGGCTTTTGCTGCGATCAATTGTTTATTGGCTGCGACGTGCATGTGACCAGCTGGTCGCGTCCCCCGTTGCTAGGACAACGCGGCACCTTGACGATAGACAACACTCACTCATCATTTCCGGCAAGGTAACGTGTCACAAGAGATACGCAGCATGATTGGCTGCGCTCAGTGCTGCTGGACTGACAAGTGAGACGTCATACACAGCTCCCGCCCATAGATACGGCGATGCTTTCACCCTATTGGACGCGCCATTGCACGTGACCCGGTGACGTATTCGCTGCCAGATAGAGCGATACACACAAGCAGAGGATGGCGTCTCGTCACTCCCTGCTCTGATTCGCTGCTATATAACCCCAGGTATATATAAAAGAGGGAAGTGGGGATTTGGCCATACCCATGAATAAGACAGGAAGTCGAAACATGTCGGGGCGTGGCCTAATCCATGTTTGAAAAGGAAAGAGAGAAAAGAAGTTCCAAGTTACAACTAGGAGTGTTTGCAGCCATCTTTCAGCTGTTTTTGTGTTATCGAGTGAAGGAGTTATCATTTGAGGTGGTGTGCTGTGCCAAGGATTGCGGTGAGATCATTCGGTTAATCGAGGGTCCGCCGTGACCACTATTATCTACAGTTAAGGAGTTTGAAGTGTGCAGTGATCTGCTATCACACAAAGCTGTTTTTGTGATTCTGATTTGTGAGTGCAACTTTTGAAGGTTCATTTGAGTGTTTTAATAAACTGGTCTTACGTTTTTACACTATTGTGCATTTTTTCTCTTGTTTTGCATTATCACTTTGGAAACTTCTCGGAATTAACATTTGGATATATATTGGTGATACCCTGGAGATACTCTTATTACAAGCTCGTTAGCCAAACACGAGAGTGGGAGGCATATGATTGTGGTGAGTGTCCACTGTGAGGGGGATTGGAGCACTGAACACTGAGGTGTGGTGGAAGTCCTGGAAAGTGGATCAACTACTCTTGAAGTCACATGAATTTTCTTGTTTGAATACGTTACGTATTCTGTAGCGTCACGAACTTTTTCTCACACTTTTTTTCACTTACTTTGCATGTTTACAAGTTTATAAGTTATTTACTTAATATTGTGATATCTCATTGTACACTTGTGGTTGCATATTTAGATTTGAATATTAATTTATTCTCATAGCGCTGTGGTTTTATATTGACACTTTATGTACAAATATATTCCTTTATTTCACAATCAAGAAGAGTAGCCTGATATGAGACATCAGATAAAAAAAGATCCTGGACTGCTACCCCAATCTGTGCAGACCGGAATCTACATAAGGGGTTGTAAGTTACCAGTCCTTCCACCATGGTGATACCAGTCTGAATGCCTGGTATGCCAGTCTGGTATTCTTGGGGGCCACAACTTCAATCTGTGCAGACCGAAATCTACATAAGGAGTTTTAAGTTACCAGTTCTTCCACCATTGGGATACCAGCATGAATGCATGGTATGTCAGTCTGGTATCCTTGGGGGGTAAAACCATAAGCTTCTATAAAAAATTTTTTTTTTTTAAATCAACCTTCCCCAATGGAGGATCAGCACTATGGGCTGTGCATATCATTAATCATATCACAATTATATTTAAGCTAGTAGTCACACAAAATGTATGTAATGCGATGATATTTCACACAGAAGTCTACTTAAATCATAAGGGCATCAGGCCCATTGTCACAAAAGCACATAAAGCCACGATATGTTAAATAGAGTGAGTATATCTGCTCATTATTGTTCATCAATTAGCTCCCACAGAAGACAAAATAGTTTTGCTAAGGTTTTTAATAATTACTGATATCATAGCTAATCAATTCTGTCCAGAAATTAATCCAATGGCCACTATAGGACTAGTAAATGTATTTAGTATTCACAAATTTAAGTCAGGCAGCAGGCTTTAAAAAGGATTGTGTGTGAGCAGCAGTCTCTCTGCAGAGGTGCAACACGCCACATTGCTCACCCTCACTAAGTCAGGTCTAGAAGACTGCATTAGCGTTGCTGATTTGAGAGCTCTAGCTGTGACTTGGGCTGGACTGTTCTATAGAGACCACTGCTCACACACAGGTAGAAATAGTCCACTTGGCAACCTGCTCCCTGCATCTCAAGGTTTTACCCTGATGTAGGAGGTGAAAACGTTAACCAATGACAGTAAGACTTTTAGCAATGTATGGTTTCCTGCACACTCTAATTACCTGAATTGGCATTTAACACTGATACATCTGTCAACACCACCATCACCACAATGATCTTGTTCTGTGACACTTAAAGGCTAAATTCACCTGTGTCCACTGTTTTTCTTCTAAATTCCAGCTCCCCTATGTACCAATATAGCATTAATGTACTTATTTTGCAAAAATAAAAGTTTTCCATTTATTCTACACTTGTTTACCTCACTCTCTTCATAGTTGTTTAAAAACACTGCTCCATTAATTCTGCCTTACTTCCTGGACATACTTTAGGTCATGACACAGGAAGGAGTTGACTAGCTATGGGTGGATGATGCAGGGTGTGTTCTAATAAGGTCAGCTGTCAACTCTTTGCTGTGTCATGACCTAAAGTCTGTCCAGGAAGTAAGGCAGAAGTAATCGAGCAGTGTGTTTAAACAGCTATGAAAAGAGTGTGGTAAGCGTGTGTAGAATAAATGGAAAGCTGTTTTATTTTTGCAAAATAAGTGCATTAATGCTATATTGGTACATAGGGGAGCTGGAATTTAGAACAAAAAAGGTGAAGTTAGCCTTTAATGTGTTGGAAAGCTATACTGACAGTATTTTAGTTTCTGTTTTGCATTTTATTTTATTCTGATGAATAAATATAATATTCAGCATTCCAAAAACAAGCTATAAAGGAAGCCCTTTAAACTGCAGGAGATATTTTGCATTTTAATGTCTAATGGTTGTTTAATTGCTGCGTTGAATTATATACATATCAATTATCCCAATAATTACACAGAAATAAAACGAGCAAGCTTTCTGTAAAGAAAAACAAAAGAATGAGATGTGTTCTTTGTTACGCTGTAATGGTTAGGCTCCTAATTCATACGACAAACACAATGATAAGTGTATACATTAAACAGGAGAGTAGAAAATGAAATGGTGGGAATTATGTTGCCAAGGAAAGCACTAATGTCCAGTTATCTCTGAGCAACCTGTGATCAAACAAAAATGGACTTAAAAGCTTTTTATATGTCACCCAGTTGTAAATGGCAATGGAATGTATGGAAAGGTACAGTAGCTTTTTATTTAATTAAAAGTTTTTTTTTTTGTGCAGGGGCACACTAATTTCTGTGTTATTTAAAGATAAAAAAAATAAAAATAATCAAATGTTAATTGCTTACTAAGATTTCCTAATTAAATGGGTATGTTTCATAATAGATATACACCCCAGATGAAGTGTTTTCACACGAAACGCGTTGGGTCATCTCCACTGCCGCCTCACCATTGTATACATGCGTGACTTTACAGCTTACATGTGAGTGTACCTGCTGCTTTAAATAAATTTACTTTTTTATGAAACTGGATTACGCTATGTGGCCACTTTTCTCCCCTACTTTTTTCTACTATTGACATCCTTTGGAGCGATATTGCTGAGGAGCTACCCTTTTCATCGCATGTGCTTCCATCTGTCGGAGTATTATCCATTAGCCAATTAGAGGTGTATATCAACATACCCTGTGTTTGCATGATTGAGAACCGCATTTACAAGCCTGTTTTGACCTGTGGTGATATATGTCACCACAAGTCCACCCTTTCTGGGAAGCCTCCATTTTTCAACCGGTGGTGGTCATTTCTCACTTAAAGAAGAGAGGTTTTCCATGTTTACATCATTTTACCTTCACCTGGTGGAATCCATCCCTTTGGACTGTATTATGTTATACTTGGATATATACATGTATTAAGCATTTCTATCATTCATTTGGTTGATTGCAACTACATGGACTATAATTTTATACACTATTCATTTATTGTTTAATTTTGTCACATTCAGTGTGTTTTATTTATCATTATATTTGTGATCACCATTCACATATATACTTACCATGTTGATTGTTATGACACACATGTTTTAAGCACTACACTTTACTCCACTTTCATAATAGATATACAGCATGCCTTCATATTAAAGACCAAATATAAATATAAAAAATGCCATTTCATCCAGTTACAGCCATTAGAAAATAACATAATTTATTTTTAGATACAAATAACATAACTACCTGAATCTATTTTAGATCAGCTGTCTGCTATCCCTTTTACAGCAGCACTTCATTTGAGTCTGGGGAGGGTCAGCAATTTGAGCCAGTCATCGCTTTATTACTTGTAGGGAACCGAGTCTCAAGACTAGAAAGCTAGCAGATGACCTTATTAGTATCCTGCTCCTTCACTGTCAAGTTAAAGGCTGGGGTGTGTCTTTGACCAGGTCTTATTGCTTAAAAGGGTTGTAAAGGTACAATTTGTTTCCCTAAATAGCTTCCTTTACCTTAGTGCAGTCCTCCTTCACTTACCTCATCCTTCGATTTTGCTTTTAAATGTCCTTATTTCTTCTGAGAAATCCTCACTTCCTGTTCTTCTGTCTGTAACTCCACACAGTAATGCAAGGCTTTCTCCCTGGTGTGGAGTGTCGTGCTCGCCCCCTCCCTTGAACTACGGGAGAGTCAGGACACTCTCTATGTTGCAGATAGAGAAAGGAGCTGTGTGTTAGTGGGGTCCTGACTCTCATGTAGTCCAAGGGAGGGGGCGAGCACGACACTCCACACCAGAGAGAAAGCCTCTCATTACTGTGTGGAGTTACAGACAGAACAGGAAGTGGGGATTTCTCAGAAGGAATAAGGACATTTAAAAGCAAAATGGAAGGATGAGATAAGTGAAGGAGGACTGAACCAAGGTAAAGGAAGCTATTTAGGATTTTGTTTTTTACCTTTACAACCCCTTTAAGTGCAGTGAAGTTTGAAGAGAAGTTTAGAGCCTGGCAGTGTTATCTGACAGGAGTACCTACATCTTGTGTTCCTGATACTATGTATCCTGTCTTGGGCTTTATATTCTTTCACTTACTTAAACATAGTATGGAACACACATAACTGGTGTTTTTTCTCCCCCATCTTGTTCCATTCCAATACCCTAAATAACAATCAATCCAGTTCCTCCAGATAAACATATTTGTCCTCTGCTATACACCTGAAATGCAGTAATTAGCCATCTCCGCTCATCTCCATCTTAAAAATACATCTGCTTCTTCTCCTTCCCCACACCATATACATCTAAACTGCCAGCGCATACTCCCATGCCCCTTATACTTGACTTCGTAATGCTCTCCTCTGTAGTCTTCCAACAAACAGACCAGTACCATGTTAATCCATCCTTTAATTTGCTGCTGTTGCATTTCTATTCTGAAATGCTCCTTTGAGCTAGCCCCTCTACTAGCTTGCCAAGAATATTTACTCTCTAACGTCTATCTCAATTCTCTTTGCAATTTGAACCCTACATACAGTATAATTCCTCACTAATTTACTGAGCTTATGACCTTCTTCTCTCCTCTACCTTAAACATTCTCTTGCACTACCATATCAAGAACCTCCCACAAGCCTCTCTTTTTCTCTGGAATTTCTCCCATATACTGTTTAGAGAACACACGACCGTTTTCCTTGACAGAACCCATCAAGAAACTTGGTGGCAGAGCTTTTTTGCCGAGGAAAACGGTCGTGTGTATGCTTTTCATCGAGAAAACTGTTAAGGAACTCGACAAGGAAAAAAGAGAACAAGTTCTCTTTTTCCTCGACGGGAGTCTCAATTTCCTTGTCGTGTTCCTCGTCGGGATGGTTTTAGATGAGAAACACGTTCATGTGTATGCTTAGAAACCCACGCATGCTCAGAATAAAGTATCATACGGGAGTGCACCTTCGGTAAAAGTAGCGTTTGTAATGGAGATAGCACATTTGTCACGCTGTAACAGTCTGAAAAGTGCAAATCATCTCCTACCAAACTTTTACTTAACACGCAGTAACATGAGATTAGCAAAAGCAGCGCCAAGTGTTGTGCCAGTGGAATCTAACTTCCCCTGCCGTCGTATGTGTTGTACATCACCGCGTTTGAGAACGAGGAGATTTGGTCTCGACTGTGTGTACGCAAAGAAAGCGTCGAGGAAAACGATGTGTCTTTTGCAACGAGTTCCTCGGTCGTGTGTACGAGGCCTTACTCCTTGAAATCTTCAAGCACACCCTCAAAAGCCACCACTTTACACAACCATACAATGTACAGTTATTCTGCCCCTTATTGCTTTCTCATCTGCCAAGGCATACACTAACACTGTATATAAAGGTTACTCACATTATTATCATTTGTTTCTATGTCAAAGCGCTGTAGATTGTAAGCTTTTGTGAAAAGGTCCTTCTCTACTGTTTCTTGTTATTGCTGTGTTTTCAGAAACAACTGTATGTACTAGTCTTAAGGTCACTGTATTAATGTAATTACCTGTACTACTGCACAGCACCCCTGGAGCTTATGGTACTATATAAAAAGTATAAAGTGTATCATTAACCACTTAAGGACCGGAAGGATTTTCCCCCTTAATGACAGGCCATTTTTTGCGATACGGCACTGCGTAATTTTAACTGACAAATGCATGGTCGTGCGACGTTGTACCAAAATAAAATTTATTTCTTTTTTTCCCCCACAAATAGAGCTTCTTTTGGTGGCGTTTGATCACCTCTGCGGTTTTTATTTTTGCACTATAAACAAAAAAAGTGAAATTTTGAAAAAACCCAAATTTTTATACATTTTGCCAAAAGAAATATCCCCAAATAAAATAAATAAATAAAAAAACTTCATCAGTTTAGGCCAATATGTATTCTTGTACATATCTTTGGTAATAAAAATCGCAATAAGTGTATATTGATTGGTTTGCGCAAAAGTTTTAGTGTCTACAAAATAGGGAATATATTTAAGGGATTTTTATTATTACTTTTTTTCTTTTTACTAGTAATGGCAGCGATCTGCGATTTTTAGCAGGACTGCAACATTGCGGCCAACAGATCTGACACTTTTGACACATTTTTGGAACCATTAACATTTATACAGCGATCAGTACTATAAAAATGCACTGATTACTGTGTAAATGTCACTGGCAGGGAAGGGGTTAACATTAGGGGCGATCAAGGGGTTAAATGTGTTCCCTGGGAGGTGTTTTTAACTGTAGAGGATGGGACTAACTGGAGGAAGAGAGAGATTGCTGTTCCTAATCACTAGGAAGAGCAGATATGTCTCTCCTCCCCTGTCAACATGGGGATCTGTCTGTTTACATTGACAGATCCCCATTCTGGCTCTCTGTGGGGCGATCGTGGGTGGCCGGCAGACATCGTGGCCACTGACCACATGCATTGGCTCCGGAGTCAGGCTGCAGGCCCATGCCCCCTAGAGCTTTTAAAGGGGCCAACGTACAATGACTGCAATTCGCCCAGTAGAGCCAACCTACCGCAGTACAACTGCAGCGGCTGGTCCACAAGTGGTTAAAGCGGAGCTCCATCCAAAAGGGAAGTTCTACTTTAAGGCCTCCTCTCCCCACTCCTCTTGAAGAAATGTCTACCAGAATCCATCTTCTTATCTACTGCTGGCTGCCCAGACTGAGAGCACTGCAGCATCTGTTGACGTGACTTGGCATTCCTTTGAATGATTTGTCTTGGTACTATGTCCTGTTCAAGTCACTTCATTGTAAGTGACATTTTTTATTTTATACTAATTAAAGTGATTTCACCTGAACTATCCAGTGTGCTCTATTTCTGCTTCGATTGATCCAAGCCCATGTCAAGTATGATTACCTGTCCAAGAGTAATAAGGCTATTATTAATGTTGGCCAAAACAGCCTCTTTTGTGTGCCTGATTGTGGTTTCACCTTCCTTGACTTTCCTGTCTTTTGGCATTAGAACTTCTGTCTGCTATGTCCCTTTCCAATGAGAATGCCTTAGTAGCCAGCAAGGATGATTTTACTGGAGATGAGGATGGTGGGTTGATGGGGCTTACACCTTAAGAAAAATGTATCCCCAAGCAAAAAAAGAAAAAAAGAAAGGTAAAACTAGTTTCAAAGAGGTGCACAGATAAAATATTTCCTAGCTAATAAAGATAACAGTAGACATTCGCGGTTTTAATTTTACAGGGGACTTTTAATTTTAAATTAGTTGATAGGTTTACTTTAAACCAAAGGCAGCATTATATCTTAAAATGAGTTCTAACCAGGCTGTATGCCTTGCTTGTGGCAAGAAAACATAACGTGAACATCTTTTTAAAAGTAGGCTAACTTGATCATTTTTATGTACAGATTTTCAAGAGACTTCAAACAAAAGTGTGTACTGTTCAGTGGGTCACTGTGTGCCCAGGGTGAATCTGAGAAAACATAAAAGCTGGAAACTGAATTTGCTTTTACATAGCGTTTGATGTTTCCAGTGTGTCATCCAAAAGCACAATAGAGATCTGTGCATTAAAAACAACAACTAGTAATAGCATGTCAACACAGATTACAGGGGTGTGTGCATTCAGTAAAAGTGAATGCTCTAAGTGCTAAACTGGGCTGGCCAGAACTATACAAGACTCAATTAGTAAGTTAATGCAAAAATAATCATAGCTATGGCATGAAACTGTCAGTAACAGTAATCAGCTCAAAAATTCTTGATCTAGCATAGCTGGAGATGGACTTCTTACTTCCTTAGGACACTCAGGCCCAGATTCTCAAAGGAGATACGACGGCGTATTTTTATAAGATACGCCATCCTATCTCTGAGTCTGAGCCGTCGTATCTATGCACCTGATTCATAGAATCAGTCACGCATAGATTTCTATTAGATCCGACTGGCGTAAGTCTCTTACCCTGTCGGATCTTAACTGCATATTTACGCTGCCCGCTAGGGGCGTGTACGCTGATTTACGCCTAGAAATATGTAAATCAGCTAGATACGCGAATTCACGAACGTACGCCCGGCAGACGCAGTACAGATACGCTGTTTACGTTAGGCTTTTCCCGGCGTAAAGTTACCCCTGCTATATGGTGACGTACATGCGGCGTACCAATGTTAAGTATGGACGTCGTTCCCGCATAGAATTTTGAATATTTTACGTCGTTTGCGTAAGTCGTCCATGAATGGGGCTGGATGCAGTATTTACTGTATTTATTTTGTTGAAAAAGAAACATAACATTAAGGCCCCTTTCACACGTGCGGACCGTTCAGATCCGCCTGTCAGTTTTTTCAGGCGGATCTGAACGGGTGCTCCATGTACCTCTATGGAGCGTCGGATGTCAGTGGTGACATGTCTGCTCACACCCAATCAGCCCCGATCCTCTCTGCTAGAGTAGGATGGATGCAAACCCTATTTTGCATCTGTCTGGCGGATTGGATCAGATAAAAACTAACATCCCCCATAGAGGAGAGCGGAGATCTGACTGGTCCATCTCTGCACAGTGTGCAGAGACAGACTAGTCATCCACCGGCTCAGCTGGGATCAACAGGGCGATCCCTGTTGAGCAAGCGAATGTCCAAAAACGTATCCTTCCGGGATCCACATGTGTGAAAGGGGCCTAAATAAGTTAATTCTCATGTAATAACTATTCTATTGATTTGAATAATTCATAAAGCACAGCTCCAACTTTTTTAGTTTTGGATAACGTGGGAGTTAATTCTAACCCCTGTCAGGTTGTTAATGCTATGTCCATATAAAGTAGACTTCTCATGTCACTCTCTTATACCCTGCAACATAAGGGGAGTTCATTACTAAAAATGGAGGGCCAGATCCACAAAAGAGATACGCAGGTGTATCTGCTGATACGCCGTCGTATCCCTGTTTCTATCTATGCGGCTGATTCATAGAATCAGTTACGCATAAATATCCCTAAGATCCGACATGTGTAATTGTTTTACACTGTCGGATCTTAGGATGCAGTACCGCGGCCGCCGCTGGGGGGAGTTCACGTCGTAAACCAGCGTCGGGTATGCAAATTAGGAGTTCTGGCGATCCACGACGGTTTTTCGTGTTCGCTACGTCGCCGCTAGTATAGTTTCCCGTCGCAAATTTACACTTTTTTTTTGCTGCCCTAACTTTAGTCAGCAAGTGTATTGCTGTCTAAAGTATGGCCGTCGTTCCCGCGTCGAAATTTAAAAATCAACTTCGTTTGCGTAAGCCGTCCGGGAATACGGAATTACGCTACGCGCGTTGCTGTTCGAAAAAATTACGTCACAGCGCGCAAAGCACGGCGGGATTTCTGAAACGGAGCATGCGCAGTACGTCCGGCGCGGGAGCGCGCCTAATTTAAAATGAGACTCGCCCCATTTGAATTGGCCCGCCCTGCGCCGGCCGGATTTAGGATACACCGCCGCAAATTTCCAGGTAAGTGCTTTGTGGATCGGGCACTAACTTGGAAAAATTGCGGCGGTGTAACTTAAATCCGAAAAGTTAAGTTGCGCCCGGGCTTCGTGGATCTGGCCCGGAGTGTGCAAAATCTGGTGCAGCTCTGCAAAGAAACCAATCAGCTTCCAGTTTTTATTGCCAAAGCTGAACAAGCTGGAGTTAGAAGCTGATTGGCTACCATGCACAACTGCACCCGATTCTGAGTGCTCCAGCTTTAGTAAATCCTCCAAGGTATCACCAGAACAGGAAGTGGAAACGTAGACTGCAATAAACAGCTGACAGGGGTTCTTACCCTTCTTCACGTTCATTAAAAATGTGCTCTATGGCTCATTTATGTCTTTGTTTAAGAGAAATTTACTTTCCCTTCCTGTTAGAGTAACGGGGGACAGGAAGCAAAGGAAAATCTCCCCAATAGGGATTCAAATATCACTAAAATGTGTTCCCCACTCTATTCAAAACGTAGAATCCAAAAAAATCCTTTGGTTGACACAGTAGTTTACGTGAATGGTTTACTGCAGGAAAAATATTTACATTCTCCAAATACATTTCAGATATAGAAATATTTAGCACCTATGATCTGGCACCCTCTAATAACACGAGTCAAGTTTTCTTTATTATTTTGGGATATAGTGCGTGTATTTTTCAAACAAAATGATATGAGCTTTTATGCCTGGGCACAAACAATTTTAGTTAAATATATTCCTCAATAGTCACAAACAATATAAATCCACTTTGTGTGAACCAAATGCCTTTGCAAACCCAGATATCACCTTGCTACAGTAGTAGTGACACCATCGCTGGGCTGCACAATAGTCTGCGCAGAGAGCATAGCGGTGGGAGGGACCCAGCAGGTCCATCTACTACAGGCTGCCTGCAAAAAACGACGGGAAGGGGCGGATACAAGACCAATCACCCTGCACAATGAGAGAGAGCAGAAAAGACTGGTCTTCGTTAAAGGAATCTAGAGAACAGTGGTAACGTTTCACAATGGATTATTGCACAGATCTAGAAGAAATACATAAAGCACACAAAGATCCAGGAATACATGTCTCTTGTGTTTAGACAATATTTATTTATCCCGGAGTTCAGGTTTTAATGATTTAACTACTTTTGCTCTGTGAGTTTAGTGGATCTTAATATGGTACCTGCAGATCTTATTAGGGCTTAAAAATCTCTGACTGGGCCATCTGATCTGAGGTCTGGCCAGTAAAATTTTCTTTCTTCAGAGGTCTGAATCTCATTTTTGTTCTATGACTCAGATCCTTCACATCACAGCCCCCCCACCCCCTTTACATCAGTGACCTCTGTTGCCCCCTTCTCATCACATAACCCTCCCTTTCACATCCCAATGCCCTTCACAACACAGTCTCCCTTGTAATCACAGCCCTCCCTCCTCACATCACAGTCCCATTAGCAATCAAAGACCCCCCTTACATCGCAGTACACTCTCATGCCACTGTCCACCCCAACATCACAGATCCCCTCTCTTCATATCATTGTTCCCCCTTTAAATCAGAGATGCCTCCCTCCCATCACAACTCCCCCTTCCTCATATCACAACCCCCTTGTGATCACAGCTTCTCCCCTCCTCACATAACAGCCCCCCTTCCAATAAAAGACCCCCCTACACCACAGCCCCCCTGAAATTACAACCCCACCCACATCACAGCTACCCCGCATCACAGCTCCTTCCTCTTACATCATAGCCCCCCTTACATCAGAGCTCCCTTTTGCAATCACAGACCCCCCCCACATCAAAGCCCACCAAAAACAGCCCCCCCTTGCAATCAAAGCCCCTTCATTAAACCACAGTCCCCATTGCAGTTACAGCTCTCCCCCTTTCACAGTCCTACAGTAACACAACACGGCGGAGGGCAGGGCAGGGTGGACTCCTCTTCTGTGTGTACTCACCTGCCTGCCACCACCACTCCTGCTGTTACACTCACAGCATAGCAGAGGAAAGGAGGCACTGCAGGTCTGCACTGAGGGCGGGGGCTACCCAACTCTTCTTGGATTTCTAGGACTGCCTCATGTCCTAGTAACCCATAACCTGCTTGTTAATGTGAAAATTTGGGAAGCTCCCCCCCCTCCATGCAGACCTGCCATGCGTCTCGCTCTTTGTCCTGCTGTAAGTATAACAGCAGAAGCAGTGGTGGCAGGCAGGCGAGTACACACAGGAGAGGAGTCCACACAGGCTACTAAATTGTGTGGCCGTGGTACAGATAGGATTTTCACTTGGTCTGCCATTTGGTGATGCCTGCTTCAGAGCATTTGTCTCAAAACTGCAGCCAGGGAGCCAGATGAAACATTTTGATTGCCTTTATCTAGCCCTTGGAACACTAGTCTTCCCATTGACACCAATGATGGGGCACCACTACTTGCAGTTATACCAACAGTGAGTCACTAGTCCTCCCATTAAAACCAACGATGCTGAATTATTTACTACCGCAGACATCAGGGCATTTTCTACTTCCATTGACCACAGTCTGCACTCCCTAAAGCCTGAAGGACAGTAAAGTGGCCTGTGTCTAGAAAGTTTGGAGACCCCTGTTTTAGAAATTTTAGCATGTTTACTGAATTCCCATGCTCAAGTTCTAAAGGACTGCATGTATTTTACTTATTATAATTTTGTTGTCCCCTGTAAAAATATACAACCATTTCAAACAAGCAATAACACAAAGTGGTACCCAGTTCACCAAATGCTCATGGTAACTAAACAGCAGATTCATGCCTTCATTCATTTGAATGATTAGATCCATGCAGATTTGACAGTGCTTGGAGAGTTAACTTATCTAAACAACCAGATTCCTTGTGCAACATCCCTTGAGGTCTAAGTAAAATTTGTGGATTTAGGTCTAACTGAAATGTTTAACTGTTTTGTATAGCTACACATATAATTTTAACCATACTGTATGTTCTGCAACCATGCTTTATCCTCATCAGTTGTCTATTTCCTAACAGCATATCTCTAATCGCACTTTTCTTGTTAATTATGCAACTTCCATTCCAACGGACACATAACGCAAATCAAAGTAAACTCAACACAGAGGTTGTAAAGAACAGTCATTACTGAGAAGAGGAACCCAGCCTCCCAGCTGGATCCAATAAATGGGCTTTCACATCCTGCAAACTAGTACTGACATAACATGTAGGTTGCCATTGCTGAACTCTGCTTTTGAAAGTTATTGACCTTGAACAAGTATGCAGATCGGGAATTCTGACTGACCTCACTTGGCTGTGTGTGTGTGCTGAATTCATGATTCCGAAAGTATGGAGATTAAAGACCATCAAGCAACTAGCATTTTCAGAAGGCCAGCAAGCCATCCTCCGTATTTCTCTCAGTATAGGCTTCTTTAATTAGCAATGAAAAGAACAAGTACATTTGACTAAAACTGTGTTAGGTTATATAAAATGCAAGAGGAATGTTTAATAATTCGCCTGTGAAATGGAAGCATTTAGGCAGATGTTCTGTACTGTCTGTAATAAAGCAGAAATGCTTTACTAAAACACATTTCTCAAGTTTATGGTCCACTGCACCTGTGCCAAACCATTACCGTCCAGGTGCGTTGGGTCGTTTTGCTTGCCTGCCAGGATTTTGGAATAAACACGTCTATGTTAGAAGCAGGACTTAGCTTAAAGGCTGAGTTTCACCCAACTTGAGGAAAGAGAAAGTTGGAGTGTGGCTTATAGTCAATTAGTAGAATTTTGGAATAAACACGTCTATGTTAGAAGCAGGACTTAGCTTAAAGGCCGAGTTTCACCCAACTTGAGGAAAGAGAAAGTTGGAGCGTGGCTTATAGTTATTTAGTGCAGCTACTTTTTTGTTATTGATCTCCTATATTTTTATACTGCTAAATACAGGCAATATATAGACCTCATAGAACCAAAATCCCTACCCCAGAGGGGTATGCAATCTAATCAGTTTCGCACACAGTCATACAAGCACTTACATGGTCACTCTAGGGTCATGTTAGTCAGAAGCTAATTTAATAGTATCTTTTTGGGATTTTGGAAGAAAACTGAAATAACCAGAAGAAATGAAGTACATACAGCAACATGACCATCCATCTGATACACCTATACTGCACTAAAAACAAAATGGTAATGTTGTTTCTATGAGCAACAAAATAATTTAGAAATGTAAGATAATTTGTCCTTTAGCATCAATAAATTGCAGATCGTTACCTAAAAATCCACATATGAATAACATGTGATGATAAATTAGTTTCGGGCACTTGCGTTAATGCAATTTTTATTATGTTTCTGGGAATAAGAAGCGAAAAAAATCATAACAGTATAATGGTTTGCCCGTCTATTGCACTTGTACTCTTGTAATATATAATCTCCTCTGAAGATATGATGTCTGAGTGACACATTAAGGCCAACTGAATAATTGATCCTTCTCCTTCTGGCAGAATACATTCCTGACTGACACATGACAGTGCCAACTGGAAGCAATGTACTGAAAGTCATCTAATTAAAAGACACTGAGAGGCAGAAAAGTGGAAAAAAAGGAGAACTGTACCCTCTGTTTGCGCAGGCTTCCCGGGCTGGTTGGTGATGGGCTTGGCGACTTCCCAGAGCGAGGAGTAGAAAGCTGGCTCCCTGGGGTCCCATTGACTGAGCAAAAAAATTTAAAGAAAGAGTTAATGTAAAAAATGTGCAATCCTTATCAGAACGTCCTTCAACTTATTGAATGCGCAAGAATGTGTTATTGTGACTTCATTGTATTCATTTTACAGCAAACATCCATTTGTATATCATTCCATTGAAAAGAACCACTGCAGTCTGCACAGCTATAAAGGGAAGAGGAGAATACTAAGCCTTTATCCCAGCAAAATCAATGCTGCATAACACTCCGCTCTGGACAAATGAAATCGTCTGGATGCCAGCACTGCCGCCTGCAAAGCTGTTCAGCTTCAGTGATTTATAGAACTGTCAAAGCCAAGTGCATCAGTAACTTGCCTGTAACTTTACCCAGACTAGAGGGTAAAGGGGCCACTATTATACAATTACAATATACTTAATAACATTAAAGGAGGTCCTATCATCTAAGTATACAGGATACCCATGTCCACCTAAATCATATGCATCCTAAAACACAATGTACTCATTGAACTGTACAATTACATCTTAAAAATAATTATTGAAACATAAAGCAAGTATGTTAAAGACATAAAATATTAATTAGCTACTAGAACTGATTAGCTGACGTTGCTCTATGCTGCTGCTCAGTTCATTTGCTGAGTGCAATAATTATAAGACTGCTACGTTTCCAATAGCCATTGACTTGCTCTCATTGCACTCATTCATGGAATTGGATACTGAATACTCAAACAAGAACAATAAATATAAGCTAAAACAATATCAGCAGTAACAGAATTAATGATGAAAATGATAAATGAGAACGTTGCAGAAGATGATATTCACAACCAAGCTGGACTGTATTGATAATAATGATTTTTTATTTGTATAGAATAAGGCTTTGAACTTACCTTCTATAAGCTCTAACATGGATAAGGCTTTTGTGATTAGACAAGTAGTATAAAAATAAATAAAACAACAATAAACAGAAAAAAAAAAGAAAGGCTGCTTTGTAGTAAAGGAAGATGTGGCACAGTGGAAGAGAGGCAGTGATTAGTTATTGGAGACTATGCTGTTCATACAGGGAACAGTGTGAGATGCAGGATTCAGAAGCAGATGCTTTTAATGCGTAAGCCTGACGTCTTGCAGGCAGCAGTGGGAGGTGCAGGTGCTGTCTTAGGGCTACATCAAAGGTATCAGTTAGGGAGAATGCTGCTGTTATTGGAAAGGAGAGAATCTCCCCACTCTCCTACTCTCTCTACAAACCCCCCAAAGCCAAAGAAATTTAATAAGCTGTTGTGAATCATTAAAGGGCTCTATAAAGAGGGCAAAATACCAAATGACTCATCTGGAAATTGAAAAGACAATAACTCTTAAAAGAAAAAAAAAAAAACACTGATGACTACTGGAACATCAAGAGCAAAAAATAAATCCATTACAGTGACTCTTCACTGCTTTCAGACTTCAATCACAATGCTAAATGATAAAATTACAGTAACTGCCTTGTTGATTAGATTACAGAAAAGATGAGATACAAATTGCATGAACATACACTGCATTGGAAGAATAATTTCCAAGATTATTTAAAAAAGGCAAAGAGCAAAGTGCACAGCAATCCTATTTTTGCACTGTTCTTAATCTCTGTAAGGTCAGATTGAATTGGTTCAGAAAAAAAGATCATTACTGATCTTTTAATTGTAAATAAATAAGGTCATGTGTCCCATTTCTATTCACATTGTCTGAAACTTTATTTGAAAGATAAATAACGGTAATGCAGACAAATAAATAAGACTGTCCAAAATAAAAAATGACTGGGTAAACACAGAAATGGCATTTCTTTCTCCTTAGGACGAATAGCATTCAATCAACTGCAAACTGTTGTGACAATCAATACAATGGAGACTATTTACTAAAATAGTCATTTTCACTAAAGCCTGCACCCACCTTAATACATGGTCAGGTTAAGGGGGAATTAATAAGAAATAAACACGTTAAAAGTGGTTGTAAACTTCAGACATTCAATATTATTCAAGCATTTCCCTCTATAGTGTGTACTTGTCTCAATTAAGAGCACTTAGAAGAATTTCTGTGTGCTGCTCCATTCCCCTGTTATCAGTTATAAGCTGACAGGAGAGGGATCTCCAGCTGATTGACAGCCTCAGCTCTGCTCTTGTGTGCTGTGTGAATGGGGGGGGGGGGGGTCCCCTTCCTTCCAATCAGCTCTCAGAGCTCTCCCGAAGCTCTGCAGAGTGGAATTTCAGCTTTCTGTCCCATTTTTTTCTGAAAGCTCAGACAAGCTTTATAAATTCAAAATTTTTAATGGATGTATAGAAGAGAAGACAGCAGATAAACAGGTACAACTTAAGTGGGATGATTTGTTTCGTCTCTGTGTATCACCTGATGCCGACTTAAAATAAACAGCCCCTATATACGGAAAATTTGGATGGAGCTAACGTGATAACATACTGTATATCAGCAAGTATGTCAGACTGAAATGCAAGCTTTTAAAACACTGTTGTCAGGTATGTTGTGATATCTGAAGCCTAATAAGGTGAACATTTGCATTCCCACAGAGTAAAAATGTCTAATGAAGAATCTTATAGTGTTATGAATTCTTAAAATTATCAATTTTTTTTAGTTAGCCAATGAAATACATTACATTACTTTAATTCCATGCTTTTTATCCTTTTACTTTGGGGCTAACAAAAAACAGCACTCTACAGCTACAAAATATATTGAAACCCACACAAATGAATCAAACTAGAACGTTAGGAAAACTCCAGTTCCAACCTTTATGGTCTCTCAACTCCACATATCATTTTGTAGTTTTAAATACCACACCACACATTTTGTCAAAAATATCAGACTGGCCCGGCTGAAACTAGGTCCTATATAAACCCAGTCCCCTATTGCCCCAGCGGACTTAGTATGATACAACACGATCAGATGTCATACGTCCCTATTGCCACAGCTGACTGCACAGGCTTAGTATGATACAACACGATCAAATGTCCTACCCAAACAAGACATGCTGAGGCTGGAACCAGTGACTGGCAAATATGGCAAAGATGGCAAGCGGTTCAGATGTGAAGTTTGCAATTGCAAAACTGAACAATGCCAATTACCAATATAACACAAAGGGGCAGATCCACAAAGATCTGCACCGGCGCAGCGTATATAAGATACGCTACGCCACCGTAACTTACTTGGCTTTGTTTTAAATCCACAACGAATTCACGCCGTAAGTTACGGCGGCGTAGTGTATCTCTCGCGGCGTAAGGGCGCAGAATTCAAATGCGGCGGGTAGGGGGCGTGTTTCATTTAAATGAAGCGCGTCCCCGCGCCGAATGAACTGCGCATGCGCCGTCCCTAAAATTTCCCGACGTGCATTGCAGTGCATTCAAAATTAGACGCGGGAACGACGGCCATACTTAACATTGAGTATGCCACCAGATAGCAGCTTTAACTATACGCCGGAAAAAGCCGAACGGAAACAACGTAAAAGAATGCGACGGCCGGTCGTACGTTTGTGGATCGTCGGAAATAGCTAATTTGCATACTCTACGCGGATTACGACATGAACGCCACCCAGCGGCCACCGGAAAATTGCATCTTAGATCCGACGGCGTACTAAGGCGTACGCCTGTCGGATCTAACACAGATGCCGTCGTATCTTGTTTGGTGGATACCAAAACAAAGATACGACGCTCAAAATTTGAAATTACGCGGCGTATTAACAGATACGCCGGCGTCATTTCTTTGAGGATCTGCCCCACAGTGTTTATAAACGGCCTAATAGCACTGCTCAGCGCCAAGGAAACTCCTCTAAGGAAATTGGTGTTACCTAAATAGACCTAGCCTCTAAAAATAACTTTTGTATTTATATTAGCAGCTACTATAAAATAACATAAATCATACATGAAAATAATAGCATTTAAAAAGTCCAACACATCCTGTGTCCTTAAAATGGCATAGCAACGCTCATGACAGTCCGTCCACATATGACATGTTTTTTATATGATTCCGCATATAAGGAAAAAAATCAATGAAGTGATTTCTTTAAATGGGTGAAATTTTCATTACTGTGATTTAAATTGTTGTCACTCGTGCACCACATCCCAAGGCTGCCACCACGTGAGAAGACACTCCCCATTTGGGAAAAACTCACCAGATATCAAAAATTCATGCCCCTTAAGATAATAATTTGTTGTCACTTCTGAGAAACATCCACTGGCTCTGCTAGGATTCTTATTGGGTATGGATGGCTCCAGTAAAGCTCCTCTACTGTCGGTTGCAGGAATATCTCCAATGTCAATTACTAGCTGTGGAAGTTTAAACAACTGGAAGTGTTTCTCACAAAGGATGATTTGTGGCATGTGCTGAATACACACAGACCCACAGACAGAGAGACGGAGGACTGGGATAGGAAGGACAGACAGGCAAAAGCAATTATAAGCTTATTAGTGGAAGATGACCAGCTTATCCACATAAGAACAGAGAAAAGAGCCAAAGGTATGTGGACCTCATTACAAAAGCTGCATGTTTTTGCTACGAAAGTTATACAAAATGAGACTAGAAGAAGGCCAGCAAATGTTTAACCATGTGAATGCTGTGCTAGAGATCATAGTGCTGCTGCGTGCCATGGGAGAGGACATCAAAGATAATCATATTGTTGCCCTTCTTTTTTGCAGCCTTCCAGAGACATATACTGCTCTTATTAACCATCACTTTCAAAGGTAAAGGTCAGGGCTTCCTGACCCTTGTAAAGAAAGTGCTGTATGTTCCAGAACTAGAAGGTAGCCCTTTTTCAGTGAAAAGTCTTGCAAACAACGGTCTCACATTTAAATTCCAGGGTGAGGAATGCACAATTCACAATAAGCGTTTCCTCGCAAAAAGAAAACTGGATGATTACCTGTATACCATCACCACAGACCAGCAAGCCAGTATAGTCTCTACAAAGCAAATATATTCATTTTTGGCACAGGTGGCTGGGACACAGAAGTCCAGAAGCTATACCCGACATTATAAAGAGAAGTTTATCAGAAGATTTAACAATAGCATCTTGCAAAGTGCTCATGAACTGCAAGTGCTGTATTGTAGCAAAAGCTACACGTGCTCCCCTTCCACAGGCATCACAAAGAAAAACCACCCAGCTCAATGAAAATATGTGGTCCAATGAAAACTCCCACGTCAGGTGGGAGCAGATATCTACTGATTTTCATTGATGATTATTCCAGGGACACAATGACTTTTCTGATGAAACACAAGAATGAAACATCAGAGAAACTTTAAGAGTTCGTTGCCATGTCTACCAATAAATTTCATTGGAAACCAGGAATAATACGCACCGACATTCGGGGAAAATACATAAACAAAGAAGTGGCCTTATAACTGAAGAGACACGGAATAGTATACCAGACAACCACACCATACACTCCTGAACAAAATGGTGTAACAGAAAAGAAAAATCGGACTCTTATAGAAATGGCCAGATGCATGCTGTCGGATGCCAACCTACCTCACAAGTACTGGGGAGAAGCAGCTATGGCATCAACCTACCTACAGAACAAACTACCCTCAAGAGCCATTAAAAGTACTCCATTCAAAATGTGGCATTGATCAAAGCCTAGCATAGGACACATCAGAGTGTTTGGATGTTAAGCATATGCCTATATTTCAAGTGAAAAGCAATACAAGCTGGAGAACAGAGCCATAGAGGGCATTCTAGTAGGTTACAGTGAGCAAACTAAAGATTACAGAATCCTACGCCTGAAGTCTGATAACGTGTCAATAAGCAGTAGTGTTTATTTTGATGAGAACCCATCACTAGAAACACTGATTCCCAAAAGCTGTGCCATGCAAATCAGAAGAAAAGGTCAACAAAATCGAACCTATGCAGGAGTCAGAACAAGAGGTTGAACTTGCAATGCCTAAACCAAGTTCCCCACCAGATCCTGCTGAACTGCCTGAAAGCAGAAGATCCACTCGGGCTACAAAGGGGATGCTACCCCGCAGGCCAAAATACACAGCATACTTGAACCAACATAGAAAAACTGCCAAAATGTGAAGCCAATAAATGAAGAAAGGCAGCAGAAGAAAAATTAAAGTCACTTCAAGAAAATAAAACCTGGACACTCACAAAGCTCCCTCCTAACTGCAGAAGAAAGTAAGTGGATTTCAAAGTCAGATGCTGATGGGAATATCTACAAATACAAAGCCAGACTAGTTGCCAAGGGTTAATCCCAAGAATTCGGTGAAGATTACAATGAAACATTTACTCTCGTCGTAAAACACTCCACCATCAGAGTGTGTCTTAGTGTTGCTGTTGGGAAGGGTATGCAAGTCAAACACCTAAACGTTAAAAAACTGTTTTCCTATGTGGAGACATTAAGGAAGATCTCTACATGGAGCAACCACCAGGGTTTGAGCAAGGAGACAACCTTGTGTGTAAACTTCAGAATAGCATCTACAGTCTTAAGCATTCTGCAAGGATGTGGAATGAGAAAGTGACCCCTGTCTCTACTCCAAGAATCAAGAAGACAGATGGATATACATCCTTATCTATGTCGATGACATTGTAGCCTGTTTTGAACAAGAAGGGGAATACAATCAGATAGTTCAAGCTGAAAGAAAATTTTAAAATCAAAGAACTTGGGAACATTAGCTACTATCTGGGAATCCAAATAGAGAGAGAAGAAGATAGAAATTATCTTCTCAACCAGTCTCAGAAAATGTCTGAAATCTTTGAACAATTTCATATGCAGGTTGCAAAGGAGATGAAAACTCCTATGGAACCAGGCTATCAAAAGAACAATGAAGCAGAAAACTTGCTACCCAACAATGACATGTATCGCAGAGCAATTGATAAGCTGCTATATGTTGCCACTGTGACAAGACCAGACATAGCCGCAGCAGTGGGCATATGCAGGAAAGTTTCAGGTCCCTGTCAGCGTGACTGCAATGCAGTAAAAAAAAGCGATGCAGTACCTCAAAGGAAAAATTCAGATGTTACGGTTACCAGCAACATCACATCCAAAACTGGTTGGATATGTGGATGCTGATTGGGCTGGGGACTGCACAGATCGCAAATCCACAAGTGGATTCATCTTCCAGTATGGGAAAGGAACTATAAGTTGGTCTAGTCGAAAGCAAGCAACTGTCACTCTATCTTCAACTGAAGCAGAGGTACAATGCAGTAGCACACTCTTGTCAAGAAGTGATATGGATTTGTCAACTTTTGTGGACATTGAGTTAGACATTTCAAAACCAATTCCCATGTTTTAAGACAACCAGGGATGTATAAAACGTACGCAATCAGAAAGGGTCAATCCTAGAACCAAACACATCGACGTCAAGTATCATCTACTGAGGGACAATCAAGAGCAAGGTGTTATTGACATTCAATACTGTCTGTCAGAGTAGATGACTGCTGATGCACTCACCAGGCCTTGAAGGAATGTCAGTTATTTTCAGAAGAAGCTTAATATAAATTGAAGAAGCACATGCTGTTGAGAAGGGGTGTTGTAAGAACAACAGCAATCTGCTTACATACTGTGACTGTGTATATGCATTATACCTATCTATCCAACCGGTTTAGCTCCAGTATTGTGGTGTGTTATCTATGGTAAGGTACCATCCTTATTGTGTTATATGCATTTGTTTGTTCTCTTCCTGTCCCTAATAAAAACATCCTCCATGAAAGTAAAGCTACCATCTGCATACACCAAGCTTCCTGTGCTTAATTGCAATACTCTGCACAATGAGTTTATGCATAGGAGCATAGAAAAAGTTGAACAGTGTCCATAAAACTTTTTTTTATTCGCACTAACATACAATTTTTCAGGACAAGCTTTCAGGGTGTGTCCCCTTCTTCAAGGTACAAGCAGTACTATTAATCTAATAGGTCATCAGAGCAGGTGCACAAGAAGAGTAGTGCAGTTAATCCTCTTCCACATAAAACCAGAAGCAGAGGGTGCATAAATGGAATTGCTTTGAGTGAAAGTACACTCGGGAGCTTTTTGTAATAATCAGCCTTAACGTGATTGTAAAGGCTCATTTCTTTCCATAAAAATGACAAACATGTTACACTTACTTGCTCTGTAGCAGTGGTTTTGTACTGAGCAGCCCTGATTCTTCTTGGGTCCCTCTTTGGTACTCCTGGCTCCTCCCTCTTGGTTTGGGGGTACCCGAGCTGAGTCACAGCTCCCTGTGTCCATTCAGACAAAGAGCCCCGGTCCCGCTCCCTCTATCCCCTGATTGGCTAGCTGACTTTGATTGACAGCAGTGGGAGCCAATAGCGTTGCTGTGTCTGCGCCAATCAGGAAGGAGAATCTCGGACGGCCGAGGGACTCATGGACATCGCTGGACAGAGAGGGACCTCGGGTAAGTGTTAGGGGGGCTCAGGGGAGCTGTGACACACAGAAGGCTTGTTTGCTTAATGCATAGAATGCATTAAGATAAAAAAAAACTTCTGTCTTTTCAACTCCTTTAAAACTCTGCCATTTTCTGGTCATTACTAACCCCTTGTTAAGTGTTTATAGAATGAACTCACTTACTGCCTCATAAACAGGTTTTGTCAATTTATATTTGCCACACTACACTGCCTGGCCACTCTTGTTTTCAGGATCTTTGACCTTGAACACTGCCACCTACCTCAGCCATCTGTACCACACCTGATTGTTCATGATGTCTGCACTTGACCTGTGTATCAGTCAGGCGATTCTAAACACATTGACCCTGACCTGGGTCTCCTTGACTGTCAACTCTGAAAGTATACTTGCCGTCACAATCTGCTCACCTCCTGGTATGACCAATAACCAAAAATAAGCTTCATCTACACTGCCAGAACCCCCTCACACTTTAACTCCACAAATCCACAATGACTACCAGTAAGTTCAGCAACACATGAAAGAAAATGAGAGAAAGTGCCTCCTATAGTGCAGTATCCGAAGGGGGTTAAAAATGTAAACCACTCCACTCAGGCTAGCATTGAACTCACATTCATTTTTTTTTTCATGTGTTGCTGAATTTACCGGTAGTCATTGTGGAATTAAAGTTTGAAGCAGCACAGTTGAAGGAGTACCTACTTGCTTTTGATTACTTTCATCTCAGACAATCCCTGGGAGGGAATGTTTGCACAGGGTGCAAGGCGTGTTTGACCCCTTGCAGGGTCCTTTAAAGGAGGTGACCGAGCATTGCATGAGGTGGTGGGAGCACTCCGTTCATGCAGGTGGTTTGAAGACATCACAAAAGCTTGTTTTTGTTTTGTGTTTGTTTGCACAACGTGGATTCATTCATTTTATGTTTTTGGACTTTTTTCATATCATTGCAATATTAGTGTTTATCATCATAATTGTTTATTTCACTTTTACAGCGCTGTCACACCTTTATTGTTTTTTTATTGATTTCTGTGGGAGCACATTAGTGACAGCTGCAGTAAAAAGTTATCACCACTATATGTTTTTTTAAGTTTTACATTGCAAACCATATTAGCACGCAACGACCTCTATTTTCATTTGCAATGTTTGCCTGGACCCACATGATGCACAAATGGAGAAACGTAACCAATTGTTTGAAGTAAAAATTCTGAAAGTGAAATCCATCATGATCTCAGAAAGAATTATAGTAAAATATATATATGATTCTAGGGCTACCTTCCTGCGGACTTGGCAATCTTGGCTTAAAAATCATGGAAATGTGTATATAGAGCTTGAAATCAACCCTTTGTCTTGTCAGTACAGTATTTAGAGAAACTTCTGTTGAACTAAAATAACTCAAAAAAATAATAAGCAGAGCATAATCAATGAGCAAAAATACTGTTTCCTAAGATCCAGTTACCTGTAAACTTGGTGCCGCGATCTTGTGCCTTATCCTGAAAGTAGTATGCAAGTGACAGTCACTTCTCTCTGCATATATCAATGGGAGGGGGGATTGAGATAGAAAGGATAGCTTTGCTTCTAACTTTTGATTAAAAAAAAATATATGCAAATCAATAGCAACACTGGTCTGCTTAGACTGAATCTTAAAAAAAAAGAAAAAAAAAAGAAAAAAGAAGAAGAGTACACTTTAAACAGCCGATGGCGCAGATTATGAAGGTACTACTGTATATTCATGTGCTTCTGGAAGACAAAGGATCATTTTAATGTTGTATGCAGGAAGAGCAACCACAGCGATTCCATAGCTTTTTCGGCTTGAGTTACCCTGGTTACTCTGTCTCCGTCTTGACTATATTAGTCATGTTGTATGCTGGAAGAAGACACTTATTCATGCTTTGCTTGTTTGATAAAATTGTATAAGTTCCAAATATATATATATATATATATATATATATATTTTTTTTTATTTTTTTTTTGCATCAAATTGTTTACCCCTGGATGGGGCTGTGCCCCTGTTACTTACATCCTTCAACACAACTTTAAAACTAAAATGTATTTGGTCATTTTTGATAAATCGGCCAATTATTATCAAAATTAGGCCGATATTTTACACTGACTGCCGTTCCTCCTCCCTTCTCCACACCTTGTGAAACTGACAAGTAACAGAGAGGAGAGAGAGAGAGGAGCTGTCAGCTTGATGTCGGGGGTGGGTGGGACCCGGCCGGAGTGGGCGAGATCCACTATCTCTATAGTTTACACCAGCCAATGGGATGGTATCTGGGCGGGCCGCTACGTGTATGTGGCCCGTCCCTTTCTAAAGCAGCCCAATTATTGGCTGGTGTAATTTAGCTGCTGGGTCCCACCCACCCCCGACATCGAGCTGACAGCTCTTCTCTCTCTCCTCTGTTAGTTTCACACAATTACACTTGGCTTAGTGTGAAACCTGCCAGTGCCACCGCAAATCAGTGCCACCAGCCAGCGCCAGCCAGTGTCACCCGCCACTGCCTACCAGTGCCACCTGTCAGTGCCAATCAGTGCCATATGTCTGTGCCATCGCTAATCAGTGCCACCAGCCAGCGCCAATCAGTGCCATCTCAAATCAATGCCACCAGCCAGTGCCAATCAGTGCCACCCACCAGTGCCAACCACTGCCAGCCAGTGTCACCCACCAGTGACTACCAGTGCCACCGCCAATCAGAGCCACCTGCCAGTGCCAACCAGTTACAATTGCCAGTGCCACTGCCAATCAGTGCCACCTGCCAGTGCCATCTGTCCCAAACTAGTGTCATCTGTCAGTTCCAAACCATTGCCACCTGCTAGTGCCAATCAGTGCCACCTGCTAGTGCCAATCAGTGCCATCTCTCAGTGCCACCTGCCAGTGCCAATAGTTCCATCCCTTAGTTCCAAACCAGTGCCACTTGCTAATGCCAACCAGTGCCAGCCAGTGCCACCTGCCAGCACCAATCAGTGCCATCTGTCAGTTCCAAACCAGTGCCATTTGTCAGTTCCAAATCAGTGCCACCTGCTAGTGCCAATCAGTGCCACCTGCCAGTGCCAATAGTGCCATCTGTCAGTTCCAAACCAGTGCCACCAACCAGTGCCACCTGCCAGTGCCATCTGTACTGAGGACATCAAGTGTGTGCTAGAGTGACAGGAGTAAGCAGGAAGGAGTGGAGTGGGTGAGGTTGTTTTTTTTTAATCGGCCTAAAATATCGGCCACAAAAATCGGCATCATATATATCCATGTCTTTTTTATTTTCTGGGCTGCAAAGGAAGAATTTCATTTTCAAATAAACCTGTCATTTTATACTACAGTACCTAAACTTGTGATTTTAATCAAATACAGGCATTTAAGGGCTCCTGTACATTCATGCAGCTTTTTTCCCAAGCAACCGAAATATGGATAACTTAGTTGTGCAAGCTCCAATGAGCTGTCAAGTCAAGGCTTGAGCCCACCTCTCTTTTGGTCGGTGAAGATGCCTCCCACATTCACGGGCCAAACAAGAAGTACAAAGTAAATGTCTCAACTAAACAAACCTGTATTTATTTCTAAATGAACCTCCAGGGTTTTTGGACTCTTAAGGCCTGTACACACCATTGGATAATCCGACGGGAATTGTGTGATGACAGGCTGTTGTTGGATAATCCGGCCGTTCGTATGCTCCATCGGACAATTGTTGTCGGATTTTCTGCCAACAAATGTGTGAAAACATGCTTTAAAATTGTTCGCCAACAAATGTGTGTTGTCAGATTATCCAATCGTGTGCACACAAGTCCGTCACACAAAACTCCAAAGTACAAACATGCATGCTCAGAAGCAATAACACAACATAACCATAACACAACATAAGCAGAAGTTGCCCAAATGGTGGCACTAAAGAGCTGAAAAAACACATAGTTTTGCGTTTGTTGGCTGACAATTCTTTGCCATTTGTATGCAATACAAGTTTACGGCTGACGCCCTTCGGACAAAAGTCTGAGGCTTTGTCCGTAGAAAGTCCGATCGTGTGTACGAGGCTTTAGGAAGAAGGCTGCACAAATGTGGTGATACCCTGAGATATCTGCATTTTAATAAAAAAACATATAAGACTGGAAAATATAATGATGGGTTAAATAAAGCAAAATACAGTTATATATGATAGATAACAATTATTGTAAAACATGATACAAAAAGAAGCACTTTTGAAAATAAATAGGAAAATGTTTAGCAACAGGGTGCAATAATAACCATAGCAACTGATCAAACATTCCCTTTAATTTGTCTAAATCATGCTGTCCTAATTAAAGAATATATATGTTGTGTAGCTTTAGAGAATAACATAGTTATGTTAATCTTTATCATTTTTTCTGTACAACTGTTATATTTCTTGAATAAACATTTTACAATAGCTATATTAAGTTATAGTTATGTTGTATGTATGTCATACATAGACCAACAATTACTCTATTTTTAAGCACATTCATTTTACATTTACCAAACATTTCCCAGGTAGTGACAGCCCTTCTAACAACCTCACACGCACAGTACCAGCCTGGCTTGCCAGCAATGCAGGTGGATTTCCCCATGACAATGCAATGTTGACATCAACCCACATGCACATTAGTACCTGGAAGTGGTTTGAGAGAGATTCCCCAAAAAAGGGGGTTTTGCTAAGAAGGAACCAGCGCACCAGGAATTTAAGCACCTCCAGGACCTAGGTGAAGATAATGGAAAGGTATGGGGGGGTCTTATGCTATCTATGCTATGCTAATCTATCTAGGGGCCAGATCCACAAAGAAATTACGCTGGCGTATCTATTGTTACGCCGCGTAATTTCAAAAGTTCCCGCATCGTATCTTTGTTTTGTATCCACAAAACAAGATACGACGGAATGAGGGATCGATCCGACAGGCATACGTCTTAGTACGCCGTCGGATCGTAGGTGTATATTTATGCTGGCCGCTAGGTGGCGTTTCCGTCGAATTCCGCGTCGAGTATGCAAATTAGCTAGATACGGCGATCCACGAACGTACGTCCGGCCGGCACATTTTTTTACGTCGTTTGCGTTCGGCTTTTTCTGGCGTATAGTTACCCCTGCTATATGGTGGCGTACTCAATGTTAAGTATGGCCATCGTTCCCGAATCGAAATTTGAATTTTTTACGTTGTTTGCGTAAGTCGTTCGCGAATAGGGATTTGCGCAGAATGACGTCACCGTCGTAAGCATTGGCTTGTTCCGGTTTAATTTCGAGCATGCGCACTGGGATACCCCCACGGACGACGCATGCGCCGTTCAAAAAAAACGTAGTTTACGTCAGGTCACGACGTATTTACATAAAACATCGATTTGAATTGCGCGCCCTTACGCCGCCAAAGATATACTACGCCACCGTAACTTACGGCGTGCATTCTTTGAGGATTCGAAAAAAGAAGTAAGTTACGGTGGCATAGTGTATCTTGGATACGCTACGCCCGGCGGAAATATGCACCGATGTACGTGGATCTGCCCCTAGGTGTTTTCCTCTCCTTGTTGGACCTCTAAGCAGTTCACTGTTCTTCTGAGTATGAAATGGTAAAAAATTCAAAAAATAACAATAATAACACTGCTATTCTATTTCAACACCAGCCACGTTTTCCAGCAATGCAGGTTGATTTCCCCAAGACAATGCATGGTTGACACCAACCCACATGCACATTATTACTTGGGGGGGTCCTTCAAGAGAGATTCCCTAAAAAAGGGGGTTTTGCTAAGAAGCAACCAGCGCACCAGGAATTAAAGGTGTTGGAAAAGTCAGGGGGTCGTATGATTCATCTAGCCAAGTGGTTATTCCCTCCCTGTTGAACCCCTAAGCAGTTCACTGTGAATCCAAGTATGAATAAATAAATAAATAAATAAAACAAATAAATATCACTGAATATTCCTAATTTGGCTAAAGGTTTCTCCCAAGCCTACCTACTTCCCTGTGACATCACTGACGACAATAGTCCAAATATGGGCAGCAACATCATTGCTCATATTTGGACAAGTTCCAAATACTGAATAGTTAGGCCTCGTACACACGATAGGTTAACCAGAGGACAACGGTCTGATGGACCATTTTCATCGGTCAAAACCGATCGTGTGTGGGCCCCATAGGTTATTTAACCATCAGTTAAAAAAAAGCCAATTTGCTTTAAATTTAACCAATGGATTCCTAACCGATAGGTCAAAAACGATCGTTAGTAGGCACAACCATCGGTTAAAAATCCATGCATGCTCAGAATCAAGTCGACGCATGCTTGGAAGCATTGAACTTCATTTTTTTCAGCACGTCGTTGTGTTTTACGTCACCGCGTTCTGACACGATCGGTTTAACCGAGGGTGTGTAGGCACGACAGACCATCAGTCAGCTTCATCAGTTAACCGATGACAACGGTCCTTCAGACCTTTCTCATCGGATGGACTGATCGTGTGTACGAGGCTTAAGTGTGCGCTTCCCTATCTGGAAGTTGAGGAAAGAGGTGCACAAGAAGCTGGAGGATGTGGCTGTTGGGAGAAATTGTTTACTGTTCCGTGCTTGAATAATCTACAGTATACTCATGCGTTGTTTTTTAAATAAAAAATAAACAAACTTCAGTACTAAAAAAGGAGATATATTCACATCTTCTTTAAAAACATTAAAAATATTATTATATTTTATCTGTGATTTAGGAGTATATGTACCGTACTTGAATAATGACATGGAAAATAAATTGAACACGGTTTAAATTGAGCAGGGAATAATCAAAAAAAACTTTTGACTTCCTTCCGATCTACTTTTACAGCAAGATACATCTATTAAGTATTACAGCTGCTTATTTAAAAAAAAAAAAAAAATGTGCATTTATATTCAGATCATTTTTAGGTAAAGAAATGTTAACTGATTATAGCTAAATGAACATCATCTAATACAAGTAATGTGCTAACTGCAGCACATAAACCAACGTAGGAAAACTAAGGTAAAACAACACCTTATTACAACCAAAAAATAAAGTAAGAATTTAAACAAATGCAATTTTGTGCTATTTTTTATTCCACTTCAGATTTCACAAAATCACTGTAAGTGTGTTTCCATATGCTAAGAAAAACTGTAAGGGCCCATTTACACTATTGCGTTTTAATGCAGGAAATTGCAGTGTGCTAAAACATGTGTCTTACATCGCCAGAATAAAAGCAATGCAGCGTGTGACATTTTGAAAAATACGACAGTGCATTGAGTAGCCGATAGCAATCAAAAGCAGCACTTCAAAATGCATATAATATATATAATTGCTCTGAATGGCCAAAAATATTGGGACATTTACATGCACATGAACTTTAATGGCATTCCAGTCTTAGTCCATAGGATTCAATATTGAACTGGCCCAGGTAAGAGAGCTGCCGCTCCAGGTGAGCTCACTAGGGTAATTGATGTCCACTCAGAAGCAGATGGGTGCTGGCAATGCACAGGATGTGCAAAAGCAATAAGGATATGGACAGCCGCACTCCAGTAACTTGAAAAAAGACGTGCCCTTTATTGGGTACAGGAAAAAATGCACTACAGATATCAGCACACAGTGGGATAAACAGCTGACGCGTTTCGCATTGAGTGTCAATGCTTAATCATAGCTATAGATGAAATAAAAAATAACAGGTATACATATACACACAGAAATCTATGCTTAATTGGACCCACCCAGCATGTGATTGACTACAGCAATTAGCCAGTATCCAACACACATGCGGGGGGGGGGGGTGGGGAGAAAAGGCATTGAACTGGCCCACCCTTTGCAACTATAACAGCTTCAACTCTTTTGGGAAGGCTGTCCACAAGGTTTAGGAGTGTGTCTTTGGGAATGTTTGATTATTCTTCCAGAAGCGCATTTGTGAGGTCAAGCACTGATGTTGGACTAGAAGGACTGGATCACAGTCTCTGCTCTAATTCAGCCCAAAGGTTCATGTGCGTGTAAATACTTTTGGTAATATAGTGTATGTTTTGATGAATTGTCAACAGGTATTGGTCTTGGTCAATGGGTAATAACTCTATCCACTCTAAATTTAAATTGTATTGAAAAGGCGAGTCAACACATCTCAATGTACAAAGGAAACGCATGTTAACACACGACAATGCAAAAAGGGTAAAGAATTGGCGCAAAGGTAAATGCCAGCATGTCACAGGGGTGATGTAAATAGTTAGTATGGGTAATGTAAAAACAAAGGGGAAATCAGTTTAAAACCAGGGGACATTCCAAAAAGTCCACAAAAATACTTTGGGATTTGTTGGCTGTACACTATATGGCAGCTCAGTGGTCAAGTAAGAAGCAACTTGGAGAGGGCTAGGAGAAACCACAAGCATCAATCTAAGTGTAGCAATAAGATTTTTTTAATAATATCATACAGTCAGGTTCTTACAAGGTAATGTAAAAATCAGCATGCGGCACTACAAGTATCCAAATCCATGGAGAGGTGTTGGCAAGTCCTCCTATGTGACTGTGTGCTCAAACGGATGGCCCCGGTGGATTCCAGCGCTTTCTGGAGCCGTGGATGGCAAGGGTGACTTATTTCTGACGTCACTTCCTGGTCTGAAGAAGGAGCGCAAGCTCCGCAAACACGTTGCCTTGGTAACTCCCCACATCCAGAAAGTGACGTCATAAATAGTCGTCCTAATGCTACACTTAGATTGGCGCTTGTGCTTTCTCCTAACACATGACAATTCACCTGCCTAACACTACAAAAAAATAAAAATAAAACAACACCTCTACACACATGCATAGATATAAATGGACCCTTAGTATGTGAACAAAACCTTGTACCACTGTGGATATATATTTTATATATATTAATTTTAAAACTAAGAAATAGTAATGTTTCAATGTGGAACATAACTCAAAAAGTGAAGATTATCCATTTTATAGGAAACATCTAGAAATGTCTGAAATTTCCCCTGAAAATTGGCATTGGCTGGTATGAGAGAGTGCCTAAGCATTGCTGGGTATAGGGCTTCATCATTTTCTATCTGCAGTGTGAGACTAAGTCACTGCTAGTCTCCTGAGATTTGGAGAGAAATCTAGTGATGTCAGTTCTATCCTGTTGGTTATTCTTCTTGCTGGATGCTCTGATATGAGGGAGATAAAAACCCTTCCTCTACCAAGATGGCGGCATCCACACAAATTCATAGAAATCACCAGCACAACACATGCTCAGTCATAAGCAATGTATTAGTCACATATCAAAAAGTGTAATGTTTTCTGATCAGCTCCTTCCTCAGGTCAACATTGATAGGCAAGGCAGGGAAGCTGTTTGAAATGTACATATTCTCTTGCCCTCAGTTAGCATGGGTGCCGCCAACCAACCTGTTGCTAGCCTGCAGGACATTCATCTCTTTTTCTGACTTATCTTGTTCTTATTTTCCTTTCCAATTGCTCTTTCCTCCCCACCCTCCCCCTTTTTTCTTCTCTTTCCCCAACCCCATCCTGGATTTGAGCAGAGGCTCTCTGATGAGGCCCATCCCCACCCCTCTCCCCTTCCCTTTATTTTATGTTTTTCTTTGTTCTTGAGTTGGGTGCTCCAGGCCTGTCATTTGAGACCACCTCTAGCCCTGTTGGTCTGGACAGGTGGTTAAAATTTTAGTATACAAAATGTAACTCTCGATACCGATACTGATACTGGTATTGTTACCGCTATTACTTTCCCCTGACTGGGAAACAAATACTCTTTTGCTTATTGTGTCATGATTCTTTCCCTTTGACTCAAAAATGATTGTACCAGAAGTGTACCATATTATCTTTAATATCACCTCCACACAGAGAAACAGTGCAGAACAAGGCATGGTAAGTCTGTAATGGGAAAAGATCAACTGCAGGGACACCACAAACACTGGTGGTGACTAGTTCTTTTGTCTTCAGTTTGCCTTTTTGGGCAGTTTAGTTTACTTTAAAAAATAAGAAAATTAAGCAACAGTTACAGCAGGGGTACCCAACCAGTGGCCCAGGGGCCGCATTTGGCCCGCAGAGCCTTCTGATGTGGCCCTCAATCTCCTTCTCTGGGATGGTGGGTTAGCAAGCCCAGATCGCGGTTTGCCAACCCACTATCCCAGAGCATCAGTGTTGTGAATGATGGCGGCGGTAGAGGAAGCAAGCGGCTGAGCAGCAGAGCCACATAAGCTGATGCTTCCTGTATAGCGTTGGCTACTGTCACAAGCGGAGTGATACCAAATGCACTCTGTTTTAACCTGCAGGTTTGGTGCCTGCAGGATATAATAGAAGTCTATAGAAAAGTGCAGCTAACCCGCTGGAAAGCCACAGGTGCACTGCGCTGCACCCCTGGTGTGGGTAAACCACAGCACATCAGTGTAAAAGCAGCCTTAGGCCCCTTTGAAACGATCAATTCGACCCAATTGGACCCTCAATTCACCTCTATGGAACAGCAGATATAAACAGACTTGTGTCAGTTTACAACCGCCTACCTCCAATCCGATCCGTTAAAAAAAAACAACATTAGGGTATCTGTCCCCTTCCGTATGGGCGGATCAGAGAGCTCATATTGTGGCCCACGACCGATTACCAAGTCGCTAAAGTAGCCCTCACTCTTCAAAAGGTTGGGCACCCCTGAGTTACAGGATGAAAACCACCACACTTGCATTTGCAATGGTCATAGTATTGGTAAGTTTATTCAGTATCTGGAATCCTCAAGACATGGAAGATGAAGGTAAATTATCCAAACCATTGCTATACACCCAGAATTGATCTACAATAAAACCTTGGATTGCGAGTATTATTCGTTCCAGAAACATGCTTGTAATCCAAAGCACTTGTATATCAAAGCAAATTTCCCCATAAGAAATAATGTAAACTCAAATAATTCATTCCACAACCACTTATTCATAAGTCCTTCAGTTTATAGTCCATATGAAAAGATTATAGCAATGTGATAACCATAAAATATCCATCCACAAATGGAAGCCTCCACAAGGGGATTAGAAGCAAAATTCAGCAGGAGCTACAGAATATTAAAGAGAAGAGAGGCGCCTCTACTGTAAGTGTAGCAAAATGTTGCAAAATGTTGTACCTTCATTAAATGTAACCATATTGCTACACTAAGAGGCACCTTGCTTCTCTTTTATACTCAGTTGTGACATGACGCTACTCAAGACATCGCTTGTATATCAAGTCAAAATGTATTTAAAAATGTTGCTTGTCTTGCAAAACACTCTCAAACCAAGTTACTCTCAAACCAAGGTTTTATTGTATTTGTTTAGAGCCCTTTCACACTGGCGTTTTTGCCGCGTTTTCGCGGTAAAAATAACGCTATTAAAACGCTCCAAAAACGAAATTGAAGTGAATTGAAAACGCTGTAAAAAAGTGGTAAAAACGCTATTTTAACGCTCCGCTATAGGCGTTTCCAGTGTGAAAGGGGTCTAAGAGTGGAGTTTTATCTAAAATAAGCAGTTTAATCCCAGCTCTGACATTGGCATTTACTAAAGAAAGTATATCTTACCCTGCTCCAACTTTTTAATACAACTTCAATGGGGAATGTGCCCTTTTATTTTGAGTCTTTTATAAAAGTCAAAAGAACACAGAGCACATAGTGATTCACAGCAAGAAAGAAAAATCCAAAACTTAGATGGCTACAGATTTCTATAGTCCACAGTTATTTTTTTTATTTTTTTTTCCATAGCAATAAAGCTGCAGTACAGATTTATTAAATTGCCCAAGGTATGTATCAAAACGTTATTAGGAAGGAACTGCAATAGGGGAGTTAATTACTCAGCAATTCAGAAAGTAGTGTAACTATTTCAGCATTAAATTGAAAGGTCAACTTATTCAGTTCAGAGCAGACGGTTATATCTTGGCCTAAACACCAAAATGTCACACAATATGAATTACATGTCAACAAAAAAATGAGACGGCAAACAGATTGCCTGAAACTTTTATGTAATGCTATCTGTATAGAATGTTAAGCAAACCAATTAATTTGCTAAGTACAGTCTATCTAATACTTTGACATATGAGTGTAAAGAGAATTTCAAACAAAAAAAACTCTTTACATACACAGCCATTTTGACTTCGAGTAGCAATAAGGAGCTTGAAGTTGTATTTAAATCCTTAATTGCTCTTGTAAAGAGCTAGATGGTACATTCGATTTTGACACCAGGAAATAACACAGATGCATTAAAACACCTATCCGTTTTTTTTATTACTGTCTGTGCCCCCATTAGGGAGATATTCACTCTCTTTTTTTCCTGTTCATGGTTACCAATGAAAGTAAAAGTGAACATCTTCCAAGGGGGGGTATTAGTTCTGGTGACCATTAGGATCCCCTCACTTTGATGGGATTTCCTCTCATTTCCTGTTTTGACTATGGGACAGAAGTAAAGGGTAACCACCCCCCTTCCCCAAAAAAAGAAGGACATAGCCCTCCCTTACTTTATCCAAAATGAAAAAAAAAGTTGTGCCCTGAGTTTTACTTTAAATGTACTGTAATTTCTAACTACGTCAAAACTTTTTATTTGTAGTTTGGGTTTGAGTGTGGAAGGGCAGTCCCAGTCTTTGATGGTAAAGCTTCCAGGGAAGTCAACGAGATAACAGCCAACTTGTGCTGTAGATGTTCAGGGGACACAATAGTGCTGGAGCCTGGGGATGATGTCAGAGGAAGCGAGACAAAAACCAGCATGGAACACAAACAGGATGTGGACAAAAACCAGCATTGAAGACAAACAGGAAGTGTACAGGAAGTGTGTCATAGAGGCGGGATGCGTTTTGGAACAGCTCATTGGTTCCTTCCTCAGCCAGTGTCACTGGCTGAAGAAGGAACCAATGAGCTGTTCCGAAACGCGTCCCGCCTCTATGACACACTTCCTGTACACTTCCTGTTTGTCTTCCATGCTGGTTTTTGTCTCGCTTCCTCTGACATCATCCCCAGGCTCCAACACTATTGTGTCCCCTGAACATCCACAGCACAAGTTGGCTGTTATCTCGTAGACTTCCCTTGAAGCTTTACCATTAAAGACTGGGACTGCCCTGCCACTGGAACATCTTTTGGACACACTTACCTGCTACATGCCTGTTTCATCCACCATCTTGTTAGTGTTTTTAACCCCTTTAGGGGATAGTAAAAGTTGTATACTTCTGCACTTAGAGGCGCCTTGTTTGTTTTTCTGTTCCCATTAGAGATAGCTTGTCTCCCTGAGTGCTGCCTAAAGTGTGTGAAGATTTGCTACCCTCTACAACACAGACTTTATCTGTCAGGATTCAAATGCTTGGAGCACCCTGGATATACACATTTTTAGTGTGGAAGGGTTAGAACCTCTGATAGGTATTTAATACTGTATGCTCTCTCACTCTCTGTGTTTGATAGGTATCAGATGGGGGAGAATCTCCCCTCGTTCTGTCGAGGGGATAAGTGTGACACCTTTTATTAAGTGTTTCTGTGCTACAGTCTGATAAATTTCTTGTTAACTGAACATGAGCTTATAAAAAATAAAAGGGGTTTGTACCCATTCTATGAATCACCCACAAGCCCAAAACCAGGATATGTCTTTTTTTTCCCCTGACTGTGCTAGACAAATAAGTCATCACTTCAGCCTTCAAATCCTGCTGCCTGGGAAATAGCGTAACACATACTTTTATATTCAAAAACAAAACAACTTGGTTTGACCCAGCAGGAAGGGCTCTGGTGTACTGGCTGTACTCCAATATAAAGAAAACACAAGGAATTGCAAATTATGTATTTTATACCATGTTCATGAAAGACCAGATATAGACTACTGGACACAGGTGCAGAAATATCATAGGCTGTACTGTAAATGCTGAATTCCAGTAATATCCATTACTGTGCCATTTTTATTAGCAAGGAGCAGACGTGTGTGTGTGCCTGTATGACAAGAAAATGTATATGTTTAACAGTATATTTTACCTACGCCATTGGCTTTGTCTAATGCATCATATACACAAACTGCATAACTGCATTTGACAGGTGCACCTAATATACAGAATTTTAGCCACAGGTGTTATACTGCTTAGTTTTATAACAAATGTAGCCAGCTGGGGCTTAACCATAGAGCTCAATGATGAAGCCCTAGTAGGGGGTAAAACATGTTAGGCCTCGTACACACGACTGGACATGTCCGCTGAAACTGGTCCGCCGACCAGTGTCAGCAGGCAGATCCGATCGTGTGTACAGGCTAGCGGACAGATTTCCAGCGGACAAATGTTTCTTAGCATGCTAAGAAACATGTCTGCTGGGAAGCTGTCCGGCGGACATGTCCGCTGGTTAGTACGTCTAACCAGCGGACAGAAATCCCGCGCATGCGTCAAATTGATTCGACGCATGAGTGGAAGCATTGAACTCGCGCTATAGAGAACCTCGGTGTCGTCTACGTCACCGCGTTCTCTGTCCGCGCGGATTTCGGTTTGATGGTGTGTACAGCCATCAGGCCGAAATCTCCCAGCGGACATGTCCGATTAAAACGGTCCGGCAGACCGTTTTCATCGGACTGGCCGCTCGTCTGTACGGGGCCTAAGAGTGAGGATCCTAGGTGGAGTGCTTGACCAATAAAGTAAATTTTACCATTTGGGAGTGGTGTGTGGCTTGCAGAGTTGTGTGTGGAGAAACATACCCCGGAGGAGTGAGCACCTGCAAGTTGGAGCTGAGGATTGCAGGGGTCTTAGCCTAGCCATAGATTATGCACACCACAGGTTGAAGAAAAGAAAATCACTCAATTCCAAAATCAACACAGTCACTGTTGATAGGAAAATCGCTATTGTATTCTGACAGTGGGAGGTTTCCCTGCCGCCAGAACAGCCATGAATTCAAAATATACCCATCCCCCTGTCGCTTTTGACGCTCTACATCACCGTCCACCTATCACTATTCTCTTATCTGTGTACCTGCACTGTATTACCCTTTATGTTTCTTGCATGGCCACTACTCTCCTACTCCTGGATGGCGCCACTGCTACTATGGTTCCCCTGTCTCTGCCTGCATTTGAATCCTCTCTATGTCTCATGCCCACTGCTTTCTCATGCCTCAGGGCTCGTTCAAACCAGAATGTGGTGTGGGAAATGCCAGTTTTGATGTTTCCTGAACCATGTTGCCCTTGCTAGACACAGCCAGCAGTAGTGTTACTTTTGTTCCTCCCAGGCTCTCCCCCAGACTCTCTGTGCACTCTGATCCAGCCTGTTTTCCCAGTACTGCAGATCTGCGCCACCACCTACCATAGTGCTTCCTGCACCATTTGCCCTTACTAAACCCGTGCAGGTGCAGTGTAACTTCTGTTCCCCCCAGGCTGTCCCCGGGACTCTTTGTGCACTCTGATCCACCTCCCTTCCCAGAACTACAGCTCTGCACCACCACCTGCTCGTCACTTTCCTCTCCAGTCTCTACCTTTGTGTGTCTGCTGTCCCCCCCCCACCTTAGTGTGCCTTACATTCCCCCAGGCTCTCACCCAGGCTTTCTGTGTGCGTCGATCCCCCCCTCTGATCTCAGCTGCTCTTCCCACATGTAAAAACCTCTCCCCTCTGTCATGGAGGGAGGAGAAGGGGTACTTTTACATTTTACCAAATTGTTGTAGTTTACCTTTAATAGTAGAGACAGAATATATAATATATAGATTTTTCTCTTTTCTTTCCATTTTGCAAATAATTGCGTCAAAAGTCTAGCCAACTGAGGACATACAGATAGCAGAAAAATCTGACAAAGGTTCTAACTCTCCACACTCTATTAAAAATATTTTATTGCTGCTGTATTCCCACTGGGAAATTCCATCTCACGTCCTGTATTGTCTGAAATAGACCAAAATTGATAATATCTTTCCCAAAGATAAATTTTTCCCACTGGGATAGTGATACAATCTCAACAGTGGCTGTGATTCTACTCAATTTAAAAAGAAACATTTCGCCTAAGGTTAGGCTTTAATGCAACCTACCAGTTTTTATTTGCGCCAACACTTAGGCCCCATACACACCATAGAATCTATCCGCAGATAAATCCCATCAAATGGGTTTCTGCGGATAGATCCTATGGTGTGTACACGCCAACGGATATTTATCCGCAGAGAAATCTCCCCTGGGATCGATTTCCAGCAGATGGATATTTGCTGACATGCACAACAAATCCATCTGCTGGAATCCATTCCAACGGATGGATCCGCTCGTCTGTACAGACTTACCGGATCCATCCGTCTAAAGGGATTCCCCGCACGCGTCGTAATGATTTGACGCATGCGTGGAATTCCTTATATGACAGCGTCGCGCCCGTCGCCGCGTCATAATAGCGGCGACGGCGCGACACGTCATCGGCAGAGGATTTCAGCGCGGATTTCAATGCGATGGTGTGTACACGCCATCGCATAGAAATCCTCTGAAATCCTCGAGAGGATTTATCCGCGGATACGGTCCGCTGGACCGTATCTGCGGATAAATCCTCTCGTGTGTATGGGGCCTAAAAGTTTCCCTGTCATTTGCCAAAAGCAGAAAAGGACCACACCTTCAGCAGAACTACAGCCTAATCTGTCTCCTTAACTTTGATGAGAAAAGCCTTGCTAAGATTTTGTCTGACAGACTCAAATTCCTACTTCTGGACCAGGTAAGAGGCAAGAGACAATCCTACGTGGGCTATACAGTTCTTTTATTGGGTGCAGCATCACTCAGATCGCTTGCGGTGCCTTTTTCTTTCAAATGACACAGAGAAGGATTTTGACAGGGTGGAATGGGTCTTCCTGGATTCCTGGAGGAGGTCTTGAAGTTTTTAGAATTCACCCCTCACATGCTCCCCAGGATTCTGGCTCTCAGGCCTTCGTCAAGGTGAACAACACTCTTTTCACTTCTTTTTCTATTGACAAAGGTACAAGAAGGAGCTACCCCCCTTTCACTCATCCACTTTATCCTGACTTTGAACCCTTCTTAAGAAACATGAGAGCCAACCCCAACATCCATTGAACATGTGTGGGCTCTAGTCCACAAATATTCCCATTTTCTTGGCTTTTTTTAAAGGTGCCTTTTATTATGTAAAAAACACATACAATACAAAGAAAAACACTTATTAGAGACAATGTATCCTGTAGAGTTAGAGCAGTTCATATTTCACACATTGGAATTTTACATAATGGGGGATACATGGTCACATGGTATATTAAAAGAAATATAGCCTAAGGAGTTGTGATCTGCAACGAACCCCAGCACAGTTAGGTGATAAGGGGAGGCTGAGTCCATAGGATTTAAATCAAAGCTTTTATAGGATCCCTTGGTGATATACCTACGTTGGTACAAAGGAAGAACAGAATTATTTATTGTTACCACTTCTGTAGACTTAAAGAAATCTCTTCCAGATAGATAGAATTATTTTTTGGCATAAAAAATAAAGTAACATCAATATATTTTAGTGTGTAAGTTAACCGGAAGATCCACCACCACCCCTAGTAAACATGCTTTGGGGCATCTTATATTTGGAAGACTTAGGGCACATTTAAGCAACTCACAAATTTGCACCCAGAATGCCTGACTCTTGTGACACAACCATAGGGCATGATAAAAGATTGCCTTCTGACCACAAACATGCAAACACTGTGGGTACTGTCTAAATCCTTAAGGATGTTACCCTGCACTAAATGTCAAACTCTTATACCACTCTGAGGCTGCTGCAACTTCAATAACCAACTACAAGGTATCTAAACAAAACTATACCATAAAAAGCTGTTCTATCCCTTTTAAAAGTAAAAAGTGCTCTTATGCAACTAAACATATAAAAAAATGAATGTCAGTTATGCATCAAATTTATATCACAGATTATGCTTCACTATATACTGCACCCATAAAGTGCTCTGGTACAAAATATTCATATTCATGTTTAGAAAACAAATAATAATAAATAATAATTCATATATTTTAATAATTATTAATTAAAAAAGGTTCTCATGTGCTCCTGACAAACTAATAAAAAGTCCACCAAAATTCATAAAAGTTCATAAATGCCAAAATTAGTCTGTTGCTTTGAAACTTCAATGTAATTCTACCTTAGTGCAACCAGACGTGGGTCGCCAGGAAACATGTTGGGTGGAGTCAATGCATGATGTCATTGTGCACACCGCGGGCTGAGCAGCGAGAATGTTTTATCAGACATCGATCATTATGAGTAGCTTTACAATTAATAAACAGGATATATTGGGTCAGGGATTTAATGTTTGCTGTCTCTGAGCCTAAGCCTGACCCGAGTGAGGACATGCTGGATTCCTGAGGTCTGGGGGGAGAGCTTGAGAGTGCAAGCCAGACTGCTGCTGTGAATCTGTGTGGAATGACACCTGCTGTTTTAACCTCTTATAATCTGGAGGTTGCTGCATTTCGTAAGAGGCTAGCTGTGGCAGTGGTGGTTGCACAGTGGTGGAATTGGATAGCTTAGGGTGTCCTGGACCTCTTTTCTGAAAAGCCTACTTGTTTATTTTATTTATGTATAATTATTTTTTTGGGGGAATTAAAGGAAACCCGACATGTCTTCATACTCACAAGGCCAAAGATACTGGCCAAAAATACAAGTTGTTGCTTCTTGCTGAATCAGGAAGGTTTACGCTTTCTTAAAGAATTAGAGCAGGGCTTGGATCATAACCGATCAGCACCACCATTGTCTCAAATTTTTAGTTGCCTCACATCTCTTTGACAGATTTCAGGACACAAGAAACCTGCTATAAACGCCTCACTTACTTGGGTAGGGTTATGGTTTGACAGAATGTAACTTTTCCATCTAAAGTACATCACCATTTTGCTGGAAATGGTTGTGACTGGGTTGGAGCCTTACTAAATATTTAGTGGGATTGCCTCCAGATCTGGCAGGAAATTGTCTCACAAACAAAAAAACATTCTAGACATAGACCTGCCATGTGCTACAGGCCAATTCCTACCACATTTACTTTCCATGTCCACTAAGCAGCACAAAATATTTTGCAGCATCCCACCTCTTCAACATTGTCATTCATCTCATTCTTATTTTTCCGGAAACATCTGAATTCCATAGGATCAGAAAAGTGCATGAGGTGATAAAAGCAGAATGATGGGTGGCAACTTGGAGAGATCAATATGCGAGCTTAATTGTGTTTAGGCCACATGGATTCATCATAATCCTTCTGGACTTGATACAGGATTCTGGCCTTCTTTCTCCCTATCCTAACCCCTTCTTTGGGACTGGCAGATGATAATGGCCCTTATAGGTGTTTATTCTGAATTATCATTGTTGTGTTCAGGATGCCCTCCTCTTTGTACCCGTTTCATCACAGCCATAGTAGAGCTGGCCCATACCAGCTGAAGTAATTTCCTGTTAATGTTTGGTCCAATTCTTTTTTTTTTCCTCCCTTCCCTCACTTTATCCTTCTCCCCTCCATTACCTATTTGGCTAATCTAGTCACTGCTATTTTTCTTATTCTTGTGTCATGCAGCTCATTATATTTCTCCGACCATGCCCTATTGTACAACACAGAAGACACTGGAACTGTTTGTCTATAACCTTTAAAGTGTGACCTTTTGAAAAACCAAAAAACTTTCAGAAGAATGAACATATTCAGAATTGTGAATGCTTGCTTGATATTTTACTTGCTCCCTCTCATAAATAAAGATAATATAAAAAAAAGCTTCAGCAAATATTCACAAAGAATTTAAAAACTTCAAGCAGTTTTCTTGAAACTCTTATATCTGATCTCTAAGTTTTACAAATGTAACCGGCCAGTGGGTTCCCTTCTGCACTGCAAGGGTTAAGTTAGAGGTTAGAGTAATGCTGAATAAGGTAAATACCTTACCTAATACCATGCTCCCGTTGCACCTAGCACTCTCCTCTGCCACCCAACACTCCCTGGATGTGGGAGGGCCCTCAGTGTCCTCACATATAATGCAGGACCACTGTTTCTACATGGTATATGATGACATCAGAGAGCTGTGACAGGTTGGGCAGTGAAGAAGAGAGGCTTCACTGGCGAATGAAAAAGAGAAGCCTGCAGGAGCAAGCAATAAGGAAAAATATGTCACCTCATTCCCATCCTCTTAGACAAAAAAGACAAAAGAACCCATTGCAAAAGTTTGTTTTTGTCTTGCTCTTCAGCTGTAATCCCTTTAGCTGCAGATTAGGGAGTGTCAAATGCAGATTTGTACAGCACTGCTTGCTGGTGCTATAACATTTACCAAGTTTCAGCAGGATTTAACAAGCTGCATATAGCGCAGAAGTTTGCTTATATCTGACAGGCATGTAAAGAAACACTATCAGGTCTCAAAATAAATCAAAAAGCCAGTTCCCTGCAAGAACAAATATAGTACACTCACCTCCCCAGCAACCCATGTTTTCAATATTCCCTAAGTTTCAGTGCTGCAGTTGCTGTCAGTCTCTCTGGCATTAAAGGGTTCCAGAAGGGTTGGGTGCCTATGATCCCTAGTGAGCCCTGATTCCTTCCTCCAATCCCTAAGGCCCCATACACACACGAGAGAATTTATCCGCGGATACGGTCCAGCGGACCGTTTCCACTGATAAATCCTCTCAAAGATTTCCGCAGATTTCTATGCGATGGAGTGTACTCACCATCGCATTGAAATCCGCGCGGAAATCCTCTGGCGATGACGTGTCGCGCCGTCGCCGCGATTATGACGCGGCGACGGGAGCGACGCTGTCATATAAGGAATTCCACGCATGCGTCAAATCATTACGACGCGTGCGGGGAATCCCTTTGGACGGATGGATCCGGTGAGTCTGTACAGACGAGCGGATCCATCCGTTGAGATGGACTTCAGCAGATGGATTTGTTGAGCATGTCAGCAAATATTCATCTGCTGGAAATCCATCCCAGGGGAGATTTATCCGCGGATAAAGATCCGCTGGCGTGTACACACCATAGGATCTATCCGCTGAAACCCATTTGCTGGGATTTATCTGCGGATGGATTCTATGGTGTGTATGGGGCCTTAGATATTATTGAGTCCTGTATTGATGTAGGGGTTAGACTAAGGAATCACAGAGCAAGGCAAGGGACACAGATGTCTGATACTACTAGAAGAGTAAAATTTCGAAGGCAGCAGAGGACGCTGCGGCACAGAAATTTAGGTAGGAGACCTGGGCCACTGGCAAAGTAAGTCTACCACTATGTTTATATTTGTTCAGAGACCTGACGGGGTCTCTTAAATGCTAAAAATAGCAATCTCATTAATAAAAGTATCCAGGACTTCTAGACTGAAGCCGAGGGGTACTTTAAAAACTTCACGAAAACTATGTGAAGCGTATTAAACTTATTAAATGCTCTGCAAATACTTGATAGCATTTACAAGCAAATATACAATGCCCATGTATTTAGAACCCTAGGGATTAGTATACCAATTATAAATTAATTTCTAGCTTTCGAAAATGACGGAATCATCAACCCATTGCTTTACCGAAAAGATCTAATGATAACTAGAGATGTGTATGATGAAAAAATGTGTTTAATTTTGGATTCATTCATTAACGTAATCATTTCATTTAGTCATATTTATAAACATAAAAAAAAACTAGCCCCAAAATAAACTTTAAGAGATGGTGCTTGGAAAAGACATCAATTGCAAACAGTCTCATAAAGAATAAAGAGCAGAGCACTGTTACAATTACTGTAGCTAGTTACCGGGGTTGTAGGAAGGAAGAAGGAGAAGACGAAAACTAATACTAATACAACCAAGTAACACTGACTGTAAGACAAAAAGCAGTATGTGTACTTGTATTGACTGATCAGAATTCATTCATTGTACTTGAGTGGCTTAAAAATAAAAGTGATGGTCCCCTTCTTCTAATATCTACTGTATAGACTTGATGATGCATATTGTTACTGACTCAAATTTATACATTTTTCATAAATTAAGGATGTTGACACAGACTAGAGGGAAAAGATAAAAAATGCTCTCATAAAAATGTTAAATTTTCATATGTAATTAAAGTGTTTATTCCACTGATCTGAAGAAGCAGCATGTGATTTTTTATTCCAGTCATTCGATATACGTAGTCACAAACATAAAACACAAATGAAAAATCACTTAATAAAAAAGAAACAAACAACAAAGCTACCATTACTACTAATCAAGATCAGTAGAAGATAGCTTTAAACTTAAAGTAAAAAAAAGTCTGATTTTCATGTGTTAGGAAACGATGTTCAGCAAATCATTAAAACACATTTCCCAGTTTAGCACCTACCAATGGATTCTGACTTGAAATCCTCAGAGTGAACACAAGCCCTAAACTAGAATGTTTTGATGATAAATGAGTTTCTCCAAGCTGTGGCCAGCTGACAACAACAAGGTTTATACATAGTATTACAATGGGAACTGCAATACACAAGCAATATTAAGGCATCTGACCCCTAAGAAATGAAAGGTCCACTAAACATACAGTTTAAAAAATAAAATAAAAGCAAAAAGAACAAGACAAGCGATGGAAAGCTCTAATGCCATTTTGATTTTTGTGTTATTCTTTGTAATTTATACATACATCCCAACTTTTTAAAACATCTTTTAGTACAAACTATGTAGACAAAGCACTGAAAACAGCCGCACGCTGTTGATGATATTCAATAAAAGTCCTTTATTCTCCAAGCATGGGACATATAGCCCCAGGATATAGCATACAGTTGACACATTTCACACAAAAGAGTGCTTAATCAAGACTCATAATCGTAAGTTATGATTAAGCAATCTTTTATGTAAAACGCGTCAACTGTATGCTAAATTCTGGTCTTTTATTGGATATCATCAACAGTGTGCCGCTGTTTTCATTTCTACATACTTACATATCAGGCCGTGTTTTTTTTTTGGAGTTCCTGGGGCCCTTTTCTGGAAGGAGCACATTGGCTTTATAAATGGGAGTTTTAAATATTTTTTACAACTAGTGCTTTTTTGGTTAGCTTTTTTTCATTGCCTCAAAGTTCTAGTAGCTCCATTCCTGAGCATGGGAAGAAATGGAAATAGTATTTTCCATTCTCTCTATTAAATGTATATAATATAGTCCGAGGAGACAGCTACTACTGCTTACAGAACCTAAAGCCTCATACACACGAGCTTCTGAGCATGCATGTTTGTTCTTTGGATTTTATTCCGACTGACTTCTGTACACACGATCGGATAATCCGACATCACACATTTGTTGTTGGACAGTTTTAAAGCATGCTATAAAACATTTGTTGTCGGAAAATCCGACAATTGTCCGATGGAGCATACAAGCGGTCGGATTTTCAGAAAAAACCCTGCCATCACACAATTGTCGGAAAATCCAACAACAATTGTCCAATGGAGCATGCAAACGGTCAGATTTTCAGGAAAAACCCTGCCATCACACATTCGTGTGTACGAGGCATTATGCGTAAAGTAACATAACAGCCTAGTAGGAGTAGTAATGCTATAATAACATCCCAGCTCCGGGGATTATGAAAACTGACGTCAACTGTGTAGGCAGCAGGATGTATTCCTGACGACAGTAGCTTGAAGTGGACCTGACTTCTCCCAAACTTTGTACAAGGTCATTGTTGAAATGCTGTTGATTTTTATAAAAGTTATATAAATAATGTCACAGTCAAGCATTCAGAGAGCAGTAGATGGTTCAATGAGTCAGGCTATTCTGTGTGATTGTGGGTAAGTATCAGATCGTTTGTTGTATCATTGACTTTACAGCTTCATATTCATTTACACCCCCGTCTATCATCTCCATTCAAATACTGTAAAGAATGGAGTGTTCAGCAGTGTGGGAAGCTGTAGATCGGAAGGCACATGTGGGTGTCATTTCTGCTGATGCTGGTGAATGGCCACTGACTATTCACGACCCATCTCTGAATATCTCAGAATTTCATGGTCTATTCTACAGTAAAGGAAACACTGCATTTTAAATCAGGAGATTGCAGACCATTCATGCAAGCTAGATTCATCTATCATACAAGATTTATGAAGTTCATTGAAGGAGGTTATAACAAAATTATTTTGGACAACCTTGTTTAGTGGTGTTACCTTCACAACTGATTTAAAGCTGCAGGCAAACAGCTAAATTACATAAAAGGGCCGTTTTACCTGTCAAATATGGGACCCCTGTATATGTGCAGCTACAAGGTGGGGAAGGCCACGGCCGCTTATAATTGGCAGTCTGCAGTAAGAGCTTTGTGGTGGCATAATGCTATGCTTCTCAGCCATGGCAGAAATTGTACCCACATCGAACAGGTCCCATTCAACTGAATAGCATTTCTCTGCAACGAGGTTCCGCTAGTGCAGGGTTAAAGTTGAGTTGAGTGGCATCTTGATATAGCGCAGTCATTTTCCCCGTAGGATCCCGACACGGTGGTGAATCCGTAGGATCCCGCAGGATCGCGTACCTGGTATGTGATCCTGCACTTCCGGGCCAGGGGAGTGCATGTGCCTCAGGCGGCCCACTTTCACGGTGATTAGACACAGTGGGAGGTGATCAGCGGGTACGACAGATTCAATGTCTGCCAGCACCCGCCAATGTTTCGGGACACAGGCAGAACTGTGGTCTGCCTAAGTAAGCAAGTCAGATTGGAATTCTGTTAGTACAGAAGGCATTGATCCTGTGTCTCTGCTAAGCAGGGGCACTGATCCATGCCTTCCCCTAGTACAAGTTCCTCCTTCACAGTAGTAAAGCACTGGTCAGGCACACATTTAACCCTTTGATCCCCCCTGATGTTAACCATTTCCCAGCCAGTGTCATTAGTACAGCATATTTTTTAGCACTGATCACTTTATTAGTGTCACTGGTCCCCAAAATGTGTCAAAAGTGTCAGTTAGGTCACTTTTACATTAAGGCGCTTTACAGGCATTTTAGCACTAAAAATTCCGTCCTGCAAAGTGCCTCTCCTGTCACTCCAGTGTGAAAGCCCAATTGCTTTCACGCTGGGGCGATGTGCTTGCAGGACGTTCGAAAACGTCCTGCAAGCAGCATCTTTGGGGTGGTTTATTCACAGCTCCAAAAATGCTCCTTCGATTGAAATCAATGACGAGCGCTGCCAAAGCTTTTTTGGTCGCTTTCAACCCTTTTCCGGCCGATACCGGCTGAAAAAGAGGTGCTAAAATGACGGTAATGAGCCGCTAAAGCTAGCGGCGCTTTACCACTAACCCGGCAGCCGCTTCAGTGGCCTAAGTTGTCCGCTGCAATATCGCAGTCCCACTATAATTTGCTGATCGCCGCTGTTACTAGTAAAAAAAAATAAAAAAAAATACCATAGTTTGTAGACACTATGGGCCAGATTCTCAAAGAGATACGACGGTGTATCTCCTGATACACCGTTGTATCTCTGAGTTAGGCCGGTCGTATCTATGCGACTGATTCATAGAATCAGTTACGCATAGATATGCCTAAGATCCGACAGGTGTAACTGTTTTACACCGTTGGATCTTAACTGCAATTTAAAAATGGCCGCTGGGGGCGTTCTCGCCGATTTACGGCGAGAATATATAAATCAGCGAGATACACCAATTCACGAACGTACGCAGGCCCGACGCAGTGTTTTTACGACGTTTACGTAAGGGTTTTCCCGGCGCATAGTTACCCCTGCTTCTATGAGGTGCAGCCAATGTTAAGTATGGCTGTCGTTCCCGCGTCAAAAAAATTGTTTACGTCGTTTGCGTACATCGATTCACAAAACCGATGGACGCAAGTTACGCTCACGCCGAAACCAATGACATCCTAGTGACGTCATTGGGAGCAATGCACGCCGGGAAAATTCGCAGACGGCGCATGCGCAGTTAAATCGGCGCGGGGACGCGACTGATTTAAATGCTACACTCCCCCTAGCCGTGGAATTTGAATTCGGCCCGGGGATTTAAGATACGCCGCCGCAAGTTTGGAGGTAAGTGTTTTGTGAATTACCCACTTGACTCTAAAACTTGCGGCGGCGGATCTTAAATCAGATAGATTACGCGGATTTAAAGATCCGCTGATCTATCTGAATCTGGCCCCATAACTTTTGTGCAAACTAAAAATGTGTATCAGAATATATATGGTCTTAAATTAATAAAGAAATTAGATTTAAAAAAAATATATATATATTGGATGTGTTTTATAGCAGAGAGTAAAAAATATCGTTTTTTTCTTTAACTGCTTGCCGACCGCCCACTGTCGTTTTACGGCGGCAAGTTGGCTCCCCTGTGCGAGAGCACGTCGGCTCTCGCGCAGGCCACTAGGGGCGCGTGCACGCAGCCGGAGGCGAGAGCGCCCACCGCTCGCCCCTGACTCCTGTGCACGTGCCCGGCGGGCGCGGTCGCCGCCGGGCACACGCGATCGCTCGTTACAGAGCGGGGATCGGGAGCTGTGTGTGTAAACAGAGCTCCCGGTCCTGTCAGGGGGAGAAATGCTGATCTTCTGTTCATACAATGTATGAACAGAAGATCAGTCATTTCCCCTAGTGAGGCCACCCCCCCTACAGTTAGAACACATCCAGGGAACATACTTAACCCCTTTCCCGCCCCCTAGTGTTAACCCCTTCACTGCCAGTGGCATTTTTATAGTAATCCAATGCATTTTTATAGCACTGATCGCTATAAAAATGCCAATGGTCCCAAAAATGTGTCAAAAGTGTCCGCCATAATGTTGCAGTACCGAAAAAACGCTGATCGCCGCCATTACTAGTAAAATAAAAATATTAATAAAAATGCCATAAAAATACCCCCTATTTTGTAAACGCTATAACTTTTGTGCAAACCAATCAATAAACGCTTATTGCAAATTTTTTTACGAAAAATATGTAGAAGAAAACGTATCGGTCTAAACTGAGGAAAAAAAAAGTTTTTTTATATATTTTTGGGGGATATTTATTGTAGCAAAAAAATATTTATTTTTTTCAAAATTGTCGCTCTATTTTTGTTCATAGCGCAAAAACTAAAAACCGCAGAGGTGATCAAATACCACCAAAAGAAAGCTCTATTTGTGGGAAAAAAAGGATGCAAATTTTGTTTGGGAGCCACGTCGCACAATTGTCAGTTAAAGCGACGCAGTGCCGAATCGCAAAAAGTGCTCTGGTCTTTGGGCAGCAATATGGTCCGGGGGTTAAGTGGTTAAAATGTTGTTGTTTTTTTGTTTAAAGCACAAAAGATAAAAAACACAGAGGTGATCAAATACCACCAAAAAAAAGCTCTATTTGTAGAAAAAAACAACAACACAAACTTTATTTGGGTACAGCGTCGCGCAACTGCTTAAGTAATCTATTAGACCAATCTACAAACATGCAATTTTTAGGCCCTCTTTACATCTCTCTCCTGAGTAACATGCACATACATCAGAGTATGTAGCTTAAGGCTCGGTTTCCACTTGTGTGACTTGTCATTCGACTTGGGACTGAAAAGTCGCATGACAAGTCATACCGCATGATTTCCAATAAGTACTGTTCATATCTGTGCAACTTCAAGTCACAGCGACTTCAAAGTAGTCCCTGCACTACTTTGATCCCACTTTGATGCGACTTGAGGTCCACAGAATAATACACAGGCATTGCTTCAAGTAACGGCAAAAAATAATTTATTTTGAATAGGATAGTAACGCACCACTCTATAGAGCACCGCAGCTCAGCAAAACGAGCATATGACGGCATTGATATATAGTGGTGCAATGAAACACACGTGGGTTTACACAATGCATTACGGAGTTATTGGCAGGATCAGCAAGCGAAAATAAAGAAAAAAAAGTCAGAAAATCAATGCAGCCACTTAACCCGAGGACTAGTAAGCTGCAGCATATTACTTTTTTCTTCTTGGGTTTAGATAGACTTTAAGGCTGAGCTTTATATATGGATCCTCACATTCTCCCAGGCAGCGCACTGACTCAAGATGCATTTGTTGATTCAACCTAGCACATCACACCATTTTCAGAGATTTAAAACAGATGATAGCTGTTATTACATTCCAGGTCACGGCCATCACTCAGCTGAATCATTTATCCATTCATTCTGTGGCAGCATTGACAGGACGATCATCCCATAAAAAGTAACAAAGCCAGCAGCACACAATGTACGGAAGACAGGTATGAACAAAATGCATGTAATGTACTGTCTCTACAATAGATCCTTTGTATCCAATGGTGCTTATCAGTACAGGAACCATACCTATGTGTTATACAAAACAAACCAACAGATAGTCATTTATGCGCTTTCTCCTTATTTGGATCCTGCAGAACATTAATACTTTGACCAAAAAGCATAACATTTGAAACAAAAATAAAATAACTTGGTCTATACAACAATGGGTTTTATTTAAAGTTCAACTCTAGTCTATTACTAAAAGAACACAAAGGCCACACATGGATGACGTCACTGGTAATAAGCTCAAAAGCAAACATTTATTGTATGGCGGGTTATCATTTATTAAGCCTCGTACACACGATCAGATTATCCGATGGGAATTGTGTGATGACAGGCTGTTGTCAGAAAATCCGACCGTTTGTATGTTCCATTGGACAATTGTCGGATTTTCCGCCAAGAAATGTTGGATAGCATGCTTTAAAATTGTCCGCCAACAAATGTGTGTTGTCAGATTTTCCGATCGTGTATACACAAGTCCAAAGTACAAACACGCATGCTCAGAAGCAATGCTCACCATAACACGACATTAGCAGAAGTTGCCCAAAGGGTGGCGCTAATGAGCTGAAAAAACACGTAGTTTCATGTTTATTGGCCGACAATTCTTTGCCGTTTGTATGCAATACACGTTCCTGGCCAATGCCCTTCGGACAAAAGTCCTAAGCTTTGTCCGATGAAAATACGATTGTGTGTAAGAGGCTTAAAGGGGTGGTTCCACCTAAAACTCATTTCTAACAATATATTCGTAAGACCCGTTACACTGCGGGTAGGCTGGCTTCTTTTTTTTTTTCCCTGTACATACCGAGATCTCGGGGTCTCGTCCCTAGGCGGTGGGCGTTCCTATTTGATTGACGTTCCTCGGACGGGCGCATACGTGACGTCACGACTTTCCGAAAGAAGCCGAACGTCGCCGCGCAGGTGCCGTATAGAGCCGACTCTATACGGCGCCTGCGCGGCGACGTTCGGCTTCTTTCGGAAAGTCGTGACGTCACGTATGCGCCCGTCCGAGGAACGTCAATCAAATAGGAACGCCCACCGCCTAGGGACGAGACCCCGAGATCTCGGTATGTACGGGGAAAAAAAAAAAGAAGCCAGCCTACCCGCAGTGTAACGGGTCTTACGAATATATTGTTAGAAATGAGTTTTAGGTGGAACCACCCCTTTAAGATGTGATGGCTGCATTTAATCTCTTTTATATTCGTTCTTTCTCTTATTTTATCTGATGATCCAGCCAGAATGTCTTTTTTTTAAAGAACAAGCTCTCCAGCAGAATGTATCAGTTAGGCCCCTTTCACACTGGGACGGGAGGTGCGTAGGCGGTATTTTAGTGGTATAATATCGTCCTGCCACACACACCTAGTCAACTATCTGCCCTTAACTTCAGAATGGACATACTTTGGCCTGATAGACATCACAGAAGTCAACATTTCTAGAGGCTGCAAACAACCTTCCAGAATGATATCTCTTTTAGCAACATAGGGCCAGATTCACAAAAGAGATACGACGATGTATCTCCTGATACGCCGTCGTAACTATGCGGCTGATTCATAGAATCAGTTACGCATAGATAGCCCTAAGATCCGACAGGTGTAATTGACTTACACCGTCGGATCTTAGGATGCAATTCTAGGCCGGCCGCTAGGTGGCGATTCAATTGCGGTCAGCGTAGAATATGCAAATGACTAGTTACAGTGATTCACGAACGTACGCTTTACCCGTCGCTCTAAATTTACGTAGTTTCCGTCGAGATACTCCGCGTAAAACTAAGACTGCCCCCTAGGTGGCCTAGCCAATGTTAAGTATGGCCGTCGTTCTCGCGTCAAAATTTTAAAATTCACATCGTTTGCGTAAGTCGTCCGTGAATGTCGCTGGACGCCATTTACATTAACGTCGAAACCAATGACGTCCTTGCAACATCATTTAGCGCAATCCACGTCGGGTAATTTGACGGACGTAGCATGCGCAGTACGTTCGGCGCGGGAACGCGCCTAATTTAAATGGTGCCCGCCCCATTTGAATTAGGCGGACTTGCGCCGAGCGGATTTACGTTACACCGCCGCAAGTTTACAGGTAAGAGCTTTGTGAATCAGGCACTTACGCTGTAAACCTGCGGCAGTGTAACGTAAATGGGATATGTTACGCCGCCGCGTAACGTATTTGTACCTGAATCTGGTCCATATGGATTTATGGACCCCCCCCATTGTTTGTAGACAAACTGTCCTATGTTTTCTGAATAGAATGGGTGGAGACCTCTCTACATAAGGAAACACAGGTCCACAATTTTTTTTGTTGCCTGGAAATTTTATATTCAAACCTTGCTTATTGAAACTCAACAACAGTCTATATTACAATGTTTCAATGGTATCAAACCAGACTGTGAAGTAATGACCCTCCTACTGATCTTTCACCTCCCACCTAAACCATGATTTATGTCCCATTACCAAAGTCTCTCCCCTTCCTCCACTTGCACAATACCAGACCATCCACCCAACACTGCCTAATGTCTACCACTAGACCCAGTACACCAGTTCAAACTCAAGTTTTATTATGAAAATAGATTACTGTTATTTTTTCTTCACTATATTGGCCAAATATTGCTGCCGCTTAATTTGTCAACTATATTCTAAAAAAAAGGTGTCTTCAAAACGTTTCTGCACTTTTTTATATTTAATTAATAAAGTTTAAAAAAAAGCATTGGAACTTTTTGAAGAACCCTTGAAAAATGTATAAAAATAAATAAATAAAATGCACAAGGATAATAAGACTTTTAACTTGATTCTTAGTAAAAACCTGACACAAACCTGAGCAATTCAAAATGAGAACATTGCGAAAAATTGCATCAGCAAATTATCTGCAGTGAAATGGCACGTCAGACCGATCATTCAATACAGTAACGCAGGCAGAAGAAAACACTGTATATGGAAAGCACAACTTTTCAAGCTTGATCTCTCCTTTTTGCCCTACTTATTGGTTAATTAGAGAATCAAATGGAAGGGGAGGCTACCTGTATTTCTGAATGTACGGACCCTTCAGACATACAGTGTTTGCTGGTCGTTACCTCCTGCTTATGCATTTTTCATTACATGCTTAATTGAATTGTCCAGGTTTGTGACAGGTTTGCAAATTTTAGGGCAATAGTTGATGTAACGGAATGACCCGGGACAAACAGAGACTTTGGGAGGATGAGGGGTACTCCTGTACCGGCGTCACCAAGGAGTCTTATGTCTAGGGTCACCTTATGTCCGATAGGGCCATAGGGTGACTGAGAAATGATATCCTAAATTACAGGACAGGGGACATTACTGATAGCTCATATTGCAAAGTGTTGGTTTATTCTATGACTCATCTCTCTGTGTAGACTGTTGACATTTTAAATGTGGCTGGCTCTTGAAAGGCCTTTCATTGTGTGATAACACTGCTTAAAGCCTATTGATGCTCAGAGGTGTGAATACCTTTCTGTCAAGCTGTATGTGGAGACAGAACGTCTGTCTAAAGATGTGAATTGAGAAGAAATCATTGTGTGATGGTGTTTTGTTTGAATTCTGTTAATGAAGGAAAAAGCTGAAATATCAGTTGTCAGTCGATTTAGTCTTTATGAAGGAATGGGGCAAAGAGCAAAGACGTGTTAAGAACAGAAAAAGTAATGTTGCCATATCAAAGCTCAATGGCATGCTACAATAATGCTCTTATAAAATTCAAAAACGCTTTTATAGTTCAATAAATTTCATGGGGTATATTTCTGATTATCCCCTTCCCGACTTTAGGGGGTTATACCGGGATGATGACTGCAGCTGCAGGCATCATCACGGTATTGTTTTTTGAGCGGGCGATCGGCTTTCCAGGGATAACAACCGTTGCAGGTAAAAGGTGCTCGGTTGTTATCCCAGAGGAGCGGGAGGGAACATCTGACCGTCCCACCCGAAGACCCGATCCATGGTTCGGCACTTCCGGTGCCTAGGGACAAACTGGAACAAAGCGTAAACGTCTTCGTTCCAGTCTCCTGTCATGACGTCTCGTCCGGTTTACTCGGCTGCCAATGGTGCCGGATTTAAAAAATATATACAGTATTCAGAATTTGCCCATTTTTGGCGATCTGAATACTTTGAAATGCAAAGGAGGGATTTGGGGTATTTTAGACCCCTGATCCCTCCATAAAGCGTACCTGTCACCACCTATTACTGTCACAAGGGATGTTTACATTCCTTGTGACAGCAATAAAAGTAGTACATTTTTTATTTTATTTTAAAAAAAAATTTTTTTTTTTTTAACACAATTTAATAATATAAAAATAAATAAAATAAATATCCCCGCGAGCTCGAGCAGCAAACAAAGCGCATACGGAAGTCATGCCTGAATATGTAATCTGTGTTCAAATCACACATGTGAGGTATCGCCGCGATCATCAGAGCGAGCACAATAATTCTAGCACTAGACCCCCTCGGTAACTCTAAACTGGTAACTGTAAAAAAATGTAAGTGTCGCCTATGGAGATTTTTAGGTACCATAGTTTGTCGCCATTCCACGAGTGCGTGCAATTATAAAGCGTAAAATCATCTTTCACATATTTTTTTTAATTCATGAAAGTGTGCTTTTTCCCAAAAAAGTGTGTTTAAAACACTGCTGCACAAATACCGTGTGACATAAAATATTGCAACAATTGCCATTTTATTCTCTAGATTCTCTGCTAAAAAAAATATATATAATGTTTGGGGGTTCTAAGTAATTTTCTAGCCAAAAATACGGATTTTAACTTGTAAACACCAAATGTCAGATATAGGCTAAGTCATGAAAGGGATAAATATAAGTGCTTGATGACAACACTGAAAGCAAGCCAACCACATGGATCCTGAAAGCTTGTCTTTGGATAAAAATAAGGGCTATCAGGATTAGACTACAGCTGGTCATACACTGGTAAATGCTGACATGATCATTTAATACGAAAAATCTCGTCAGTATATTCAATAATGCCATCAATGACTTGATGAATGTTGTTGAAAAGTACATCAACTGTTATAATTTAGTTTGTCAAGAAAATTTTTCCATCCTCTAACGTTCAATTTTTTTTCATCACTTCAAACAAAATTGATCTTTGACTTTACCCTACTTACTAGCAGTTAGAAAAGTTAGTGATTGTCCAAAATCTATTTTTTTTATGAACGAGATTTGAACTGTGTATGGCCAGCTTTAGTCTAAAGCCTCCATTTCCTCCATCTTCTACTGGTGGTAGTGAACGCAACTGGTCAATAACAGAGCTGACATTTGAAAAGTTGTTTCCTAAAAGCAGCATTAAACCCAAAAGCAAAGATTTGTTATATTGCAGCTAATCCAATTCTTAGATGTGGTGGCTGTATTAAAGTGTTACTAAACCCACAACAATAAAATCAGTCTGTATGTGCAGTAAAGCATGCTTGTTAAACTTACTGTGGAACCTAAAGGGTTAATCATTGAGTAACAACAAGGTGCTTGATCCTGTTTGCACAGATCCTCCTCTTCTTTTACTGACTCCAGAACAGGTCCGGATAAGACAAAGTTACATGCTCAGTTTGGCGTGTATTTCTATATTTTTTAGTTTTTCTTGGAAGAGTGCATGTGATCAGCATAGGGCCAATCAGCACTGTCCAGACAGAGGGTGGAGGGTCCTGGATCCTGATAGTACAGTTCAGTGCAGTATGAAAATTCCTCCTACAAGCTTTAACCAGGAACTGATAGAAGCCACGAGGCTTCTATATACAGTACGGCTGATAAGAAAAGGAATTTAGCAGTTTATATTTACTAAAATAATTGTATTTCCATGTTTTGTGTACTGTGGGAGACCACATATAGTGAATGCGGGGTCCTGACATTAGTAACACATTAAGTTTATTTTTTTAGGATTTCTTTTCTTTATTTTTACCTGGTGATCCAGGCAGTAAGTCTGTTGTGTTTTAAAAGAACAAGCTCTCGAAGATGTAACAGTTACAGGGAAGAGACAAATCATTTACCACTAAGGTGGGTGCTTGCAATGATCAGCTTATACAGTATGTATTTGTGTAAAACCTTTATCCCAAAAGTTAAAGAAAAACGGTTTGCTGTAACTGCTTATAAAGCTGGAGTTCAATTTGTTAGTGTATTAAAATCTGCTATGACACCATCTGAATGCTGCTGTCTAAAGGTGCCTTGGTGCTCCCTCATCAAGAGTGGGGGAACTCTAATACAGGAGGTGTGTTACTGGCCGTATCACCATGTAAAAACAGAGGGGGGGGGGGGTAAAAAAAATAAGCTGCGATATATTACATCTTTGGCTTTGAATTTAATATCACTTTAAGTTAGAAAGCAGTGGGTATAAGGTGGACAGGCATGTTTTTCTCTTACAAATTTTGAGACATAGAATTATTCACAAGCAAAACATTAAAATATCAATCTAAGCTCTTGTGCAAATACCAACTCCTGCATATACATGATTCCACAGCTCGATTTTTGCACCCACCTGAACTAGTTGATGCAGGAGACTTGCTGCGCCTGGATGGTCCCGGGCTCTTGGTTGCGCTCCGACGTGGTATATTTGGAAGCTTGGTGTATGAAGTAGATTTAACAACCCGACATTCTGAAAGAGAAAGCTATAGCTTAGAATTTGCTGCTGTATCACCAATACAGTGGGCTTATTGTAAAACTACTGCTTCTTCCCTGCATGAACTCTGCTCTTTTATAAAATATGAATGTACTGATATGAAATGACTGTGAAAAATAATAATTAATCATCAAATGGTCAGCGGAGTTTATTAACAATTTTTAGGAGCTCGTATATCTAAAGGCACGCCATCTATTATTTATTTATTGATATTTATATAGTGTAGTCAACTTATGCAGCACTTTGGCGTTTATACCTTTTTGTTATTCTGAAGACAAAAAGCTGTTTGTCCGTGTCCATGTGCGAAGTGAAGGTGAATGGGAGTGACTTTATAATTATCAATCAGCTGATGCACGTGCAGGGTTCTAATGAGGAAAGTAGCAAGGTCTGAATCTCTTTAGATGCGATTTCCCTTTGGAAGTTTCTCATCAAAAAGTTTTGTTGCAGAGGATGGCCAATTAGACTTGAATCTTAGTGCACACTCATATAGAAGCGGGAAATTAAATTTATGGGGGGCATTCTGTACACCATCTTGCATTGCATTTTATAGAAAACGACAGTGACGCAGATTAACCGGTTCCCGACCGGTGCACGACTATGTATGTTGACAGAATGGCACGGCTGCGCAAATGGGCATACAGGTAGGTCCTCTTTAATTTGCGAGCCGTGTGGTCGGGCGTGTGCTGCCAACGGCGATTTTGCGATCCTGCCGTGAGCTCCGTGACCGCGCCTGTGGGACCCGTGAAACCGATTGCTGCCGATAATCGGGAACAGCGATCAGTGACGTGTCACGGCAAGCCACGCCCCTAACAGTTACAAGCACTCCCTAGGACATACTTAACCTGATTTTTACAGTAATCAGTGCATTTGTATAGCACTGATTGGTGTAAAAATGACAATGGTCTCAAAATGGTGTCAAAAGTGTCCGAAGTGTCCGCCATAATGTTGCAGTCACAATAAAAATCGCTGATCGCCGCCATTACTAGTAAAAAAAAATATTAATAAAAATGCCATAAAACTATCCCCTATTTTGTAGACGCTATAACTTTTGCGCAAACCAATCAATAAACACTTATTGCGATCTTTTTTTACCAAAAATATGTAGAAGAATACGAATCGGCCTAAACTGAGGAAATTATTTTTTTTCATATATTTTTGGGGGGTATTTATTATAGCAAAAAGTAAAAAATATCGAATTTTTTCAAAATTGTCTCTCTATTTTTGTTTATAGCGCAAAAAATAAAAACCGCAGAGGTGATCAAATACCACCAAAAGAAAGCTCTATTTGTGGGAAAAAAAGGACGTCAATTTTGTTTGGGAGCCACATCGCACGACCGCGCAATTGTCAGTTAAAGCAACGCAGTGCCGAATCACAAAAAGTAGCCCGGTCTTTAACCAGCCAAATGGTCTGGGGCTTAAGTGGTTAAAAAAGAAAGGTAATTTTTAATAACATTTAATCACAATATGACTTGTGTAAAATTATATACGATATATTGTTGTTTTTTTTATTTGTTTGTTGCCCCATAAAAGTAGAGTTACCGCTTAAGGTTTTATATCCACTTACCTCATAAAGTAATTCAGATTAAGCTAAATCAACTAAAAAAAAACCACAAATAGGGATGAGCTTCGTATTCGAGTCGAACTCATGTTCGACTCGAACATCGTATGTTCGATCGTTCGTCGAAATACAAACAAAATGGGTCGTTCGCGCCAAATTCGAGTTACGTTTCACAGACCATAATTCACTGCGGCATCGCTGACTGATGATTGGCCAAGCATGCACTATGACCTCCATGCTTGGCCAATCACAGCTTGCAAAAAACGGAGAGCCATAATTGGCCAAAAGCCAGGGTGGCTTTGGCCAATTATGGCTCAGGGGGTTTAGTACACGCCCCACACTATAAAAGGCCGCCTGCAGGTCGGCCTTGTGTAGTGTGTTGCGGTGGTTAAGAGAGGACAGAGAGAGTGTCATATTTTGCAGGTAGATAGAGCAGGCAGGCAGGTTAGTCAGTTAATGTTACAGTGTGTAGAGGATATATATACATCCCAGGTGTTGTACATATATTTATACACTGTATAGTTTAGCTAGATCAGTTCTTCCTAATTTACTGGCAGGCAGGTGATTGTGCTAGTTGCAGTATTCTTACGTGGTTTATTGCCTGTGTCCTCTGTAGTTTGCACCTAAAGATACTTGGTGTGTACTGCACGTGTGCTCTGTAGTTTGCACCTAAAGATTCAGGAGCAGTGATTTTAATGATGCTTAAATAAAAAAAAAATGAAAAATTCCTTTAAATATTGTACCTGCTGGGTGTATAGTATGCCTGTGAAAACGTCTTTGAGAACCCATGTCTTGCCCGAGGGAACATGTATCAATGGAAAAAAAGTTTTAAAAACGGTCGTTTTTTCAGGGGTCCTGAAAAAAAACGACCGTTTTTAAAACTTTTTTTCCATTGATACATGTTCCCTGGGGCAAGACCCGGGTTCTCAAAGACGTTTTACAACAATAACTTGCATATTAGGCTTTAAAATTAGCACTTTTGAATTCGAACGTTCGAGTCCCATAGACGTCAATGGGGTTCTAAATGTTCGTGCAAACGTTCGGTCCGTTCGAAGGTTCTGGTGCGAACCAAACGGGGGGGGGGGGGGTGTTCGGCTCATCCCTACCTACAAATGACATGATATACTTTAGAAAATCAAAACTCATGAAGTGAAATGCTATATGAAGTACTAATTTACCTCAATTGTACTTTTTATGTAGTGACAGTTTAAAATCATTACTTAGTATCTGTTATCATATGAATCATTGTCATTAAAACTTTATTCTGCTCTATAGAATGCATTAAAATCAATCAGAACCTCGTACTCTAAGATATTTTTAAGCTAACTATTGTATATTATATTTTATCTTTTTAATCCACATTGCCTAATTGCATATAAACTGTTGTGTCCCTGTGTTTCGTGCCAAGGAAATGAGAACAATCCTTTGAGACAAGTTTTCTGTATTACTTCAATGTACCCCATCTTTTGTCCTCAAGGGAGCTTTCACCCCAAGGTATCTGAAAATAGCATTATCATTATATCAAGATCTCTCGTACTTTTATGTCCTCCTGGTGGCCTATGGAATACTGATTAATGAAAATATATGACTCTGGGTTGTTTCACAGCTGATGTTCTCCTTTGCTGTTTTACCCCTATGGTTCTAGCGGACGATATCCTTTTGTTTGTGCAATTATTTCCCCAGCTGGTATAATATTAGCATCTGGACAAGATACCTTACTATTGTCATACTGCACACCTGGGTACATCTCGTACATTTTGTAGGTAGAAAACATAATGTAAAGATTTACTTAAAAGCACAGTTGCAGATGTGATCTGTTTATTGCTCAGTACATTTTTGAAAGAGTCTTATTTAATTGAGTTTAATGGAAAAAGAAATAGGCTAATGGATTAAACCTGCATCTTGCAATGTTTGATGACCTGAATAGTAAATAATGGACTTTTAAAATGTAGTGCAGTTTCCATGCATATATAACACGGGAACTGCCTTACTTATGTAATGGTGTAAAGGACCCCTCGGGCCCCAGAGGCTTTAAATGTACTGTGGGTATAAAAGCATGAACTTCATCTTGTTGTTTTCTGAGGAGGGCATTCACCTTTATTTGTTAATGGTTTGTGTGAGTATAAAGATGTGTTTAAAAAAATACGTAAATGATCCTGCGTGCAAATATAATGGGTCCTAAAGTGTATGTTACCCCAACATTTCATATTCCTGACATGTGTCTGTAGTAGCATGTACTTGTATGAAAAAGGGTCCTGTTCTCTTTGTATTGCTTCCTTTGTGTGAAATATCTGGTGATCCTGCCAGTCTTCCTGCCTTCCTATTTCAAACGGACCACACCAGGCATGGAAACACATCCATCTCAGTGTGGTCAGTTTTCCTCCTAGCAGTTTACCTGTGAGCACAGCCTACCTGTACTCCAATGGTGAGATTTGGGCTGACATGCTAACGCCTGCCAACGCTGTATCCTGGCCTAGGCCAACAAAGCCCAGGCCTAGGGCAGCAAGGAAAGGGTCCCCGCCCGCTTGTGCTACACTGTTAGTGCAACGCAAGCTGCTTCTAATTTTGACTGTCCTATCATTCTGGACCACAAACCTTCCTCACTGTACTATATGTTTTCTGCTGCACTATTGGCATGGTTATATCTTCTTAAGCCTCGTACACAAGACCGGTTTCCTCGGCAAAAACCAGCAAGAAACTTGCTGGGAGATATTTTTTTGCAGAGGAAACCGGTCGTGTGTACATTTTCGTCAAGGAAACCGTCGAGAAACTTGACGAGCCAAAAAAGAGAGCAAGTTCTCTATTTCCTCGACGGGAATGGAGAAACTTGCCTTGTCAAGTTTCGACAGCCTAACAAGGAACTCGATGAGGAAAACTATGTGTTTCGCCCCCGTCGAGTTCCTCGGTCGTGTGTACGAGGCTACAGTCCTCTCCATAAAATTATCAGAAATTTGTGCTTAAAGTAGAACTATAGGGAAAACTTATTTTTTTGGGATAGAGTAAGGGAGGGTTATAGCCCCTGTCAGTTAATTTTTTTACCATCTCTGTCCCATTGCAGAGATTTCCCTTCACTTTCTATCCTATAGTCAAACAGGAAGTGAGAGGAAATCTATGCAAATTAAGGGAATACAATGCCCCCCCCCCCCAGCCCTAAGAACTAGTGTCTCCAATTTCAGGGTGGGTTTTAAAGAGAAAGGTGTGTGTCCTTGACAGGAAGGGGTGGGTCATATTTAAATTAGGGGGTGTACAATGTTAGTTAGGCCTAGGGCAGCACAAAACACTACTGCTCCCTGCACAGCATTTTTCTGGGGAGATCAATGTACTGCTGTTTCTCTTCTGCATGTTACATAGTTACATAGTAGGTGAGGTTGAAAAAAGACAAAAGTCCATCAAGTCCAACCCATGTGTGTGATTATATATCAGTATTACATTGTATATTCCTGTATGTTGTGGTCGTCCGGGTGCTTATCTAATAGTCTTTTTTTAACTATCAATGCTCCCCGCTGATACAACCGCCTGTGAAAGGGAATTCCACATCCTTGCCGCTCTTGAAGTAAAGAAACCTCTACGTAGTTTAAGGTTAAACCTCTTTTCCTCTAATTTTAATGAGTGACCACGTGTCTTGTTAAACTCCCTTCCGCAAAAAAGTTTTATCCCTATTGTGGGGTCACCAGTATGGTATTTGTAAATTGAAATCATATCCCCTCTCAAGTGTCTCTTCTCCAGGGAGAATACGTTCAGTGTTCTCAACCTTTCCTCATAACTAACATCCTCCAGACCATTTATTAGCTTTGTTGCCCTTCTTTGTACTTGCTCCATTTCCAGCACATCCTTCCTAAGGACTGGTGCCCAGAACTGGACAGAATACTCCAGGTACTCTTGTAGAGTGGGCGATATATCGGTTTATCTCTGGAGTTTATTCCCTTTTTAATGCAAGCCAATATTCTGTTTGCTTTGTTAGCAGCAGCTTGGCATTGCATGCCATTGCTGAGCCTATCATCTTCTAGGACCCCCAGGTCCTTTTCCATCCAAGATTCCCCCAGAGGTTCTCCCCCCAGTATATAGATTGCATTCACATTTTTGCCACCCAAATTTATTTTTTTACATTTTTCTAAATTAAACCTCATTTGCCATGTAGTTTCCCACCCCATTAATTTGTTCAGATCTTTTTGCAAGGTTTCCGGAAGTTATTGCCCTACTTAGCTTAGTATCATCCGCAAATACAGAGATTGAACTGTTTACCCCATCCTCCAGGTCGTTTATTAACAAATTAAATAGGATCGATCCCAGCACAGAACCCTGGGGGACCCCACTAACCACCCTGACCATTCCGATTACTCCCCATTTATCACCATCCTCTGAACTCGGCCTTATAGCCAGGTTTCAATCCATGTTCTCACCCTATGGTCCATGCCAACGAACCTTATTTTGTACAGTAAATGCTTATGGGGAACGGTGTCAAATGCTTTTGCAAAATCCAGATACACCACATCTACGTGCCTTCCTTTATCTAGATGGCAACTCACCTCCTCATAGAAGGTTAATAGATTGGTTTGATAAGAACAATTCTTCATGAATCCATGCTGATTACTGCTAATAATACCATTCTCATTACTAAAATCATGTATATAGTCCCTTATCATCCCCTCCAAGAGCTTGCATACTGTTGATGTTAAGCTAACTGGCCTGTAATTCCCAGGGATTGTTTTTTTAAATATTGGTGCTACATTGGCTTTTCTCCAAGCTGGTACCATTTCAGTCAGTAGACTGTCGATATAAAATTTTGCACAATGGTCTGGCAATTACTTGACTGAGCGCCCCAAATACCCACGGGTGCAAGTCATCTGGCCCCGGCAATTTATTAATGTTAAGTTTCCCAAGTCTAATTTTAATTCTGTCCTCTGTTAACCATGGAGGTGCTTCCGGTGATGTGTTATGAGGATAAACACTGCAGTTTTGGTTACTGAAGCCCCCCCGATTCCCTCGTGAAGACTGAGGAGAAGAATACATTTAATATCTTCGCCATCTCCCCAGCCTTTGTAACCAGATGACCTTCCTCATTCTTTATGGGGCGAATGGTATGTCCTCCCTTTTTTACTCTTTACATACTTAAAGAATTTCTTGTGATTTTTTTTTTTTTTCTTTCCTCCGCTATGTGTCTTTCGTGTTCTATCTTAGCCGCCCTAATTGTACAAAAGTCTGAATGCTGATGATGATTCCTCAACCCTATATTTTTTGAAGGCCTTCTCCTGTGCTTTTATATGCATTTTCACATTAGAGTTAAGCCATCCAGGACTTTTGTTCGCCCTTTTAAATGTATTACCCAATGGAATGCATTGGCTAATGCCCTTATTTAATATGCTCTTAAAGCAAACCCATCTCTCCTTCATGTTCTTTGTTCCTAAGGCCTCGTACACACGACCGAGTTTCTCGGCAAAAACCAGCAAAAAAATAGCTGGGAGATATTTTTTTGCAGAGGAAACCGGTCGTGTGTACATTTTTGTCGAGAAAACTATTGAGAAACTCGACGAGCCAAGAAGAGAGCATGGTCTCTATTTCCTTGACGGGAATGGAGAAAATTGGTTTGTCGAGTTTCGACAGCCTAACAAGGAACTCGACGAGGAAAACTATGTGTTTCGCCCGTCAAGTTCCTCGGTCGTGTGTACGAGGCTTCAGTTTATGTCTTCTAGCAAGGTTCGTAGTTTAGGAAAGTTGGCTCATTTGAAATTCAGTGTCTTTGTATTCCCCTTGTGTTTCCTATTTGTTTGATTTATACTGAAGCCAATTGACCTGTGATCGCTGTTTCCTAAATTTCCCCATATTTCCAAATCCGTGATCTGGTCTGTATTGTTGGTAATCTGTAGCTCCAGTAACGCTTTATTTCTACTTGGTGCATCTACCATCTGACTCATAAAATTGTCCTGCAAGACATTTAGGAACTAGCGAACCTAAGACAAATCCGTGGTTCCCTCGAACAAAGTCTATGTCTGCATAATTAAAATCCCCCTTATGATAACATTTCCCATCCTTGATGCTTAACTTTAAATAATCTAAAAGCAGTATTTGAACTTCTTAAAAAAAAAATTACCAGTAAACACAAAATAAAATTGCATGATCTTGACTTCATGATACAACGATTCATAAGAAAGAAAAAAAATCACTATGAATCACTTCTTTTTATTCTTCTGATCAAAGGAAAACATTCACTTTCAAGGGCAGATCCCAACCCTTCATCAATATTTATCTGATTCACAGCTACCTGGACTACAAGGACAGCTATATACACAAGAAGCTGTGAGATTCTATTGGTGATTGTGTTTTTCAAAATTCAGATCAAGCGATATGTGTACATTTCTCTTTCTACCTCGCTTGTGTGTGAACATTACCTGAATAGTAATATTTTGAGCTCAGAAGATACCAGAAAGGTTTGCTGACTTGAAGGAGCCGTATTACAAAACAGCTGCCAAGTTTCTTTATCTTAAAAAATCTGTATTGGAAATTATAAGACTCATTATTTCCTTAGCAACCCACAGAATAAAAATGGGGCCTAAAAGAAATGATAACTGCTATTGTTTTACATATTATTGTACATACTATACATTTTTACTGTATACCAAAAAATAATGCTCCATTGCAAAATATAAAGATTCTTGAGCATAATTCTGGCCTTAAAGAATGCATGAAGATGAGAGAAATTATAATTGGGATGAGCTTTTTTGATATACAAGGCCTCATGTGTGGCCTCTGGCATTACCAAAGGATCACATACAGTATAATATCAAGAGAGTGTAACACTACTGTACAGAAAACTGTCAGACAATAAACATGCAACAGGAGATAGGTGGTCAATGGGAACGCCACCCCAGGGCCATATAGTTTATGGCAGGCATGTCCAAAGTCTGGCCCACGGGCCAATTGCGGCTTGCGTTTCAGTTAACTACGGCCCCTCTGGGAATTTTTGTAAAATCTATCTCTTGTGGCCCCGACCCCTTGGATCTCTCAACTGCATGTCCTCAGACGGCGTTCTCGCGATCTCTCAGGCGCCTTGGGAACTGAACGTCCCCAGTCGGCGTTCTCGTGAACTCTCGGACATCGCAGGATTTGGTGCGTTGCTTCTCCCTGCGCTGTGTCTTCACCACACACAGGCACAAAGGCAAGATAATTCTTGTTGGGCAGTGTATTAGTGTATCAGTCAAACACGCTTAGACCAAAACCTCTGGCACTGCGCTCATATGATCCCTTCCCCTTCTGGTCAAATTCTAAATTGGCTACTGTAGATAAGAGAAGGAAAGTTGACAGTGAGGGCCGCTGCTTCCAGGACAGGAAAGTAGAATATTTCTTCACTGAAATACGGAATCACTGTGTTTGTCTGATATGCCAAGAGACTGTGGCTGTTTATAAGGAGTTTAATGTCAAGAGACACTACCAGTCGAGACATGGCACATACGACAAGCTAAGAGGACGCGACCGCAGTGAAGAATTTCAGGCAAAATGGACAGCCCTCACGCATGTTCACTTCATCAAATCTGGCCCTCTTTGAAAAAAGTTTGGACACCTCTAGTTTATGGGATGCCAATGTTGCCCCAATTTTCTGCTTTGCCTTTTTTGTTTTACCACAAGTGTATATACGAGTACTATATGTACTAGTACCACCTTCTTTTGTCACTAGTGAGCCCTGTAGCTTGGAAGGGATGCACTAATGAGGTGGAATCAGCAAGTGGAATCACATTGGAATCACATTGAGCAAAGCGGACGCAAGCATCCAACACACCCAGAAGTCTCAGATCCTGAAATTTCTACCTGCACTTGTAACTAGGGTTGTCCCGATACCACTTTTTTGAGACCGAGTACAAGTACCGATACTTTTTTTCAAGTACTCGCCGATACCGATACTTTTTTAATGTCATGTGGCGGTATTCTTTTTTTTTTTACACAATTTTTTTCTTTAGGGGGTGGGGGGGGGGGAGTAGTGGCAGTATGAGTAAGAATAATATTCATATTTTAACCACTTCAGCCCCGGACCATTTTGCTGGTAAATGACCGGGCCACTCTTTGCGATTCGGCACTGTGTCGCTTTAACTGACAATTGCGCGGTCGTGCGACGTGGCTCCCAAACAAAATTGACGTCCTTTTTTTCCACACAAATAGAGCTTTCTTTTGGTGGCATTTGATCACCTCTGCGGTTTTTATTTTTTGCTTTAAACAAACATAGAGCGAGAATTTTGAAAAAAATGAATAGTTTTTACTTTTTGCTATAATAAATATCCCCCAAAAATATATAAAAAAATATATTGTTTTCCTCAGTTTAGTCCGATTCTTCTACATATTTTTCGTAAAAAAAAAAACGCAATAAGCGTTTTTTGATTGGTTTGCACAAAAGTTATAGCGTTTACAAAATAGGGGATAGTTTTATGGCATTTTTATTAATATTTTTTTTTACTAGTAATGGCAGCGATCTGCGATTTTTATCGGTACTGTGACCTTATGGCGGACACATCGGACACTTTTGACACATTTTTGGGACCATTGGCATTTTTATAGCGATCAGTGCTATAAAAATACATTGATTACTGTAAAAATTTCACTGGCAGGGAAGGGGTTAACACTAGTGGGCGATCAAGGGGTTAATTTTGTTCCCTAATTGTGTTCTAACTGAAGGGGGGTTGGGACTGACTAGGGGAAATGACAGATCGCTGTTCTCGCTCTGTAACGAGTGATCGCGGGTGCCAGGGAGTGAACGCGCCCGCCAGGCACTCGAATCGACACCAGGGGCGAGCAGGGGGCGCACGTGTGCCCCTAGTGGCTGCAATGCAAAATCACATTATATTACGTGATTTTGCGCAGCCAAGCCGACCTGCCGTCGTAAAACTACGGTGGGTGATCGGCAAGTGGATAAAGAGACACGTTCTTTAGGATACATGTATTGTGAATGTCATTTTCTCAAAGGTTCTGATTGATGGTGCCAGAACACATAATGCATCACAATTTGTTGTTTATAGGGAGGCATACCTGCAGACCAGTCAGGGTGCCCATGCTGGCCGTTTTTCACAAAAAGCACCTACAATGGTGCATGTGAGCATCAGAACTGGACCACAGAGCAATGGAAGAGAGCAGCCTGGTCTGATGAATCACTTTTTTTTTTACATCATGTGGATGGCCAGATGCAGTATGGGAAGTCTGATGCTCGGAGGCCCCACCTCGCAACTTACAGGACTTAGAACTTAAAGGATTTGTTAAGGACAGCTTGGTGCCAGATACCACAGCATACCTTTAGAGGTCTAGTGGAGTCCATGTCTTAAAGGGGTTGTAAAGACAAAAATATTTTCCTCTTAAATTAAAGTCTGACAGTAGCTGATAAAGTAAAAAGTAATGTTTTGCATTATAACTAGTTTGATACCTGTTGAAATCAAGCTGGTTTATCCACCTCCGTCACTCCTGAATCATTATTCTCACTGACTTCCTGGTTTGCGGTGCGCATTCATTCTTGCTACATCACGGCCCAATGGGAACTACAGTTCCCATTAGGCTTAGCCTCCATGCCTGTGAGGGATAAGAGAGCATCTTCACGCAGGGCTGTAGTCATAGGGAGGGGGTGAGCACATTCTGCTTTCCACCATGCAAAACGGCTCAGATGCTGGTGAAAAGCAAGAAGAGGAGTGACAGGAAATGGCATTTTCAAACCTGGATTACTGTATTTTGGAGGTCAAAAGGAAAAACGAGGTAAGTGATATTTAAATGCTCTAGCTTACACCAATCAATTGATCTAATAAAAAACGAACCTTTAGTGTTCCTTTAATGGGTCACGGCTGTTATGATGCAAAAGAGGGTCCTACTCAATATTAGTTGGGTGGTCAGGTTACGGTGGGTGGTCATAATGTTTTGGCTGATCAGTGGGCAATGCACTCAGACAAAAGCAAAAACTGCCTGAGTATACAAGCATACCCCACTTTTAAGTACACAATGGGGTTTATTTACTATCGCTGGAGAGTGCAAAATCAGGCTCACTTCTGCATAGAAACCAATGAGCTTCTAACCCCAGCTTGTTTAATTAAGCTTTGGTAATAAAACCTGGAAGCTCATTGGTTTCTATGCAAAAGTGTGCCCCGATTTTGCACTTTCCAGCGATAGTAAATAAACCCCATTGTGTACTTAAAAGTGGGGTATGCCTGTAATCCAGGCGAGTAAAAAATAGGGACATTTATCAAAACTGGAGCAGACTGTGCATGGCAATCAGTCAGCTTATATCTTTCATATTCAAAGCTTAAAGTGTTTGTAAACCCTTACATAGACCCAGTGCAGTGACTGGCCTCAGGTGATACGCAGAGATGAAACAAATCCTCCCACATAAGTTTCACCTGCTTATCTGCAGTCTTCTTTTGTGTACATCCATTCAAAGCTATTTAAGTTTGCCGGAGAGTTCAGAAAAAGGGGGCCGAGAACTGAAATTACACTCTACAGAGCTCAGTGACAAGAGCTCTGAGAGCTGATTGGTGGGAAGTGACAGCCCCCCCCCCCTATTTCACACGCATACCTCCCAACTTTTCAACTTCAGAATGAGGGACAAATGAGCATACCTCCCAAAGAAAGTTGTTGAGCGGGGGGGGGGGGTATTTCGTGGAACGGAGTTGTTGACCGGGGGGGGGTTCTGCGGATTTGAGCGGGGGGGTCGCAGATCGCAGTTGTTGAGCGAGGGGTTCCACGGGGGGGGTTTATCGCCAATCCCGGGACCACGCTGGATTTAACGTGAATCGCGGGACCGCATGATTTACCGTGCATCGATTGAATTGCGGGGGGTGCAGAATCGCGGGACTCTAGCGCTGGTCGCGGAAACTTGGGATATACCGCGAATCGCGGGACAATCCTGCAAAATACGGGACGATTGGGAGATATGCACACAGCACACAGGAACAGAGCTAAATGTTGTCAATCTGCAGGAGGTTCCTACCCTGTTACCATTGTTCTCTTGGTGTCAGGGAAACATGTCAGAAGTTATTCATGCATGCATGTGTGCACAGGATGACGTGGTGCACGTAAAGCACGCACGTCTGAGGGAGGGGCTCCCCATGCGACGGGCCTGAGCTGAGCGTGGGAGACGGATGGAGGAAGGAGGAAGATCCGACAGCGTCCCAGCGGCAGCAGCTACGATGCAGAGCGGGAGTCTGCGGAGCTGTTAGAAGTCGAGCACGCTGGACGCCTGACACACCGCTCCACGCTGCTCTCCAGGAAACCAGCCTCCCCCCAAACACCTGCCCCCCCGAGGAGAAGGTAGGCACGGTACAGTGCAGAGGAAGGCACGGACGCCGCCATCGGCTGGTACATATAGCAGCCGCCATCCACCCCCTCTGCCTGCCGTTATATCTGTTATTCTTACCCCCAAGCTGAGGAGCAAAAAAAAAAAAAAATCGCCTACCAGGTAATATCAACTCTTTCCTTGTTCCTCTCTCATTAAGATGTTATGGGACTAGGGTGGTGAATCTGTGTGTTGAACCCGGGATCGTGTCCTGACAGCAGAAGGATGTGGTAAGACAGTCAAGCATACCACTGCACTGTAAGGCTCATTCTATAAGTAATAGATGCAACTTAACTAGTGAAATTAGCCTTGGTCTCAGTCTGAACTATCATGTGCAATATTGTCTTAAACAACTTGGGACATCTAGCCGCCTAGTTTCCATTAAGTTTGAACTAACCTGTGCAATATAAAGTTTGAATTAACCTGTGCAATATTGTTTTAAACACCTTGGGACATCTAGCCGCCTAGTTGCCATTAAGACACAACCCGCAACCATTATACAGTTTTCCCGAACGCATTAAATGAATTAAATATCCACGGACGGTGAATCCGTATCCCAAAAATACCCCATAAATACTGAGGATACTGGTAAGGGGGCGTGGTTGAAAGGGCTCCGGCTGCCCAGAGACATTGTATCCCCCTTGGCGCTAAACATCGTCAAACCACAGTGGGCGGGACCTGAAGCACTGGCGGAAATATTGGAGTCATTCATTTACTTATTTATTTATTTTTCCTGCTTTTTGTCTCTCCTTCCCATCCCCACCATCTGACCGTTTGTCCACTGTATGAGCATTGTTTGGTTTGTTACATTGGTCCAGTGGGGGGTAAAACATCCCCAAAATAGTGCGTGGGGGATCTCCCTAGCCCATAGCTTGAGCAACGGGAGACGACCCCTTGACCCCCTAGAACATCAGTGTAAAATCTTCAGAAGGTGAGCTAAGGCTGCTTGGTATTATCCTCCCTTCTTAAATAAATAAAAACCACCGCTTTAAAAAAAAAAAAAAAAAAAAAAAAAGGGGGGGCGGGGAGGCGACCATCTGCTGCTCAAACTGGGGAAACGTATCAGAGGGACAAAGAAATATAACATGAATAAATCTACAAGGGGGGCCGCCCCTAAAATCCCCAAAGACAACCCCCCCACCAGTACGATCAGACACTATATGACCTCCGAGGGGAGCTCCAAGAGCCCAGGCCTGTCAAAAAAAGCAGAAAAAACTGGTACAACCAAAAAGGGTGTAGGGGGGGCAGTTACCCCAACTACGGATACCTCAATTGAAAGTGAACAGGAGGTTAGTCAAATGGACGACTCCAGACTGGACACTCATATCCCCACAAAGGGGGAACTGGATGGGATGTTAAGGAGAGTGGAAATTGCGATAAGAGAAGAAATTAGCGCATTAAGAAAGGATTTATCTCATATGTTGGAACGGGTTGAGGAAGCGGAGAAAAAAATGGAAAAACAGGACCTAGAACTAAACGAACTAAAAATTCAACATCAGACGATGAAACAAAACCAGAGGTGGTTACAATACCGATTAGAGGACCAAGAGAACCGTAACAGAAGACAAAATTTAAGGGTGCGATCTATCAAGGAGGAGAAAGGGGAAGACCTGAGAAAAATTCTTAACGACCTATTTCTCCCCCTCTTAGATAATGGCACGGAGGGCCCCCTCAAAATCGAACGTGTACATCGTGTAGGAAAGATGAGAGAGGGAGGAGGCAGATTGCCCAGGGACATTATTGTGAGGTTCAGATATTTTGAAGACAAAGATGAGATCTGGACAAAACTGAGGAGAAAGGCCCCCCTATGTTATGACGGGACTGATATTCAGATTTTCACAGACTTGGCCTGGGAGACTCTGGCCAGGAGAAGGTCCCTCAAACCTCTCCTGGAGCAGATGCGCCAGCTTAATATCAAGTATCAATGGGGCTTCCCGGCATGTCTGATCGGCCACAAAGAGGGGATCTCGGCAAAGTTGATATTCCCTGAGGACTTGGTAGGGTTCTGTCGCAAATTGGACATGCCCGTGTTGGAGATCCCAGGTTGGGTTGAATAGTCACTTGACACAGACCGCCTCCTCAAGTGGTTAGACGAGGGTTGAGCTAGGATGACTAGGGGGGAAGGGGGGGTAAGGGGGAGGGAGGGGGGGGACTGGGAAGGGGAGCAAGGAGGCCAGGTCCGTACCCTACCCATGTAAGATCAACCCCCAGAAGAATATCTCGAGGGGGAAAATGGGAGGGCGGGACGTTTGTGAGGCCCCACCTCATCCACGAGAACCGACGGGTAGGGGAGATCGAGGATCCCTACGGTTCAGAGGCGATGTTTAGGCCTAGACGGGGGGGGGGATGCGGGCGGTTTGGGAGGGGGGGAGGAGGTGGGAAGGGGGGGAGGGAAGGAGAGGGGGTGGGAAGGGGATCATGGCTCCCAGGGATCCGCCTGTAAAGTCCTGTGTGTCCAAGGAGGTGATTTAGTTATTGGAAATGACAGAAGTAAAATTTTTATCTTATAATGTAAAGGGCTTAAATTCAGTAGGTAAAAGATTAAAGGTCTTAGCAGAGATCGAACAACTTAGAGCGGATGTAGTTTTTATCCAGGAATCCCACTTGACCTTGGATGCTAACGTCAAGCTCTACTCCCCGGTATACCCTATTTGGTTCTACGGTGACTCCATCTCGAAACGCGCAAGGGGAGTAGCAATTGGGTTCATAAGAGGGTTTGGGTTTACCTTGGAGGCAAGGATGACTGACCCTGAAGGGAGATTCCTGTTTCTTAAAATAAGGATTGACAATATTATGTACACATTAGCTAACATATATGCCCCAAACGTACGCCCAACTCAATATTTAAACAAAATCCTGGGAAAATTAAACAACTTCGCCGAGGGTTTTATAATCCTGATGGGTGATTTAAATTTTGTTTTGAACCCAACAGATGATAGTACGTTTCGTGGGAGGGAGACTAAGAATGTGCATTTACAGAGAATTAAACATAAGCTTCAGGAACGCCAACTAGTGGATGTTTGGCGGATTAACCATCCAAATGAACATAATTACACATTTTTCTCCCCCCCCCACGGGACGTACTCCAGGATCGACTACATCCTGGCGGACCACAGGCTGATAGACTCTATCGTGGAGACAGAGATCGGAATTATGACTGTATCAGACCATGCCCCTGTCTCTATGAAAATCACATTAGCCATACAAAGGAGACAGCGGCCGATGTGGCGCCTGGATGATAGCCTGATCCACGATGAAGGCGGGGGAAGCAGGGTGGAGGCAGAATTAAAACAATTTTTCCTCAGGAATGACACAGAGGGTATTACCAGTGCAACCCTGTGGGAGACGCACAAAGCGTACATTAGAGGGATTTTAATCGCTGAGGACGCAAAAAAAAAAAACGAGAGAAAAAGCAAAATCATTACCCTGAGGAAAGAGATAGAGACTCTAGAACGCGAACATAAAGCGCAGAGACTTAAAGAGACTTACCATAAACTAATCTTAAAAAGAGACGCACTCAAAGAGATCATGGAACAAGAAGCAAGGTATAAACTAAACTGTATATCCAAAGAGAGATATATATGGGGAAATAAACCAAGTAAACTCTTAGCTAAAATGGCCCAAAAAAAGAAAGCTAGGAATTATATCGAGAAAATTAAAGGTAAAAATGGGAAATTGGTTTATGCAACCAGTGACATCGCGGATACATTTAAAAAATACTATGAGGACCTATACACTATAAAACATCCAGGACGACAGGAAGGGGAAAGGGAGGTTGAGACCCGAGGGTTCCTTGATAATGCAGGACTTCCTAGACTAGAGGAGATGGAAAGCCTTACCATCGACCGCCCCATAACCGAGGAAGAAATAAAAAGGGCCATAAATTCCACTACTGGTGGTAAGAGTCCGGGGCCAGATGGGTTTTCCACCTTTTATTACAAGAGATTCAGTAACATTCTGATACCGAGGCTGTGTAAATATTTTAACGGATTAGGGTCGGAATTTGAAACTAGCAGGGGAGCTACAGCGGCAGTGGTTGCAATAATGTTGAAGGAAGGCAAGGATAGCTCTCTCTGTTCGGGATACAGACCCATTTCTCTGTTAAATACAGATATTAAACTCTTTGCAAAAATTCTGGCGGGCCGCCTGAAGGGGGTTATGCCCTTTTTGGTGCACTCCGACCAGGTAGGCTTTGTCCCCAACAGAGAGGGCAAAGATAATAGCCTAAGGGCAATCCTTTTACTTCAGACCATAAGGCAGAATGAGGCCCCAGGCCTATTCCTGTCAGTTGATGCTGAAAAAGCATTCGACAGGGTAGACTGGGGGCTCATGATGGAAACCCTCACTGTGATGGGAATAGGAAGTAGGATGTCTAGCTGGATTAAAACATTATATCATCACCCTACCGCACAAATAAAAATCAATGGCTCTCTATCGGAACCTTTTGAGATGAAAAACGGGACGAGGCAGGGGTGTCCATTATCCCCCCTCCTCTTTATCCTATCCCTAGAGCCGTTGCTGGCTACCATTCGTAACGATCCGGACATCAAGTGAGAGTGGAAGGGGAGGAACATAAACTATCGGCCTTCGCCGACGATATATTATTTTATGTAACCAACCCAGTTAAATCTATCCCCAAGCTCTCTAGAGTGTTGCAACAATACGGCGCTATCTCCAACTTCAAAATTAACGTAACCAAATCAGAGATCTTGAATATTAATTTAAATAAAAGAGAGGTAAATTTGGTTAAGGAGGTATGCGCGTTCCCCTGGACCAAAGAACTCAAGTACCTAGGAATAAAACTTGCCAATACAATACAGAAGATGTACAAAATAAATTATATTCCCTTATTAAACGAGATCAAGAATGAATTTAAAAAAACGATAAATAAACCCAGATCATGGTTTGGACGCATAAACATGTTGAAGATGGTGGTAGTCCCCAAGATTCTATACAAATTCTTACTACTTCCAATTGCTCTTCCCCAGCAATTTTTGAGGATCCTTAACACCCTGCTACTAAATTATGTTTGGAAAAATAAAAAGCATAGACTATCCCTCTCCATAATAAAACAGGGCAAGCCACTTGGCGGCCTGGCAGTCCCGGACATTAAAAGTTATTACAAGGCGGCGGTCCTATCGCGGGCGGTAGAGTGGGCTAGGGATAGGATAGATAAAAGGTGGGTACAAATAGAGAAGGCGCTAACAAACAATTACCTGAATAATATTATTTGGATCCCTGCACAACATAGAGCACTAGATCACAAAACACACGATATTACACGAGACACTTTAAGAATGTGGGACAGGACGCAGGCACAATTAGAAGGGAAATTCAATTCCCCATTAATGAATCTAAAAGAAAACTCTTATTTCCCACCGGGGGAAAAAAAAATAGGAGGGAACTGGATTAGGAGAGACACAGTGCACCTGGGTGATATTATAAAAAATGGAGAGATAATGACCTATGGAGATTTGAAAGCCAAAACGGATTATTGGAATCTGGATAAGTGGCATTATCTCCAGTTGACTCACTTTGTGCGGCACCTCCCCCGCCCACTACGGACGGAGGCGGAGCTGACTTCACTTGAGAAAATTTGTAAATCTACAAATTCTAGGGGCACAATCACTAAATTGTACGGGTTACTGGTTAAATTGGGAACCCGGGGCGAAGCACCTTTTATAGATAAATGGGAAAGAGAGTTAGGGGTTACGAGGGGGACTAACACTGTTTCAAGGATTACTCAATTAACTCACACTTCTGCGATAGATACACGAACAGCTGAAGTAAATTATAAGTGCCTCTCAGGATGGTACATTACCCCTGACAAAGTAAACAAATTTAAAGAAGGTTATACCGCAGACTGCTGGAGGGGCTGCCTAGAAAGAGGTACGATGGCCCATATATGGTGGCATTGCCCTAAAATTCAAACGTATTGGGACATAATATTGAGCCAAATAAAGATTATCACGGGAGAGGAGATCAAGAAAGACCCATGGGCCGTCCTCTTTCATTGCAGCCAAGAAGGCGTAAAAAAATACAAGCAGTCCCTACTCCCCCACCTTTTAAACGCTGCCAAGAGACTTATCCCTAAGAAGTGGCAGGAGACGGAAAGCCCACATATTTGGAGTTGGATAGACGCGGTGGAGGAAACATATAGACTAGAGGAGCTGAGGGATGGCTATCTGGAGAAGAATAGCGAACACAGGGAGAAATGGGGAAAATGGAAGGAATATAAAAAAACATGGAGCTATGCGGAGAGAGTAAGGGTCTGACTAAGCGGGGAGTTCGCCAATTCTCCCCTTTCTCTCTCATTTTAATGCGAGACAATATATTTCTTTCCTTCCCCGCATCTCTCCTATCTACATCTGACCTATTTTCCCCCATTTTCCTACCCTTACCCGAACAGAAGAGGATAAGTCTTCTTCCTAACCCCATTACTTAATACTTTACTTATTGTTGTTTTCCTTTTTATTTTTTATTTTTTGTGTGGTTTTTTTTCTTTTTGATCTTATTCATAGGACGGGCAGGGGACCCCTGGGAGCCATGAGGGGAGGGAGGGGGGGTGCAAATATTAAATATATATATACATATATGTAAAAAAAAAAAAAAAAAAAAAAAAAAAGATAGTGAACAGAATATATACCACACATGATGCAAACCGCAAATAGAGACGCAAGAAGCACCGGATCATGAGCGGGTTTCTAGTATATTGGTAATAAGCTGAGGTGGTCAAAGAAAAAAAAAAAAAAAAAGAAGTTATTCATGCTGATAGCAGAGGAAATAAGCAGCAGACAGTAATTACACTTTGGGGGAAGACTTACTAAAACTAGAGTGTGTAAAATCTGCATAGAAACCTTCAGCTTCCATGTTTAAGGCCTCATGCACACTGGCCTTTTCTTGCCGTTTTTACAGCAGCGGTTTTTGGCTGTAGACGTTTTTTTCTACAGTCATTAAACCCTCCATCATGTTATCCTATCTGTCCATGCACACATAGGCTGGTATTAGCAGTTTTGGGCAGTGGCGTTCTTGAGCACTTAAAAAAAAACTAGTGGGTTCTGAGAGACGTTTTTCAGGTGTAAAACCGCTCCAACGCTGATAAACGCCAATAAACGCTCAAAAACTTCACTTACTAGCGTTTAACGTTTTTTTGATCCATTGAAAAAAGAAAAAGAAAAAAAACTCTAAAAACCGCTATTGCAAAACGCAGATTTTTTTTTGAAAAACTCACTGCAAAGCTACTGCGGTTTTATAACGTTATTTTAACATCCAGTGTGCATGAGACCTTATTGTCAAAGCTTAACCTCCCTGGCGGTATGATTATTTCAGAAAAAAGGTGCTGAAAGCGGTACAATTATTTGCAAAGAAATTTGGCGTTTTATACTGTAGGCCTGTAATTCTTAGGAATAACTCACTTAAATCAGACCAAACAAGAGTCTAGTAGGCATCCCGGGTATGAAATTTTTTTAAAAACAAAATTATAAATTATAATATAATAAATAATTATAAATAATTATAACACATAATAATATAATTATAATAAAACATTTTCAATAATGTAATCAACTCAAAATCACTGAAATTTGCTCAGTTGCAGAATTGTCGCTGTCATTACTTTTATTTTTTTTATGACGAATTTCCCCACAAATCGCTATCGCACAATTCTGCAAGTGATTATAATTTATTATCGCTGTTTTCTAGCTGATCTAAAACCATTTTTGACATAAAGGGACACTTTTGGTTGCTATGGACAATCTACAGTTTGCAGGGAGAAAGAAAGGTTTTTATTATATAAAAGTACATGTAGGACACTGGGCAGACCACTAGGGACAAGGGGGGGGGTGTGTATTTTTTACATACAGTACTGTAATATATAAGATTACAGTATACTGTATGTAAGGTGTTTGTTTACCTTTTTGAATTTGGCGCCGTTCTCCGTCCCCGTGCGTCGTAACGTCGCAGGGAACGGAGATCGGCGGCACAGGAGGACACTGTCTGAATCGAGCGAGGTCCCGCTCGCTCACACAGCGCGGTGGCATCGCTGGATCCAGGGACAAGGTAAGTAAACCATGCCTGTGGATCTAGCGAGGCGAGCCCGAGTCTGACTCGGGGTTACCGATCGTAGCCAAAAAATCTCACCCAGACTCGGGAATACCGCCAGGGGGGTTAATTAAACAAGCTGAAGTTAGAAGCTGATTGGCTACCCTGCACAGCTGCACCAAATTCTGAGCGCACCAGTTTTAGTAAATCTCTCCCAGTGCTCTTAACTGATACAAGTACACACTATAGATGCATATTCTTTGTTCATATTTCATGTCTGAGGTTTACAACCACTTTAACTGAACAACCTGATAGAAGCTGATTGGTCGCCATGCGCAACTGCTCCAGTTTTGATCAATTCCCTCAGTGTCCCATGTAAGAGGCACTTATGGGTCTTGTAGTTAGGGTTGCCACCTTTTCTTCAATCCAAACCAGAACACTTTAGCAGCGCACAGCATTTTTTAAGGGGGAACACTGTGGACTCACCACAGCCACCACTTACATCAGAATTCCCCCTTAAATCATGGTTCCCAAAACCCTCCTTACATCAGAGTCCACAGAGTGCCCCTTACATCTGAGTCCCCACTCGCTTGGAGACGGGACAGAGAAGGGAGGGAGGGGACCTATGCACTTGACGGTTGTGATACTTGGTTAGTTGGGGCGCATAGGTGTGTGAAACCTGGGCAGCAGGGGGAATCTGCTCTACACTGGGAAATTAGGGTGTGCCCAGGCACGCCTAGGTTTGGGGGCCACAGTCCGGTCTGAATAATATGTCTGGGTTTCAGGCGATCTGAAACCTGGACATGTGATTCAAAACCCAGACTGTCCAGGTGAATACTGGATGGGTGGCAACCCTACTTGTAGTGGAGCAACAAACAGATTTATAGAGCAATGTTTTGATAAGGCACTCACCTTGAGAAACTAATAAATATGTTTGTGTCGTTTTATCACGAGACCCGCGAGTGCCTATATATATATATATATATATATATATATATATATATATACATACATACACATACATATACACACACACTGTATATATATATATATATATATATATATATATATATATATTTATTTATTTACCGTATTTATCCGCGTATAACACGCACCCTAACTTTAAGAGGGAAGTTTCAGGGAAAAAAATTCCACATCCCCCTGCGTATAACATGCAGGCACAGTTTACCCTCTATTTTCAGGGTAAAAAAGTGAGTGTTATACGCCAATAAATACAATATATATATTATATATATATATATATATATATATATATATATATAAATATATGCACACCCTTATTATGATTGGTTAAAGGGGTGTTCCAGCCTTTTTTTACGTTTATTAAAAGTCAGCAGCTACAAAAAGTGTAGCTGCTGGCTTTTAATAAACAGACACTTACCTGCTCCACGGTTCCAGCGATGCGCCGGCTGGGGCTCCGCTCCTCGCCCCCCCTCGCCAGCCGGCGTCTTCATTCCTAGTGTGGGCACCCGGCAGTGACAGCTTTCGGCTTCACGGTCCGGCACCCATTGCGCATGCGCAAGCGGCACTGCGCATGCGCGAGTGGCGCCGTCCGATTGGACAGGCGCTCGCCTACAGGGCTGCAATAAGGCGATTAAGCTATTCGCCTTACCAGCCCCTCGGTGGAAGGAGGAAGTGGGACAGGAAGTCCCCCCCCCCCCAAAAAAAATGACATGCCAAATGTGGCATGTAAGGGGGGAAGGAGTGGATTAAGCGGAAGTTCTATTTTTAGGTGGAACTCCGCTTTAAGTGGTGCACTTTGTTAGTTACTTTTGATTTTATGTAACAAAAAAAATAAATAAATCTGGCCTATATTTTTATCCACTAATTGTTCCCAAACATTGAAAGCTAGTCATTAAAATAATCAAAATCATCAACACAGGCTTTATTCCTGGGCACACAGCCTAGCAGGCAAAAAAAAGATTGTACCTGCGTCAGCTGGCAGAGAATTGGTAATCAGAGTTGTTCAGTGTAATGGCCAAAAGCGCCTGAAAATTAAATAACGGAATCAACAACTGCAGAACTTAATGAGATGCAATTATTGTTAACAAATAATTCTACCCCTTAATCCTGGCTGCTAATGTTACTAAAAGGTATTTTAGATGTACTACATGCACAGCTAAGTTAGATAGAAAATAATGTTACTCCTCACTGTGTAACATAACTGCAAATTAATTAGGATAATAAGCAGTTTTAAACCTAAAAACAAAAAGGTAATATTTTGGCAGTTTACCCATCTGTAAATGTTGTGGCTGCATTCATTTTCATTTTTTAGGTTGTTATCTACTTTACTTTCACCTGATGATCTGGCCAGTAAGACACTCCCTGTCTTACGTTGTGTGCTCTCTGTATGGAGACACCCTTGGACAGCTACATTGTAAATCCGAGAGGGGAGTGTAAAGCCTCATACACACAATCAGATTGTTTTGACGGGAATTGTGTGATGACAGGCTGTTGTCAGAAAATCCAGACAAATGTTGGATAGTATGCTTTAAAATTTTCCGCCAACAAGTGTGTGTTGTGGGATTTTCCATCAGACAAAAGTCCAAAGTACAAATACGCATGCTCGGAATCAATGCTCACCAAACACGACATTAGCAGAAGGTGCCTAAAGGGTGGCGCTAAAGAGCTGAAAAAACACATAGTTTTGTGTTTTTTTGGTGACAGTTGTGTGCCGTTTGTATGCAAGACAAATTCCTGACCAACTCTCTTCGGACAAAAGTCCTACGCTTTGTCTGCGGAAAATCCGATCGTGTGTGAGAGGCTTAAGATGCACTAGAAGACTAATGCCGCGTACAGACGATCGGACATTCCGACAACAAAAATCGTGGATTTTTTTCCGATGGATGTTTGCTCAAACTTGTGTTGCATACACACGGTCACACAAATGTTGCCGGAAATAAGGAAAATCGAGAACGCGGTGACGTACAACGCGTACAACGAGCCGAGAAAAATTCAAGTTCAATAGCCAGTTCAATAGCCAGTGCAGCTCTTCTGCTTGATTCCAAGCATGCGTGGAATTTTGTGCGTCGGCGTTGTGTACACACGCTTGGAATTTCCAACAACAAGTTTTGTTGTCGGAAAAGTTTGAGAACCAGCTCTCCAATTTTTGTTGTTGGAAATTCCGACAGAAAATGTCCAATGGAGCCTACACACGGTCGGAATTTCCGACAACAAGCTCCCATCGAACTTTTGTTGTCGGAAATTCCGACCGTGTGTAAACGGCATTAGGTTGCATTAACACCAGGATGGTTTGAATCATAGGCAAATCTGCGCAAATCAGTGAGCAATTTCAAAACGCTCTGCTAAAATGACAAATCGCACAATGTGAAATTCTCTGCTTAGGGAGCCCTGATTGCTCGGTTCTCTGTGTTAGAGTCAGCGAGGGACTGATGCTGCATCCACCTAGGCAAGTAGAATTCTGCAAAAAAAATGTTTTAACCACTTCAGCCCCAGAAGAATTTACCCCCTTCCTGACCAGAGCACTTTTTGCGATTCGGCACTGCGTCACTTTAACTGACAATTGCGCGGTCGTGTGACGTTGCACCCAAACAAAATTTACGTCCTTTTTTCCCACAAACAGAGATTTCTTTTGATGGTATTTGAACACCTCTGCGGTTTTTATTTTTTGCGCTATAAACAAAAAAAGTGGGGGTTATTTACGAAAGGCAAATCCACTGTCGGGAGCAGTAATGACTGTTGTGTCACTTGTATCCCAGCCCCCCCCCCCCCACAGTTAGAATCCCTGTGTGTCAAAATTGTCCGATGTGTCCGCCATAATAGCGCAGTCCCAATAAAAAAAAAATCTATGTGAGCAAGGCAGATCGCCATTCTGTGAGATAGAAAGGCTGTCATCCTGTGTTCCTACAAAGCAGGAACATGGATCTCTGCCTTTCCACAGTACAAGCACCCCCACACACAGTTAGCAAACTCTCCCTAGGCACATGTGTAACCCTTTGATCACCCCTGATGTTAACCCCTTTCCTGCCAATGTCATTAGTACAGTGACAGTGCATATTTTTAGCACTGATCACTGTATTAGTGTCACTGGTCCCCAAAAAGTGTCCTTTAGGTTTCCGATTTGTCTGCTGCAATCCCGCTATAAATCACTGATTGCCACCATTACTAGTAGCATAAAAAAATACATAAATCTATCCCATATTTTGTAAATGCTATAACTGTTGTGCAAACCAACCAATAAACGCTTATTTGGATTTTGTTTGCCAAAAATATGTAGCAGAATACATATTGGCCCAAATTGATAAAGAAATTAGATTTTTTACATTTTATTATTGGATATGTTCTATAGCAAAAAGTAAGAAATATATACAATGCCTTGCGAAAGTATTCGGCCCCCTTGAACTTTGCGACCTATTGCCACATTTTAGGCTTCAAACATAAAGATATAAAACTGTAATTTTTTTTTGAAGAATCAACAACAAGTGGGACACAATCATGAAGTGGAACGAATTTTTTTGAATATTGCAAACTTTTTTAACAAATAAAAAACTGAAAAATTGGGGGTGCAAAATTATTTAGCCCCCTTAAGTTAATACTTTGTAGCGCCAACTTTTGCTGCAATTACAGCTGTAAGTCACTTGGGGTATGTCTCTATCAGTTTTGCACATCGAGAGACTGAAATTTTTGCCCATTCCTCCTTGCAAAACAGCTCGAGCTCAGTGAGGTTAGATGGAGAGCGTTTGTGAACCGCAGTTTTCAGTTCTTTCCACAGATTCTCGATTGGATTCAGGTCTGGACTTTGACTTGGCCATTCTAACACCTGGATATGTTTATTTGTGAACCTTTTCATTGTAGATTTTGCTTTATGTTTTGGATCATTGTCTTGTTGGATGACAAATTTCGGTCCCAGTCTCAGGTCTTTTGCAGACTCCATCAGGTTTTCTTCCAGAATGGTCCTGTATTTGGCTCCATCCATCTTCCCATCAATTTTGACCATCTTCCCTGTCCCTGCTGAAGCAAAGCAGGCCCAAACCATGATGCTGCCACCACCATGTTTGACAGTGGGGACGGTGAGTTCAGGGTGATGAGCTGTGTTGCTTTTACGCCAAACATAACGTTTTGCATTGTTGCCAAAAAGTTTGATTTTGGTTTCATCTGACCAGAGCACCTTCTTCCACATGTTTGGTGTGTCTCCCAGGTGGCTTGTGGCAAACTTTAAACACTTTTTATGGATATCTTTAAGAAATGGCTTTCTTCTTGCCACTCTTCCATAAAGGCCAGATTTGTGCAGTATACGACTGATTGTTGTCTTATGGACAGAGTCTCCCACCTCCCACCAGATCTCTGCAGTTCATCCAGAGTGATCATGGGCCTCTTGGCTGCATCTCTGATCAGTCTTCTCCTTGTATGAGCTGAAAATTTAGAGGGACGGCCAGGTCTTCGTAGATTTGCAGTGGTCTGATACTCCTTCCATTTCAATATTATTGCTTGCACAGTGCTCCTTGGGATGTTTAAAGCTTGGGAAATCTTTTTGTATCCAAATCCGGCTTTAAACTTCTCCACAACAGTATCTCGGACCTGCCTGGTGTGTTCCTTGTTCTTTATGATGCTCTCTGCGCTTTAAATGGACCTCTGAGACTATCACAGTGCAGGTGCATTTATACGGAGACTTGATTACACACAGGTGGATTCTATTTATCATCATTAGTCATTTAGGTCAACATTGGATCATTCCGAGATCCTCACCGAACTTCTGGAGAGAGTTTGCTGCACTGAAAGTAAAGGGGCTGAATAAATTTGCACGCCCAATTTTTCAGTTTTTTATTTGTTAAAAAAGTTTGAATTATCCAATAAATTTCGTTCCACTTCATGATTGTGTCCAACTTGTTGTTTCTTCAAAAAAATACAGTTTTATATCTTTATGTTTGAAGCCTGAAATGTGGCAAAAGGTTCGCAAAGTTCAAGGGGGCCCGAATACTTTCGCAAGGCACTGTATATATATTTTTTAATTGTCTGCCTGTAATTGTTTATAGCGCAAAAAATAAAAACCGCAGAGGGGATCAAATACCACCAATAGAAAGCTCTATTTGTGGGGAAAAAAAATACATCAATGTTATTTGGGTACAGCGTGCAATTGTCAGTTAAAATAACGCAGTGTTGTATCGCAAAAACTGGCCTGGTCCTGAAGGGGGGGTAACATACTTAGAAGTCCCAAATATGAAAAAAATTAAAATTAAATAAGGTTAAAAAGATAATTATTGGTGCTACCCATAGCAACCAACCACTTGAAATTTCTTACTGCCACCAGAAAGAGAAGATGATTGGCTGATATAGACAACATCTCCTTCTCTTATTTCCGCACTTTTATAGAAAATTTGGTAAAATGAAATACAATTGACTGATTTGCAAACAGAAGATACAGTGTTTAAAAAATATCATACCACAAGGAATTGCAAACTCGGAACCTGCTGTGTTTATTGAGTGCCGACCAGCCATATCAGCCCATGTGATTTATGCTCCATAGCAACAGCAGATTTCCTGAATAACTTAAACCAGTCTTAGAATAGGTTATCTCCAGGGATCTGCTCCTCAGGCACTGTAAAAAAAAAACTGTTTTCTTGCTGTGCCCCCGAGTGACGAGCAATATGAAGAAGAAGCGAGACGCCAAGAAAAAAGGTTCTATACACGACATGTGTGATTACATAGAAAAGGCATGCTAATTAGGGTCTCAGAATTAAAGGAGAACTCTGAGCAGAACACAAAACACATTCATAAATCAGAAAAGCGAACGGCCATATACCCTGAAATGACATGGGTTGAAAAGGCTGATTGTAGGTTTAGGGCAGTTCCTTGTAGTTACAATCATTTTTATGTATAGCCTGGAGAAAAACAAATGTTAAAGGTTGGGTTTACAACAGAGGTGCAGTAACATCTGCACTGTGTAGATACCGGTGAAGGTCCAAATCCAAAGATCTAAATGTAACCTTGAATGGGTTGGATTTGGTGCCAGCGTCTCAGCGCTGCTTTTCTTGGCACAGGGACCTGAAGCTTTTGGCGTTTATCCCAATAAAACAATTTATTTTAATAACCTAGATTAGTATCACATGCAGGATGAAATAGCTACTTGTAACACAATACCTGAAGTTCATATCAGGGAATAATGTGGAAGTAAAATCTAGCAGCCAGTTCTAAAGCCTCGTACACACGACCAATTTTTTTTTTTGCCGAGGAAACCGGTCGTGTGTACATTTTTCGACGAGGAAACTGTCGAGGATCCCGTCAAGCCAAAAAGAGAGCAAGTCTTCTTTTTCCTCGACGGGAATGGAGAAACTTGCCTTGTCGAGTTCCTCGACAGCCTAACAAGGAACTCGACGAGGAAAACGATGCGTTTCACCCGTCGAGTTCCTCGGTCGTGTGTACGAGGCTTAAGGCAACTGTTGACTGTTAATGGCAAGGCAAGCATTTAGGGCAGGGGTTGACAAATTTGCTTGGAATCTAGGAGCCAGCTAAAAAAGTTAGGAGCCAGAAAACGCGCCCCGTCCCGACGAGCTTGCGCGCAGAAGCGAACACATACGTGAGCAGCGACCGCATATGTAAACGGTGTTCAAACCACACATGTGAGGTATCGCCGCGATTGGTAGAGCGAGAGCAATAATTCTAGCCCTAGACCTCCTCTGTAACTCAAAACATGCAACCTGTAGAGTTTTTAAACGTCGCCTATGGAGATTTTAAAGGGTAAAAGTTTGACGCCATTCCACGAGCGTACGTAATTTTGAAGCGTGACATGTTGGGTATCAATTTACTCAGCGTAACATTATCTTTCATAATATTTAAAAAAAATGGGAATAACTTTACTGTTGTCTTATTTTTTATTTTAAAAAAAGTGTAATTTTCCCCCCCAAAAAGTGCGCTTGCAAGACCGCTGCGCAAATACGGGGTGATAGAAAGTATTGCAATGATCGCCATTTTATTCTCTAGGGTGTTAGGATAAAAAATATATATAATGTTTGGGGGTTCTAATTAGAGGGAAGAAGATGGCAGTGAAAATAGTGAAAAATTACATTAGAATTGCTGTATAACTTGTAATGCTTAACTTGTAATACAACTGCCACCACCAGATGGCACCAACTTACACATCTGGTGGTAATAACTTGTAATACCAAGTTTGCCCCCCCTTCCAAGCCAAGTCGCCAGGACCCTATTTCTAGTCGCCATGGCGACCTGGCGCCCAGGATTTGTCGAGCCCTGATTCAGGGGTTGATTTACTAAAGACAAATACACTGTGCACTTTACTCCAGAGCTTAGTAAATGAGCAGAAGCTCTGCTGACTTCCATCATCCAATCATGTGCAAGCAAAAATGCATTTATTTATTTTCCTAGCAGGTGATTGGGTAGATCTAGAAAAGTAAAGCTTTACCTTATTTACTAAGCTCAGGAGTAACTGTGCTTTGCAAAGTCTATTGGCCTTTAGTAAACCAACCCTTAGGGGTTTATTTACCAAAGGCAAATCCACTTTGCACTACAAGTGCAAAGTGCACTTGAAATTGCACTGGAAGTGCAGTCGCTGTAAATCTGAGGGGTAGATCTGAAATGAGGGGAAGCTCTTCTGATTTTATCATTCAATCATGTGCAAGCTAAAATGCTGTTTTTTATTTTCCTTGCATGTCCCCCTCGAATCTACTGTACAGCGACTGCACTTCCAAGTGCACTTTGCACTTGTAGTGCAAAGTGGATTTGCCTTTAGTAAATAACCCCCTAAGTGTTTAGGGCTAAAGTGAACCAGTACCCAGGCCCTATTCATATCTGATTAAGAAGATAAAATCATGTCAATAGTGCAGCAGAAAACATATAACACAGTGAGGAAGGTTTGTGGTCCAGGATGATAGGACAGTAAAAATTAAAAGCAGCCCCCCCCCCCCCCCCACTGTTTCAGAATGCTGACGGCCTGCATACCGGAAGCATTGCGGCCGCTTTATGGGGGCGCTAGACTAATTTGCCTCTTTGCTCAGTCTGCCCCGTTAAGCCTTGTACACACGACCGAGGAACTCGACGGGCGAAACACATCGTTTTCCTCGTCGAGTTCCTTGTTAGGCTGTCGAGGAACTCGACAAGGCAAGTTTCTCCATTGCCGTCGAGGAAAAAGAAAACATGCTCTCTTTTTGGCTCGACGGGATCCTCGACAGTTTCCTTGTCGAAAAATGTACACACGACCGGTTTCCTCGGCAAAAAAAAAATCCCAGCAAGTTTCTTGCTGGTTTTTGCAGAGAAACTCGGTCGTGTGTACGAGGCCTAAGACTGGCGCTACACTAACAGTGTAGCACAAGCCGGAAGGGACTCTTTCCGTGCTGCCCCCGTGCAAAGCGCTACCCTAGGCCTTGTTGGCCTAGGCCAGGATACAGCGTGGCATGTATCACCTATAAACTGGCCCTTTCTTTCTTTGAAGACCCATGCCCTACACTTTACACAGAAAACATTAAAAAAAACACATGAACCACAGAGTATCACAAACTACAGGATATTTTTTAACAGATAGTTTTGTTTTTTATATTACCATAAGGGCAAGGTCTTATTTAATATGTTTGTGAGCATGGTTGCATGCACCACCTTGAGAAAGTCATCATGGTATCTAGATATGGTAAGATCAGAGTCATAATTAACGAGTCACAATTGTGTCATCCAGCAAAACATGAACCCGTCAATTAGAGAATCGTCAACTACACTTGATGCCAACATTAACATTCCAGGAAATCTGCTTGTATGTTCTTGGCTGGCATTGGCATACTATATACTGGCACTTCACTCAGGATTATACATGGCCACGTAATAGTGATTATTACCCTATGATGTTCATCCAGCCCACACATTATTGTTTCCTTAGCAGTAATGAAACCATTTTAATGAATGTTCTTATTTTAGGAACATAAATGTTAGCAACCAATGCAAAATAATTAAAGAGGCTTTCCACACAAACCTTAGCAGTAAAGTGGAGGTTTAGACATAACTAAAATAAAATAAGGGTAAATCTCCCATAGGGTGCACAGACACAGCAATAAAAATATGTCAGCTTTTAACTCTTTACCAATCTACTAAAAATAAATAAACTGTCTGGTATTAAATCTGCTATAGCTCTACTTTACAGTATACCTGTAGTGCACTTGAAATGATCTACAAGGGAGAAATATTGGAGCTGCCATTTCTGATTTGTTTTAAAGGTATTGGCTCTGAGGCCTCGTACACACGACCGTTTTCCTCGATAGAATCCATCAACTTGGTGGGAGAGCTTTTTTGCCTAGGAAACCGGTCGTGTGTACGTTTTTCATCGAGGAAACTGACGAGGAAAAAAGAGAACATGCTCTCTTTTTATTCGACGGGGGTCTCAATTACCTCGTCGTGTTCCTTGTTGGGCTCGTTTTTGATGAGAAACGTGTGTATGCTAAGAAACCTGCGCATGCTCAGAATAAAGTATGAGACGGGAGCGCACCTTCGGTAAAAGTAGCGTTTGTAATGGAGATAGCACATTTGTCACGCTGTAACAGACTGAAAAGTGCAAATCGTCTCTTACCAAACTTTTACTTAACACGCAGTAACATGAGATTAGCAAAAGCAGCCCCAAGGGTTGTGCCAGTGGAATCGAACTTCCCCTGCCATTGTATGTGTTGTACGTCACCGCGTTTGAGAACAAGGAGATTTTGTCTTGACAGTGTGTACGCAAAGCAAGCTTGTCGAGTTCCTCGACAAGCCTAACAAGGAACTCGTTGAGGAAAACGATATGTCTTTTCCGAAAAGTTCCTTGGTCGTGTGTACGAGGCCTCAGCTATAATCATCCTGATCCTTTCTTTACCACCTTGGAACAAGTATGCTGACAGTGAAATCTGAAATGTTTGACAGGTACAGTATGTGTCAGGCCCCGTACACACGACCGAGGAACTCGACGTGCCAAACACATCGAGTTCCTCGTCGAGTTCAGTGTGGAAGCCGCCGAGGAACTCGGCGGGCCGACTTTTGCCATTGAACAACGAGGAAATAGAGAACATGTTCTCTATTTCCTCGCCGTGGTCCTCGTCGGCTTCCTCGGCCGAAAGTGTACACACGGCCGGGTTTCTCGGCAGAATTCAGCTCTGAACCGAGTTTCTGGCTGAATTCTGCCGAGAAACTCGGTCGTGTGTACGGGGCCATAGAATCAGCAGTAGCAACATCCGAAATGTCAAGTTTTTCCGTTTTCTTTATAGACGGTAATGTAACAATTCACATATATTACTAGTAGAGCATCTTGAAACCTGAACAATCTGGACACTCAGAATGGTAGTCTTTGGAGCTCCGAGAGATCTGGCTCACCTCTTCATTTTGCAAAGGGATACAATTGGTCATTGCAGTCATCACATTTAAAAAGTGTAGATCCAGTCAAAACCTAACTGAGCTATAATCTACTCCCACCTCCAATCTAAGCCTATTTTATCTACTTAGTAAAAGGAAAGATGTCTATACTTACCTATTCTGAAGTTGCTCCACTCCCGTCAGATATCTCATAATCTCGCCAGCGCCAGCTTCAGTGCATAGGAGAGATTGCTGACAATGCCTGCAGAGGCTGGGTGGTGACATCAACCCATAGGCACATTATGGGGCATCCGTTGTCCCCTGTCCCTCCTCTACACTGAAGCTGGCGCTGGGACCCGATCATGTAACTGGACCAGAGTGGCCTCAGCATAGGTAAGTAGAGACTTCTCTGTCCAGGGTAGATAAAATAGAAATAGAATAGGGTAAGATTAGATTTTAGCTTAGTTAGGATTTGACCGGAATTGCACTTGAAGGACTGGTAAACTGCAATCTACTACCTTTTTTTTGGGGGGGGGGGTTAATACAACCTTAAATATGGCAAATATAACTCCACAGCCCACTACATAACAATACAAAGTGGAAAGCGAAGTAAAAAGGTAAAAAAGGTAAGCAGCAATTAATAAATTTTTTAACGCTATGTGAATGGGAACCAGGGCCGCCAGGGGCCCGATGGGTATTATTTTTTTTTGTCTGACTCCTCCCCACCTTTATCAACTTTTGGCCATTTCGTTAACACAACCCCCCCCCCGCTTATCAGCTCGCGGCAGGAGAGAGAGAGGGCCCCCCCCCCCTGGTTTTCTGCTCCAGGGGGGCCCTGCCTAAAGCTTTGTAAGGGGCCCTGCCTAAAGCTTTGTAATGGCTGCCCTGATGGGAACATGTCACAAAGTAGTGTTATCCCAATTTGGCTGTGAGAGTTATATATATATTTGTACTTTAGCTCAAAGGTAAGTGTAGTCATTCACTCTGTACAGAACAATGTTTTAAATCCTAAATCTGTTAACATATCCTCATCTGTTTCTTATACGGAACAGAAATGTTTTCTTAGCAGGGTTTTTGTTGTTCTTGGATGTAATGTGAGCTATTTGGAGCTGACATAAACTTGGACAGTACAGTGAGTGTTGGAACACGTGTTGAACTTGTTACTGTTTGAAAGTCTCTCTTACCATTGTCATCCAGCAAGAAATCATCCTGGTAACGGAACTTTTCTGGTCCGCAAGCAATAAAAATGTCATCATCACCAAAGAAATCCTGAAGGCACATCACCTGAAAAGAGAGGTTATATAATTACAGATTACCATTACATCTTAAATTCACTTCCTCGCCGACAGCCTACATAATGAAATCAGTAGGGAGTCTGCAATAGAGACGTGCAAGAAACAGACACCTGTTTTCAGTCAGATGTGCACATTAATACATTTTAATCCACAATAATGGTCAACGCCTACAATGTCCTCCTCAGCTAGGTAGGGCTTTACTCCTAAGACCTCATGTATAGTGGATGTATAGCTCAGATGCATAAGACTATATTGTTTAGGTGTGGGTGGAGGGCAGAGGAGCACCATCCAGCCCCACTGCTGGTGGCCTGTAAAACTCCATGAGAGGCTGAAAGCTGCTGTGACTCAACGGGGATGGATAGTGTACAGATTGGTACTAAAGTTTAGGGTAGTATGTGCCCATCGACGAATGCTCAGAATGCAGAACACTTGTGTTGTGGGCATTCATTTCTGGAGCATACTGCACTAAACATTAGTACCACTCAGTGCACCATCCAACCACAGCAGCTGTTTTACACGGTAATGGTGCACACACACTATACTTTAAAGCAGAACTAAAAGTGAAACTTTTTATTTTCGTTTTGGATAGAGGAAAGGAAGGTTAAGACCCCTTTCAAGTTTTATTGACATCTGTTACCTATTGAAGAATTCTCCTTTTATTTCCTGTCCTATAACCAAAACAGGAAGTGAGAGGAAATCCCTCTAAAATGTGGGAATGCCTGGCTGTCACCAGAACTAGTTTTCCCATTGAAAGATTTACCCTCTAATTCTGTGCTGGTGACAACCTAAAATTTGGGATCTTTCACTCCTAGGGATTACAGTCACCAGGGCAAATATAGACAGCGAATTACCCTAAAAGGTAAAGATAAAAACCTGATATAGAACAGTTGGAGTTGGCTTTAGAGAAGGCAAGACGCGTTGACCAAGCTGCCTTGAGGAAGAGGTTTCTTAGCTAAACTTCCACAACTACCATTCCTTTGTCCAAGGAGACCATCTCTGTGGCCATTGAGGATACAAGAATCACTAAAGCTCATTTAAAGATGGCTCAACCTAGAAAGAATCGGACGCCTGTTAAGCGTCAAACTCATGGCCGACGGATGACAAGCAGAGCTCCTATACAAACACCTTCTAAGCAACGCAGACCTGTCTCCTACATCTTCCGCATTAGGAAGGTCCGCACAGGTCTTCGCCCCAAGTTTAGAATGTCCACCAAAGCTCGGAGTGCCATGTCCTCATTTGTTAAAAACCTGTGTGACAAGATGGCCATAAGTGTTCTGATGCCCAGAACCCTAACCAAGCATGCCTTATCGAAGGACAACAAAGTGCTGAGCAATTACAACCTGAGAAAGTCACATTAAAAGGCATCACACAGCACCAGAAAATGATATGTAACTCAATAAATATATTACAATCGAAAAAAAAAAAACTGATATAATCCCTCTCCACTCTATCCAAAACTAACAACTAAAAAATAAAAAAACAATTGTTTTTAGTTATACTTTAACCTTCACAGAAGAGGAAAGAACGCCATCTTTGAATGGTTACCTGATCTAGGGGAGGGACTAGATACTTATAGGTACTTATTCCGGATGTTTCCCAACAACCAGTCTATCACAGCTGTGTACAGTGTACTGTACACAGAAAATAAAATAAAAATTGCTAGGGGAAGTGAAGAGACTGCTTGTCTTTTCTGCCTCCAGCAATTTTTATTTTTAGAGTTTTGTCTTGCTTTAAAGTAAGTGTGATGATGATTTTTTTCCTAATTTATTCTGCTGAAGGCACTAATCAGTTTAACCCCAAGTGAAGATCTATAGTTCATTAAGTTAATAACATGCAGGCAAAATCCAGCCTCCAAAGACCAACCTTAATAATCCCTTCCACCCTGGTTTACAATATTTAAAGCTGGATTTAAAGAAAATAATTAAAATGAAGTGTTATGCATAATGCATAATTTACCGACGTCCTAACTGGTGCCACAAAGCCACACTTAATAGGTAACTTCACTTTAGCATAAAAAAATAGCAAATAATAATAATAATAATAATAAATATATATAAAACATATACAGGTGCACAAAGATATACAATACCCCAAGACATAAAGATGTTAATTAATGCCTACCATACAGGTGAATTCTTTCTTTTCCAATATTTTTTTTTAAATGGGTGTACGACATACAAAACATGTCATGTGCTTTTACCCAGTAGATTTTCAAACCAAAGGCTCCCAAAATATCTGCATAGCACATATTCTGAAGCAACATGATTAGACTGAACCATTACTTATGTATTTAAAATGAAATAAGGTGATGAAAACAGAGACCTGTAAATCAAAAGAGTTTGCAACTACCATGACAATGCTAATGTGAGCTGCTGCACACCAGTAGTGTATTTACCGTAGGTTTTGTGCTGCCCTAGGCCTGACTAAACTCATGCACCCCCTAATTTAAATATGACCCACCCCTTCCTGTCAAGGCCACAAACCTTTCTGTTTAAGACCCGCCCTGAAATTTTCGAGTGGGGACACTAGTTCTGAGGGCCTTGGGGGGGGGGCAATGGATTCCCTTAATTTGCATAGATTTCCTCTCACTTCCTGTTTGGCTATGGGGCAGGAAGTGACAGGAAATATCTGCAATGGGACAGGGATGGTAAAAAATTAACTGACAGGGGCTATAACCCTCCCTTACTCTATCCCCAAAAAAAAGTTGCTGCTTTATGGAGGTGCTAGACTAAATTGCCTCTCAGCCCAGTCCATCCCATGAGACTGGTGCTACACTAACAGTGTAGCACAAGCCGGCGGGGACTCTTTCCATTCTGCCCCCCTGCAAAGTGTTGCCCTAGGCTTGGGCCAGGATACAACAATTCTGCACACATGAACAGATACCATAAACACGAATAAAGGGAAAGAAACTAGGAAGCTCTGGAGCAACTGTTCTTGCAGAGTGAAACTGCACTTTGGAAAATGCACAGTCTATTTGGCTTTAGTAAATCAACCATATGTCTCCTGAAAGGTAACATATCCACGAGTCCAATATTTCTTCGAATAAAGGTCATTTATCATGCACTGTAGCCAACAATATTTCTCTTATGATTATCCATGATAGCTTTGATTTTATCAGTGAGAACTGAATAGACGAGAACCTCCATGACCTTGCAATTGCTATCCTGGCTGCTAAGAATATAAATAAAGTGAATTCTTTCATTAGATATATGCACCGTGTTGCTCGCTGCGTTTGCGTCCATGAACGGAGTATGACTTCAATAACAGAGATTTGTATGCTTGGTCATTCTTATATGGATTCCATATAAGTACTTCCTCCCTGCCCAGTTTCCGGTGGTCTTACGAGGGCTGTATACAAAAGGCACCTGCTTTTTATCAGCGAAGTCAGAACTCAACAGAATTCATTCCTTTCCGTAGGAATAGGGTCTCCATGGAAACAGTTACATCATGATGATGCTCAAACCATGTCACTGGAGTAGACAACATCATAATAAATTAGCTTCCTTTAAAAAAGTGACCTCAATAAATTTCCCTCAAAAAAAAATAAAAATAATAATTAGATGCGAAAAGAAGAAAACATCCTGTACTTACAGAACAAACACATTAGCTGTTTCTAGGTGTAACATCATCCGCTGCTATTGTAATGACTGATTAAAGGAGATTTTTTATAACAAGGCAAGAATAATTATACTAGGCTAATCTTCTGCTACAGTTTGTTACTAAGCAGCTTGTGACAATGACGTGAAGGCTAAGCAGCTGCCCCCGTTTTCAGCACTTCAGGTGAGGAAAGTGTTACCTAATCCTCAGGATGAAGGCAGAAAGAACATGGAGTGCAAGAAACCAAAAATTGTGATGTTCTTATAGCAAATAATTAGTAAATCCTCCTACCAGATGTGAGTAAATAGAACCTAGATAGTTTCTTTGGGCAAAACATAAAATTGTGTCTGCTCCAGTTTTCATAAAAAAAATATAATTTCTTATACAATGGCAATGGTTAAAAAGTAACTCCACTTTTTCTAAGAAAAAAAACCTCCCCTCTGGGTGCTAAATTTACAGGGATATTAACAAACTTTATTGCAGATTCCTACCGGTTTCTGCTCTGAAGAAATAGCTGGTTGTACATCAAATACTGATTTTGAATGCAAGTGACTAATTTATTTTAATCAGCTGATGCACAATCTGATGAGAAAAGCTGCAGTGTCTGCATCCTTTCAGAAGCGGTTAACCCTTACGGAGTATCTCACCTATAATGACACTTCTGCTGCAGAGGATTCCTAAAACTTGACTAGTAAGTGCAAAGTTCTGTCAAGTCCAGGTACCTACTCTCCCCAAGAAAAGGTATCCAAAAATGTTGGGTGGTGGGGTGGAGGTGGAGAAGGAAAGCAGAACTTCCCCTTTTTGGTTAAGTTTCACTTTAATCTGTTGTGACCTAATACTTTTCAGATTTTAGAATGCTTTTATCTATGTATTAAAGATAAAATTTTGTTGTTGTTATTATTCCTTTTTATTTTTATTTTTTTATGTTGTCTGCCATCTTAACTAAGACCTTGAAACTCAAGTAATGAAAATGGAAACTGAAGTGCCACACCAATGCTACAAGGTCCAGATATAGCTTATTCCAATAAAAGTCAGGAGGACAATCCAAAAAGCATACAATTTGTTTTGGAGGGACAAGAATTCCCAAGTGTGTTTTCTCAATGGATGTAGGAGAAGCACACGTTTTGTTTCCAGCTTTACATCCAAGGAACATAAGAAAGAGCCATTTATCATGTGTTCCACCGAGGGGGGGGGGGGGGGGTTAGCCTACTTACTGCAGTGCCCTTGTGGACTGCAGTATGTGGGCAGGATGAAACACCCCCTCCAAGTTTGCCTTAATGAGCACATTAATAATATTAGGAAGGGGTTCACCAAACATTTGGTATCTAAACATTACCTAAATGTCCATAATAAGGAACCTCCAGAAGTATTTTCTTAGGGATAGACGAATTTAGTCCCCACTGGATGGGAAGTTGCCTTGTAAGAAGTATCTCTAGACTTGAGATGGCATGGATACATAGGTTAAAGACTTATGTCCCCTTTGGTTTAAATTTAGATGTGGATTCAGTTTCGCAGTTTAGGAAGCTGAAAGAAGCAGCTCTGGAGAGAGGAAAAGGTATGCACTTGCTGCTGGTATGGAGGTGTTAAGTATGGGCAAAGGAAATGTTCACTTTAAAGTGGTTGTTAAAACTTACAACACACGTATTGCTACAGGTAAGGCTATATTAGGGCTTACCTGTAGCTACCCTGGATATCTCCTAAACCTGTACAGTTTATGAGATATCCCCTGTGTCTGCATGTGCCAAAGTCATCGGCACATGCGCACTGAAGCAATGGCATGTCGTGCCGTTGCTCCAGTTAGACTGTGCCGTTACCGGCAGCTCCCACGTGCATGTGTGGAAGTGACGTCATCGCGGCTCCGGCCAATCACAGTGCTAAAGTAACTCCGGGAGTGATGTCGGCAGCCGGTGCTGTGTACGGGCACCACAGCGAGGTCTTTGATCTCAGGTGAGAATTACATAATGAGCTATGCATACTAGCTCATTATGCCTTTGTCTTGCAGGTGTTTTTTTTGCTTTGTTTTTTTGTCACTAAGGGTTTACAACCACTTTAAGAGGAGCAGCAAAATAAGAAAGAAGTTCAGGCAGTCAGGTGCTAGGCAACAGGTTGAATTCTTAATCTGTAGAAACAGTCACGGCCCATCCTTAATGCTTACCACTTGTCCCCTCTCCTTTCTAATAATATTTGTTGGAGCTCTTTTTTAAGGACTGGTTCCAACCAGATGCAGTACAGTGTGTTTTAAATCTGCATCAAAAATGCATGCAAAGTGTATTCCAATGGACCTCGTCCACACCAGTGCAGATTGTTCCAGTGAGGTCCTAAAAAAAATATCACGTTGCATTGTTTCTATAGAATGCATCTGTAACATGGAAAAACACATAAAAAAACACACTGGAATGCACAGGTCCTGAATTGAGATGAAGCAAAAAAGGAAAAACACACCAGAACACATCAAAAACACACAAGTAGAAATGCACCTGGAATGCAGAAATGTTGGTGTGAACCAACCCTAAAGATGTGCCACCAGCAAAACACTTAATTTTCCTTGTTCAATAAATATCCTACAGTCAGAACATTCTACATGCATCCCGATGTTCACATAAAAAGTCAGACAACATCACATCATCCAGTTTGGTCTGGGAATGAAAATTTAAGTGGTTGAGCTTTCATGCAGACACTATCCTCGTATCTCGCAGACACCGGGGACTTTGTAAACAAATTGCCGGGATTATCTCCAGGAAACACTCGTGGCTAGTCTAGATGATGAGACGTTGTATGGTAAACTAGATCACAAATTAGGTTTCTAGCCTAGTCCTGATTTATTAAATCCAGAGGAAGTCATTTTACGGCACATCCTATCCTTTGTAAATCTGTTTTAGGATAGAACTGTTTCCTCTTTAGTGGCTGCATCGATAATCAATTAGCAGGAGCGGAAATAGGGACTGGCTGTGCCCCCAAATATTCGAACATCTTTTTTGGGGACTGGAAGGACCATACTGTCTTCCCAAAATACGATAAAATGGATTCATTAACAATGTATTTTTGTATTGGGAAGTTCATCAGGCTCTGTTCATGTAGTTCATTGCTGAAAAAAGTTTAAAATATGATTGAAATTTATTTTTCTAGACATTTATACCAGTTGGGATTTATCTGTCCTAACTACTTGCAGTCTGCCCACCGCACATTTACTGCGGCAGGGCGGCCGCTCTGCGGCAGATCACGTACCTAGTTCGTGATCTGACACTTCTGGCTTTGGGGGCATGCGTGCACGCCGCTGGCGACCCACTCCCGCTGCGAGTGCCACAGACGCCCAGCAGCCAGTGCCACGGACTCGATATCCGCCAGCACCCGGCAATGCTTCGGTACACAGGCAGAACTGCGGTGTCAGGAAGGGCATGCCAACATCCAAGATGGCGGCCGTAGAAGACGGCCTGTAACTACAGCTCCTGCCAGAACACTGCTGGTACGCATGCACGCGCCGCGCACCCTGTGACAGTCTTGGCGCCAGACAGGCTATTTAAACTGGGTCAGTACCCAGACTCAGGTGCTATCTGTTCTACAGCGTTTGCGTGTTCTGTTCCCCAGTATCTGATTCCTGTTCCTGTTATCTGACCTGGCTTGTCCTTGACGCTCCTGCTTTCTGCCTGCACCTGATCTGGCCTGTTTGACTTGCATCTGCCTGCTCCTTCTGCTACCTCGCTGCCAGCTCATTACCGACCCTGCCTGTACCTTGGCTCCGCTCCAGCCTACGCTTCTGTTCCTGATTTGTTCGCCAGTGTATGACCCGGCCTGCCTGCACCTGCTATCTCTGCAGCCCTTCTGAGTCCTGTTGAGCATCCACCCCCTTTGTCCCTAGTGGTCTGCCCAGTGTCCTGCATGTAGTTTTATATAATAAAAACTGTTCTTTCTGCCTGGAAACTGTAGATTGTCCATAGCAACCAAAAAGTGTCCCTTTACATCAAAAGTGCTTTTAGACCAGTTTGAAAACAGCGATAATAAATTAGAATCACTTTCAGAATTGAGTGATAGCAATTTGTGGGGAAATTTCGTCATCAAACAATAAAAATAATGACAGCGACAATTCTGCAACTGAGCAAATTTCAGTGTTTTTGATTTGATTACATTATTAAATAATTGTTATTATAATTACATTATTATTTGTTATAATTATTTATAGTTATTTATTATATTGTAATTTATGATTTTGTGTTTCAAACTTTATCATACCCAAGATGTCTACTAGACTCTTGTTTGGACAGATTTAAGTGAGTTATTCCTAAGAATTACAGGCCTACAATATAAAACGCAGAATTTCCATGCAAAATAATTGTACCGCTTTCAGCACCTAAAACCAGAAGGAATCATACCGCCAGGGAGGTTAAGTGGGAGAACTTGCACAATTGGTGACTGACTAAATACTTTTTTGCCCCACTGTAGCATAATAATATATTATTTAGCTTGATTAAAACATTACATTACCTTTTCAGCAGCAGAAGATTCTCATTCTCCTCTTAACTGTGTGAGAAAAACACAGGATTATGGATAAACCTTATACACATAAACTTATGTTTTTTTCTTTGTAGTTAAGAGGGCTGGGCTGGAAGGGAGCATTTGTCTTTAACCACTTCCCACCGGCCCGATGACTTTTTACGGCCGCAATGTGGATCTTAATTGCCGGGAGACCGTCTATACACGGCCTCCAGCCACTGGGTGTCGCGCGCGCACGCCCGCCACGTCACTTAGGTGCCGATGCGCATGCCTGGCGGCCGCAATGTCCGCTAGGCACCCGCGATCAGCAGTCACAGAGACAGGGACATGGATCTATGTGTGTAAACACAGAGATCCACATCCTGTCAGGGAGAGGAGACCGATGATGTGTCCCTTGTATATAGGGATAACCATCGGTCACCTCCCCCAGTCACTCCCCTCCCCCCACAGTTAGAAACACATGCAGGGCACACATTAACCCCTTCCTCGCCCCCTAGTGTTAACCCCTTCCCTGCCAGTCACATTTATACAGTAACCAGTGCATATTTATAGCACTGTTCGCTGTATAAATGTGAATGGTCCCAAAAATGTGTCAAAAGTGTCCGATGTGTCCGCTGTAATATCACAGTCGTGACAAAAATCGCAGATCGCCGCCATTAATAGTAAAAAAAAAAAAAGTCATAATTCTATCCCCTATTTTGTAGGCGCTATAACTTTTGCGCAAACCAATCACTATACGCTTATTGCATTTTTTTTTTCCCAAAAATATGTAGAAGAATACGTATCGGCCTAAACTGAGAAAAACATTTTTATTTTTTGTGGGAAAAAAAAAGGACGTCAATTTTGTTTGGGAGCCACGTCGCACGACCGCGCAATTGTCATTCAAAGCGTGACAGTGCTGAAAGCTGAAATTTCGCCAAGGCAGGAAGGGGGTATATGTGCCCAGTAAGCAAGTGGTTAAGACACATGCTCCCTTTTATGACACTGCAGTGAGAGGACAGTGTCACTTTACCATTGGTCCAAGGCTCCAAGCTGTCCATTGAGCTCAGTGCCTCTGACAAGAAGTGAGAAGAGGCACTGTGAGCTCATCCTCTCAGTTTGCTGCAAACAGAGTATGCCAGCTTGTAATTAAACTTTGACCCGTGGTGGGGTAGGACTTTGGCTACTTACCCACCAAATTTTGGGGTCTGTGACCCCGGTTTGCTAAACTACGACCCTCTAAGCAATTTTTTTAGTTTTTTAGGTTTATGGCTCTGCCTCACCTGCCTCCCCTGACTGCACGTCCCTGATATACACTCATTTGCCACTTTATTAGGTCCACCTTGCTAGTATCGGGTTGGACCCCCTTTTGCCTTCAGACCTGCCTTAATTCGTTGTGGCATAGATTCAACAAGGTGTTGGAAACATTCCTCTCTCGTTCCACCACATCCCACCACATGCCAAAGGTGCGCTATTGGATGGAGATTTGGTGACTGTGGAGGCCATTGGAGTACAGTGAATCAGTTTGAGATGTCTTGAGCTTTGGAATATGGTGCATTATCCTGCTGGAAGGAGCCATTAGAAGATGGGTACACTGTAGTCATAAAGGGATGAACATGGTCAGCAACAATATTCAGGTAGGCCGTGGTATTTAAACGGTGCTCAATTGGCACATTACATCTCCACCCCCAGCTTGAACTGTTTAAACAAGGCAGGATGGATCTATGCTTTCATGTTGTTTATGCCAAATTCTGACCCTACCAATCTAAATGTCGCAGCCGAAATCGAGACTTATCAGACCAGGCAACGTTTTTCCAATCTTCTATTGTCCAATTATGATGAGCCTGTGTGAATCATAGCCTCAGTTTCTTGTTCTTAGCTGACAGGAGTGGCACCCAGTTTGATCTTCTGCTGCTGTATCCCATCTGCTTCAAGGTTTGATGTGTTGTGCGTTTAGAGATGGTATTCTGCATACCTTGGTTGTAGAGCTGCACGATTAATCGTTAAAGAATCGAGATCACGATCCTACCCCCCTCACGATCTTAAAAAAGCATTTCCTCAATTCAGCGCAGAGAGTTCTCTACTCCAGCCGGCAAAAAAACAAAACAGACAGCCTGCCAAGTTTCTCACAACATTGCTAAAGAGAAACATTGTAACATATAGTTCTTTTAGATCAAAGGGAAGAACTCCTGTCTGTAAATGAGGTCAGTTTAACCGCTAAACTAACTAAACCTCTTGACACTTGTTGCTTACAAGGTAAAATCAGTATTTTTTGCTTAAAAATTACGTGGAACCCCAAAACATTCTATATTTTTAGCAGAGATCCTAGAGAATAAAATGGTGATTGTTGCAATATTTTATGTCACACTATTTGTGCAGCAGTCTTTCAAATGCAATTTTATTTGGAAAAAAATACACTTTAATAAATAAAATAAAAACTAAATAGTAAAGTTAACCCAATTTTTTTGCATAATGTGAAAGATGATGTTACGCTACGAGAATCGAGTTTTTTTATTCTAAACAAAAATATTGTGATTCTCGTTTTAGCCAGAATCGTGCAGCTCTACTTGGTTGTAACGAGTGATTATTTGAGTTACTGTTGACTTTTTATCATCTCGAACCAGTCTGCCCATCCTCAGACCTCTGACATCAACAAGACATTTTTCTCCACACAACTGCCACTCACTGGATATTTTCTATTTTTCGGCCCATTCTCTGCAAACCCTAGAGATGGTTGTGTGTGAAAATCCCAGTAGATTAGCAGTTTTTTAAATACTCAGACCAGCCCGTCTGACACCAACAACCGTGCCACATTCAAAGTCAGTTAAATGCCACCCCCCCCCCCCCATTCTGATTCAGCAAGTCATCTTCGTCACATCTAAAGCATGAAACAATGGCGCAGAATGGTACCAGTCCCCAAAAGGATGTTGACGCAAAGGAGACAAATGCAAGCCCGCAAAATTCCAGTGGTGTGCGCACAAGGGCAAAGTCCTCTGTGCCAGCCCAGAACGAAGGCTTTATTAAGTCTCTCCTCCTAAGGATCTCTCGCATCTGGCCTTTGAAATGCCTAAATGTTTTGAGTTGCTGCCATGTGATAGGGTGATTAGCAATTTCTGTTACTAAGATATTGAACAGGTGTACCTAATAAAGTGGCCAGTGAATGTAGTTACATAGGTGGTAAATATGAAAAAAGAGTCTATCCAGTTTAACCTGTGTGGGTATTACGTCTCTACCTCGTCCCATACCCCTGTATATTGTGTTTGCCAAGATGCCCATCTAAAAGATTTTTGAACTTATTGACACTTCACACTGACACCACTGATTGTAGAAGGGAGTTCCACATCCTAACCGCTCTAACCATAAAGACACTCCTACACAGCTTGAGGTTAACCGCTTCTCGTCCAACTTCATTGAGTGGCCATTTGTCTTATTAAGCGCCCTGAGACTGAATTGTTGTCTCCCTATGCTAGAATCGCCATTTAGATATTTGTAAATTGTTATTGTTTCTCCTCTCAAGCATCTCTCCTCTAGGAAGAATACGTTTAGTGTGTGTAGTCATTCCTCAAAATCCTCCAGTCAGCTTTGATGCCCTTCTCTGGACTCTCTCCAGTTCCAGTACATCCTTCCTGAGGACTGGTGACCAGAACTTGATGGCTTACTCGTTATGTGGCTGAACCAGGGTTTTGTAAAGTGGTAGAATTATAGTTTTATTTCTTGATTTTCATTCCCTTTTTAACACATGCTAATATTCTACTGGCCTTGCTTGCTGCAGCTTGGCATTGCAGGCTATTGCTGAGTCTATCATCTACTAGGACCCCCAGATTCTTTTTCATCCTCTAGCCTACAAGTACAACCCGGTGCATTGCTTTGACAACTTGCAATATCCCATGCACAAGCATGAAGGTTGTAGCTGGGCCCCTAAACCTCCAATGGGCCCTAGGTTACCTTAGGGATGATCTGACGCTGGATCCTGGGTATATCAAGGGAGCATTGCTCCTTTTGTGAATCAGCCTGTACATTACCCTTCACACATCTTATATATCTGTTGTAGTCATTATTTCCCCAGATAAAACGGCACAACAGTATTTCGAACACTTATACTATATCCACCAGATAAGAGTATACAGTACACATAACTCAATATTCACTCATTCCACGATACAACAGCATCATCTACTGGCCAACACACGTTTAACAAATAATAATTTACTTTCAACTTGCTTTGCTAATATCCATAGGAAAAAAAGAAAATCACATTTTAAAGAAGTTGTAAAGGAAAAAAAAATTTTGGCTGAAATTACTGTTTACAGGGTATAGAGACATAATAGTTAACTGATTCCTTTTAAAAATGATTAAAAATAGATAAAAATCAATCATATAATGTACCTACAGTTTCAGTTATGTTTTTGCATGCTGTTTCCTGCTTCTGTGATGTACAGAGAAACAGAGCCAATACAGGGCAGTGATGGTTTGTAAAACAAAACTGATTGGTGCTGAGGGGTTTTAGACACACAGTAATCACACCTCCTTGATTAGTGACCACAGAGAGAAAGCTCCCATGACTTTTTTTATCAGGAAACAGACAACCAGTAAGTGTTCAGAACAGAGAAGGATTACAGCAACATCAGAGCAAAAATGAACAATGAGGACATGAAACCAGGACTGCAGTAAGGTAAATGAAGATATTTAGCTAAAAAAAAAATCCTTTAGTGACATTGTATGAACAGAAGATCAGCATTTCCCCCCCCTGACAGGACCGGAAGCTGTGTGTTTACACACACAGCTCCCATTCCCCGCTCTGTAACGAGCAATCGCGGGTGCCCGGCGGCGATCGAGCCCGCCGGGCACACGCACGGGAGTCGGGGGCGAGCGGTGGGCGCACGCGTGCCTCCGGCGGCGTGCGCGCACCCCTAGTGGCCGCTCAAAGAGCCGCCGTACAGCTACGGGCTCTCGCCCAGGAGAGCCGACCTGCCGCCGTATAATGACGGTGGCTGGTCGGCTAGTAGTTAACACTCGTCTTCAGCTTAAAGTGAAATTAAAGTTTTTTGCCAAAATAAAAAAATGATGATATACTAAACTGCTCTGTGCACGATATTGCACAGAGTGGTCCCTTACATTCTCTTCTGGAGTCCCTTGCTGGTGCTCTCCCCGCTCCTTCTTCCTGCAGGTGCCCCCATAGTAAACACTGTCATATAGTGGCACCCGTGCAGACGTTCTCCCAAGCCAGGCTGTGTGCGTCTATAGACACACACAGCGCTGCTCAGCCATGCCCCCTGCTCCCCTCTCACGGGATTTAACTAACAAGTCTACGGATCCTACTGCTCTCAAAGAGAGAGCATTTGCGCTGCAGTCGGCTATATATAAGTGTTTAGGATTTTATTATTTTTTTTACACATTATGTTTGCTTATAACAAAGAATTTCATTTCTATATTCAAACATTTTACTGAATGAAATCAATTAATTCAGTTTGTTCTGTTGTGATTAGCTGTGACTGGCCACATGTTATCACATGGCAGGCACAGATGGGCTGTGATTGGGCCAGTGAGTACCATGTGTTTATTGTGACCAATAACAGTTTCTCATGCGTGTCCGTGGGACAATTAATTGCCATACATTCTCTGCATTTAAATAAAAAAAAACTTCCATTACTTGCAACTTGATAAATTCTCAGCACTTAGTTTTATATGATGTGTCTCTTTGGGAGGAAAGGAGGTTTTGCCTTTACTGCGGAAGGTGTAGCTTCAGTTCTAGCCTTAGTGACTTTAAATGTGTATTAATATATATTTGCATATGTTCTTCCATTTTTATATTTTGCAGGTCAATGATCTACTATCAAAACTGTCAGAGAATGGGACAGAATAGAAAGTCAGGAATGTTTTGATGTCATAGTGTGTCACTGTAAAGATTGTACAGAGAATGTTTTATATTGTTATATCTTTCCATCTTTCTTTTTCTCCTCTGTTCTGTAAAAGCAGATTCAGGTCAGGCGTTCAGGATTGAACACCTTCTTGTTGAGACACTGAGGACAGTGTCTATTTAGGTGGGGGGAGTGTGTAGCGCCTGGTTACTTAAAAGGTACCGGAGCTAGTCAAATTTAGAGAAGGATCAGAGTGTTAACTGACTCTGATCCAATTATTATGTTCTAAACTGGTCTCTGTCTCAGCTTGTCTGTGCTGTGGGCTGTCTATTGTTACTGGGGTGTAGTTTCTACCCCAGGACAGTGGGTGGCAGCAATGGAGTCAAGGTTTGGGTGCTCTTCCTCAGCAGCCAATCAGGAGGGTTGAGCCTCGCTGTGTATGGGGAGGGTATTTATGGGGCAGGTTTTATTAGTCTGACTTCTTCTTCGAAGTGCGGCACCCACCTTTAGGGTGACTGCGCATAACCCTGCGCCCCAGTGTAATGGCCTTCCAGGCAGGGGTGCGCATGCCACCCGGTATTCCTGGTTCCCGGGACCATGTTGGTCCGGAACATTTGAGTGGTCGACTGGGTTCCCAATTCTGAAGATCCCAATCGAGATAGCTGTTTGGTGGGGAGTCCATCTGAGGAGAGCCAATGAGAGGCTGGCGATCCAATAGGATCTCAATAAACCACCGGGGATCAAAGTAGCCGGACACTGAGAGACTGGTCACCTCTCAGTCGGTACCTGAAAAACTATCTGAAGGAGTTCCAGATGCAATTTTAACAAGGAGGACCATCTCCGTAATCACAATCATAGAGAGGGCATGTGGCAGAGGTTTTTCCCTGAGTCCATTTCAGGAGGGTCTGTGGCAGAGACTTTTCCTACAAGTTCGAGCGGTACTCTGGCTGCCAGGTCAGTGAGAGTAGGCCTGTCCAGGTACGCTATACCCACTCTGGCTAGAGTGGCGAAGAATACAAAGTATTGTTGGAAGCAGGACTGTTTCCCTATTGTTGCGCCTGAGTCCGCTATTTCTTCTTCTACTTCACCTCTACTCTTCATCACAAGTTTTAATGTTTTAACCTGGCTGGGTAATAAAGAGTACAGCAAAAGACACCTGTCGTGGACATTCCATTACTGCTATATGCACCATACACCCCTAGGCAGGCGGAAGAGCCATGAGGTAACATGCCACCCAAAACAAGCCAGCAACTCCTTCGGGGGTAGTGCTACATTATTATTATTATTTATTTATTGCAGGCACTTATGTAGCCCATCAATTTACACGGCGCTTTACATATTTATTATACATTCACATCAGTCCCTATCATCAAGAAACTTGCAATCTGAGGTCCCTTATGCCCTGTACACATAATCGGAATTTCCGATGGGATAAAATCTGATGGATTTTTCCGTCGGAATTCCGTTTCAAGTTGTCTTGCATACACACTGTCAGACCAAATTCCGACCATCCAAAACGCGGTGACGTAAAACACTACGACGAGCTGAGGAAAATGAAGTTCAATGCCTCCGAACATGCGTTGACTTGATTCTGAGTATGCATGCTTTTTTCTCCGTCAGAGTTCCACACAGACGATCGGGAAAAAAATAAAACATGTTCTATTTCTAAACTCTGGCGGGAAAAAGTCCGATGGGGCCTACACACGGTCGGAATATCCGATAAAAAAAATTCCGTCAGACTTTTTTCATCGGAAATTCCGATCGTGTGTACAAGGTATAACTCACATTCATACATACACATACTAGGGGCAATTTAGACAGTAGCCAGTTAACATACCACCATGTCTTTGGAGCGTTTATAAGTGATTAACTCTTTAGGAGCATCTCACCAAAAATGAAATGTTTGTTACAGAGGATGCTTAAAATCTTGTATCTTAGTTCAGACTTCTGGGAAAATAAGTGAGCCAACCACATAGACAGGAAATTAAATTTCTGGGGGTGTTCTGTACATCAATCAAATACATAACACCTCCAGGTAGTCACATTGCATTGAAAATTACAGAGCTGCAGATTGAAAAGGAAAGGTGATTTTAATAACATGAAATGACAATATGGCTTGTGTCTCAATTGTAATGTATAATGTATTGCTTTTTCACATAAAGGGGAGTTTCCCTTTAAGCATTTGCAGAGGCATAACGAACGATTAATGTATTGACTGCAATATGATCATCTCTTCAGCTCCATCTAGTGGCCATAATGCAATATGTTTTTGAAAAAAAAAATACCAAATTATGGCCACTAGATGCAGCTAACAATTATAGTAGATACTGATATTACAAACAATTTGACAATTAACTTGAATGCTTATAACATCCACATAGTGAAGTGTTTTTACATAGATTCCTTGGTGTATTTTTTGGGAGTTTGGAATGGTTGCTTTTTTTTATCAATGAACAGAAAATACCGTAGTTCATTTTGACACTCCTATAAATCCTGTTCACCACTTTAAAAAAACAATTATTTGAGGGAGATTGGTTGGTCAAAGTTTTCCACGAAAGCGTCAAAATTAAAAATGCTACAAAATTTCAGTTTGCCTCTTCTTTTTAAACAGCACACACTGTGAAAAGTCCTTGGACTTCTATTAATAAAATTGAGACAATATAACTGTTCTGCTTATCTTTTGAATCCTTTAAAAATATGACAAAAAAAAAAAGAATGGGAAGAAGATTCACAATTCTCTGCCCTCTATGTAGCATTATACAATATATTGTATCTTGCCTTTCCTTCCTATCCAGCAGCTTATCCACAAAATTGCAACCTCCAAGATTTCCACATGGTGGAGCTGTGAGACAACATTTTATATTGCACATCCAGCCAGAAGACCAAGTAGGTAAATGAATATCATAATAGAGTTAAAAAATATTTAAAAAAATATTAATAAATAAGTATACATTCATATCAATATTTACACTCACATAAAAATGCAGAAAGACTGTGGAACTCTGTTAACATATAAAAAAATGGCCACATTTAACGCCTTTGAAATAAGATAAAGTTGTCAAAGACTTTTCAACAGGCTATCATCCTGCCTTGTGTTTACTTCTAGTACTCAGTCAAGCTTAGAAAAACTAAAGGGAGATAATAAAATCCCCAAAGACTTCAAACCCTTCGAAGTGAGTACAGGTCATCGTAAAACCAACAGACATATCAAATGGCATGTCAAACTACTAAACAGAGAGCTGTTTTCCTATTTGAAACTGACCATGCTTGGCATTGGAGTCCATTTATCACAGTGTGGTCAGTTTTCTGGCTGTGCTGCGAGAACAGCATGCATACCTGGCTGCTTTAGTCAGTACCTTGCAGTCTGGCTGCAAACCTACCACCCCCTGCCCTTTTCAGTTGGAATGTGAGTGCTAATTGAATGTTTGTTTTCCAGCATGATAGTTAGACAGCTGTACATGCGGACCGAAAGTTGCAGATTTCTGCTGAACCGGGCGATTTTCAGCCCATGTGTACAATGCTTGAGTTTTCTATCTTCTGTGTTGCAGAGTGGAAGAGTCCATATTCCTGCCTGAGTGATGTGGACACTTTGCATTGGCTGCCATGTGATCCTCTGAGGCTCCAGAAGACTGTAGCGGGCGGCGTTATGACGTCATAAAGAGAGCCATCAACAGGACTGGCTGCTGATAGGCTTGGACTGCAGAGTTAAAGATGAAGTAAACCCTGATGGGTTTTACTTCCTCTTTGTTTCCCTGCAAAGCTAAAGCATAATAGGGTACTATACATCACATAGTAGCCCATTATGTGTCACTTACCTGAAACTGAAGCCTGTGATGTCCATGACTTCCTCGCCTCCACGAAGCGTCCATCTTTCACCCTCTTCCTTCCGGGTATCGTGGCTCCGGCACTGTGATTGGCTGAATCCGTAACGCATGCGCGCGGGAGCCACCAGTCACAGCACGATCTCCTGTTTCTAAAGTGCACCTGCGCCGTTGTCTACGGCACATGCGCCGTAGACATTGGCGCCTTTTTCTTTTGCTAATATCTCCTAAACTGTGGAGGTTAAGGAGATATTTCAAGCACCTACAGGTAAGCCTTAATCCAGGCTTACCTGTAGGTAAAAGTGGCTGTAAAGGGTTTACAACCACTTTAAATCACTGGTCTCTACTCACAAACAGAAATTGGCAAGGGTTCGGAGAGCAAAATGAGGGCAATAAAATACAGATTTGGGTTCTTTATTTCTTTCTTTTAGTCTTTCTTTCTTGATTGGAGCAACGTTGGTAAACGGGGAGAGGGGGAAATTTGCAGGTGATGGGTTTTAATGTGTATAGAATACCGCTGCCTTTATTAGCCAGAGTAATGAAATAAGGAGCAGAATAAATCAATGTCTAATTTTTAGCATGTCATTGCTGAGCAAAACTTAGAAAAAAATCTCTTTTCCTAAGAAAAATAGTAGTTACTCATATATACATTTTTTAACCAGCTGTGTCCATCAGCATGGAGTCTAAGAAAAAAAATTCAAGATATCCAAAATGGGAGTGCATACTAGATGCTCTTCCAAAGGAGTATAAAACGTTAACAGGTTACCTTTACCAATGTCAGCAGCTCCTTATTCTAATTTCTGCCTTTCCATCAGTTCAAAGGAACTATAGCTTAGTTTTCTCCTGGCTAAGATCGCAGAATAATTAGTGTCCTTACCGCTAGCTGTTAGTGAAAACTGTTTTCTTACTTTCTTGTTAAAAGCTGACAATTCCTTTAAACATCTATTTGTTCCTGCTTTCATTAAGTTTTTTTCTGTGCAAATACAGACTTAATGATCTATGATTTTTACTAGCTCATTAAAGATTTTACTCAGCACCAGGGATGGTACTTATACGCAATGAGAAGTGTGCTTTGTGCTGCTAATACAATCAGCGGAATGCTATACCTGCCTGTTCTGCCCCCTACTCCATTCACAGAAGCTGTACTCAGTTTCCATGAATGAGTGATCTATAAATAGAGGAAGCAGACCTTTCCTTCATCCACTGTCACGTCTACCCCAATGCAGGTGGTCGGACACTATAGCTAGCTACCGTGTGCTTCACCTATAGAAGACCCCTTTCCCTTAAGGCAAGCAGGCCTACCAGTATTTTGTTGCCCCCATGACATATACACAATGCTATAGTGCCTGGCCACCATGCCAAGGCAGATGCAAACTGAGCAAAGCAAACAGATACTTGCAGTTTAGCAGACAGATAGCATGGTTCTATGACAGTCCAGGTAAAAGGCAGGCTGAGTTAAAGTGGAGTTCCACCCATAAATATAACATTACATCAGTAGTTTTAAAAAAAATGTCATTAGTCCTTTACGAAAAAATTTTTTTTTTTTAGATGCCTTCAAAGTGTTGTTGCTAGGCAGAATAGTTAATCTTCCCACTTCCTGCACCTAGGTGCCTAATGCTTCCTAACCTACACCGCACAGACTCCTGGGAATGTAGTGGGTGTAACTTTCCAGGAGTCTGTGCACTCCCCAGTCTCAAAGAATCATGTGACTTGGACAGCACAGGTGCTGAAACCTGATCTGACACTGCTTGTGCAGCACTGAGCATGTTCGAGATCTGCAAGGCTGAAATCCAGGAAGTCATACAGTCTGGCTTCATGATGCCCACACTTAAGATGGCCCCAGTCAATTTCTATTTTATAAAGTGTCTAAATGCTGTAACAACCTAACAAAACGGACCTTAGTTTACAGACTAACTTTACTAGAATACATTAAGCTTGTGTATTACAGGGGTATTTATATTTAAAAAGTGAAATTGTGGCCGGAACTCCGCTTTAAGGGAAAAGTCCACTAACAGATCCAGGTCCTACACAGGGAAATCTAAACTAGCAAAACAGGGCAGACAAGCGGGGGGCTCAATACGGAACAACGCAACTCAATCCAAGGAACAGAGCGTTTGACTTTCTTATAACAGGTGACTGACCATATCAATTACCTTGCAGGTGGACACAGACAGGGAAAATGCCATAGTCAAAACCTGGATGCTGGAATGAGGAGCAGGAGCACTTATGTGATCCTGTCAACCTCCTGTCCTCTATTCATAGAGATCTTTTCATTACATAGTACAGTTTCTATGAGAAGAGGAGGGGGGCAGAAAAGGTAAGCTTAGTCAGCGCCCTTAACAAGCGCCTATAACAGGTCCAACGCCTTACATTACCCAACGTAGCACTGAATGGTTTACCACTGCAAGGGTATGTATGTGTATGTGTTGTGTATTGCCAACAATTGGCAGGTGGTGTAGGACATTGAGTGCCTGGCACCTGCAGATCAGCTTCTGCTGTGAATTATCACAGCAGAAGGGGCCACCGGTGGCGTGCATGCCCCCTGCAGGCAGAAGTGCAGAATCACGCATATATACCTGATGCTGTGCACAGTTGCTGCCCTGTAGCAGTAAACGTGCAGCAAGTGGTTAAAGGCTCATTTACATGGGCATCTAAAGCATTGCGATTACAGCATAATGTTTTGTATGTATCTATACACAGCACTATAGGAATCAATGGGGCCATATACACAGCTGTGTCTGAAAAAAAAAATGTGCACCGCAATTAGTGGCTTACAAAAAAAAGGACACAGTTGCAACTGTGGATGCAGATTTTTCGTGTGTAAATGTGTGTAAATGTGCATGTAAAAAAACATAAAGACTTTAGAAGAATTGTACTCACTATACCCGTCAAAATGGGAGTACTTTAGACACATAGGGGCAGATCCTCAAAGAAATTATGCCAGCTGTTGATACGCCGCGTAATTCCAAATTATCCACCAAACAAGATACGACGGCATCTGTGTTAGATCCGACAGGCGTACGCCTTAGTACGCCGTCGGATCTTAGATGCAATTTTCCGGCGGCCGCTGGGTGGTGTTTCCGTTGTATTCCGCGTCAAGTATGCAAATTAGCTATTTCTGACGATCAACGAACGTACGAGCGGCCGTCGCATTCTTTTACGTCGTTTCCGTTCGGCTTTTTCCGGCGTATAGTTAAAGCTGCTATCTGGTGGCGTACTCAATGTTAAGTATGGCCGTCGTTCCCGCGTATAATTTTGAAAATTTTACGTCGTTTGCATAAGTCGTCCGTGAATGGGGCTGGACGCCATTTACGTTCACGTCGAAAACAATGACGTCCTTGCGACGTCATTTGGAGCAATGCACCCTGGGAGTTTTGACGGACGGGGCATGCGCAGTTCGTTTGGCGCGCCCACGCAGATGTATGTGGATCTGCCCATATTTTATACAGGATCTTCTGCTAGCAAGAACCTGCATTCCATGAAGAAAATACACATGCATCCATGCGAATGAAGCCTAAATAAGAACTGTTTGTGTTGTACACATCCACCAATCATTTTCATGTTTTAACCACTTGCCGACCGCCTAACGAACATATACATCGGTAGAATGGCTCAGCTAGGCAAAGCAACATACCTGTATGTTGCTTTGAAAATCCCGCCGTGATCGCGCCGCAAGCTCCGTGACCGTGCCCGCGGACTCGATGTCTGCCGGTGTCCCACGATCGTGTCACGGAGCGGCAGAACAGGGAGATGTCTGTGTAAACAAGGCATTTCCCTGTTTTGCCTAGTGACAGGACAGTGATCACAGCTCCCTGTCATCGGGAGCAGTGATCACTGTTATGTCACTTGTAGTCCATCCCCCCTACAGTTAGAATCACTCCTTAGGACACACGTAACCCCTAGTGGTTAACCCCTTCCCTGCCAGTGTCATTTACACAGTAATCAGTGCATTTTTATAGCACTGATCACTGTGTAAATGACAATGATCCCAAAATAGTGTCAAAAGTGTCCGATGTGTCCGCCATAAAGTCGCAGTCACGATAAAAATCGCTGATTGCCACCATTACTAATTATAAAACATTAATAATAAAAAATGACATAAATCTATACCCTATTTTGTAGACGCTATAAATTTTGCGTAAACCAATTAATATGTACGCTTATTGCGATTTTTTTTACCAAAAATATGTAGAAGAATACAAATCAGACAAAACTGAGAAAGAAATTTGTTTTTTATATATTTTTGGGGGATATTTATTATAGCAAAAAATATTGCTTTTTTTAAAAAAATTGTCGCTCTTTTTTTGTTTATAGCGGAAAAAATAAAAACCACAGAGGTGATCAAATACCTCTGAAAAAAGAAAGCTCTATTTGTGGGAAAACAAGGACGTAAATTTTGTTTGGGTACCACGTCGCACGACCGCGCAATTGACAGTTAAAACGACGCAGTGCCGAATTGCAAAAAGTGGGGTAAAGGGGGTAAATTCTTTCGGGGCTGAAGTGGTTAATTATAATAAATTACGGTGAGTTGATTACATGAGGACTGTCAGTATTGCACATATCCACCAATCATATTCTCAGCTCTGATTGGAATGTGGAAGTGTAAATCTGATGGGGTCTCTCAGGCAGCACAGCATGCACACATTAAATAGTGGGCTGAATATAATTAGTGTGTGTCTTTTTCTTCTACAAGAGTTGTCTTTTGCTCTTTAGAACTGCTTCTGCAATAAACGCAGCATGCATATTTAATGTCCATCGCAGTGAACATCCTCGCAATAAAGAACCAACAGATGGCTGAACGGACGAGGGATTTAAAACACTGGCACGGCGATCCAGAGAATTCCATGGTGGGAGAAGATGGCACTGACTTACAAGATTCAGCCACCTACATGCCACATGGACAGACGTGTGTACACTCCAGAAAAACACAGAACAATGCTCAGCCGCATTATTACACTCAGATGGGAGGTAATGTCATTGTTCCATTCCCAAATGCAGTTTTCTTTTTGGAGGATGACAAATCGCTACTTTTATATTAAATAAACCATACAAAAAATAAAAAAAACATAAAATAATAAATAATGACTAAAAAATAACAACATGAATTTCAGTTTCTAGGAACATTTTAATAGGAATAAAGAAGAATTCCAGGTATGGATTTTTTATACACAGTGGGCCAGATTCACAAAAGAGATACGACGGCGTATCTCCTGATACGCCGTCGTATCTCTGAGATACGATTGTCGTATCTATGCGGCTGATTCATAGAATCAGTTACGCATAGATAGCCCTAAGATCCGATCCGGATCTTAGGCTGCAATTCTAGGCCGGCCGCTAGGTGGCGATTCCATTGCGGTCGGCGTAGAATATGCAAATGACTAGTTACGCTGATTCACGAACGTCTGCTTTGCCCGTCGATCTAAATTTACGTAGTTTCCGTAGAGATGCGTCACGTAAAACTAAGGGTGCCCTCTAGGTGGTGTAACCCATGTTAAGTATGGTCGTCGTTCCCGCGTTGAAATTTTAAATTTCACGTCGTTTGCGTAAGTCGGTTGTGAATGGCGCTGGACGCCATTTACGATAACGTCGAAACCAATGACGTCCTTGCGACGTCATTTAGCGCAATGCACGTCGGGTGATTTTTACGGACGGAGCATGTGCAGTACGTTCGGCGCGGGAACGCGCCTAACTTAAATGGTGCCTGCCCCATTTGAATTAGGCGGGCTCGCGCCGAGCGGATTTACGCTATGCCGCCGCAAGTTTACAGGTAAGTGCTTTGTGAATCAGGCACTTACGCTGTAAACTTGCGGCGGTGTAACGTAAATGGGATACGTTACGCCGCCGCAGCGTAACGTAGTTCTATGTGAATCTGGCCCAGTATATCAATGTAACTATGTATATACCATACCTGGCCTATACCCCTGGAAGCTGGGGATTACTGAACTAGACACCGCTACTCCAGTGATCTCCAGTAGCTTTGGGATCCCATACTGAATGGTTGGTCTGATGCATTGTTAATAAACACAGGAGGGTGGCTGCTCAGCACATGCATCATTCAGAGAATGCTTTGAATTTTTTAAATGAATACAAATCAGTCTCTGATTGGACGAGAAGGAAAATGTGATGTCACTGCCCTGTCTCTTCACCTAATCCAATCAGAAAATGCTTTTAATCGCTTGCCGACTGCCGCATGAACATTTACGTCAGCAGAATGGCATGGCTGCACAATAGGGACGTACCTGTACGTCCCTTTGAATTTGCCGCTGTGCGCGCCCCTGCCGCAAGCTCTGTGACCGTGCCCGCGGGACCTGCGGACTGGTTGTCCACTGGTGTCCCGCGGTCGTGTCACAGAGCTGCAGAATGGGGAGATGCCAGTGTAACAGGACACTGATCATCTGCTGCCTGTGATCGAGAGCAGCGATCACTGTTGTGTTACTGGTAGTCCAGCCCCCCCACCGTTAGAATCACTCCCTAGGACACACTTAACCCCTTCCTCGCCCCCTAGTGGTTAACCGCTTCCCTGCCAGTGTCATTTACACAGTAATCAGTGAATTTTTATAGCACAATGGTCCCAAAATAGCGCTTTAAAATGTCTGATATGTCCGCCATAATGTCGTAGTCACAATAAAAATCGCAGATCGCCGCCATTTCTAATAAAAAACAAATATTAATAAAAATGCCATAAAACTACCCCCTATTTTTGTAGACGCTATAAATTTTGCGCAAACCAATCAATATAGGATTATTGCGATTTTTTACCAAAAATATGTAGAAGAATACATATCGGCCTAAACTGAGGAAAACATTTTTTTTATATATATTTTTGGGCGATATTTAATTATAGCAAAAAGTAAAAAATATTGCTTTTTTTTTTCAAAATTGCTGCTCTTTTTTTGTTTATAGCGCAAATTTTCTGCCCTTGTTTAACAGGGGCGTGTAATTACAATTTTTGATGCAATACTTTGCAGCAGGGCTCATTCCTGCGCTGCTACTAGAATATCTGTGAGGGGTTGCTGTGTTGTGGCACCAGTGCCTAAGGCCCAATTGTTCTGCCCCTGTTCAACAGGGGCATGTAATTACAATTCTTGATCTAATTCTGTCTGGTGGCACTAGGGTCATCAGTTTGAATCCCAACCATGGCACTACAAGTCTGGAGTTGCATGTTCTATCTGTGCCTGCATATGTTTCCTACCACGTGTCAAAGACATGCTTCTAGGTTAATTGGATCCTGTCTAAATTGGCCCTTTTGTATGTATGAATGTGAGTTAGGGACCTTATATTGTAAGCTCCTTGAGGGTAGGGACTGTTGTGAACATACAATATATGTATAAAGCACTGCATAAATTGACAGCACTAATAAGGAACTTTAATAAATAACTAAATAAATACTGCCCTAAGATCTGGATAAAGACAAGCAAAGGGCCACATCCGGCCTCTAGGTTGCAGTTTGGAGACCCCTGCTGTACAACAATAGAGATAAAAATCATAAAAAGGAAACAGGTTTGGGTAAAATGTATTTTACTGTTTTTTTTTTTATAGTTTACTATGTTCTTAAAACTAATATGTTTTTTTTTTACTCTATTACCTATGCATATACCATTGCGTTTTATAAAAATGTAATACAGGGTTTACCCATGGCAAAACAATCTCAAAGTACTATGGGTCTTCTAAATAGAGATCACAACAGTGGTTTACTTTTTAGACTCTTTGAATAATACTTGGTATCGCGCTGCCTAATTTCAGGTTAAGTTACTGAGTTCTGTGAACAACAGGACTATTTCATCAAAGCAGATGAGGGTGAAAAGGTAAATGTGAAAATGAGTCGAGAGCTCCACCTGCTGATCATTTATGAAAATAGAAATATGCAAAACCACTATGTATTACCTTGCTAAATAAAATGTCACATACATACATATTTCACATGCTGCTCCAGGTGAGATCAGATCCACACTCCACAATCACATCTCAGATACAGGCTTGGCTCCTCTCCACCAAAGCAATCAACTGTAGCAGCAACAGGAACACCGCACACCGAGATGCAAGACAACATTCCTCTTTTATTAAACTTTTTGAGAAGGAGCTGTGGCTGTCATGAAACATGTCAGAGTGGAACTTGTTCCTGCTGCCTATTTTATTGAAGGAGTAATGTTGTTTTCCATCTCGGTGTGCAGCGTTGCTTTTGGTGGCTCAATTAACTTACAATAGTTCTGTAGTGTGGAAAGAGTTCCACATTAAATTATTCATTACTAATTAAACTTAGAAGCCATCCTTGGCCGCTACCATCCAGATTGCTCCCAAGTAACTTCCTTCCGTACGGCAGTATTAAATGTACTAAATTCTAGAAAATATTAATTCCAGTCATTACATTGGAGAAACTACGTGTCCCTGCTCTACAGCAAAACTTTGTGTCAATTGGAAATAGACAGAAGTAGGTCACTGAATAGCCATAAAAACAACAGCAACAGGGGGCTCATTTAGAGTGAGTGATAACATGAAAGTCTTAAGACAGCAGTAACAGACACCCTTATCTTAAAAATGAAGGTTGAATTGGAGGAATTTTTTCATCAACGAGTTTAACCACTTGCTTACTGAGCACAGGCAAAATTTCAGCTTCCGACACTGCTTCGCTTTAACTGACAATTGCGCGGCTGCGCGACGTGGCTCCCAAACAAAATTGACGTCCTTTTTTTCCCACAAATAGAGATTTCTTTTGGTGGTATTTGATCACCTCTGCGGTTTTTAGTTTTTGCGCTATAAACAAAAATAGAGCGACAATTTTGAAAAAAAAACACAATATTTTTTACTTTTTGCTATAATAAATATCCCCAATTTTTTTTTTTTTAACTATTTTTTTTCTCAGTTTAGGCCGATACGTATTCTTCTACATATTTTTGGTAAAAAAAAAAAAAAAACGCAATAAGCGTATATTCACTGGTTTGCGCAAAAGTTATAGCGCCTACAAAATAGGGGACATAATTATGATTTTTTTGTATTTTATTTAATGGCAATAGTAATGGCGGCGATCTGTGATTTTTATTGGGACTGCGACATTATGGCGGACACATCGGACACTTTTGACACATTATTGGGACCATTCACATTTATACAGCGATCAGTGCTATAAATATGCACTGTTTACTGTATAAATGTGACTGGCAGGGAAGGGGTTAACACTAGGGGGCGAGGAAGGGGTTAAATGTGTACCCTGGGAGTGATTCTTACTGTGGGGGGAGGGGACTGACTGGGGGAGGTGACCGATCTGTGTTCCTATGTACAAGGGACACAGCATTGGTCTCCTCTCCCTAACAGGATGTGGATCTCTGTGTTTACACACTGAGATCCAGGGTCCTGCTCAGTTACTGGGCAATCGCGTGTGCCCAGCGATCGGGTTCCCAGCAACGTGACAGGGGCGCGCGCGCCCCCTAGTGACTCTAAAAGACGAGAACGTCATATGACGTCCTGTCAGAACAATGGAGTTATCGTGCCGCCGTCAATTGACGTGGCCGGTAGTAAAGTGGTTAAAATCTCTTTACGTTTTAACTGGTATTATGTTGGTTTTATAGTAATGATATAGGGCTTGTTAAAGCGGACCTTCAGTAATTTTTTCAACTTTCCATCTTTTAAATCCCCTGCCCTTGTTGTTTTAACTTTTTATAGTAACATTTTTTTTTTCCACCAGTAAATACAGTGGAACACCGGTTTAAGAGTAACTTAGTTTGAGAGCGTTTTGATTTGCGAGCAACTTTTTTTTTTAATTCTGACTCGGTTTGCGAGTGTTGACTCACAAGATGAGCAGAATTCAAGCTAAATAGGCCTGCAGTACCTCATTTAGCCTGAGGTACAGGGGCGCAGGAGCTGAGAAAAGTGGAAGTGTCCTCTGGCCTTTTCGGCGCTCTCTGCCCCCCCCCCACCTCTGGCCACATTCGGTATTGCATCCCATTGAAGTCAATGCGGAACAAATTATTTTCGTTTCCATTGACTTCAATGGGAAAATTCGCTTTGATACTTTGATATGCGAGTACTTTGGATTACGAGCATACTCCTGGAATGAATTATGCGAGTAATCCGAGGTTCAACTGTACCTTATACAGCTCATTTCCTGTTTCTTTTCTGGTCATTAGCCTAGGCTTATGACATCATGCACAGCTCACTCTTGTGAGAGTTTGCCAGGAAGGGAGGGGAGATGAATCATAAGAGGGCCAATGAAAGCTGCAGGACTACAAAGCTGGAGGTGTGCTCTGATGAAGGGCCACAAATCCCAAAACATGTTAGTGGAGGTACTTTACACCTCCAGGATACAATTTCAGTCCTTTGTTTCTACACCCTGGTTCTCCATGGTTTCTGCTGTGTCCCTTTCAGAGGTTACAATCCCTGATATCACTTCCCCTTTTGCAGGCTACCTAGCCACTCTGATGAAGGGCCTTGGGCCCCAAAACATGTTAGTGGAGGTACTTCACACCTCCAGGATACAAGTTCAGTCCTCTGCTTCCACACCCTGGGGTCATTTCTGTATATTACTTCTCCATGGTTTCTATAGTTTCCACTCCAGTGGTTACCATTACAGATACCATGTCCCCTTTCACAGGCAACCTAGTGAGAATGTATAGCAGCTATTTTTGGCGCCGCTATACTGTCGTATTTACCGCAGAGGTGCATTGCGGGCGGTATTACCGCAGATTCCCATTGACTTCAATGGGAAGGTGCGGTATAGGAGCGGTAAACACCCTGCTCCTATACCACTCCAAACATGCGGCTAGCAGGACTTTCGGAGCGGTCCCGCTAGCGCACCGCTTCAGTGTGAAAGCCTTGCAATTTTTTCAGGCGGTATAGCAGCGCTATTCTTAACGCTAAACCGCCTAAAAAACGTGTCAGTGTGAAAGGGGCCTTAGAGGGGTATTCTAATGATATGCCCTGATTGCAAGTGCAATTAAAAAATGTTTTTATTAATTAAAAAGCGTATTTATATGCATGATATGTTTTGTGTTTCTAGTTTTGCATGCTTATATGGCCTTATGATATATGCAGAGCTTGCATAGACAGACCAATTTCCCTTGGTATTAGTAAAGCATAGTACATTTGAAGATTTCTATTAACAGAGTGTAGGAGAGGAGTGTAGAGTGTAAAGTGGGGAAGGATCTAGAGAAGGCCCTACCACCAGGAGTAGAAGGAGAAACTAGGTAGGAGGACCCAGAAGTGGTTACATGGAAAGAACAGTGAAGGCAGCAGCAAGCAGGTGGGAAGACCTAGGAGTAAGGCCTCGTACACACGACCAAGTTTCTCGACAAAAACCAGCAAGAAACTTGCTGGGGGATATTTTTTTGCCGAGGAAACTGGTCGTGTGTACATTTTCGTCGAGGAAACTGGCGAGAAACTCGACGAGCCAAAAAGAGAGCAAGTTCTCTATTTCCTCGACGGGAGTCTCAAATTGGCTCGTCGAGTTCCTAGATGGGCTGGTTTTCGACGAGAAACTCGAGCGTGTGTATGCTAAGAAACCCGCGCTTGCTCAGAATAAAGTATGAGACGGGAGTAAAAGTAGCATTTGTAATGGAGATAACACATTTTTCAAGCTGTAACAGACTGAAATCGTCTCTTACCAAACTTTTACTTAACACGCAAACACGTGAGATTAGCAAAACCAGCCCCAAGAGTTTAGCCAGTGGAATCAAACTTCCCCTGCCGTTGTATGTCACCGCGTTTGAGAACAAGGAGATTTTGTCTTGACAGTGTGTACGCAAAGCAAGCTTGTCCTAGTTCCTCGACAAGCCTAAGGCCCCATGCACACGAGACGCTGGTAAACTCGAGTTCAGAGGCATTTGGGCATTTTTTTCAACTGCCCCTGAACACATTAAATGTTATCCTATGTGTCCATGCACACATTCACGTTTTTTTGCGTTTTAAAGCAGTTGGGTTTAGGCTCGTTTTTTCAGAAACAAAATTTTGGGTTCAGACGCAAAAGTTTTTGCGTTTCAAAGCTTTGGGAGGGTCTACAATGTCTTTGTTGTAAAAGCTGATAGCCGCAAACGCGGTAAAACGCTGCTAAACGCGGCAAAACGCCGCAAAATTCACGGCAAAAACGGGCGTTTTAAACGCCGGTTTTTGCCTTTGAAAACTTGAGTTTACATGTGTTTGCATTTGCTTCTCGTGTGCATGGGGCCTAACAAGGAACTCGACGAGGAAAACGATGTGTTTCGCCCGTCGAGTTCCTCGGTCGTGTGTACGAGGCTTAACAGTAGAAGCGGTAACAGAGAGAATAGCAAGACTCTCCCCTATACGACCTTCCAATGCTAAGCTGTTGCCCACATAAATGCTAAGATGCAAGTAGGTTCCAAACTGGGGTGAAATGCAAATATTTAAGTAATCTATGCTATCCAAGCTACAATATTGTGGTCTAATGATGAGCCTTTTACTGAACAATCAAGACGAGTGTGCCTTGTGGCTCCTTGTTAAAATGTCTCATACAAAGAAATCTGTTCACAGAGATCAGCAAGGTTAGCAATGAAATAAAAACTTTACAAGTGCCATTGGTTTAATAATCATTACTTATCATGTTTTACGTGCCATTTATTCAGTATGTAGGATACTATTTTTTGCAATGTTACAGAAATCAACATGCAAGCAAAATAAATGAATCCCTCTTTAATTGACCTGTCATGCCCACTAAGCCTGTTACTAGGATGGTTCTATGTGATTGATAACATTATAATGATCAAAGCTTCACTAAACTGACAGCAATTCAACCACCCCCTGACAAACCTCACGTCTTCTATCCCACAATTGCCTTTGCAGCTGTGTGAGTGAAAAAGACATACTTTATAATGATATTGCAAGCACCTCAATTTATTACAGACTGCATTGACAACGCTAGCATTTTGTGAACATACACAAAGTCTCGCAAAATGTGCATTTATGAAACGTACAAAAAACATGTAGCACTCGCATTGCCATTCATTGGCACCCCAAACACGGCAAAAAATATGCATTTTTTTTTACAGAAGTCACAGAAAAACTTTTTTTTTTTCACAGAACAGCTATATTTATACTGAGATTAAATTACACAGAGGTGGACTCTATTTACGAATTAGATGACTTCTGAATTGAGTTGGTTCCACTATATTTTAGTTAGGGGTATCAGAGTAAAGGGTGCTGAAAATGCACGCCACACTTTTCCCACATTTACTAAAAAAAATTTAAACAATTTATCATTTTCATTTCACTTCACAATTATGTGCCACTTTGTGTTGATCTAACACATAAAATCCCAATAAAATACATTTACGTTTTTGGTTGTAACATGACAAAATGTGGAAAACTTCAAGGGGTATGAATACTTTTTCAAAGCACTGTAGCAGAACGAGGAAGGGTTAGAACCTTGTTTTTTGAGAGGGGGCGTCTCCACACTATACAAACTGTTGGTCTACTCCACTTCTAGATTACCTTACCAGGTGGCATGGGAGAGGGATCTGTCCATAGCCCCTGATGTGGAGGACTGACATAAAGGGATCCTTAATGTTGCCTTGATTGAGGCAGGTTATAAAGTCCACGCCAGATGGTATTTAGTGCCGGAGCGGCGGTCAAAAATGTACCCAGGCACCTCAGCTACCTGTTTCAGGGGCTGTGGCCAGATTAGCTCACCGTTGCATGTGTGGTGGTTGTGTCCTAAGGTTTGTTGTTTTTGAATGAGGGTTCATTCATTTCTATTTTCAGTCACAATGGTCAACATTAATAAAGATGCAAGTATTGCCCTAATAAATAAGCCTGTTGAAAATGATTCACGACATACTCAGACCTTGATCTACTTTATGTTTCTAGCAGCCAAAATTGCGATAGCAACAGCATTAAATTACGATAGCAAAACGAAAACTCACAAGGATCGCGTTGAATGAAAAAATTGTGTGTTTTACGAGATAAAATATGGTCCCCTTGGCTTGCTTACTTGCAGGTCCTGGATGAATGAACCTTATTGTACGAATAAGTTGATGCTGGATCCCTGGATGGATCCATTTGATTTCTTCTTCTCTTTTTCTTTTCTTATTTCTTTAGTTGTTGCCTAAATTTTGGCCAGCTTTGGCACCATGTTCTCCTAGCTTTTCTTTCCTTTCTTATTTAAGTTATTGATATTCATATTTGGGGGTCTGGAGTCCCCTTTTGTGGGACCATTATATTGCTTGGCAACGAGTAATACTTTGCAAACCGTGGTCGTTGGACGCGGTCTTTCTTACCTGTTGGGCCTACTTTCAGGGATTATGGTTGACCACCTCCCAGTGTTCACAATGGTTTTGTTGTTTTATTTCCATGTTCTAACACAAAATTTTATTTCTGTCCACTTCTGTTGGTGGTCAAATGCTCACCTGTGAGCTTAGAGAAGATACAAGATACTTCACACCGGACTTCAAGCATCTTGCAGTGTGTGTGCCTCTCCATTCTTCCTCCATACTCCGGCTGCTTGGTTTCCAAATGAGATGCAAAATTTGACAAGAGGAATATGACATTTGAAGCTCATGTCCAGGATCCGTCTGAGTTTTGTGACTCTTGATGCACCGACTCCAGCCTTAGTCCACTCCTTGTGAAAGTCCCCAACACTTTTGAATGGCCTTTTCCTGACAATCCTCTCCAGGCTGCGGTCATCTCTGCTGCTTGTGCACCTTTTTCTTCTACACTTTTCCCTTCCACATGACTTTCTATTATTGTGCTTTAATACAGCACTTTGGGAACATCCAACTTCTTTTGCAATTACCTTTTGAGGCTTTCCCTCCTTATGGAGGGTGTAAATGATGGTTTTCTGCACAACTATCAGGTCAGCAGTCTTTCTTATGATTGTGATTCCTACTGAACCAGACTGACAGACCATTTGAAGGCTCAGGAATTCTTTGCAGATGTTATGGCTTAATTAGCTAATTAGAGTGGGACACTTGGGGCCAGATTCACGAATTACGGCGGCGTAACGTATCCCCTTTACGTTACGCCGCCGCAAGTTTTCGGCGTAAGTAAGTAGGCACCGTGTTCTTTTCTTTGTAGGCCTCATTCCGTTTTCGGTAAACAGTAGAATGATGTGCTTTACCAAAAAGCTCTATCTTGGTCTCATCTGTCCACAAGACATTTTTCCAGAAGGGTTTTGGCTTACTCAAGTACATTTTGGCAAACTGTAGTCTTGCTTTTTTTATGTCTCTGTGTCAGCAGTGGGGTCCTCCTGGGTCTCCTGCCATAGCGTTTCATTTCATTTAAATGTCGACGGATAGTTGGCGCTGACACTGATGCTCCCTGAGCCTACAGGGCAGCTTGAATTTCTTTGGAACTTGTTTGGGACGGCTTATCCACCATCCGGACTATCCTGCATTGCAACCTTTCATCAAATTTTCTCTTCCGTCCACGCCCAGAGAGATTAGCTACAGTGCCATGGGTTGCAAACTTCTTCATAATGTTGCGCACTGTGGACAAAGGCAAATCTAGATCTCTAGAGATGGACTTGTAACCTTGAGATTGTTGATATTTTTCCACAATTTTGGTTCTCAAGTTCTCAGACAGTCCTCTTCTCCTCTTTCTGTTGTCCATGCTTAGTGTGGCACACACAGACACACAATGCAAAGACTGAAGCCTCGTACACACGACCGAGGAACTCGACGGGCGAAACACATCGTTTTCTTCGTCGAGTTCCATGTTAGGCTGTCGAGGAACTCGACAAGGCAAGTTTCTCCATTCCCGTTGAGGAAAAAGAAGACATGCTCTCTTTTTGGCTCGACGGGATCCTCAACAGTTTCCTCGTCGAAAAATGTACACACCACTGGTTTCCTCGGCAAAAAAAAAATCCCAGCAAGTTTCTTGCTGGTTTTTGCCGAGAAACTCGGTCATGTGTACGAGGCCTGAGTGAACTTCTCTCCTTTTTATCTGCTTTCAGGTGTGATTTTTATATTGCCCACACCTGTTATTTGCCCCATGTGAGTTTAAAGGAGCATCACATGCTTGAAACAATCTTATGTATCCACAATTTTGAAAGGGTGCCAAGAATTTTGACCAGCCCATTTTTGGAGTTTTGTGTGACATTATGTCCAATTTGCTTTTTTTCCTCCCTTTTTTTGTTTTGTTCCAATACACACAAAGGGAATAAACATGTGTATAGTAAAACATGTGTTACTGCAATACTTTTCTGTGAGAAATACTTGATTTTCTGGAAGAAATACTGGGGTGCCAACAATTTTGGCCATGACTGTATATTAGTTTCACCCTTTATGTTGCATTAGTGAAATAAATGAACTTTTGTACGATATTCAAATTTTTCGAGTTTCACCTCTATGTAGCATTGTCTATACAGAGCTTGCAAGGGTTGTTCGCTGCGCTGCACAGTGCTCTTGTTGCTTTTACTCTTTTTAAAATCTTAAAAAAGCGATTGAGAAACAGAACCATGTTTTTACTATTGGAGTTTTTATTGTGTCTGTGCAGTCCTTTCCCAGTGACATCTTCACCCCCCATTTATTGTTCCCCATTGAAGCCAGTCAAAAATAAAAACCGCTCTATTTCTACAAAAGATTTGGGCTAAACTTAGGTTTTAAATTCACATTAATAAGAAGCACAAGTTCTGCTTTAGAGTAACACTCCAGCCAAAACTTTGCGGTTTGTGTCCACACTAGGAAAAGTTATTTTCCATTTATACTCTGGTGACACTGAATAAAAACAAGGTAATAAAAAACCTGCACCCTTTGGTGTTTCCTTTGATTGAACTATTAGGCCGGGTTCACAGTATTGCGAATTGGATGTGGAATCCCTGTATCCAATTCACTATAGCAGGAGATTGTGAATGGCTATCTATGGAGACGGTTCACATATCTCCGATGTGGCTCCGGTGTGAATTTGTACAGGAGCCCTGTGTGTCTTTTGTTCCATTTCAGGTCGGAATTCAGGCCAAAATTCAGGCTGAAATCGGACCTGAAATGATGAACCAGGACGCACAGGACCCCTGCTGATATAAGCACATTGGCAACTGTGACAGTTATCACCAGAGACGTCCCTTGAATGCACAGAAAAAAATAACAGCATGTTTGATTAATAGTTTAACAATATTTTTAAAAATTTCTAACTTGCTTAATCTTTAAACAGCTAAATCAGTTTAGTTTAGTTCCACTCTAATCACTTCCGGAACACCCCACGTTCATTTAATGCAGCAGGGCGGCCCGGCTGCGCAAAAATCACGTACCTGTACTTGATTTCGTGAACGCGGTTTAGGGGGCACATTGGGAGCCAATCAGCGGGTCCGACCTGCCGATCGGTCACAGGAGAGACGGATCAGCTGCCTGCCTGTGTAAACAAGGCAAACGGCGGATCTGTCAGGAAGGGAAAGAGAGATCATGTGATTCAGCTAAGCTGAATCATGGATCTCTCTTTTCCTTCAGTGTGACACTGCCTCACACAGTTAGAAAGCACCTCTCTTGGGAACATTTAACCCTTTGATCGCCCCTGGTATTACCCCTTTCCCTGCCAGTGCCATTTATACAGTAATTAGTGCATTTTATAGCACTGATCATTGTATTGGTGTCACTGAAAGTGTCACTCAGTTTCAGATTTGTCTGCCCCAATGTCGCAGTTCTGCTAAAAATCACAGATCGCCGCAATTACCAGTAAAAAAAAGTCCCTAAATCTATCCTGTAGTTTGTAAGCGCTATAACATTTGCACAAACCAATCAATATACGATTATTGGGCTTATTTACTAAAAATATGTAGCAGAATATATATTGGCCTAAATCAGGGTTGCCAACTTTCAGTAATTTTACAAACAGTTTGTAAAATCTCTACTTTTTGCATCTGTCCTTGAATGTCCATTATGGACATGTAGGCTGCATGTCCGTAATTGACATTCATGGACAGATGCAACAATTATGGATTTTACAAACTGTTTGTAAATTTACTGAAAGTTGGCAACCCTGGCCTAAATTGATAAAGAAATTTGTTTTTCTAAATTTTTTTGGATAGGTATTATAGCAGAAAGTAAAAAATATTTTTTTTTCAAAATTGTCTGTATTTTTTTTTTAGCGCAAAAAAATAAAGAGCGCAGAGGTGATCAAATACCCCCAAAAGAAAACTCTATTTGTGAAAAAAAAGGAGATCAATTTTATTTGGGTACGGTGTTGTCCGACCACGCAATTGTCAGTTAAAGCGTTGCAGTGCCGTATCGCAAAGAATGGCCTGGTCAGGAAGTGGGTAAAAACCTTCTGGAGCTGAAGTGGTTAGAAGTCCTATTATTGGAGTCTTGATTTATAATCACCACTTTAGGACCTTTTTTGTCACGGTTTGTTCCTGTAACCAAGGAAGCATGGAAAATATCCGTCTACAAGGTGTAATTAAAACATTACTGTGAAAAGGACTATCCTTTTGTAACAGATGAGTCAGTACCATCCAAAAAGGTCATGTTGGATCTTCTTTAGTTTCCCACTGGTATAGTTAATCATGTAAATCTGATTCTGTGTTGCTACAAAGTGTTCCAAAAAGAGAAACTACAGAAATGTTTGAATAGCTTCACGGAATAAGAGCATGTTAAAGAAGTGTACCTGTCTAATGCAAAAGCAGGGTATTACTGTAAATTGTGGAAATGATGAAACCGCATGCAGCTATTTATAATAATAAGAAAAAGAAAATGGGAATAATACAGATCTATTGCCCATGGTGACCAATTAAATGCCATTTTTTATGTCTCTAGGTAATAAAGGATGAAGACTGATCGGTAGCTATGGGCAACAACTCATCTCAGCTATACATACTGCAGCTACTGGCTTTTAATAATAGGACATTTACCTGTCCTGGAGTCCATTGATGTCGGCACCCGCAGCTGATGTTTCCATCAGCTGTCGGGTGCTGCCGCTGCCATTGGGGGTAAGGGAATCCGGCAGTGTAGCCTTTCGGCTTCACGCAGGGAACCCTACTGCGCATATGCGAGGCCCCACTCCTCTCTTCTATTGGTCCGGCGGCTGGGGGAGGAGGATGGAGCCCCGCAGTGACGTCACGGGCTGTGGCCCGGACTGCCGGGAGTGGGAAAGGATACCAGTCAAAGACAGTTATCCTGTCCCCTCTCTCCCCCCCCCCCCCCCCGAAAGGTGCCAATTTTTGCACCGGAAGGGGAAAGGAAGCAAATGAGCGGAAGTTCCAATTTTGGGTGGAACTCCGCTTTAACCTCTTCCTACCACTGCCTCCCAGCCCTTTAAGATGTTCTAAATGCTGGGAGGTGGAGGCAGGCATTCCAATCATGTGACCGCTGTGGTTGGCAGTTACAATGGTCACATGATTGGAAAACTCCTGATTGCATGTATGCATCGGGAGCTTTCTGGTACCTGTCAGCACAGAAATATGTTAACATAGGGACACATATATGTGGGCTCTCTGCGTTTAGGCCACCCCCTGAGAGACCCCACTTATATGCGTACCTACAGCGGGAACCTGTTAAAGTAAAAATCCAGTTTCACCAAATGATACTGTACACAAGACAATTATTTATTTTAAATAACCTGTATAAGCCTACTGGGCTTGGAAATCGAGAAGTCCTGAGTCTGCTGGTAGGCTCCACCATTTTGGATGTGATGTCCACAACCTAAGCAGATGTAGAGCTGGCACTAAATGTGCATGAGTTTGCCACATCCGTCGCTGTAGTACAGCCCATAGAACCTAATGAGTTTCTCTATGCATGAAGTGCGTACATGCAACACACTATATATTGTGAAGGGGGGCCTAATGTTGTCAGTCATCCCACTTACTGAACACCTCTACTTATACAACAACACAGCAGCACTATGACAGGTTGAGAACGCCACTGGTATGAGACTGAAGCAAACTTTCTTTTGCTGCATTTTTTATAAAGTATGGCATAAAATGATATGTTTATTTTAGATTTTACTTTTTGTCTACTTTTCTGATGCATATGTACAGAACAATCTTCATCTGTTTTAGGCCTCGTACACACGTCCGAGGAACTCAACGGGCAAAACACATCGTTTTGCTCGTCGAGTTCCTTGTGAAGCTGCCGAGGATCTCGGCGAGCCGAAATTTCCCATTGAACAACGAGGAAAAAAAGAACATGTTCTCTATTTCCTCGCCGAGATCCTTGTCGGCTTCCTCGGCCAAAAGTGTACACCCGCCCGGGTTTCTCGGCAGAATTCAGCTCCGACCGAGTTTCTGGCTGAATTCTGCCGAGAAGCTCGGTCGTGTGTACGGGGCCTAAGGGGTAGTAGAGTGGATTTCCAGTGTTGTGGACAAAACAAGTTACCACATCTGACATTTTCTAGTGTGACAGTGTGGTGCCCTGTCACGTGTTAGAAGGGGTTTAGGGCACCCAGGATTCTCAATTAAGCAGGTTGAGGGGCTACAGAATGCATATTGCATTCAGAGGAAGCTGGGTCTGCAGTTTCCTCAGTGGTTGGTAAAACTCAGTTTGGGATCTGGAGCCTGGAGATTTCATAGATTTGGAGATTTGGTAGGGAGGAAATCATCCACTGATAACACAGACATTCAAACCTGTTATATCCATGTGGTGGCAAGGGAGCAACCAGAAGTGTGCATGTATGCATGGTGCAGTCTGTGCTAGAAAAGACAGAGGGTCTAACAGGCCCGGATTTACTCCCTTTGCCGCCCCAAGGCCAGGTCCTTCAATGCCGCCCCCCCCCACATACACACACCACCATTCTCGTCCTTTATTGATCACTGCTACAATAGATCAATTAAAAACATATTTCCACACATGAGAACACTGGAAATAACTGTGCCCACTGATTGCAGCCTCTGTGCCCATGAATGCAGCCTCTGTGCCCACAAATTGCAACCTCTGTGCCCACTAATTACAGCCTCTGTGCCCACTGATTTCAGCCTCTGTGCCCACTGATTGCAGGCTTTGTGCCCACTGATTGCAACCTCTGTGCCCACTGATTGCAGCCACTGTGCCCATGAATGCAGGCTCTGTGCCCACTAATTGCAGCCTCTGTGCCCACTGATTGCAGCCTCTGTGCCCACTGATTGCAGGTAGCCTCAACATTTCCTGGATGGCTAACACACCGCGCTCCCCTCCCTCTGTCCTCCGGCGCTCAGATGTCACGGAGCTGGGTATGTGTCTGTGTGCAAGGTCCCTCCCCTCTAGAACAGCTCATGTGATAGGCAGAACACTGATTCAATCTACTCTCACACAAGCTGGTCTAGGGGGGTGGGACCTTGCACATAGACACAGCTCTGTGACATCTGAGCGCCTGAAGGACAGAGGGAGGGAGAGCGCCGCCCCCTGCACCCACTGCCGCCCCGAGGCCTGGCCTTGGTGGCCTTGTGAGGAATCCGGCCCTGGGGACTAAGCCTGAGGGCTGGAGCAGGAGGGAGCTGCCAGAAGGAGAGCTGACAGAGGTGCAGTGTTTGTATATGAACATAAGGGTGATGTTTTAGATGGTCAGGAGGGCCAGAGCACACGGCTTGAGCAGCAGTGTTGCTAAAGAGACCCAGAAGGCTAAAAATTGCTTTATTTTGTGTTGAAGGTGGGAACCCCTGCACGAAAATCCATTTGTTCTGTTGAACTTTTTCTTTTCTATTTAATAAAAGTGGGCTGACAAGCTCTTAGACCACATTACTGGCATGGACTGTACTCACTGGTGGGCGCTACACTTGAGCTAATGGACCCCCAAACATCACACTAGTCATGAACAGAAGTACACAGGTATTGGATTCCGGTGTGTGCATGTATAGGATTAGTTGATTTGTCATATACATGTATGTATACGTGTATGGTGCATGCTCCGTAGACATTGGGCGCAGGCACACTGAGCGTGCTGCTTCTAACGGTTATCATGCCATTAGGGGCGGCACCTGCGTGCATGCGCGGGAGTGACATCATCGCTGCTCCGGCCAGTCACAGCGACGGAACAGCGATACCCGGAAGTCACTCTGGGTATCATGGTGGCGACGGAGGAGGTCACCCAGGACTGCTACTGGGGCTTCGATCTCAGGTAAGTAATTCATAATGAGCTCATTATGCCTTTCTTTTTAGGAAATGTTTAAGAGGGTTTACTTCCTCTTTAAAGAAGTGTTCCAGCCGAAATATATATATATTTTTTTAAAGTCAGCAGCTACAAACACTATAGCTGATGACTTTTAATAATGACACTTACCTGTCCAGGGAGCCCGCGATGTCGGCTCCATGAGGCTGATCCGTCCATCGGATTGGGTGCCGGCGCCGCCATTACAACTAAGGGAAACCAGTAGTGGAGCAATGCGCCTTCACTGCCGGTTTCCTACTAGGCATGCATGAGTCGCGCGGCGCTTTGTGAATGGCCAACTGTCTTCTGGGACACACACAGGTCCCAGAAGACACCAAGGGAGTTCACCGCAGAAGAGGAAGTGACGTTGTGGGCCGCAGCCCGGCTGGATTGGAAGTACACATGGTACATCCAAAAAGGTAAAAAACTAAAATAATTTGATATCCAAAAACTAGGTGTTGAGAGGAGGTCTTTCGTTTAAGACCACCTCTCAAAAATGGGTAGAACTCTGCTTTAAATAACAAAAAGGACTCTGTGGCCAATTGTCATCTTCAGCTTGTCACTACTAAGAAGGTCTGAACCCGGAAAAAAAAAACTACTCTCACAATGAAAAATCAGCTTCCCCTATTTTGCACTAGTGAGTGTTTCTGTAATGAAAAGGAAAGGGTTGAATGGAGACATTTGTTCCAACAATTCAAAAAAGGCAGTAAAATAGTAAACTGACTATAATTATTGATTTCAACAAGTACTCATTTTTTATTTATTTTTTGGAATGATTTACTGAACCTTTAAACAGTACAAAGAAATTTACATTTACGTGTCATGCGTTTACAATGTTATTTTTTGGCACCAAAGAAAATGTATAATACACTTAGATTGTGGCGTCCAGCCGTTTATAAATCCTTTTGCCACGGGATCTAATTGAAACGCTATCTACAAACATGCAGCTTTTGATAGAAGAAATACATTTCCCGCTGCTAGTATAGCATTGAAGATATGGGTTGCAAGCAAAGAAAAACAGAGATGGAAACCTGATCTAAGAGCAAAATGAAAAATAAGAAAGAAAACTGAAATGATAAGGCTTGAATGCTTATGGGTTCTATACAGTACATCCAAAATCCCTAGACACAGATGTGTATGTAATGGACTGGGTACAATTAAAGGCTGTGTCTAGAGGGCTTCTAAATATTCCCAGTAAACCACTAGGACTTATCTGTCTTAGTATTATGAACATAGGAATGTCCTAAGGAATTTACACGATTCAAAAATATATACAATTCTATAACCGGATCACAAACCAACCTCGGGATCTGTGGGGATCTAAGAATATTGTCTCATTCACCAGATCTTGTTTTTTTTTATAAGTTTATTTTATTACAGATATATCTGCTGCACTAAACATGACAGGAATGCCATTGACCATGCATCCCACCATCTATTTTACCTTTAGAATTAGGCCAAAGGTTTTTATAGAAGATCCAGAAAAAAAGTAATTTTTTTTTTTTATCAACCGGTGGCCAGGCCATGTACAGTATTTACAGTCTTAACCACTTAAGGACCGGAAAGATTTTCCCCCTTAATGACCGGGCACTGCCTCGCTTTAACTGACAATTGTGCGGTTGCGCAAGGCTGTACCCAAACAAAATGTATTTATTTATTCCCCCCCACACACACAAATAGAGCTTTCATTTGGTAGTATTTGATCACCTCTGACGTTTTTTTTTTTTTGCGCTATTAACAAAAATAAATTGACAAATTTGAAAAAAAACACAATATTCGTTACTTTTTGCTATAATAAATATCCCCCAAAAATGTAAAAAAAAAATATGTATTCTTCTACATATTTTTGGTATAAAAAAATCTCAATAAGCATGAATTGAATGGTTTGCACAAAAGTTATAGGGCCAGATCCAGAGAGAGAGTACGCTGGCGTATCTACTGATACGCAGGCGTACTTTCAAATTACCCGTGTCGTATCTTTAGTTTGAATCCTCAAATCAAGATACGACGGCACTTTTTTGAAGTGCCAGTAAAAAATTGGTGGTGTTCGTAATTTTTAGACATCTTGCCAGTAAATTTCACTTGGGGGGGTTGGCAACACTGGTTGGTACGTCCATCGGTTAAAAATCCACGCATGCTCAGAATCAAGTCGACGCATGCTTGGAAAACATTGAACTTCATTTTTTTCAGCACGTCGTTGTGTTTTACGTGACCGCGTTCTGACACGATCGGTTTTTTAACTGATGGTGTGTAGGCACGACTGATCATCAGTCATCAGTCAGCTTCATCAGTCAGCTTCATCGGATAACTGATGGAAAAATCTATCAGACCGTTTTTTATCAGACTAACCTATCGTGTGTACAGGGCATTAGAATGGCCCAGTCAAAGCCCAGACCTAAATCCAATTGAGACATCAAGATATCCTGCTTTTACTTTAGGCACTTTACAAAAAATGTAAAACAGATTATCTTTATATCAATACCGAAGCTGCTCCAGTTCATCTAAAATCTGAACTTCTGCTAAAAGAGTGCAAAGAGCCTTTTAGTACAAACCATCAAATCCATAAGTAATCCTGGATAGTCCACATAGCTAAACACGCCTCCTTTTTTTTCTATTTTACTTTGCTGCATGCCCAGGCAACTTCATGTCCCATCACACGCAACAGTCATAATAGTTTCAGCTTGCCGACAGCCACAGTTTGTACACGATTAAGCGGCCAGATGGGAACCAAGATTTAAATGCAAAATCCTCAGGATTTAAGAACCCAAGATATATTCTCTGACATTGTTTCAGCCAGTAATAACAAACTAGAACACATGGTTAATAACAAGTTTATCTTCCATCTTATAGAAAGGACAAAACAGATCAGACAACAACCTTTAAAAGCCCCCGTTTTTCACAGTTATTTTGAAATAATGAAAGGGTGACTACACTGCATCTGAGTACCACAAACCAAAAATGCGATTTAATATAATTTTATAATTCAAAGCAAACACCCATCCATCCATGTCTCCATGCTTTATTTGCTAAGAAAACTGAAAATTGTATTAAATAATTACCGTAATTTTCCTGACGCCAACCTCTGGCAGCATACATGTGATATGACTCCGCCCCTATATTCACCCACAGGACCTGTTTAAATCTATAAAAGGAAGAGCTAGAGCAACCTCCCCCATTCTCCATGAAAATAACAAGATCAAAAAAGGGAGTGTTCCATTGGCATCAGGAAAGGAAAATTACGGTAAGTACTTAATACAATTTTCCGAGCAAAGTGAGGGACATGTGCCCCCATAGCAAGCCGCTTGCTATGCGGGCACACAGTGGGTGCTTGCTTCCAAGCAGTGTGTTTCTATGGAGGCGCAGTCCATAGACACACACAACGTGGCATGGTCCCGCCCCCGCGACCTCCTCACAGCATTTGATTGACAGCAGCATTAGTATTTAGATAGGTGGGGGAGGAAGGAAATCTGTAAAATCTTTTTTTTTTAATCTAATTTGCAAGAAATGCATTAAGGTAAAAAAAAACATTTTGGCTTTAGAACCACGTTATAGTGGCTCCACTGAGAGGGTAAAGTTAGTGAGCCAAAGGGCAGAGTGCAAAGACATGGATGGAGCAAAGAGAGAGAAGAGTGAAAAGACAGGGAATTGAATAGAGAGAGAGAGAAGAGTGAAAAGACAGGGAATTGAATAAAGAGAGAGAAGAGTGAAAAGACAGGGAATTGAATAAAGAGAGAGAAGAGTGTAAAGACAGAGAATTGAATAAAGAGAGAGGACGAGTGAAAAGACAGGGAATTGAATGAAGAGAGAGAAGAGTCAAAAGACAGGGAATTGAATAAAGAGAGGCAAGCATGAAAAGACAGGGAATAAAATAAGGAGAGCGAGGAGTGCAAAGACAGAGAATTGAATAAAGAGAGAGGAAGAGTGTAAAGAGAGAGAAGAGTGAAAAGACAGGGAATTGAATAATAAGAGAGAGAGAGAGAAGAGTGAAAAGACAGGGAATTGAATAATAAGAGAGAGAGAGAAGGGTGAAAAGACAGGGAATTGAATAATAAGAGAGAGAAGAGTGTAAAGACAGGGAATTTAATAAGAAGAGAGAGAGGAGTGTAAATATAGGGAATTGAATAAAGAGAGAGAAGAGTGAAAAGACAGGAAATTAAATAAAGAGAGAGAAGAGTGTAAAGACAGGGAATGTAATAAAGAGAGAGAAGAGTGAAAAGACAGGGAATTGAATACTAAGAGAGAGAGAGAGAGAGAAGAGTGTAAAGACAGGATATTGAATAAAGAGAGAGAGAGAGAGAGAGAGAGAGAGAGAGAGAGAGAGAGAGAGAGAGAGAGAGAGAGAGAGAATAGTGAAAAGACAGGGAATTTGATAATAAGAGAGAGGAAAGTGAAAAGACAGGGAATTGAATAAAGAGAGGCAAGCGTGAAAAGACAGGGAATAAAATAAAGAAGAGCGAGGAGTGTAGAGACAGGGAATTGAATAAAGAGAGAGAAGAGTGTAAAGACCGGGAATTGAATAATAAGAGAGAGAAGAGTGTAAAGACATGGAATTGAATAAAGAGAGAGAGAAGAGTGAAAAGACAGGGAATTGAATAAAGAGAGAGAAGAGTGTAAAGACAGAGAATTGAATAAAGAGAGAGAGAAGAGTGAAAAGACAGAGATTTGAAAAATAAGAGAGAGAAGAGTGTAAAGACAGAGAATTGAATAAAGAGAGAGGACGAGTGAAAAGACAGTGAATTGAATGAAGAGAGAGACTGTGCCAGCAATGTAACCAGGGGGTCCCAGAGGATGAGGAACACTTCCTGCTACATTGCACCAAGTACTCATCAGTGAGGGACACTCACTTCCAGAGACTCTCCGCTCTCATCCCGGACTTCAACTCTACAGAAGAGAAGAGGAAACTCCAAATTCTACTGGGAGAAGAGGAGCCAATGGCGAAGATAGCTGCCCAATATGTGACCGCGTGTCACAGACTGAGAGGGACATGAGACATTCCCCTTTATATTACCCCCCCCCCTTCCCCTTTATATTACCCCCTTCCCCTTTTCCCTGCTTTGGCAATGCTAACATGTATTTGGTCCTGCCAATAAAGCTTATTTGAATTGAATTGAATTGAATTGAATTGAGAGAAGAGTCAAAAGACAGGGAATTGAATAAAGAGAGGCAAGCATGAAAAGACAGGGAATAAAATAAGGAGAGTGAGGAGTGCAAAGACAGAGAATTGAATAAAGAGAGAGGAAGAGTGTGAAGAGAGAGAAGAGTCAAAAGACAGGGAATTGAATAATAAGAGAGAGAAGAGTGTAAAGACAGGGAATTTAATAAGAAGAGAGAGAGGAGTGTAAATATAGGGAATTGAATAAAGAGAGAGAAGAGTGAAAAGACAGGAAATTAAATAAAGAGAGAGAAGAGTGTAAAGACAGGGAATGTAATAAAGAGAGAGAAGAGTGAAAATACAGGGAATTGAATACTAAGCGAGAGAGAGAGAGAAGAGTGTAAAGACAGGATATTGAATAAAGAGAGAGAGAGAGAGAGAATAGTGAAAAGACAGGGAATTTGATAATAAGAGAGAGGAGAGTGAAAAGACAGGGAATTGAATAAAGAGAGGCAAGCGTGAAAAGACAGGGAATAAAATAAGGAGAGCGAGGAGTGTAGAGACAGGGAATTGAATAAAGAGAGAGAAGAGTGTAAAGACCGGGAATTGAATAATAAGAGAGAGAAGAGTGTAAAGACATGGAATTGAATAAAGAGAGAGAGAAGAGTGAAAAGACAGGGAATTGAATAAAGAGAGAGAAGAGTGAAAAGACAGGGAATTGAATAAAGAGAGAGAAGAGTGTAAAGACATGGAATTGAATAAAGAGAGAGAGAGAAGAGTGAAAAGACAGGGAATTGAATAAAGAGAAAGAAGAGCGTAAAGACAGGGAATTAAAAAAAGAGAGAGAAGAGTGAAAAGACAGAGATTTGAAAAATAAGAGAAAGAAGAGTGTAAAGACAGGGAATTTAATAAGAAGAGAGAGAGGAGTGTAAATACAGGGAATTGAATAAGGAGAGAGAAGAGTGAAAAGACAGGGAATCGAATAAAGAGAGGGAAGAGTGTAAAGACAGGGAATTTAATAAAGAGAGAGAAGAGTGAAAAGACAGGGAATTGAATAATAAGGGATAGAAGAGTGTAAAGACAGGGAATTGAATAAAGAGAGAGAGAGAGGAGAGTAAAAAGACAGGGAATTGAATAATAAGAGAGAGAAGAGTGTAAAGACAGGGAATTGAATAAAGAGAGAGAGAAGTGTGTAAAGACAGGGAATTGAATAAAGAGAGAGAAGAGCGTAAAATACAGGGAATTGAATAAAGAGAGAGAGAAGAGTGAAAAGACAGGGAATTGAATAAAGAGAGAGAGAAGTGTGTAAAGACAGGGAATTGAATAAAGAGAGAGAGAAGAGCGAAAAGACAGGGAATTGAATAATAAGAGAGAGAAGTGTGTAAAGACAGGGAATTGAATAAAGAGAGAGAGAAGAGCGAAAAGACAGGGAATTGAATAATAAGAGAGAGAAGTGTGTAAAGACAGGGAATTGAATAAAGAGAGAGAAGAGCGTAAAATACAGGGAATTGAATAAAGAGAGAGAGAAGAGTGAAAAGGCAGGGAATTGAATAAAGAGAGAGGAGTGTAAAGACATAACATTGAATAAACAGAGAAGAGTGTAATGACAGGGGCTAGTGCAAAAAAAGAGAAGAGTGTAAAGTCAGGAAAGAGCGTCAGTAGAGGAAAGAGGAAAGAGTGCAAAAGCCAGGATGGAGTAAAGAGAAAGATAAATGCAAAAATATGGAACAGAGTGAAGGGACTGAAGGATGCAAGACAGTGAATGGGAAGAGTAAGAAGACAGGGAACGGGGAAATGAGAGGGAAAAGTGCAAAGTTAGGGAACAGAGGAAAACGAGGGACAAGTTCCTTGACAGGGAATGGAGTAAAGAGGTGGAAGGATGCAAAGAAAGAGAATGGAAAGAGAGGAAAGATTGAAAAGAGAGGAGAGGGGAGGGGAGGGTATGGGAGTAGAGCCAAGGAAAGGATTGCAAAGATAGGGAACAGAGCAAAGTAAGGGACATATTCAAAATCGAGAGAAGGAAGAGAGCAAAGACAGGAATCAGATAAAAGAGTAGTAAGTGTGCAAAGACAGACAAGAGGTCAAAGGGGGGGAAAAGTGTAAAGACCTGGAACAGGGTAAAGAGAGGAAAGAGTGCAAAGGCAGGAAACGGAGTAAAAAAAGGGAAAGTTGCAAAAGGGGAAAAAGAGAAAGGGTTAAAAAAAAGGGGAAAGTGATAGAGGAAAGAAGAGAGATGAGAAGGATGAAAGAACAGGCATGATAAAAAAAAAAATGTAAGATAGCACATGCAACGTTTACACTGGGTATGGTGCCTAGGGTACTTTATAAACATAGCAACGCACCTGTATAAAATGAATCACTGAAAGGAAACTTCACAAACTAAGCCCTGCAATTTTTGCTCTAAAGAAGGAATGACTTCTCAATTATCAATCAGATGCTGCACTTGCAGGGCTTCAATGAGGAAAGTTCCCAGGTCTGAATCCCTTTAGACGGAATCTCACCAAAATTCAATTTTTGTTGCAGGGGATGCCTAAAATCAGACTTGTAGCTTAGTGCAGACTGATGTCCCGTGCACTATGTGCAGAATGTCTCCAAGTTTATATATTGCATTGCATTTTACTGAAAATTACAGCTCTGCAGATCGAAATAGAAAGGCAATATTTAATAACATTACATTTTAATATAACTTGTGTATTCATTGTATATACTATATTATTATTTTTTTAATTGCATTGTTCCCCCTACAAAAGAGGAGTTAGCCTTTAAGAAGTTAAGAGCCTTATTTATTAGTATGATTAACCAATCGCTCATTCGGATATTTGATCCAGTCTGGGAGAGCAACAGCCAGTAATGCAGTGCCGCATACTTGTATACTTACTGTAGGAACATACAGATTTTACAGGTCTTTAGAGCATGTTCTGACGTTCCATCTAAACATTTATAAGAATGGATTAAAGCTGGAGGTTTATTTTGAGCACCACTGAGGGGCGGGAGCACAGCTGTAGCTGTATTTTCTAGTGGCATTTCACATTAGCGGTCATCACTGACCCAGATCTAGTCTCCAAACACTTTAACTCTAAACACTGTAACAATAAATAGCAGATCTGTGCACGGCTGTGTTGTTAAGAGGAGTTAAATTTCAAGCATTAGTTGTGTGCCAGATGGACTGTCACCGCATTGATTCTATTCCAGAGATTAAATGATGTCTGTATTCTGGCACCAGATATTGTCTTAGAAAATGAAGATGGGCACAATTGTGTAAGGATGGAGAAGTCAGAAGGAAATGATATGGTTTAGGATTGGTTCCCCAAAGGGTCACATAGAGAACAGGAAAACTCTGGGCTAAGAGATGGGAAGAGCTGGGCAGATGGAGCTAATTAACATTTATGGGCGTATTTTATAGGTCAAAAAGCAATAGGACTCTGCAGTAACCAATGAGGAATCATTGTACATCATATTAAATGTATTTTCTAGCCAAACACCATTCCATTATGTATAACTAGCCCAACTCCAACCACAAGTTATTTTTCTAGCTTGTATAATAGTGTGTAAGAGTCAAAACGTGGCCGGGTGGGACACAGGGAGCTGTGACTCGGCTCGGGTGCCCCCATAGCTAACTGCTTGCTGTGGGGGCACTCAACAGGAGGGAGGGGCCAGGAGCACAGAACAGAAACCTGAGAAGAGGAGGATCCGGGCTGCTCTGTGCAAATCCACTACACAGAGGAGGTAAGTATAACATGTTAGTTATTTTTATAGAAAAAAAACTAGACTTTACAATTAATTTAAGGCTCCATGCACGCTAGGGCTTTCTTAAAGTGGAGGTTCCATCAAAAAAATTTTTTTGCTTTAAACTGTAGATTACACCTTGAAATGCCTGTTGCTATGCGGTCCCACGAAATCTGCCTTCCTATCCACCTATTACCTTGACGTCAGCTACCTCGGCTCTTAACAGTGCTAATGCTCCTGGGAAATGATGAGTCATTCAGCCGTGCACCTCCCCTGTACAAGAATCCCGTTATTGCTAGGCAGGAAGTGATATCGGCGCCATTTCCAAACCTGGCCGTGCCCCTTGTTTATTTTCTCTGATCACACCGTAACTGCTAGCAGCATTCACCCGGAGAAGGAGCGAAGAGACTGCATTTTCATTCACTCCATCATGGCTTGCATCTACAGCATTTGGGACTCCTTAGCAAAACTGTCTATCCTGTACGGTCCGGCTTGTTTATCTGTTGCCATCACAACGGCGTACACTTCCGCAGCCGACGCTCGTTGCGATGGCAACCAAAGTCATTGACGGCAAGATTGGGGCGGGACGGCTCTTTCGTTCGGACGCGTCATCACGTCATCCCAACTAATCCAGGAAGCAACTGCTTGTGGGTTTCACATTGCCCACAAGCAAAATAGGAAATCGCAGGAACGCTGAGGAGAACTAAATATAAGGTATTTATTCAATATAACTAGGCGGAACGGTGGGACTTTTAGACGTAGTAAGCTTGAATGTATAGATTGAAAGAAAGCAAAATAAAAGGTCATATTTATAAAAATTGAAAAACGGAATGGAAACCCCGCTTTAAGCTCCCAGAAGCTGTTATTAGCATTTTTTCTGCTCCTAGAAGAGAATAGTGTTATCCTATGTGTCTATGCACACTACTTTAGGCAACTGGCATTTTTTGAGCTTCAGCGTCCAGGAGCATAAAAAAAAAATTTGTAGGGCTTTTTGGAGCGTTTTTCCAGCAGAAAAAAAACGCTAAATGCTCCTAAATGCTTCTAAATGCTCCTAGCGTCTCTTTTTGAGCTTTTTTTTTTCTTCATGTACTGCAAAAACGCTAATAAAATGCAAATGATCTTAACTGCTGCTAAATGTTTCAAAAAGCTTCTAAATGCTTCTAAAAGCTACTAAAATGCTACCAGAAGCTAGCATAAAAATGCTATTATCAGCATTTTTCATCCAGCATTTTTTTTGGAGGTTATGAAAAAAGCTAGTGTGCATGGAGACTTATGCCCCGTACACACGATCGGAAATTCCAACAGCAAAAGTCCGATGTGAGCTTTTAAGCGTAAATTCCAACCGTGTGTATGCTCCATCGGACTTTTGCTCTCAAAAGATTGAGAGCTGGTTCTCAAATTTTCAGACTGAAAAAATTGCTATCGGAAAACCCAATCGTCTGTAGCAATTCCGACGTGCAAAATTCCGACGCATGCTCAGAAACAATTTGACGCATGCTCTGAAGCATTGAATTTCATTTTCTTGGCTCGTTGTAGTGTTGTATGTCACCGCGTTCTTGAAGGACGAAAGTTCAGAGAACTTTAGTGTGACCGTGTGTATGCAAGCCAAGCTTGAGCGGAATTCCGTCGGAAAAACCATCCAAGGTTTTTCCGATAGAAAATCTGATTGTGTGTATGCGGCATTACTCTTACTTACTCCCCATGACCCCAGGACAAGAAATCATAGGGTGCGGGTGTCACAGGGACCAAAAGACAGAGGTTAACAGCCACCGCTGTTGAGAAAAGTTATACCACTCGCCCAGCCTCTTCTGCCATTTATATTGCTCATATTCTACAACTTCACAATGCATCATGTTCTGTGAATAGGCGGAGGAGATTTTCTTTCAACTGGTCCTCCATTCACAAAAAATTATTTATTGTATTAGTGCAGTAAAGGGAGTGGGCGAGCGGCACAACTTCCTCAATAGCAGCTGTTGACCCTCCATAAAAGACTCTCTGAAAAAAAACCTCTAAAGTGGATTTCAGTCCATTTCTAACAGCTTAGAAAACCTGCTGTGTGGGCAATTTTGTGGGCAAGTGATAGGAAACTATTTCAGTGCCTCTGTTGGGAATGTTTAACCGCTTGCCGACCATCGCACAACGATATACGTCGTCAGAATGGCACGAGCAGGCAGATGGATGTGTATATATGTCCCCTTTAAGAAGCGGCATTGTGGACATGCGCCCGCGTGGGACTCGATGTCCGCGGGGATACCCGCGATCGTCTCACGGAGAGGAAGAACGGGGAAATGCTGATGTAACCACTTAAGACCCGGACCATTATGCAGGTTAAGGACCTGGCCCCTTTTTGCGATTCGGCACTGCGACGCTTTAACTGACAATTTTGCGGTCTTGCGACGTGTTTTCCAAACAAAATAGGCGTCCTTTTTTTCCCACAAATAGAGCTTTCTTTTGGTGGTATTTGATCACCTCTGCTGTTTTTATTTTTTGCGCCATAAACAAAAATAGAGCAGCAATTTAAAAAAAAATGCAAAATGTTTTACTTTTTGCTATAATAAATATCCCCCAAAAATATATTAAAAAAAAGTTTTTTTTTTCCTCAGTTTAGGCTGATACGTATTCTTCTACATATTTTTGGTAACAAATCGCAATAAGCGTTTATTGATTGGTTTGCGCAAAATTCATAGCGTTTACAAAATAAGGGATAGTTTTATGGCATTTTTATGAATAATTTTTTTTTTACTACTAATTGCAGTGATCAGCGATTTTTTTCGTGACTGCGACATTATGGCAGACACATCAGACACTTTTGACACATTTTTGGGACCATTGTCATTTTCACAGCGAAAAGTGCTATAAAAACGCACTGATTACTGTGAAAATGACACTTGCAGTGAATGGGGTTAACCAGGAGGGGGCTTTGTAGGGGTTAAGTGTGTACTAAGGGAGTGGTCTTACTGTGGGGGGCGTGGCTGTGCGTGTGACATCACTGATCGTCGTTCCCTAACACGCGCTCGCGACCCATGGCTGGGCATTTTAACCACTTGCCTACTGTGCACATACACTCCCTTCCTGCCCAGACGAGATTTTAGCTTCCGGCACTGCATATGCATTGATTACTGTATAAATGTGACTGGCAGGGAAGGGGTTAACCACTAGGAGGCGGGGATAAATGTGTATCCTGGGTGTGTTCTAACTGTGTGTGGAGGGGGGTGACTGGGGGAGGAGACCGATCTGTGTCCCCATGTACAAGGGACACAGATCGGTCTCCTCTCTCCCTGACAGGACGTACACACAGAGCTCCACGTCCCTGCTCAGTTACTGGCAATCGCGGGTGCCCGGCGGCCATCGCGGCCGCTGGGCACGCGCACTGTGTTCCCAGTGACGCGACGGGTGTGCGGCGCCGCGCGCCCTACAGGCTTTAAATGACAGGACGTCATATGACGTCCTGTCAGAACAATAGAGCATTCCGCCTGCCGTCATTTGACGGCGGGCGGGTGTCAAGTGGTTAAAGGAGATGTACCTGTACGTCCATGTGCCCAGCCGTGCCATTCTGCCGGCGTAAATAGTCGTGCGGCAGTCCTTAACCAGTTAAAGCTGTATGGGGGATTTGAAAGGTACATAATTTCAGTAATCCCTTTCCCTTATGTAACTAGCTATGTAAGTTTTATTACCATTGCCATGTACATTTGTTTGTGGTTGTTTATCTTTCTTTTCTTTTCTTTTTTTGTTTTGCCTCAGATTGTTTTATTTCTTATTTTTTTGTATTGATAATTTTTTAACATTCTGCTAAAACTTTTGTGAATCAGTACTGCTTGGACCTTGATGAAGGGAACATACCCTGAAAGCTTGTCCTGGAAATAAAATAATGCACTCAAACTTGCAAGTGCAAACAAAAAAAAGCACTCAATTGTCAGTGATCCCTTTCAAATAATACAGTGCACAAACCTTTACTTAAAAACAATCTATGTATACAGTTCTAGTCTGCAGGACAGGACTAGGAACTGATATTTTTAATTTGAATTGCATCTAATCCTGGCACTCCGATGAAAGAATATACTAAAACACAAATGAAACAATGACCTACAGTCATTAACATTTTACTATATGACTGGTTCCTCCATTACTGGATGCCACTAAGTGTGCTTTCAGAGGATATATCATATCCCAGGCCATAAACATACAGATTGCTTCCATTTGGTGGATTCTTTGGGGAATTATAACAGAAAGAAATACTTTAGACCGTAATTCATAATTGTTTCTATTTGAATCTCTGATGTTCTCAGAATCATTTGGTATTTTGTAAATGTTAAAGGGGTTGTAAAGGTTCGTTTTTTATTTTCGAAATAAGTTACTAGTGCATTGTTGGTTCACTGACCATTTCCTTCAATATCCCTTCTAAATGTTTTTTTTCTTTGTTTTCTTTGTCTGAATTTCTCACTTCCTGTTCCTCCTCAGTAAAGCCTCGTACACACGACCGAGGAACTCGACGGGCGAAACACATCGTTTTCCTCGTCAAGTTCCTTGTTAGGCTGTCGAGGAACTCGACGAGGCAAGTTTCTCCATTCCCGTTGAGGAAAAAGAAGACATGCTCTCTTTTTGGCTCGACGGGATCCTCGAAAGTTTCCTCGTCGAAAAATGTACACACGACCGGTTTCCTCGGCAAAAAAAAAATCACAGCAAGTTTCTTGCTGGTTTTTGCCGAGAAACTCGGCAAAGGTGTTCAGTAAGCTGTTCTAAATTACTTTCCACCACTCGGATGATGGTGCAAAGCTTACTGAGGAGAAACAGGAAGTGAGAAATTCAAACAAAGAAAAAAAACATTTAGAAGGGAAATCGAAGGAAAAGGTAAGTGAACCAACAATGCACTAGCCTAAAGGAACCAATTTAGAAAATAAAAGATGAACTTTTACAACCCCTTTGAGGTAAAAGTAATTGTTCTCATGATCAAGATCCTGACTGGACAGAAATATTAAGTTGAAATCTTGGCTGCATTTAACAGTTGAGTTCACAGACTTTTTTATTTTTTTGTTTCTTATATTTGTCGGTTATATTGAGCACACGGACTGATTTATGAAAATGAGGAGAAAGGAAATTGGAGCTACATATTATCTTTAGCAGACAATCAGATACCACATGGATTTTCCAAGTACAGGTCAGAGAATAAAAGTGAATATTATCTAGGCCGACATCATTACAAAATACGATGCAGCAAGATTTATCAACATTGCCTCAAAGCAAGACTGGAGCAGTGATACATTTTATGAGACAGATTTTCTATAAGATCAAAGTTTGATTTATATGTTCTGCCTCTACTGCTTAACAGTAGCAATATCAATATAAAACCTGATGGTGACCGCTTGTATAGGAGTGCTTAGCCCGACACTATCGATAGCAGATGTTGACTGGTGGTGTGCGCTGCCAGCAAGGAGTTTGCTATCTACTGCCTGAAGCAAGACTTCACCCTAAAAGGAAGTTCTATTTTAACACCTCCTCCTCCCCCTTCCCACTTTTAGGGATACTTTTTTTTTTGTGAAGCCTAGTAGTAGTACCTAGTACATTGGGGGTACCTTTTTTTTAGCAGGTACCAGCTCCCACGTCTGCTCCAATCGCCCAGGTGATCGAAGAGAAAGTTCTCCCCTTCTTCTCCCCACACACAACCAGAGAGCTGCGGGTCCATTTACAAAGCATAGTGCAACTTGTTTTTCGGCAGTGGGAAGCCGGCTGTGAAGTCGCAAGTAGTCAGAGTTGGCTTCCCTTAGTAAACATGCATGTGTGAAGTTCGTATAAAAATTCTGAGAAATCTTTCGTCATATTATCTGATCTTACCACCTAGTCTGAAAGCCCTTAAAGTGTCATTAAAAACCCACATCATTGTCACTACGGGATCTGTTTTCTGCATAAAATCTGGTTGGTCCTGCAGTTCTCCGTCTTCCCCTTAGGTCCCTGTCCCCACTGCAGTTGAGAAATTTGCAGAGCAGTGTTGACAGCTAGTGCACATGCTCAGTTTTCAGTGTATTTTCTACCCTTAGCATTTCCTCCCTATCACATCTGAGCAGCCCAAGTGACTAAAGAGTCATACATGTGGGTATACATACAGTGATAAATGACAGCCCACTCCCTACCTCCTCCTCCATATCCACTAACCAGCTAAACACAATAGGGGTGAGATATTACATATTGATTGATGGAGGCTTCACCTCCTTGGTATTCTAAGACACAGGCTGGAGGGGTGAAACACAGTCTGTGCCTGGCAGAAATCCACCCACACCGTGTTTTGACAAAAAATTAAGATTACATTTCAAATATATTTTTGTATGACAATTTAAAACAGTTTATTGATATTATTTATTTTTACTCTGTATTCCAAGGGCTGATTTTTTTTTTATTTTTTTTAACATGTGACCAGTAGCAAAATACTTCTTCTGCCACTGTTTCCCTACAGACAGTCTGGGAAAGAGCTGGGTCAGCTGTATATCGATTAAGAAAAAAGGTACTTTTATTAAAATAATTACAGTGCCATCATCCATATACAAAAAGAGAAGGGAAAATTGAAATTAAAGTGTGTGTTTAGTATCACTTTAAAATGTCCTCCAGACCTGCTTCTTGAATGGAATCCCAGGTGTATTAAATAGGATTCTTTTCTATATGCACAGTAAAATATCAATAAAAACCACATTCAATACACATTCACTTCAAAACTGACCATTGATTTAACCCCACTAACTGTTAGAAAATCGAAGGAATGTTACAAAATTTGGTGTATTTGGTGTATGGTCAACTTCATTGCTGTGCCAAGCGCTTGTATACTGTTGGTTTTATTGCTTATTTTTTAACAAAATTTTAATAATAGAAGTTAAAATATTTGGACCTCTCTTTCGCCTTTTGTTTGTATGATGGGGATCTTCTGGCTGGAGTAAAGAGGAGAAATTGGACTAATCAGTTTGACCTGTTTATAGCCCATAAGGGAAAAATAAAAATCGATGTGTCTCTCTCTCTTTCCATGTAAGGAATTTCTGGAGTGATGGCTACTTAAGAAACGCTGTCTTGTGGAGTGCACTGGTGTGTGAATATTGTATTGTGGAACAAAATTGTTCTCACATAAGGACTTTGGGAATTATTGAACGTTAATATATGTTATGAACACTGACGTGTTTGCCATTTTTTCTGTCACTTGTACATTGTTTAGTATCTGAGCACACCAATGTAATTTATGGAGCGTTTAAAGACACATTGGGATTAATGATTTACAGTTGGAATTTTTTTTTTAAATTTCATTTTACTTCAACATTTTTCAGATTAGGTACAGATTACAAATTTTAACAGCGGTTGGCTAGCTAAAGGGTAATTCATATGGGTGTAAAATCTGATGTCTATATTTTTTATGTCTCTACATTGTACATGGTATTTTATGCACACATATTTTAGATTATTATTTACATTGATAAAAAAAATTGAGTATTTTATTATATAACCTAGTCATCCATCACTGGTTATATTTATCTAATGTATATATTTGGGATGTGGTGTCTTTATTTGTGAACCATCTATTCCATTTCCAACCACGGTTCTGTGGTGCTTACATAGTTCCAAGGCCAATGCCACTTGGAAGAACTATAAAGGTGGCATTCTGACCATCACTATAAGGCCTCGTACACACGACAAGAAACTTGCTGGGATTTTTTTTTTGCCGAGGAAACCGGTCGTGTGTACATTTTTTGACGAGGAAACTGTCGAGAATCTCGTCGAGCCAAAAAGAGAGCATGTCTTATTTTTCCTCGACGGGAATGGAGAAACTTGCCTTGTCGAGTTCCTCGACAGCCTAACAAGGAACTCGACGAGGAAAACGATGTGTTTCGCCCACCGAGTTCCTCGGTCGTGTGTACGAGGCTTAAGAGGGGACAATCTTCCCACTAACCACGAATGTAAGGTGAATTCTTCCCATTGCCCTCAATGAATCGATTTAGCAGGGGTTCCCAGTCATCCAACAATGGATATATTTATCTTAATATATAGTGTCTTTATTTGTGAACCGTCTATTTCATTTCCAACCAAGGTTCTGTGGTACACTAGGGTTTCTTCAAAGGTTGCTAAAGGTTCCTTGAATTATGGATATCTGACCTGAAAATAATGTCAAGGGTTCCTCTGGGGAAAAAAGGTTAAGAAAGCTGTTCTTTTTAAAAATAGTGCTTTTTCACTGTTTATAATAAGGTAGAATACATGAAGATATGATTGCAAGGCCAGTTTAACAACGTAACAAATGAGCATCTACTTCAGGTTGCACCAACCCCTCAATAGAGCTGCAAATCACAGAACCTTCATGCTGGCTTGTCGTATCTTATGGCAAGACATTCTCCCAAGAACTCTCCCCAGAATTACCAGTTGTGGCCTGCTGCCAAGAACTTTACAAATCTTTCGTCCCTGATGTATTTCCCATCACAGATGAAGAAGATAAATGAGAATACAGGCTTTATGAAAGTTAGACCTTTAATATGGCTTTGTATGAGAGAGAACAGATACGGAAACTACTAATTAGAATTCTTAACACTAAATTATCTGACAGTCAAGCAGTGAAATATCACTTCTGGGTGGAGTCGGCCTTTCAGCTACTTGCAGGCCTGTGAAATACCATGTGTTATTTTACAACACAGTAATTGATTTTTGAACAACAGCAAATCAGGGCATTGTTGGGATTCCTGGTTTTCTGCCAGAGACTTCATTATTCGAGGTGTTACATCTGCAGACCATCCATAGAAACATTAAACCCCCACTGAATGATGAAATTGTTGATAATGTTAATGTAGTCCTTGCTTGATCTCGGCACACAGCCCATTGCCTTGCTGTGGAATCTGAGAAATGATATCCGCAGACACAGACATGCACCCCCCTTCCAACTAATTAGCTGTGGCCAAGCAGTGAAGTGCTACCAGTTCTCACATAAACTGCCTTCTGTAGATTGTGTCTGTCTGCAAACTCTGTTGCATGCTGAGTCCCCCTCACATTAGTAATTCATGTCCACCAGGAAGCTTGCTACTTAGCCAAAACACGATTGCTCTCAAAGTGAGATGGTTTTTGGCTTATGCAGGACAAAGCAATAGGTTCACTTTAATGTAGCCCTCAACAGCAGCTAATACTTACCTTCCTTTCACTCCTCTACCACTCTGTTTTGCTGATAGAAGCAGGGTAAACTGCTCCATGCAAGCTACAAGTTAGTGGCATTGTATCTTGCACAGTGCAATTGATTCTGAGTGTGAAGCTGCTGACTGACCCAGCACATGGAGTAAGTCACATTCTCTTCTATACCCAGAAAAACCAGGTACAGTTAGGAAAAAAAGTATCTGATTCCCGGCTGATTTTGTACGTTTGCCCACTGACAAAGAAATGATCAACCTATAATTTTAATGGTAGGTTTATTTTAACAGTGAGAGACAGAATAACAACAAAAAAATCGAGAAAAAAACGTTTGAAAAAAGTTATAAGTTGATTTGCATTTTAACCACTTAAGGACCGGACCAATATGCTGTTAAATGACCCAGGGGGGGTTTTACAATTCGGCACTGCGTCGCTTTAACAGACAATCGCGCAGTCGTGCGACGTGGCTCCCAAACAAAATTGGCATCCTTTTTTCCCCACAAATAGAGCTTTCTTTTGGTGGTATTTGATCACCTCTGCGGTTTTTATTTTTTGCGCTATAAACAAAAATAGAGCGACAATTTTGAAAAAAATGCAATATTTTTAACTTTTTGCTATAATAAATATCCCCCAAAAACATATATAAAAAATTTCCTCAGTTTAGGCCGATACGTATTCTTCTACCTATTTTTGGTAAAAAAAAAAAAAAACGTTTATCGATTGGTTTGCGCAAAATTTATAGCGTTTACAAAATAGGGGATAGTTTTTTTTTTTTGTTTTTTTTTTACTACTAATGGCGTTGATCAGCGATTTTTGACTGCGACATCATGGCGGACACTTCGGACAATTTTGACACATTTTTGGGACCATTGTCATTTTCACAGCAAAAAATGCATTTAAATTGCATTGTTTATTGTGAAAATGACAGTTGCAGTTTGGGAGTTAACCACAGGGGGCGCTGTATGAGTTAGGGTTCACCTAGTGTGTGTTTACAACTGTAGGGGGGTGTGGCTGTAGGACTGAGGTCATCGATCGAGTCTCCCTATAAAAGGGATCACTCGATCGATGCAGCCGCCACGGTGAAGCACGGGGAAGCCGTGTTTACATACGGCTCTCCTTATTCTTCAGCTCCGGGGAGCGATCGCGAGGGGGCGGCTAGAAACGAATAGCCGCGCCCTCGTCCCGGATCGCTCCCCGCGGGAATCCGACCGCCGCATGTAGCGGGGGGGTCCCGATCGGACCCACGTCTAGGCAGGGACGTACAGGTACGCCAATGTGCCTGTACGTGCCATTCTGCCGACGTATATGTACATGCGGCGGTCGGGAAGTGGTTAATGAGTGAGATAAGTATTTGATCCCCTAGCTATCAGTAAGATTTCTGGCTCCCAGGTGTCTTCTATACAGGTAACACGCTGAGATTAGGAGCACTCTTAAGGGAAGTGCTCCTAATCTCAGTTTGTGACCTATATAAAATACACCTGTCCACAGAAACAATCAATCATATTCCAATCACTCCACCACGGCCAAGACCAAAGAGCTGTCCAAGGATGTCAGGGACAAGATTGTAGACCTAGACAAGGCTGGAATGGGCTACAAGACCATCGCCAAGCGGCTTGGTGAGAGGGTGACAACAGTTGGTCAGATAATTCGCATATGGAAGAAACAAATAACTGATAATCTCTCTCGGCCTGGGGCTCCATGCAGGATCTCACCTCATGAAGTTTCAATGAACATGAGAACGGTGAGGAATCAGCCCAGAACTACACGGGAGAATCTTGTCAATGATCTCAAGGCAGCTGGGACAATAGCCACCAAGAAAACAATTGGTAACACACTATGCCGTGAAGGACTGAAATCCTGCAGTACCCGCAAGGTCCCCCTGCTCAAGAAAGCACATGTACAGGTCTGTCTGACGTCAACTAATGAACATCTGAATGATTCAGAGGAGAATTGAGTGAAAGTGCTGTGGTCCGATGAGACCAAAATTGAGCTTTTTGGCATCAACTCAATTTGCAGTGTTTGGAGGAGGAATGCTGCCTATGACCCCAAGAACACCATTCCCACCGTCAAACATGGAGGTGGAAACATTATGCTTTGGGGGTGTTATTCTGCTAAGGGGACATGACAACCTCCCTGCATTAAAGGGACTATGGACGGGGCAACATACCATCAAATCTTGGGTGAGAACCTCCTTCCCTCAGCCAGGGCATTGAAAATGGGCCGTGGATGGGTATTCCAGCATGACAATGACCCAAAACACACAGCCAAGGCAACAAATTAGTGTTTCAAGAAGAAGCACATTAAGGTCCTGCAGTGGCCTAGCCAGTCTCCAGACCTTAATCCCATTGAAAATACGGGGAGAGAGCTGAAGGTTCGAGTTACCAAACGTCAGCCTCGAAACCTTAATGACTTGGAGAAGATCTGCAAAGAAGAGTGGGACAAAATCCCTCCTGAGATGTGTGCAAACCTGGTGGCCAACTATAAGAAACATCTGACCTCTGTGATTGCCAACAAGGGTTTTGGCATTAAATACCAAGTCATGTTTTGCGAAGGGGTCAAATAATTATTTCGCTCATTAAAATGCAAATAAATGTATAACTTTTTTTAAATACGTTTTTTCTGGATATTTTTGTTGTTATTCTGTCTCTCGCTGTTAAAAGAAACCTACAATTAAAATTATAGACTGAACATTTTTGTCAGTGGGCAAACATACAAATTCAGCAGGGAATCAAATACCCACCTTTACTGGTGTCCATGCCTCAGATTACTGCTTCAATAAATAAAACTGGTCCTTCCCCCAGCTCTCACTGGTTCCTCCCTCCGACCCCACATCAGGCAAGCGGAAGTGCCTGTTATCCAACTGCTGTGATCAGGGCAAAGTCATAGGGAAGTATGAGTGTTTTCTACCTTCTTTTCAAAATGTGTTGCCTTGTACGAAATGGGCGAAGCACAACTTTACTTTAGGGAGTCCAAAAAAGTTTGAAAATCTCCTGCGCATGAGTGTTGTGGACTAGGGGCAATCTACACGTGTATTAATTTTAAGATAGCACCTAGTAGAGGGCCTTGCTGCCCTCTAGCAACCAGGGTAATCCAAATAACAACTGTAAAAAAGCAAAACAACAGAAGGTGCACCAGCCTAGTGCATTATCGCAAAGGTAATTTAACTACTTTAGATCCAGCCAATTGTCAAAAGACGACCACAAGGTCGCTCTTAATTGCCGGTAGGACGTCTTTAGACGTCCTCCGCTCCTCCGGCCACTGGGGAGCGCGCGAGCGCCACCGGCGGCGCGCTCCCGCGGCATCACTGAAGTGCCGATGCGCGTGCATGGCGGCCGCGATGTCCGCCAGGCACCCGCGATCGGCGGATACACAGAAAAGGACGTGGATCTGTGTGTGTAAACACACAGATCCACATCCTGTCAGGGAGAGGAGACCAATGCTGTGTCCCTTGTACATAGGGACACAGCATCGGTCACCTCCCCCAGTCAGTCACATCTCTAGAACTGTTAAGAGGAGACTGTGTGAATCAGGCCTTCATGATAGAATATCTGCTAGGAAACCACTGCTAAAGAAAGGCAACAAGCAGAAGAGACTTGTTTGGGCTAAAGAACACAAGGAATGGACATTAGACCAGTGGAAATCTGTGCTTTGGTCTGATGAGTCCAAACTTGAGATCTTTGGTTCCAACCCCCGTGTCTTTGTGCGACGCAGAAAAGGTGAACGGATGGACTCTACATGCCTGGTTCCCACTGTGAAGCATGGAGGAGGAGGTGTGATGGTGTGGGGGTGCTTTGCTGGTGACACTGTTGGGGATTTAATCAAAATTGAAGGCATACTGAACCAGCATGGCTACCACAGCATCTTGCAGCGGCATGCTATTCCATCCGGTTTGCGTTTAGTTGGACCATCATTTATTTTTTAACAGGACAATGAAACCCCAAACACACCTCCAGGCTGTGTAAGGGCTATTTTACCAAGAAGGAGAGTGATGGGGTGCTGCGCCAGGTGAGTACCTCGTGAAGCTCATCAAGAGAATTCCAAGAGTGTGCCAAGCAGTAATCAAAGCAAAAGGTGGCTACTTTGAAGAACCTAGAATATGAAATATATTTTCAGTTGTTTCACACTTTTTTGTTATGTATAATTCCACATGTGTTCATTCATAGTTTTGAAGCCTTCAGTGTGAATCTACAATTTTCATAGTCATGAAAATAAAGAAAACTCTTTGAATGAGAAGGTGTGTCCAAACTTTTGGTCTGTACTATATATATATATATATATATATATATATATATATATATATATATATACACACACACATACATATATATACAGTTGTGTTCAAAATTATTCAACCCCCCCAGTGCTGTAAAGGGTTTTAGGGAATTTAGTGTACATTTGTAATTGTATTCAGAATGAAATCCTACAAGGACTTCTTAAAGAACCATATGCAACTAAAATGACATCAATTGGTTTTGTAATACAGTAGTAAATGTTTATTTTGTGAATTCTTCATTTACACAATTATTCAACCCCTTAAAGACTACCACTCTGAAGAACAGAGGTTCATTGAAGTGTTTTCAATCAGGTATTGAAAACACCTGTGGATGTCAGGGAGCAGCAATAAAGCCTAATAAGCACCAATTAGGCAGCTTTAAAATGACTGTGATACTCAGCTCCTTCTAGACATTTACTGGTGTGGTTACAAACATGGTGAAGTCAAGAAAATGGTCCAGGAAGACAAGAGAAGAGGTGATTACTCTTCACAGGAAGGGCAATGGCTATAAGAAGATTGCAAAGATGTTAAACATACCAAGAGACACCCTAGGAAGCATCATTCTCAAATTCAAGGCAAAGAGCACTGTTGAAACGCTACCTGGTCGTGGCAGAAAGAAGATGCTGACTTCGACTGCTGAGCGCTACCTGAAGCGTAGTGTGGAGAAAAGTCCCCTTGTGACTGCTGAGGAACTGACAAACGATTTGTCAGATGTGGGTACTGAAGTTTCTGCTCAGACAATACGGCGCACACTGCGTAATGAAGGCCTTCGTGCCAGAACTCCCAGGCGCACCCCCTTGCTGTCTCCAAAGAATAAGAAGAGTCGACTGCAGTATGCAAAAATCATGTGGGCAAACCACAGAAGTTTTGGGATTGTGTTCTGTGGACTGATGAAACAAAATTAGAAGTGTTTGGGCCCATGGATTAACACTATGTTTGGAGGAGGAAGAACAAGGCCTATGATGAAAAGAACACCTTGCCTACTGTGAAGCATGGCGGGGGGTCAATCATGCTTTGGGGCTGTTTTGCTTCTGCAGGTACAGGGAAGCTTCAGCGTGTGCAAGGTACCATGAATTCTCTTCAGTACCAGGAGATAGTGGATAACAATGTGATGCAGTCCATCACAAACCTGAGGCTTGGGAGACGTTGGACCTTTCAACAGGACAATGATCCCAAGCATACCTCCAAGTCCACTAGAGCATGGTTGCAGATTAAAGGCTGGAACATTTTGGAGTGGTCATCACAGTCACCAGACTTAAATCCGATTGAGAACCTCTGGTGGGAATTAAAGAAAGCAGTTGCAGTGCGCAAGCCTAAGAATGTGACTGAACTGGAGGCTTTTGCCCATGACGAATGGGCGAAGATACCCGTAGATCGCTGCAAGACACTTGTGTCAAGCTATGCTTCAAGTTTAAAAGCTGTTATAACTGTAAAAGGATGTTGTACTAAGTACTAAGATTGAATGTCAATTGGGGGTTGAATAAAACTGATAATGATGTGAGCACAGAAAAGACATTTGTGGTTATTTCATTATAAATGTTATGTTATATTTGTCTGACCTACACGTGCCTCTTTGATTTAATTGTAAGCAGGATGACAGGATGATCAAAATCAATGTCAAACTGGCCAAAACAATCAATTTCAGTGGGGGTTGAATAATTTTGAATACAACTGTGTGCCTTTTGCACCTTGCAGTGCACAATTTCTTATATGGATCAGTTAGCAGAACAAACCCAGAGCTTCAAAAGAGGCAACGCAGCACTTCAACTCGCTTAGGGGTTACTGGTGCTTCAGCATCTGAGGTCTGACTCCTCTGATGACCCCGTCCAACCCTTTCTGGGCATGGTAGCACTAAAGTATGTCTATAGGGGGGGGCATCATCCTCTAATGCCTCCATGCTAGTTTTTAATCTGGCAACCAATCATTCAGTTTGACAATACAGACTTAGTATGTAATAGTATTCACTATTCAGCAATAGCATTTTTTTTCCTGTTCCTCGGCTCAAGCAAGTCAGTGAGTATTCTCTTATTTTTAGTTTACAATCTATCAGCTGAAGATAAATGACCTCCCATCGGGGGTGTGATTAATGTCTAACCTTTGAATCATGTTTTTAAGACATGGGGCATATGTCAACATTATGAAAAATTACAGAAAAACACAGCATAAAACAGTGGGATGCTGATCATGTTACTGGCTATAAACAAAACATGCAAATTTATAAATAGTAATAACTATTTTTAAGGTCCAATCAGACATAAAACAATTTGCACTAAGGAAAAAATGAAGAGTCAAAAGGCTCTAGATCGGACTTTGCAGGCAAAATGGACGAGAGTAGAATAAAAAAAAAATATTTTATTAAGAGCAAATCATTTCCAAACAGATCAAGTATGGGAAGAATTAAAAAAACATACACTTAAGAAGAAATACACTTAAATAAACCTATGGTGTAAACAAGAGGTTGACACCAAATGGACAGCAGTGAGCCCCTGTGCGTCAACGTATTTCGCTTTTTTGCTTTGTCAGAACACTCTTGTCAGCACAATATTATCCACATATGGGAAACTCCAGGCTGGGCTTCACGACTCATCATATGGAGAAGAAATAATAGTCTGCCAATGCTAGCGGCCATATATTATGTAGCAAGGGAGTACAAGGTGGGCACCGGGATTATTAAGGAAGGGAACAAAAGGGAAAAGGGGGAGGTATATCCAAACCCTTTTTAAGTCTGGCTTCTGTAGAACAAACAGCGGTACACACAGCAAAATGTATCCAGTTTCTGCTGAACTGTCAGTGTATACCAGCCTTAACTATATATATTCTTAGAGATTTTTCCTCCCCTCTCCTCCTACCTTTACTGCCTAACCTATACACCAAATATCTGTGTACTTACCTATTTTTAATCAGCCCGGGTCCAGTCACATGATCCTACAGCTCTGTGCAAGGGTGAGCACTAAACAATGGTTCTAAATTCTGGGAGCCATGACATCACTCATAGGCTCCCCATAACCCTTGTCCATGCTTCCTCCTTTCCCCTGCAGCAGCCACTCACTGACACAGGGGAGCTGTAGCTATGGGATCACATGATTAGACTGGATTAAAAATAGGCACGTATACAAATCTTTTTTACAGGCTAGGCAACATTTTTAAGATTAGATACAGTTATGCTTTTCTGCCACTTTAAGGTTGGAGTTTATTTAATGTCAGGGTCCAGATCTGAACCTGCGACCTCTGTGGTGTCTGGTCTGGCTGTGCCACCTGAGATGCTGGAGAGCTCCTTGTCTGTTCTCTTAGGACACTCTTTTCTTGTCTCTTGTTTCTGGTGAACATTAAACTCTTTGCTGCTCTTATGAACTTCCTTTTTTAAGCCATGTCCCTGCACTTCCTATTGGCCAGATTATTTTGCAGCCAGTTATCTTACTCCTTCACGTACCTGCAGCTGTCCTTATCTCCACTACCTTTCGTTTTCGACCTTTGAACTTGACTACAATTCCACCTGATCCCAACCTGCAACCAATTGTAACCGTCCTTTGGCTTGTTTACTGACTACACTTCTGCTTAATCCCTACCTGCTATATCTGCTACTGGACCCTGGCTTGCTCACCCCCTGGCGTTGCAATCCTGAGGACTGCCACCTGGTACTAACATACAGCAAAACCCCATCTCCACCATCAGGAACTCTGGTGAACACTGGTCAGTTCTTAGAGCAGAGTAGTGTATAATTTCCCAAGATAATATGAACAAAACCATCTCTGATCATGATGGCATCTCTCACACACTAGTTATAAATCAGCCTGGTGATTGGCATTCTCCTTTAAGTCATCTAACAGAATGTGACATACTAGAACCTCATTAGTATAGAAATGGTCAGCTCTCACTTAATCCTAATAATCTTAGTGGTTTCAGTCTAATGTAATGCTCACTTAATGCCACATTACTTTACTAATCCCAGTGATTAGATTTATTGTAATGTAGTTTTTTTTTTTTTGCTGTTGCTGTTGCTGACATGAAACACAGACACTTTCCAGGCCAAAATCTGTAGTCTTATTAGGCTCCATGCACACTGAAGCTGATAAACTGAAGTTTATTGGCATTTTGGCTTTTTTTTTTTAAAGCCCATAAACTGAACTCTATGTTAACCTATGTGCCCATGCACACCTGGGCGTCTTTTAGTGTAAATGAGCTTTGGAGTTTATTGGCTTTTTTCTGTACGCCCGAAATTTGCGTTCAAAGTGCCGTTTTTCGGCAAAAAAAAACGAAAAAAAACCGTGAAATGCCAAAAAACACTCATAAACGCTCAAAAACGCTGGTGCCAGCGGTTTTTAACGTTTTTTTATCCATTGGAAAAAGCTACACTGAAAAACGCTGATTAAAGCTATTGCAAAAACACAAAACAACTTTGAAAGGCTCCCTGCAAAGCTACTGGCGTTTATTATAGCTTTTTTTAGCTTCAGTGTGCATGGAGCCTTAAAGTATTTGTTTAGATAAAAGCTCTGTTCTTTTTCAATACCTGCTATAGAAGAAGAGGAGTGAAGCCTCGTACACACGACCGAGGAACTCGACGGGTGAAACACATCATTTTCCTCGTCGAGTTCCTTGTCAGGCTGTTGAGGAACTCGACAAGCCAATTTTCTCCATTCCCGTCAAGGAAATAGAGAACATGCTCTCTTTTTGGCTCGTCGAGTTTCTCAACAGTTTCCTCGACGAAAATGTACACACGACCGGTTTCCTCGGCAAAAAAATATCTCCCAGCAAGTTTCTTGCTGGTTTTTGCCGAGAAACTCGGTTGTGTGTACGAGGCCTAAAAGTGGGATGGGGTGTTTGTAAAAATTGGCATATTCTCCTTAATTACAAATGCATCCAACAAAAGCACCAGATCGAATGGTGAATCAGTCCAATCTGCTTTATATGTTCATCAAAAGATCACATAGAATATCCAACACATTTCAGGGATCAAACACTCATCAGGGCTAAGAATCATGGAGTGGAGTGTTTGGCCCATGAAACGCGATGACTCTTTTATGATATCGTATGATAATAATTATATGCAATTTTAACACTTAGCACTTCTGTTTGTTTTATGCTTTCAACTCCCTGGGATCCCAACAGAAGGGAAACCTTGTTTTACGTGAGTATCCTTTTCAAAGCAGGTCAGCATGTTACATAGTTACATAGTTGGTGAGGCTAAAAAAAGACACAAGTCCATTAACCTCCCTGGCGGTATGATTCTGTCTGGAATTACGTACCAAAAGCGGTACAATTATTTTGCAAGGAAATTTGGCGTTTTATACTGTAGGTCTGTAATTTTTAGAAATAACTCACTTAAATCTGACCAAACAAGAGTCTTGTAGGCATCCCGGGTATGATTTTTTTTTTAAAAACAAAATTATAAATTATAATATAATAAATAATTATAAATAATTATAACAAATAATAATATAATTATAATACAAATTATTCAATAATGTAATCAACTCAAATTCACTGAAATTTGCTCAGTTGCAGAATTGTCGCTGTCATTACTTTTATTTTTTTATGACGTATTTCCCCACAAATCGCTATCGCACAATTCTGCAAGTGATTATAATTTATTATCGCTGTTTTCTAGCTGCTCTAAAACCATTTTTGACATAAAGGGACACTTTTGGACAATCTACAGTTTTCAGGCAGAAAGAATAGTTTTTATTATATAAAAGTACATGTAGGACACTGGGCAGACCACTATTGACAAGGGGGGTGTGTATTTTTTACATACAGTACTGTAATCTATAAGATTACAGTATACTGTGTGTATTGTGTTTATTTACTTTTTTGAATTTGGCGCCGTTCTCCGCCCCCGTGCGTCGTAACGTCGCAGGGAACGGACATCGGCGGCACACGGGGACACTGTGAATCGAGCGAGGACCCGCTCGCTCACACAGCGGGGATGCATCGCAGGATCCAGGGACAAGGTGAGTAACTTGTCTGTGGATGCTGCGAAAGGTAAGCCGCGCCGCTGCACACTCTGCACAGCTACCCTGAGCGTGACTCGGGGATACCGATCGCAGCATGAAAAAACCACCCCGAGTCACGCTCGGGGATACCGCCAGGCAAGTCCAACCTGTGTGTGTGTGTGATTTTATCTCAGTATTACATTGTATATCCCTGTATGTTATGGTCGTTCAGGTGCCTATCTAATAGTTTTTTGAAAATATCTATGCTACCTGCTGAAACCACTGCTTGTGGAAGAGAATTCCACATCCTTACTGCTCTTACAGAAAATAACCCACTACACCAGGGGTATCAAACTCAATTTCATTGTGGGCCGCATCAGCATTATGATTGTTCTCAAAAAGGGCCGGTTGTATCTGTAAGATTAGAAGTCCAGCGCATCCCCTCCCCTTACATTAGATGTCAAGAGCCACCCCACCATAAGAAGTTGAGTCCCCCACCTTCCCTTACATCACAGTTCACCCCCCTTTTCTTATGCTGCTGCTGGGATGAAGCTGGATGCATTGCTTGAAAGCAGAAAGTAGGGGTCTGGAGGTGGACCAGAGGAGGGCTGGAGCTCTCCTATAGCTGCAGGAGAGGTGCAAGGGCCACATGAAATAGCCTGGAGGGCCGGATTCGGCCCATGGGCCTTGTGTTTAACACCACTGCTCTATGCAGTTTAAGGTTCAACCGATTCTCTTCTAATTTTAGTGAATGGCCACGTGTCTTATTAATTTCCCTTTCGCAGAAGAATTTTATCCCTATTCTGAAGTCATCAGTACGATATTTGTACATTGAAATCATATCCCGTCTTAAGTGTCTCATCTCTAGAGAGAATAAGTTCAGTGCTTGCAGTCTTTCCCTGTAGCCGAGATGCTCCAGTCCCTTAATTACCTGTGTTGCCCTTTTCTGGACTCTCTCCAGTTCCAGCACATCATTCCTGAGGACTGGTGCCCAGAACTGGATGGCATACTCAAGAATAGATTTTATTTCTTCATCCTTCCAAATAAAAAAGGTTCAGACCCCAGCCCCTCTTGATGATTTCTTTTTAATATTCACGTTAAAAGGCATGGCAGCAAATGTCATGAAATGTCTGAGAAAACTTTCTTCTGTGGAATATTGGCAACAAGGCTGGATTAAAGTAAAGTTCCCATGAAAAAACAAGGGCTGCCATTGCTAACCTCTTTTATATATAAAAAAAACGGTGCGCGCCACGCACACAGCATTACAGAGGGAGGAAGCGACGTGTCAAAATTGAAGAAGAAGAGAAGAGAAGAAGAGGGCAAAAGGCGACAGAAGCCAGGGCACCCCCCGCCGAAGACGTCGAAGAAGAAGTCCGGGAGGGGGGCCGATGTTAAAGAGCTAAAGAAGAAAGTGCCCCCCCGGTGGAAGAGAACCAGACGGCGGTGAAGACCGACACAACCCCCCCCAGAAGACATCGAAGAAGCAGTCCCCCCTCGTAAAAGAGCTAAAGAAGAGAGGGGGGCACTGGAGCTGACTAATAAATGATTTTATTAACCCTGTGAAGTGTTTTTTTTTACATATTTTTTTCTGCCAGGTGAATGGCTAGGGGTACGATGTACCCCCTACTCATTCACCTAGGGCGGGGAGTCGTCATCTGGGTGCCCCCTTATTAAAGGAGGCTCCCGGATTCCGATAAGCTCCCCTCCCGCAGACCCCGACAACCAACGGCAAGGGTTGTCGGGAAGAGGCCCTGTCCTCATCAACATTGGGCCAGGTGCTTTGGGGTGGGGGGGCCACAGAGCGCCCCCCTGCCCCAAAGCACCTACCCCGCCATGTTGAGGGCAGGCGGCCTGGCACGGTTAAGGAGGGGGGGAGCTTGCTCGTCCCCGCCCCCTTCCTGACCGGCCGGGCTGCTGCTCGGATACGGGTCTGGTATGGATTTAGGGGGGAACCCCATGCCGTTTTTTCGGCGTACGGGGTGTTTTCTTAAAATCCAAGGGCCTGGTATGCTCCTGTAGGGGGAACCCATGCCGGTTTTTTGATTGAAATTTGGCGTGGAGTTCCCCCTCAAGATTCATACCAAACGCAGCTGACATAGTGCACTGCGATTGCCTGCGGTTATGTGCCGATAGCTATGGGATTTCGCAGCTGGACGCATGGAGATCTATTTTTTCTATCCACATAAAACCGCGGGGAACAAAACCGCAGGTAACCGTAGTGTGTGAATGATGTCGTAGGAAAGTATTGTGTGCTTCTAGCTGCGGTAAAATCCGCAGCTAAAAGCACCATTCTATCCGTCCGTGTGAAAGGGGCCTTAAAGGCAGTTTTTTTTTAGTCTAAATGGAATCACGATGTCTGGTTATCATCTCATATCTTTTATGAGAAATGTCAGCATGAAGCTTTCTTTTTTCCACTGTGAAATGCCATGTAATTTGCTCTGACAGTAAAGAGCATGTGACCACTGAGAGCCAATCAGCAGTCTGCTCTATTTTAAAATATGTATTCTGGGTTAGTCATAGTTCTTAGAAGCACGGTTAACTTGATATTTGCCAGATGATTGTCTGTTAAGACACTCATGAATATTCATATCTGTCTAGACAGTGGAAACCTCATGCAGATGTATTCAACTGTAATGCTGATTTATTTACTGCGTTGTTGCGTGTAGGTGAATTTAAGTCTCTTGACCTGCTTTCATAGCTTTAAGAAAATCTCCCAATGAAGTCAGAAAATGTGAAGAAGGCAGCATCAACACAGGATGAACTCCTCCACAAAGGGGCTACAGTGCAGATATCCCTAGTATATAGGGGCAGATTCACAAAGATCTGCACCCGCACAGCGTATCTGAGATACGCTACGCCGCTGTAACTTACTTGGCAAATCTTTGAATCCAGAAAGAATTTGCGCCATAGGTTACGGCGGCGTAGTGTATCTCTCGCGGCGTAAGGGCGCGGAATTCAAATGCGGCGAGTAGGGGGCGTGTTTCATTTAAATGAAGCGCGTCCCCTCGCCGAACGAACTGCGCATGCCCCGTCCGTCAAAACTCCCAGGGTGCATTGCTCCAAATGACGTCGCAAGGACGTCATTGGTTTTGACGTGAACGTAAATGGCGTCCAGCCCCATTCACGGACGACTTACGCAAACAAAATAAAAAAATTCAAATTCGACGTGGGAACGACGGCCATACTTAACATTGCATACGCCACCAGATAGCAGCTTTAACTATACGCTGAAAAAAGCCGAATGGAAACGACGTAAAAGAATGCGATGGCCGCTCGTAGGTTCATGGATCGTTGGAAATAGCTAATTTGCATACTCGACGCGGATTACGACGGGAACGCCACCCAGCGGATGCCGAAGAATTGCATCTAAAATCCGAAGGCGTACGAAGACGTACGCCTGTCGGATCTAACCCAGATGCCGTCGTATCTTGTTTTGAGGATTCAAAACAAAGATACGACGCGGGAAATTTAAAAGTACGCCGGCGTATCAATAGATACGCTGGCGTATTTTCTTTGTGGATCTGCCCCATAGTGTTCATGCTGCTCTAGGTATATTGAATGCTGACTTTGCTTTTTAGAGCTTCACATAATTATATCGTATGGGAGTTAGGGCTCAGGCATTACATTGTTGAGCTCCCACTGGACTTGACTGTCCATCCAACAGGAGCTTACAGTAAAGAGATGATGAATATGTGCTGCCGGAGCCTCAGAGACTTTTCAATCCCCCAGTGCTGGATTTATCAAAAGGACTAAGAGAAGAGCCAGTATAGTTCACACAATAAAAAGGACAGTAAGACACAAAGAAAAGTTTGAAATTAGAAGTGACATGAAGGTATTGCAAAATGGCAATGGCAAAGATGTGTGCCCACCAAAGCAGTACTTTGAACATGAGATCCTTACCCAGAAACAGAATTAGGCAAAATGTGGCCCTTGTGCAGAAGCAAGAACCCCTCTCAACACCCTTTAATTGGACCAATGTAACTATGCATGTGCCGTAGCTGGTCAATCCCAAAGAATGCTATAAATCATTGAAGTGGGCACCGTTACTACAGTGGTGGTCACTGGCTTCCTGGTCCCGGTCCAAGAAACTGCCATGCTGCTTAGAGAAAGGGAGAGATCACTCACTCGTCATAGGCGCCATTCCGAGAACACTGCATTTTTCTCAATGAACGCAAAGCATTCTCTGATTGGACAGGGTGGAGAGGCAAAAAGGCGACATTACAATCTCCACTTCATTCAATCTGAAAATGCTTTGCACTCATTGAGAAAATGCAAAGTGTTCTCTGAATTGCACCCCTGCCAAGTGAGTGATCTCACACAGGACCCAGAAGTTAGTGGCAATCACTATAGTAGCAGTAATTTAGTCCCAGATTCACATAGAATTACGTTGCTCCTGGGCAGCGTAACGTATGTGATTTACGTTACACCGCTGCAGGTTTACAGCGTAAGTGCCTGATTCTCAGAACACTTACCTGTAAACTTGCGGCGGTGTATCGTAAATGCGCTCGGCGCAAGCCCGCCCAATTCAAATGGGGCGGGCACCATTTAAATTAGGCGCATCCCGCACCAAGCGTACTGCGCATGCTCCGTCGGGTAAATTACCCGACGTGCATTGCGCTAAATGATGTCGCACCGGCGTCATTTGCTTAGACGTTAACGTAAATGGCGTCCAGCGCCATTCACGGACGTCTTACGCAAACGACGTTGATTTTTAAATTTCGTTGCAGGAACGACGGCCATACTTAACATGGCTTAGGACAACTAGGGTTCAGCCCTAAATTTTACGCGACACAACTCGACGGAAACGACGTAGTTAGATCGGCGGGCCGTTCGGACGTTCGGGGATCGCCGTAAGTATTCATTTGCATATTCTACGCCGGCCGCAATGGCCTCGCCACCTAGCGGCCGGCCTAGAATTGCATCCTTAAGATCCGACAGTGTAACTCAATTACACCTGTTGGATCTTAGGGCTAGCTATGCGTAACTGATTCTATGAATCAGTCGCATAGTTAGGACAGCCCTAACACAGAGATACGACGGCGTATCAGGAGATACGCTGTCATATCTCTTTGGTGAATCTGGCCCTTAGAGCTTCCACAGCAATTGGCCAAGTAGGGTGCGTGCACAGTTTCACTGATCCAAGCTTGACCAATGCATCTATGACCAATATGTCTAAACAGGCATACCTGAAATACAGCTTTAACCACTTAAGCCCCGGACCATTTTGCTGGTCAAAGACAAGGCCACTTTTTGCGATTCGGCACTGCATCGCTTTAACTGACAATTGCCGCGGTCGCGCGACGTGGCTCCCAAACAAAATTGACATCTGTTTTTTCCCACAAATAGAGCTTTCTTTTGATCACCTCTGCGGTTTTTATTTTTTGCGCTATAAACAAAAATAGAGCGAATATTTTTTTACTTTTTGCTATAATAAATATCCCCATAATATATATCTAAAAAAAAAAAATTTCCTCAGTTTATTCTTCTACATATTTTTGGTAAAAAAAAATGGCAATAAGCGTTTATTGATCGGTTTGTGCAAAAGTTATAGCGTCTACAAAATAGGGGATAGTTTTCTGGCATTTTTATTAATATTTTTTTTTACTAGTAATGGCGGCGATCAGCGATTTTTATCGTGACTGCGACATTATAACGGACACATCGGACACTTTTGACACATTTTTGGGACCATTGTCATTTTTACAGCGATCAGTGCTATACAAATGCACTGTTTACTGTAAAAATGACACTGGCAGTAAAGGGGTTAACCACTAGGTGGCGCTGTGGGGGTTAAGTGTTTCCTTGGGAGTGCTTCTAACTGTAGTGGGGATGGGCTGTGTGTGACAGGACAGTGATCACCGATTACAGCATTTCCCCCTTCTTCCTCACGTGACACGATCGCGGGTATGCACGCGGACATCCAGTCTGCGGGACCTGCAGTCGGAGTCACGGATCTCGCTGCGGGTGCGCGCTGCACGTCCACAATGCTGCTTCTTAAAGCGGACGTATATATACGTCCTTTTGCCTGCCCATGCCATTCTGCCGACTTATATATGCATGCAGGGGTCAGCATGTGGTTAATAAGGATTGCAGTAGTCAGAGATGCCAACCAATTTGCATTGCCTATACTGTCATGGCCCACCCCATTAGACACCTGCCCACAAGTGCATCCTCCCGTATCACAGGTAGGTGTACAGCTTTGACCTACTGTGCAATCCCTCTGGTATAGAGGAAGTTGAAGTTGTAGAAACCGGGCCACAAGTACCAAATCATGAATACAAGTACTCGGTCTGCTCTGTTTTCTTGTTCTTTGGCAAAGCAAACAGCACCAGGAAGTTCCCCTCTGGATCTCCTCCAATCACGACGCTGTCTGGGTGAGGGGACCTGAAGAAGTTCACATTGCTGGTACATTTCATTGGAGCTACAAAGATATACACTCAGGCCCGGATTCACGTAGAAGAGCGCATCTTTGTGCGGGCGTAACGTATCCTATTTACGTTACGCCTCCGCAACTTTGACAGGCAAGTGCAGTATTCACAAACCAAAGTTGCGGCGGCGTAGCCTAAATAGGCCGGTGTAAGCCCGCCTAATTCAAATTTGGAAGATGTGGGCGTGTGTTATGTAAATTTATTGTGACCCCACGTAAATGACGCTTTTTACGAACGGCGCATGCGCCGTCCGTGAAAGTATCCCAGTGCGCATGCTCCAAATGAACCCGCAAGAAGCCAATGCTTTCGACGTGAACGTAAATGACGCCCAGCCCTATTCGCGAACGACTTACGCTGTTCCGACGTCCATACCTAACATTGGTACGCCTCATATAGCAGGGGTAACTTTACGTGGGAAAAAGCCTTACGTAAACGTTGTATCTCTACTGTGATGGCCGGGCGTACGTTCGTGAATAGGCGTATCTAACTGATTTACATATTTATAGGCGTAAATCAGCGTACACGCCCCTAGCGGCCAGCGTAAAAATGCAGTTAAGATACGACGGCGTAGGAGACTTACGCTGGTCGTATCTTATACAAATTCTGGTGTATCTGATTCTTTGAATCAGGCGCCAAGATACGACGCCTCAGACTCAGAGATACGACGGCGTATCTGGAGATACGCCGTCGTATCTCCTACGTGAATCCGGGCCTCATTTTTCCACCAACTTCCGGGCCTCATTTTCCCACCAACTTCCATCCATGACACAATTGACAGTTCTATATAAACTAGAATAGAATTTAAACTTCTTTAAACTTTTACTTAGACCTCCATGAAAAATGCACACTCCACAGTACCTATTCTTTTCCTTTTTTTGTAAATTACCGAATGCATTTCTTGTGGAACACTGAACATTTTCAAGTAAAGGAAAGGATTAATACACTATTAGCATGCAATTATGATTTAATACATTTTTAAATCCCCTGACACAGTCAATCTTTTATAGAAATGCAAATGCCCTTCTCTGTACTTCCTCTATGCACCCTAAAGCAGCGACCACAAAAATGTGTCAGGTATTTCAATGGATTTCTCTAAAACTAAATAGATGTAAATTGGTTTCCAAAATGTTAATTGCATTGAAATATGAAGAAATCTTTCTGAGTCAGCTCAGATGTACGAATCCCTATAGAAAATACTCACTAATTTGAGGATCTGTTTATGCTTGAAATGCCAAACTCATCCATAGCCAGAAAAGGCGTGCGTAATTCTTCAGGCCTGGTGTGAATTCCATGAAGATTAGGCAAAAGAGGAAAACTAAAGCATATAGAATATTTAATAAAAACAAAAGCATATACAAAGGTCATGGTCAGTACACCAGTTTTCAGTGCAGAGAACTTAGGTTTGAGAACAATGGGTCAGATCCTCAAAAGGGATACGACGGCGTATCTACTGATACGCCGTCGTATCCCTGTTTCTATCCACAGAATCAGTTTCACATAGATAGGGAGAAGATCCGACATGTGTAAGGGACTTACACCGTCGGATCTTAGGATGCAGTACCGCATCCGCCGCTGGGGGCATTTCTCGTCGGAATGTCGCTTCGGGTATGCAAATTAGCACTTACGGAGATCCATGAAGCTTTTACGCTTCGTTTTTTCTCTGTAAGTATTAGTTTGCCGTCGCAATATTAGGGCTACTTTTACAAGGCCTAAACTGTTTAGGCCTTGTAAAACTAGACCCTTCTATCCCGCGTCGCCGTCTTTTTTTTTTCAAATTTTTTTTTTTCCCGCCGCAACTCGTATTTTTTTTTACGCCCGTCGCGATTCTCAAAACCCAGCGCAACGTAAAACCGCACAAAGCACGTCGGGAAAATGACGTCGTGAGCATGCGCAGTACGGCCGGCGCGGGAGCGCGCCTAATTTAAATGGGACTCGCCCCATTAAATTAGGAACGCCTTGCGCCGGCCGGATTTAAGTTACACAGCCGAAAATTTCTAGGTAAGTGCTTTGTGGATCGGGCAATTAGGTAGAAATTTTCCGGCGGTGTAACTTAAATTGAAAAAGTTACGTTGCGCCGGGTTTTTGTGGATCTGGCCCAATGTTTTGTGCATTCGGGTGCAGGTGTTTCGTCAGATTAGACGACCCGTCAGAAAGTGTAACGGAAGTGACGTTTTGCCGCCGCCATCTTGTTACACCCCGCACTCGTCCATAGTAAGGATACACTGAGAAGAAGGTAAGCGGACATCTTGTTACACCCACAAGAGTTTTATTAAAAGTAAAATGAGTTTATATAGTGAAATAAAGTACTTACAACTTGACAAACCTGTAAGATCAGCAGGCTTGTCGCAGCTTTTAAAATTCCACATATAAACAGTCAGATGGAGTTCTAAGTACTGTGGGTCAGATTCTCAAAAGATATACGACGGCGTATCTCCAGATACGCCGTCGTATCGCTGAGTCTGGCCGGTCGTATCTATGCGCCTGATTCTTAGAATCAGTTACGCATAGATTTCTATAAGAGACTTACGCCGGTCGGATCGTAACTGCATATTTACGCTAGGCGCTAGGGGCGTGTACGCTGATTTCCGCGTCAAAATATATAAATCAGCTAGATACGCGAATTCACGAACGTACGCCCGGCCAACGCAGTACAGATACGCCGTTTACGTTAGGCTTTTCCTGGCGTAAAAGTTACCCCTGCTATATGGAGGCGTAAGTGCGGCGTACCAATGTTAAGTATGGCCGTCGTTCCCGCGACGAAATTTGAAAATTTTACGTCGTTTGCATAACTCGTCCGTGAATGGGGCAGGACGTAATTTACATTCACGTCAAAACCAATGCGTCCTTGCAGCGTATTAGGAGCAATGCACACTAGGAGATTTCCACGGACGGCGCATGCGCCGTTCGTGAAAAACGTCAATCACGTCGGGTGACAGAACATTTACACAAAACACGCCCCCCTGTTCCAAATTTTAATTAGGCGGGCTTGCGCCGGCTTATTTACGATACTCCGCCGCAACTTACGGAGCAAGTGCTTTGAGAATACAGCACTTGCCTGTCTAAGTTGCGGAGGCGTAACGTAAATAGGTTACGTTACGCCTGCACAAAGTTACGCCAAACTACGAGAATCTGGCCCTGTATTTCTAAACTCAGTTTACTGTTTCTGACGGGTCGCCATATCTGATGAAACACCGGCAGCCCTATTCATGTCAATTGGGATGCAGCAGCTGCATGGGCACCGCCACAAGTCCCAATTTGACAGCAATGTAGATGCAGTGCGTGTGTCCCCAAACTCACACTGGGACAGGCCCCTGCATGGATGTTAAATTGGGACCAGTAGCTGTGACCTATGCATCCTGAGCGGGAAAAAACATCTCCTCACTCAGAGTACATCCGTGCAAATGAGGCCTTAATCAACTTCTTGGAGCTTTTTATGTCCAGTTTAAACAGCTGCTAATCTAATTTTATCAAATCTGTCAAACACACATAGCTGTGCAATACAAATGAACAGAAGATGATAAACTAGGACATATCAGCTGAAGTCAATATTCGACCCCTTTTGTCTTCCCTTCATGGAATTTATTAGACATTAGCTGACAGAGCTGATGACATGATGGATGGACAGTGAAAAGCAGGAGATGGGATGTTAATGTAATGCTGAAGAGGGAGCAAGAAAACTGAAATACATAAAACAGCCACATGGATATTGTATTAGTATGCCATTCAACCATTTTTGTCATGGTGGCTTACTATTGGCAAAAGTGCACAAATTGATTGTTTACATTTTATTTCCAAATTCATCCATCATTTAATTGTACAATACGTATCCTAATTGAGATTCCAGAATATATAATGGAAACAAAATCAGGAAATGTAACAGTCTGCATCATAGGAAATGACTTAATGTATTGAGATAAAATGGGTTGCATGTGTTCTGCTGCCCTGTGATATTACAAATCAAACACAGCAGAAGTATGTGCTCATGTCCCTTCAAATTCCTTGTCATTCATTGATGACAAATGAGCCAGCATGAACATTTCATGTTTTGAGGTAAAATCTTTGACTTTACTGCACTAAAGACATCTTGGGGAGAGTAGAATAAATCAAGAACAAATTAATACCACTACAAATGAAATAATCGTATTGGCAGTACAGTAATATTGCATCACATATCTCTTTTGTCTGCAGACTTGGAAATTTACAAATTTCTGAGGTCTCCTTTTGGGTCCCTCCTTTCTTGTTTCTTTTTTAACAAATGTACTAGTACTAGTGTACTGGTTAATAAATGCTAGATGCCAAAATACTAAGTGGTGCAAGACTAAGGCTGGAACCACAATGTATACTGTATAATGTAAATCTGTCCGATTTTCTCCAACTTTATCCACTATCAGACGATCCCTGAAAACTCATCTCTTCAGAGAAGCCTATTTGGCCCCCATCTAACTGTCCATTTATCTTCTCCATCAGCACATCCCCCACAGTTATTACCTCTTGTATCTCTTGACCTTCCGTCTGAGGCCGCGTACACACGATCAGTCCATCCGATGAGAACGGTCCGAAGGACCGTTGTCATCGGTTATCCGATGAAGCTGACTGATGGTCTGATGTGCCTACACACCATCGGTTAATGAACCGATCGTGTCAACGCGGTGACGTAAAACACAACGAAGTGCTGAAAAAAACGAAGTTCAATGCTTCCAAGCATGCGTCGACTTGATTCTGAGCATGCGCAGGTTTTTAACCAATGCTTTTGCATAGTAACGATCGGTTTTGACCTATCGGTTAGGCGTTCATCGGTTCAATTTTAAAGCAAGTTCTCATTTTTTTGACCGAAGGATAACTGACCGATGGGGCCCACACACGATCGGTTTGGACCGATGAAAACGGACCTTCAGTCCATTTTCATCGGTTTGGACCGATCATGTGTACGCGGCCTTAGATTGTAAGCTCTAAAGCCCTGTACACACAGCCAGGATTCCCGTCAGGAAAAAAACGTTGGTTCAGAGTTCACAAAAGTTGTTTGCAATATTTTGTTCTGTCAAAACCCCTGTCTGGGCAATCTGCCAGCTTTGGTCAGGAGATATGAAGGTTATGGATCAACATTAAAGAGATCCTATCCTCTGGCTTGATAATATTGTGAAACATAAAGCCAGCCAAGAACTTAGCTTACTATTTCTGTATAACTTCAGTTTTTTTTCCCATCTGTGTCCCATTAGGAAACTTTCCCTATACAGCTCAATAGACACAACCGAAGTGAGGGAAATCCCTCTTAGCCAATTGACTTGCAAAAAATATCCCTGTTGGAAGACTTCACATCTATCTCTGTTGTGGAAATTTTGGATTTCCTATGAATTTGAATTCTGGTGACAACGGTTGCTTGGACAACTATAAATAGGGAATTTACTGAACAGGTACACAGACAGAAAAAGAAAAAGAAAAAATCTAATTCTTTTTTTCTACCTTTTTTCCAACCTCTAGGTACAACCCCTCTCCCTGCATGCAGCAGCTCAGTTCGTCAAAAAGCAGTACAAACAAAGAAAAGGAGGGGTGGGTGCTGTGTCCGTCCATGAACTCAGAGAAAAGGATTTTACGGTGAGTACAAAAATCCTATTTTCTCCTCCGTTCATGGACGGACACATTAGCAATCTTGACAGTAGGGACGTCCCCAAGCAGTGTCAAAAACGAGGTGTGGGAACAGCATTAAAAAGAACTTCACCCCAAACAACCAAAGCACCTCAACGGAGGAGTTGCAACATTTAAACAGAGATCTGCAAAACCTTGCGGCCGAAGCAAGCATACGTAGATGCACTCACATCAATCTTGTAAAATTTACCAGGTCGCCACCTGAGAAACAGGCGTTTGATGTCGGAAAGCCCAAGAGGTACCTATTGCCCTGGATAAATGCGCCATGACAGGAAAGGGAGGCGCCTGCCCTTTCAGGGCATAGGCCTGAATCACAACTTGTCTGATGCACTTGGATATGGTGGCCGACGAGACCGCCAGACCCTTCTTAGGACCAATCACCGAAACACACAATGGGCCAGATTCATCTCCTGATCCGCCGTCGTATCTCTGAGATCCGCCGTCATATCTGTGAGAGCCGACGGACGGATCTATGCGAGTTCCGCATAGATCTCCCTTAGATCCGACTGGTGTAAGTGACTTACATCAGTCAGATCTTAGGCTGCAATCTACCGCCGGCCGCTAGGTGTCGTCGCTGTTTTTAACTCGTCGGCTATGCAAATGAGGAGAACCGCCGATTCAAGACCGAACGCCCGCCCGTCGCTTTTTTTTAACGTCGTTTGCGTTAGGCTTTTTCCGGCAGATAGTTACCCCTGCTATATGAGGGGTAGCTAATGTTAAGTATGGCCATCGTTCCCGCGCCGAGATTACAATTTTTACGTTGTTTGCATAAGTCGATCGGGAATTCTGATGGCCGCAATTGACGTAGCCGACGCAAACAATGACGTCCTAGCGACGTCATTTGGAGCATGCGCACTGGGAAATTTCGCCGGCGGTGGCGCATGCGCAGTTAAATCGGCGCGGGAACGCGCCTGATTTAAATTGTACACTCCCCCTAGCCGCTGAATTTGCATTCCGCCGGGGGAGTTACGATCCGACGTTGCAATTTTCGAGGTAAGTGCTTGATGAATACTGCACTAGCCTCGCTAAATTGCACCGGCGGATCGTAAAACACGTAGATCGAGCGGATCTAAAGATCCGCTGATCTACATGAATCTGGCCCAGTGAGTCTGACCTCCGAAACGGAGCAGTAGCAGACAGGTACACTCGCAGAGCACGGACAACGTCCAGAGAAAGCAACGCAGCCTCTTTGGGATGCGATGGACGAGGACACAAAGACGGGAGTACAATGTCCTCATTGAGGTGAAAAGCCAAAACGATCTTAGGAAGAAACGAAGGCTGAGGACGCAGCACCACTTTATCCTTGTAGAGGATCAAATAGGGAGCCTTGCATGACATGGCCACCAGCTCAGAAACCCATCTGACTGATGTAATAGCCACCAAAAAAGCCACCTTCTGAGAGAGAGTCAATAAGGGAATCTCTCTAATGTTCTCAAACAGCGGTTTTTGAAGTACAGAGAGGACCGGATTCAAGTCCCTCAGAGGTAGTGGAGGACGCACCAGAGGGGCCACATGTCGAACCCCCTGCACAAACGTACTCAACAGAGAGTGAGCCTCCAAGGGTCATTGAAAGAAAACAGCCAAGGCTGAAATCTGCCCCTTAATTGTACTTAAGGCAAGTTTTTGGTCCACCCCATGCTGCAGAAACAGCAGGATCCTGCAAACCGAATATGCACGCGGACGCCACCTTATCTCCTCACACATAGAGATGTAGGCCTTCCACGTGCGATGGTAAATCTTCCGAGAGGACGACTTCCGTGCCCTCAGCATGATAGATATCACCGAATCCAACAGGACATGGTCCCTTAGTACCTGGCTTTCAACAGCCATGCCATTAAAGCCAGAGACTCTAAAGCAGGATGGAGTATGGGACCTTGGGACAGAAGGTTTTGCATCGGAAGACGCCAAGGAACATCTGCTACCAGATGCACTAAGTCAGCGTACCAGGGCCGCCGAGGCCAATCTGGAGCAATGAGGATCATCGCAATCCCTTCAGCCTCCACTCTACGAAGCAGATGGGGAAGAAGCTTTAGAGGGGGGAAGGCATAAATTAGCCGATACAGACCCCACGGGGCTACCAATGCGTCTGTCATGTCTGCCCATGGGTCTTTTGACCTGGCCACAAATCTCACTACCTTCCGATTAATTCGCGAGGCCATGAGGTCCACGTCTGGTGCTGAGCTGCTGCATGCAGGGAGAGGGGTTGTACCTAGAGGGACCGCCCCCTGGGCAGTACTGTACAGTTTTGATGTGTGTTTAACACTTTAACATATTTTTCTGCCTAGTCATCTCCTAACAGAAGGCTAATACCCTACTGTCAAGATTGCTGCTGTGTCCGTCCATGAACGGAAGAGAAGTCTGACTTTATTGTAAAAATCATTTCAAGTTTATTATTAGGAAAAACATTATTTTTTTGCTTTGGAAGACAAGGGGAAGGATTAACCCCCTTGCCAAGTTTGTATTCCTGTCTGTATCCCCACTGGGAAGGTTTACTCCTTTATTTAAATCTTGTCACGGAAACAAAAAGTGAAGGGAAATCCAAAATGTTAGAGTTTTCCAAGAACAAAAGTTAAGGGGAAATCTTCCAATGGGGACACCTTTTTTGGGGACAACTGTCTAAGGGCCAGTTCACACCACATGCAGTCCAGTGCATGTGCATTTCCAAATGCATAGAAAGTAGGTTACATGGCTTTCAATGGCATAGTTCACACCAGTGCTTGCAGTTCCAGTTTTCAGGAAAAAAAAGTAGAACATTCTGCATTTTTCCTGCTCTTGACTGTACTGGAATGCTGTAAAACGCATCAAAAATGCACTGGAATGCACATGAACGCACCGGAAAGCACTCCTTATTGCACATCTATTCTTTTTTTCTTTGAGAAATACATGTTTAACTATTCATAGGTGTTTCTGGGAAACAAAAGAAATTCAATTTTTTTTTTATGAGTAGGTAATAAATGAAATCCTGAAGGAACATTCTACAAGCTGTCTTTGTTGAAGGAAGTGATCTCATACTTCTTTAATGTATGACATCAGCCCCTGGACATTTACTCTGGCACAGACACACAGGGTTATTATTGCTTACAATACATTAATATAAATGATCTATAACACACACAGGGATTTTCCTGTTTGAAAAATAACGCGGCAAAGACAGGTAAAAATTTAATATTGAGAAAATATTACATTTAATATCTCACGGCTTTCACAAAACGTACCATTAATATATGACATTCAAACTCATGGACAAAACCCTTTCCAGACATAAAAAGAACTGCAGTATTTGTACAGCTGCACTTTCTCATCAACCAATCCGCTGTGAGCGTTGATGTCTAGCTCACTTCCAGGTACTTGGCAGTGGTCTGGCATGCAGCAATAATGGGTTGAAAAGATTATTTTCTTAATTTACTTTTGGTTACACCTAGTTCAATTAATAGAAACATAAATAAATAAATAGAAAACCTCCATATGCAAAACCCTTTACCCACAGCTGATCAAGAGGAATGAAAAAAACCCTATAAAGCAGGGCCTAATTTGCTCTTCCCTGATCCCCCAAATACAATCAGATAGTCACCGGATCAACAATCTATGCTGTTATTACGTATAAATGTTAATATCTAGTTATATTTTGAGCATTTAGGAATATATCCAGCTCTTTTTAAGAAAATCGACTGAGTTGGACAGAACGGAACTAGTTCTTGAGGGAGCTCTTAGGGCTCTTTCACACGGAGCGGATCCGTATTGATCCGCTCCATTAGCCCGTTTGGCTCAGCGGGGATTCCTCCGTAAATCCCCGCTGAGTTGTCGGCAGACAGGGCAGTCCCCGCACACAGTGCAGAGACGGCCCTGTCTCTCCTCCGCTCTCCCCTATGGGGAATCGGATGAATACGGACCGTGTGTCCGTATTCATCCGATCCGTTCCGCCGGACGGAAGAAAAATAGGGTTTTCTTCCGTCCGCAAAAGCGGATCTTTGCGGACAAGGATGGTTGCGGACGTTAGCGGATGCATCATCCGCTAACATCTGCAATCCCATAGGGATACATTACAAGTCCGTAAACGGACTTGTGATAAACGGACCGTTTGTCCGTAGGTGTGAAAGGGCCCTAACTGTGAAGAAGCCTTTCTGTATGTGGAGTGAATAACTCCACACCAAGGTCACTATATGGACCACTTATGTATTCATACATGTAGCTCATATACCCCCTTAATCGCTTAGAGAATCACCTAGAGAATACATTCAGTTCCTCTAATATTTCATCACAGCTGAGCTCCTCCATGCCTCTTATCAGTTTGGTTGCCCTTCTCTGCACTTTCTCCAGTTCCCCGATATCCTTTTTGAGAACTGGTGCCCAAAACTGAACTGCATATTCCAGATCAGGTCATTGGTTTCAGGTAAGGACAGAAATAATATATATAGCTTATTCCCATTACAGCACTTGCATCACAGTCTGTATACCACTAGAAACAATGAACAATAAACAGTCCTCGAAGGATCTTCAATGAATAATCCAAATATCGCATGCAAGTTAAGAAAACTCTTGACTGAAACACCACCAACAAATGTGCACCTCCACCACATGAATTGTGCGCTTACCAAAAGGCAAGCTTGACAAGCCTGTAATGTTGATCAATTGCGGGACCTATATCCAGTAGCAGCTCCCAGGGTTTGGGTGGAAGATGAAACAGGTAAGCTCAGTCATCAGACATTCAGGATTAACATCGGTCGTAAACCAGTTTCCTTTCAGGAAAAGAGACATCTGTGTTCCTTATTAGCAGGAACATAAGAACTCTCTCTTTCTTTCTGACAAAGCGGCGGTCTGCCTTGTTTACATTTCTGCCTTTCCTACAAATGATTGGCTGGTCCCGGCGGCCACGACACGCCCTCCCAGAGCCAATCACGTAAAGAAGAAGATGCTGACATCATCCAGTGGGATTCCAATTGCAGACCAGGTCAGCTCACTGACTGTGGGATCCAGTGGGCCGGTTCTTTTGCAGGATTTGGTCTTATTGGAGGAAACGGCTCATTTTGGCAGGGAACGAATCTCGGAGAAGGCGGTGCATGCCCGTGGAGCTGGTTTACGACCGACGTTAATCCTGAACGTCTGATGACTGAGCTTATCTGTTTAATCTTCCACCCAAACCCTGGGAGCTGCTGCTGGAAACAGGTCCACACTGACACTACTTTAAAAAAAAAAATCCTGGCCAAAATATACTAACCTTGACCTTTGACCCTGACACTAATCCTGGCACTGACCTTGATCTAGGTATTTTTCTTTATTTTGTATTATTTATAAAATTAATTAAAAAAATTCACAAACCCTTTTTTTTTTTTGTTCTGCAAGGAAAGAGAAAGATAGAGAGGGGTTTATTTATGAAAGGCAAATCCACTTTGCGCTGTTAATGCCACCCCCCTGTTAAGTGCCCCCATAGCAAGTCGCTCCAGAGCTGGCTCTGTGTGTCTATATGACACAAAGAGTGTGGCTCGGCCCCACCTACCCGCTCCGTCCTCACTGGCTGTGATTCACAGCAGCAGCTCCTGCTGCTGTGTCTAAGCCAATGAGGAGCGAGAGAGCCTCTGCTCTTGTGCACGCTGAAGGTTTTTTACCTTAATGCAGAGAAATCACTAAGGTGAAAAAAATTCAGGCTTTAAAAAACCTTCTGTATCCAGGATTTCCCCCAATTATACTTACCAGTACAAGTGCCCTCATAGGAAGTGGCTTCCTATGGTGGACACTCGCCGAAGACAAGGAGCCAGGAGCGTCAGTGGGAGACCCCAGAAGAGGAGGATCGGAGCTGCTCAGTGCAAAACCATTACACAGTGTAGGTAAGCATAACATGTTTATTATAAAAAAAAAAAAAAAGTTAAGGTTTAGAATCACCTTAAACAGTTGCTTTGTAGCACTTATACTTCAACACTCCTTAAAGTGGAACGTCAGTCACTTTTTCATCTTTTTATCTATTAAATCCTCTGCACTTGTTTTAACTTTGGATAGTGAAACATTATTTTTTTCTGCCAGTAAATACCTTATACAGCCCACTTCATGTTTCTTGTCTGTTAAAAAGCCTAGGTTTATGACATAATGCACAGCTCTCTCTCTCTCACTTTTGGAAACGTTTGCCAGGAAGGGAGGGGGGATGAGTCATAAGAGGGCCAATGAGAGCTGCAGGGCTGGAGGTGTGCCTCTGTGTGTCTGTGTAAATCCAGGAAGTGAACAAGCAGCAACTTCAGCTGCCCATAGTTAAAATGGATGCAGCCAGACTCAGTGGAAGGAGATTTCTGCAGCACATTTGGCAAGTACAGAATCACGGTATATATATATATATATATATATATATATATATATATATATATATATATATATATATATATATATAAAATAATATGCAAAGTGGTTGGAGGGAAGCTTCAGAATGGCAAAGATGTTTTATTTTAAATTATGTGAGCAGACTGCAGTTCCTCTTTAAGGAGATGCTTACCCACTGAGGCGCTGCGCTGGCAGGACGTAAAAAAAAGTCCTGCAAGCAGCTTCTTTGCAGCGCTTTAGGAGCAGTTATTATACTGCTCCTAAAGTGCCCCTGCCTATTGAAATAAATGGGCAGTGCAGCCGAGGCACCTGCAAAGTATGCGTGCGCTTTTAACCCTTTATTTGCCCAATAGCAGGGGTTAAAAGCTCCACATTAGCGCCTAAAAAGCACTGCAAAAACTAGTGCCTCTTTACTGCCAATGCCCAGGTGCTGGCGGTGTGAAAGGGCTCTAAAGAGGAGCTCAAGGCTAAAGGCAGGAAAAATTAAGTCTGCAGCTTTCAATCGGCTTTCGGGTGATGCCACTGCCATCTCGGCTAAGGGAAATCGGCAATGAAGCCTTGTGTCTTCACAGACGGTTCCTTGCGGCGCCTGCGCAAATTGTGCTGTACTTTGTGAATGGCCCGACAATGGAGAAAGGAGGAGAAGGCCAGACTTCCTGTTGAGTTTGCTGTGAAGAGATAAGCCAGAAGTGGGAGCGGGCACCTGTCAAAACCAGGTAGCCACTCCCCCCTCCCTCACGAAAGGTGCCAAGTGTGGCAGCAGAGCGGGGGAGGAGGCAAACAAGCGGAGCTTCTCCTTTTGTGTGGAGCTTCGCTTTAACTGAACAAGTTAAACATAGAAGTTGATTGGTTGCTATGCACAGCTGCTCCCGATTGTGTCCATTACAGTTTTGATAAATTCCCCACCCAAATGTTCATGTGTGATAGAGAAAGGGACAAAAAGATAGATTTACGATGGTGCGTACAAAGCTTATGGACAAGATGCCCAAGTGAAAGACTTAAAAGGGAGACACATCAGGTTAAATTGAAGTATTTCAACCAATTTAAAGCTATAAAGCTACGCCATGGAAACGTGAAGGAAAGGGGTACCCAGGCCCCCAAGATACATTGCTACCAGTCACAGATGAGAGTGACAGGTATACACGTACAATAAGTGGTAATCTTATGTAGTCGGGAACTACGGTACAAGCTGCTGAGAGAAGCAATTAGCTACAAAAATATCCAATCTCTATCAGCATATGCCTGCCAAGAATGAAATCACTTAGTCCGGTCTTGTGTTCCATCCTGAAGGAGCTGTTTCTTGGCAACTAGCAGACAACTGGGTTACCACGGAGACACGATAAAACCGACTGTTTTAGAGAAAGTATTGAGAGACGCCGCGCGTCCTCCGACAACCTTCTGAACATTTTTTATTACAGAGAGAAAATGATATAATTTTCATATTTTTAAACAAATACCATATATTTTTAAAAAGAAACATTGCATGATCATGAAAACAATCTGTTTCACTGTCAAACTGTGTTAATGCTGAATCATGACCAATACATGTTCAAATTAATAACAGAGTAGGGAAAACAGTGGGCATTTGGGATTAGTCTACCATCAACCAATCAGAAATAGTATTTGACTGCCCTTCTATGAGGTCAGCATGTTATCCTTGGTAGATAGGGGTTAGGGCCTATAGGGGTGGAGTTACTACAATTAAATAGACCATTTATCTCTTTCCTATGCCCGTTCTTTAATTTTTGTGCAAAATGATTGTTTAAATGTTGCAAGAGCCTTCTCATTCATTACATTTATAAAATGCTATGGGGTGGAGTTACTAAAGACAAATAGACTGTGCACCTTGCAAGTGCAGTTGCCCCAGAGCTTAGCAATTGATGGAAGACTTCCACCATCCAATCACATGCGAGCAAAAATGCTGTTCTTCTCCTTACATGTGATTGGATATTCTTTGCAAAGTGAAGCTTCATCTTCATCTCAACTGCACTTGCAAGGTGCACGGTCTATTTGCCTTTAGTAAATCCACCCCATAGCATTTTATAAATGTAATGAATGAGAAGACTCTTGCAAACTTTAGGCTACTTTCACACTAGGGCAGGGTCATTAGCGGTAAAGCGTCACTTTTCAGCCGATAGCGGGGCGCTTTAAACCCCCGCTAGCGGCCGAAAAAAGGGTTAAAAGAGCCCGCAAAGCACCGCTGCCCATTGATTTCCATGTTCTGCGGTCTGATACCTTAGTGCACAGGTGTCAAACACAAGGCCCGTGGGCCGAATCTGGCTCTCCAGGCCATTTCATGTGGCCCTTGCACCTCTCCTGCAGCTGCAGGAGAGCTCCAGCCCTCCTCTGGTCCACCTCCAGACCCTTACTTTCTGCTTTCAAGCAATGCATTCAGCTTCTTTCCAGCAGCAGCATAAGGTAAGGGGGTGCACTGTGATGTAAGGGAGAGTGGGGAACTCAACTTCTGATGGTGGGGTGGCTCTTGACATCTACTGTAAGGGGAGGGGATGCGCTGGACATCTAATCTTACAGATACAACCGGCCCTTTTGAGGACAGTTATAATGCTGATGCGGCCCACGATGAAATTGAGTTTGACACCCCTGCCTTAGTGGTAACTGGGAAATTGTTAAATTGATGAGTCTAGCTCCGCTATGCAGAATGAGAGAGTCATTTCCAATGTAATTTAACCTCTCACTACGACGAGCTGGGAAAATTAAGTTCAATGCTTCTGAGCCTGCGTCGAATTGTTTCCGAGCATGTGTCGTAATTGCTACAGACGATCGGATTTTCCGATAGTAATTTTTTCCGTCTAAAAATTTGAGAACCTGCTCTCAATCTTTTATTGGCAGAAATTCCGACAGCAAAAGTCTGATGGAGCATACACACGGTCGGAATTTCCAATCGTGTGTACGGGGCATAACAGCCCTAAGTAGAGTTCTACAGACAATATGCTGAACTCATCTCTCTTCACTAAAAGTTAAAGGAAGCAAGAGAGCCAAGAATTAAAATTGCATTATATTGGGTATTGGGCTGAACAGTCTGAAGAGGAATGAGAATTAATTAAAAGAAATATACGGTTTTGATCACGGCTTTGCCGCTGTGTGAACTAATGCTAAATCCACTGAATCAGCAAAGTAATTTGTTTTCAGCTGGTGAGCCCAGTGGAGTCTGCTACAAACCTGACATGATTACTAATAGCCACTGAAATCGCTGTTTCATTGCCTCTCTGCAGACAGAACGGGTCCTCTTTCTCCTTCGTGGGCAATAACGATGACAAGAGTGTACCCAGCACAGGGATCTGACATGTGGAAAACACATTCGGGGCATAAGGGGAAATTCATGTCACTATTCAATTTCACTCGCCGCCAGTCACATTCATCTTTCTGGGCAGTTATCAACTTTTCCAGAGGGAGGCACAGAGACCAATGTCTGCATCCATGCAAAGGAAGATTTTTACTAAGAGAATACATAGAACTGCGCCACAAAAAATAACGTGGAAAAATAAATGTAAAGACTCAAAAAAAAAACTCTCTGGGAGAGGACAGCTGCTATCCAATTTTGATAACATCAAACCAATAAAATATATACACAAGTGGACAGCACTATCACAGTTAGTACCACAATATATATAAATCTAGTATCCACAATATATGAAAAGTGCACAGTGGTATATGTGCAAAAAGGCAAAAAATACAAACAGAAAATATGTAAAGTTCAACAAGCAAAATACAAAATACTGTATATACTTGAGTATTTTTTGGTGCTGAAAATGCCCCCCTCGGCTTATACTCGGTCAGCTTTTCGCGCCTGATCTCCTGGACCTTGGGGACCTGGTACTGGCCAGCCATAAGTCCCCTGGACCCCAAACTTTGCACACATATAGCCCCACTCTTCCTCCATAAGGGTTGTTGTCTGGGGGACATACGGCCAGGGAGCATCGATTTTTCAAATTCGGGCACCCCTTCCATAGACTCCCATGTAAAAAAGATCAATCTAGTCATGGACACCGTGAGGCATGGGCACAGTGAGGCACAGTGAGGCATGCAGATGGACACCCTAGGCTTATACTCGAGTCAATACATTTTCACAGTTTTTTGTGGTAAAATTAGGTGCCTTGGCTCATATTTGGGTCGGCTTATACTCGAGTATATACAGTATGTGCAAAAAACATCAATAGTATATAAATTAGCGTACAAATTTTATGCTGGAAAAATGTGTTACTTATAAACAAAATCCATGCGGTGAAGTTCATAAATGTCCCAAGTGATATCAAACACAAAGACAAAAAAAATCTTAAGTGAGTTCTTCAACAAATTCTTCTTGTGTTCCCCACACAACTGTGCTCTCCACCACCGAAAGTACTAAATGAATTAGAGGATGCACTTGGCCGATACCGAAAATGTCAGTTTTTAAAAAATATAAATACATTTATATATACAGGGAGTGCAGAATTATTAGGTATATGAGTATTTTGACCACATCATCCTCTTTATGCATGTTGTCTTACTCCAAGCTGTATAGGCTCGAAAGCCTACTACCAATTAAGCATATTAGGTGATGTGCATCTCTGTAATGAGAAGGGGTGTGGTCTAATGACATCAACACCCTATATCAGGTGTGCATAATTATTAGTCAACTTCCTTTCCTTTGGCAAAATGGGTCAAAAGAAGGACTTGACAGGCTCAGAAAAGTCAAAAATAGTGAGATATCTTGCAGAGGGATGCAGCACTCTTAAAATTGCAAAGCTTCTGAAGCGTGATCATCGAACAATCAAGCGTTTCATTCAAAATAGTCAACAGGGTCGCAAGAAGCGTGTGGAAAAACCAAGGCGCAAAATAACTGCCCATGAACTGAGAAAAGTCAAGTGTGCAGCTGCCAAGATGCCACTTGCCACCAGTTTGGCCATATTTCAGAGCTGCAACATCACTGGAGTGCCCAAAAGCACAAGGTGTGCAATACTCAGAGACATGGCCAAGGTAAGAAAGGCTGAAAGACGACCACCACTGAACAAGACACACAAGCTGAAACGTCAAGACTGGGCCAAGAAATATCTCAAGACTGATTTTTCTAAGGTTTTATGGACTGATGAAATGAGAGTGAGTCTTGATGGGCCAGATGGATGGGCCCGTGGCTGGATTGGTAAAGGGCAGAGAGCTCCAGTCCGACTCAGACGCCAGCAAGGTGGAGGTGAAGTACTGGTTTGGGCTGGTATCATCAAAGATGAGCTTGTGGGGCCTTTTCGGGTTGAGGATGGAGTCAAGCTCAACTCCCAGTCCTACTGCCAGTTTCTGGAAGACACCTTCTTCAAGCAGTGGTACAGGAAGAAGTCTGCATCCTTCAAGAAAAACATGATTTTCATGCAGGACAATGCTCCATCACACGCGTCCAAGTACTCCACAGCGTGGCTGGCAAGAAAGGGTATAAAAGAAGAAAAACTAATGACATGGCCTCCTTGTTCACCTGATCTGAACCCCATTGAGAACCTGTGGTCCATCATCAAATGTGAGATTTACAAGGAGGGAAAACAGTACACCTCTCTGAACAGTGTCTGGGAGGCTGTGGTTGCTGCTGCACGAAATGTTGATGGTGAACAGATCAAAACACTGACAGAATCCATGGATGGCAGGCTTTTGAGTGTCCTTGCAAAGAAAGGTGGCTATATTGGTCACTGATTTGTTTTTGTTTTGTTTTTGAATGTCAGAAATGTATATTTGTGAATGTTGAGATGTTATATTGGTTTCACTGGTAAAAATAAATAATTGAAATGGGTATATATTTGTTTTTTGTTAAGTTGCCTAATAATTATGCACAGTAATAGTCCCCTGCACACACAGATATCCCCCTAAAATAGCTAAAACTAAAAACAAACTAAAAACTACTTCCAAAAATATTCAGCTTTGATATTAATGAGTTTTTTGGGTTCATTGAGAACATGGTTCTTGTTCAATAATAAAATTAATCCTCAAAAATACAACTTGCCTAATAATTCTGCACTCCCTGTAAATGTATTATATTCGACTTTTTAATTAATATCATGAATTTAAATTAATATGAATTTATTGTTCGCCGTTATCGGCACCTTTAGCATAAGAAAAGGTCAAGAAAAATGCATCCCTTTGAATTCTATGTATGTCTTCACACTGGTCCGCTGCGCTTCTGTTGTGGTGTTAAAAATCTTGCTTGCTGCATTGTTCATCAGTTTAAAAAAACGCACCAAGAACACACCTTCTCATTGAAATGCACTGAAGACGAAGCAAGAACGCATTAATAATGCACCCGTGTTACATTTTTGATGCGTTTTTTTGATCTTCTAAATTAATATAGGTTTAAAGATATATTTAAGTTATATTTTCAGTTCCGCTGGTATAATTACACAGACAGTCTGCATCCAGGGCCAATTATCGGCAGGTAACCACTGCATGACCGATTACAGACTCCTATTGGTTTGAATGGGGCTTCTTGACCACAGCTAATTGCAGGGGACCTTGCTTAGTCTCCTGAGAGTAATCACAAAGAGCCCCATTGGCAAGTGTGAATAAAACGTAAAACCTAAGTTTAGTAAAAAAATAAATAAAAATCAGCACAGGGGATAGTATTATCTATTAATGTGTTCCTTGTGCTGATGGCTGCTGCTTTCGTTGAAATCCCAAGTCCTTTGGATCCACCCTACCCCTGCAGCAGTGATCAGCTGGTATCATGGGGCGAGTCGACGGACCTATAACAGGCAAATGACGACTATATAAGTCCTACTCCTTCATTAATAAAAGCTGTACTATAGCTTCCCTGAATGGAGAAGGTGGACCTTTCATTCATCTGCCTGTCCTCCATTTATAGAGCATCTTTCATTCGTGGAAGCTATAGTACAGCTTCTATGAATGGGGGAGGGTGACAGAAAGGGGGGCATATTTGGGAATCTCAGTGAGTGCCAGTGACAGGTTCCTCGGATCTATTAACCCCCGCTGCATTAGAAGATTGGGGCTGCAGAGGTAGACAAAGTTCCAAGGATTTCGGATTTCAACTAAAGCAGCAGCCATCAGCATATAGATCATTCCGCATTAACTGTAATGCCGCGTACACACGGTAGTTTTTTGTGATGAAAAAAAACGACGTTTTTTATTGTGAAACAAAACAACGTTTTTCAAACTTCATTTTAAAAAACAACGTTGCCTACACACCATCTTTTTGTCAAAATGCTCTAGCAAAGCGCGGTTACGTTCAGCACGTACGACGGCACTCTGTTCCATTCAAGCTCGCTTCATAACTTGCTTCTGAGCATGCGCAGGTTTAAAAACGTCGTTTTACCCACACACTATCATTTTAAATGACACAAAAAAACGACATAAAAAATTGAAGCATGTTCAAAAAAAATTTTTTTGTCGTTTTTCAGAAGACATAAAACAACGTTTTCCCCACACACGGTCATTTTAAGTGACGTTTTTAAAAATGTCGTTTTTTTTCATCACAAAAAACAACCGTGTGTATGGGGCATAAGTATTGTCTCTTGTGCTGATTTAATTTTTTTTTTTTTTTTACTAAATTTCAATTGTAAAAGGGATCGCATAGAAAGCCCACCACATTTGTATTGTCTTTACTGGGATGACCCCGTCAAGCACCAACTGCATACATGTACATCCTCTCTTGTGAAGTGACAGGCGGTGACGAAATTGAGGAACTGTGTTGGCCCTTCCCTGTTTACTGTAAAACCATGGAAACTGTAGATGGGTCAACTTCTAGACTCCTACCTTAGTTGCTTTATGGGTGAACTATTCCTGGTGGTGTTCACTAGTAGCAAAAAAAGCAGAAAAAGGATAAACAAACACATACACTATATTACCAAAAGTATCGGGACACCTGCCTTTACACACACATGAACTTTAATTAAAGGCATCCCAGTCTTAGTTTGTAGTGTTCAATATTGAGTTGGCCCACCCTTTGCAGCTATAAAAGCTTCAACTCTTCTGGGAAGGCTGTCCACAAAGTTTAGGGTTATGTCTATGGGAATGTTTGACCATTCTTCCAGAAGAGCATTTGTGAGGTCAGGCACTTATGTGGAGGAGAAGGCCTGGCTTGCAGTTTCTGCTCTAATTCATCCCAAAGGTGTTCTATCGGGTTGAGGTCAGGACTCTGCACATGACAGTCAAGTTCCTTCACCCCAAACTCACTCATCCATGTCTTTATGGACCTTGCTTTGTGCACTGGTGTGCAGTCATGTTGGAACAGGAAGGGGCCATTCCCAAACTGTTCCCACAAAGTTGAGAGCATGAAAGTGTACAAAGTTCAATGGATTACAAGAGTGTTGGACTTTTTCAGGATATAATCCATGTGAGAAGATAGATTCTGGTTGGTGCACCTGAAAAGGTCATGGGAATCATTTCTCTAATAAGTGTTTAAATGTACAGTTGTCACAGACTATCTGTTGCCCGCAGCTTGTCTCTTCCATTTTCCCACTACTGAAAGGGAGAATAATCTGAAAAATCTGACTGGTCCTCGTTGGCACCATTCTCTCAGGCCCTTTGGGAAATGAGGCCAGTAACTTTGCTGAAACTAAAGCATAAATGGCTATAATAAGAAACAGAGACATTCAATTCATAACTCTGTAGCTAAAAATAATATATGAGCAAGTTAAACGCTGGAAGACGTCTGGCTAAGTGACAAACCCCATTCTATGGGTAGGATGAAGCCACATATTTATGTGGGTAGCTCATCCTTAAATTATACTTTGAATCACTAAGCTTTTAATTGAAGATGTTCACCACAATGACAAGATTTAAACTATTGTTAGAGATGAATAAGAAATGATAAATATTGTACATCCTTTCTGTAAATGGTCCATTCACCAAAAAAACAATATTCCTGCTTTGGACAAATAACAGTGAGCAAAAAAGATTTCCCCATTGCAAATATAGGCTTGTTTAGGTCTATCACATCTAATAAAAGGTATACCCTTCTTCTGGAAACACCAAATTCCAGAAATGTTCCTTATTGGGAATCACCATATGTTCTGGCTTAAATAATAGGATTTTTGTACTCACCGTAAAATCCATTTCTCTGAGTTCATGGACGGACACAGCAGCCTTTGACCTTAGGGTTATATCCGCTTCCTTCAGGAGAGTTTAGGATATAACCCTAAGGTCAAAGGATGCTGTGTCCGTCCATGAACGGAAGAGAAAATAGGATTTTTGTACTCACCGTAAAATCCATTTCTCTGAGTTCATGGACGGACACAGCAGCCTTTGACCTTAGGGTTATATCCTAAACTCTCCTGAAGGAAGCGGATATAACCCTAAGGTCAAAGGCTGCTGTGTCCATCCATGAACGGAAGAGAAACCATATATATTTTTTATAACCTTAAGTAGACCCATAGGACTCTGCTCAACACCCTCTTGTTTTATGGAAGGAAGGCCATTCTGTTGCATGGCGCAAACCAGGGGCACCTGATCTGCTCCTCTAAAAGGGCCTATTCAACTCTATGATGTCATAATATACAGTGACGTGCTTATCTAGAGGCTGCGGGAAGGAATTCGATAGGGTGTGGCAGGCATGGTATAACTCTGATCTGACTGTAGGTTAACACCTTGCTAATGGGGGAAGAATAATTTGTATATCTGTATATTGTTCAATCCGGTAGATATGCTAGGAGATTTGGGGCTCCACCCTTAAATCCTTGGTTGAGGTGTGCATTGGGGCAAATTTGATCTATCCGGAAGACTCATGGGGGGATGAGGGGAGAGAGAACTGGGCAAGGGGGTTGCTGGGGGGGGTGTTCTTGTTCCTACGTATTAGTTAGGTAGCACTACTGTTAATTAGACAGGACATGTTTTAATAACTGTACCTAATTATGTGGGCCATGTTGGCCTGTCACCGACTTAATGTTGTGCTGCGTCGGCTGCTGTTGTTTGCTGTATGTGTTGTTAAAATCAATAAAAATTATTTTACAAAAAAATAAAGTAGACCCAAACTATAGTTAGGTTCACATTTCCAGGTTACTTAGGATGTAGAGAGGAATGCTAGGGTAGATAAAGTTTATTAAAACCTTAAGGCCCCGTACACACGGTCGGACAAAACCGATGAGAATGGGCAGACGGACCGTTTTCATCGGTACACCTCTGTACGGCCTGATGTGGGTACACACCATCAGTTCAAAATCCGATCGGGTCAGAACGCGGTGAAGTAAAACACACGACGTGCTGAATAAAACAAAGTTCAATGCTTCCAAGCATGCGTCGACTTGATTCTGAGCATGCGCGGGTTTTGAACCGATGCTTTTCTGTACTAACCATCGGTTTGGTCCGATGGGGCAGCGGTCCATCGGTTCGGTTTTGAAGCATGTTTTAAAATTTTGGACCGAAGGAAAACAGACCGATAGCCTATACACACGGTCGGTTTGGTCCGATGAAAATTAACTTCGGTTCATTCTCATCGGACCAAACCGACCGTGTGTACGGGGCCTAAGGAGTAACTCCACTTTTGTTGAAAAAAACATTCCCTCCTGGGTGATTTATGTACCGTATTTATCGGCGTATACCGCGCACTTTTTTGCCCTGAATATCAGGGCAAAATTGTGGGTGCGTGGTATGCGCCGATACCCACTTTCCCGCGCCGAGTTTTGAATACTGCGCCGACATATACCGAGCGCAGTACACTCGGGTATAGTCGGGCAGTCTCGGCTCCTTCCGCGGTCACGTCCTGGACGTACAGGACGTCAGCGCGGGTAGCCAAGCATTGCCGACAATACACGAGTGTACTGCGCTCTGTATATGTCGGCGCAGTATTCAAACTCGGCACGGGAAACGAGCGGGGAGGACGGGAGGACGCCGCAGAAGGACGCCGGACCCGACGAAGAGGACACCCGAAGCCGCAGACGAACGCCGGACCCGACGAGGCTGCCGATGGACGTCGCGTTAGACACCAAAACTGTAGCGCGTTATACCGCGATAAATACGGTACATTGCAAGGATTTTAACATACGTTGTTACAGATTCCTACCTTTTGTTATTCTGAAGAAAAAGCTGTTTGTTTGACTGTGTCCATGTGAAAAGTGAATCTAATGGGAGTGGTTTCATAATTATCAATCAGCTGCTGCACTTGCAGGCTCTAATGGGGAAAATTGCAGGGTCTGGATCCCTTTAGATGTGATTTCCTATTGGGAGTATCTTACCAAAAATGAAATTTTTGTTGCAGGGAATGCCTGATATCTGACTTGTATCTTAGTGTAGACTTCTGGGAAAATCAATGAGCCAATCACACAAGCAGTAAATTATGTTTCTGGGGGGAATTCTGTACACATTCTGTGCACAGAACACCTCCAGGTAGCCACATTGCATTGCATTTTACAGAAAATTACAGAGCTGCAGATTGAAAGGGAAAGGTAAACTTTGACTTGTGGAGCAATTGTATATGTTAGAAGTATTTATTTTTATTTGCTATTTTTTTTCCACAAAAGTGGAGTTGCCCTTTAAAGCTAAAGTTTAGTGAGTTTTTTTTTTTTTTTCAAAAACAACCTCAACTTCCCATAAATGAAGTCCTGTGTGCTGGTGGCTGCTATGTTGGGTTGAAATCTGAAGCCCTCTATCACTGCAGCTGTGATTTACTGGTGCTGTAGGCTACTAATATAAATGGCTGCACCATTGAACTCATCACGTGCCAACTATGCCCATTCTTTTAACCCCTAGAAGCCATAGTATCAGTTACCACAATGAAAAGCATATCTTGACTGGAGGAGGTGGACCTTTCATTCATCCAACCGTCCTCCATTCATAGAGAGCTTTTCAAAATAGCTTTACTGAAATTCTGCTTTAAAGTAGTTGTAAACCTCAGACATTAAATATGAACAAAACATATCCCTCTATAGTGTGTACTTATCTCAATTAAGAGCACTAAGTGTCACCTTTGCCTGCTGCTTCGTTCCTCTGCTATCAGCATGAGTCACTTCTGACAAGTTTTTCTGACACCAAGAGAAAAAAGGTGACAGGGGAGGGAGCTCCAGGTGATTGACAGCCTCAGCTCTGTTCCTGTGTGTGTGTGTGTGTGTGTGTGGGAGGGGGGGGGGGTGATCCTTCCCTCCAATCAGCTTTCAGAGCTCTCCTCACAGAGCTCTGCAGTGTAACTTCAGCTTTCCACCCCCTTTTCTACTGAACTCTCAGACAAGCTTTAAAATTAAACACTTTGTGTGTTTTCTGAGGACAATCACTTCATTGGGTATATGAAAGGGTTTGCAACCACTTTATGGAGAATTTTAACTGAATCATCAAAAATAAAACAAAGGCACAATCAATACTGTTGCACTTGTGCAGTTCAGTGCATATTTCCACAGAAAACAGGCAGGTATGTTTATTTTATTGCAGGATGGACATTGCATGCCTTAAAAACCCTGTTATTCTATCCTAATGCCGCGTACACACAATCGTTTTTCATGACGAGAAAAATGCAATTTTTTTAAACTGGTCATTAAAAACGACCATGTGTGGGCCGCAGAGCATTTTTCTCGTCGAGAAAAATGGGCATTAAAAATTTAGAACATGCTCTATTTTTTCTCGTCGTTTTTCACGTTGTCGTTTTTCTCGTCGTGAAAAATGGTAGTGTGTATGCTTTAAGGACGGGGAAAAAAACGTTCATAATCAGAAGCAAGTTATGAGATGGGAAATTAGCATAATCAGCCCAAAGGGTTGCGCCATTTGAATGGAACTTCCCCTTTTTAGTGCCGTCGTACATGTTTTACGTCACCACGCTTTGCTCGAGGATTTTTTTCACGATCGTGTGTATGCAAGGCAGGCTTAAGAGGAATCATGTCGAGAAAAACATTGTTTTTTTCCATGACATGAGAAACGGTCGCGTGTACGCGGCATTAGCGTTTTGCTACAATTGATTTACTTGCATATTTATGATATTTTATGGGAAGAAGGATATCATATCTGAAACACACATCTCTAGAACGCATTGGGAGAGATTTCCTAAAACTGATGAGTGCAAAATCTGGGCAGCACTGCATAGAAACCAATCAGCTTCCAGGTTTTATTGTAAAAGCTTAAATAAACAAGCTGAAGTTTGAAGCTGATTGGCTACTATGCACAGCGGCACCAGGTTCTAAATCTCTCCTTCTGTCTTCATGTGACAGTGTACAGCAGATTCCTCTATGAATTGTCTTACACTCTTTTTGATAAAACCTCTGTGATTATCAAGAAAATGTAATCCAATTATGAGGACATTAGGTTGTTTATGCTTTGATCCTCTTTATTATTCGTATTAATCTGCTAATCTCACTCTAATAGAGAACAGAGACAAGCGGCCAACTCTATGAGGGAACAATCATCTTTGTTTCTTTCAAGGTCCCCAGTGTTCCCGTGCCTGGCCTGCTGACGTTGCGTGGAATGACATTTTTTGGCTGTTTCAGATGGAGAGCAAAACATTCTACTGCTGCCTTACAGTGGACCCTGCATCAGATATATTTTCATGTTAAATGTATGCATGTTAGGTAAAACCTCAACCCAGCTAACCCATCTTCCACCAAGAAGGGTTAGCCAGGGAATGTCTAGGAGATGATGATTGTGTATAGTCATTCCACTGATCCAATTGTAACTTGATGAATCAGGCAATCACCATTTTTTCTGTGCACCTTTATAATGGATTTACATGGGCCATGGAAGAGCCTCCAGTGCCGTGATGTTAGTCAGCATTCTGTCTTCATTCCAACCACCTATTCAGCTCAGTGCACTACATTGGCTCCATTGTTTATGAGGCATTAAGCAGGGCTCCGAAATGCCAGCTAAGCTCCTATTTTGACCATCCATCTGACTCCAACCTTAATAAGGTAGCAGGACTTTACAGGGTTTTTTACCCTTAGACCCTAGTGCCCAACCCAATCAGGGGCACATGTAGACTTTGGTACTTTTTTTGCAGCCCTCAGGGCCCTTGCAAACACTAATCTGTGTTTCCCTATTGCGCTGTTATAGTAGGGATTACCAGGAGCCTCATATAATATATAATAAGGTGTGCAATCAGCGCAAAAAAATATATATGTACAATACCCCCCAAAAAATGCCAGCTGAACACTAAAGACTTTCACAAAAATCACAAAAAATATATATACTCTGTCTCTGGCCTATGATTGTCTCCTGAAAGCACATGCCCAGTCTTCAACAACCTTATGTTTGTTCACATCTGAAGATCTCTCGTATCATGCCCATAGTCTTTGACTATATCCTGTTGTGTGTCTGCAGTCTCTGATAATTAATATTTACTGAATTTTATGTGTGGACTTAAGTAAAGTAGGGGGCTGCACTTGAGGCAACCCCTTATCAAGAAAGTTTGATCATCACCGCTGTAGCACCTGATCATTGCAAAATGTATATTTTTGTGATTTGTTTTAAATCTATTGTATTTGTATGTTTTGTTTTGTTTTTAGCTGAAAGAAAATACAGAAATGTTGTCAATCATGTGCAAGAGTGGCCCCTATGGCCAGTTGCATTTAATCAAGCCACTGGGTTGTCCAATAAATATTGCCTATCACACGGGCAGCCAATTAGTTTACTGCCTGCTTCATGTTGTACTGTCACTGGTTTCCTTTACAAACGTGTTGCCCAGGTTAAAGAAGCCTTACCATAAGTATCTTTTTTTTTTATTCTTTTTTTTTTTTTTTTACACGTTATCATTCGTTTATCTTTTTTCTGTACTTTATGCAGAATTAAACCTATAGTAAAGTAAAAACCCCAAAATGTTAGCTCTGCACCACTCCCAACTCCTGGGCCATCACTGGCTAGATGATTCTTGGCTTCTTTAGCGGCCTACAGTCAACAAGTGAGTAAATCGGACATGTGCCGCTGCATGTCTGCACGGCTAGTGTCTGTACACTGCCAGCATAGTCTTCATGCTGCGTGATGTCACTTTTATGGACACAAATCAGCAGAGCATGTAACTGCACTGAAGAGCACTACTACACTCTCCACCACGGAACATGCCCTTTGCCACTGCACCAATGCACACATCTGTATTCATCCTGTTTCTCAAAATGTCACACCTTTTCCCCAGTAATATTAATATATGAAGACACAATATGTAAAGATGTAGCAGGTATCAATTCCTTGCTGGGTCAGATTGTTTTTTCGTTTTATGGAATAGCTCATACAGACTTGACAAAAACCTTTAGCCTACAATGGTTCTTCCATGGAATCACTTGCAATGGAATACTTACAGGGTCTCCTGGGAAATAAACAATCACTTGCCCTGTGCATCTGCTCCTCTCCGCAGGGTTCCCTGCCACAGATCTCTTGTACCTAACTTTGGAAATGTTACACCATTGTTTACATTTCTTAGCACCCATACTGGTGTTCATAGAACTATTATCTTATGCCGCGTACACACCATCACTTTATGTGCTGAAAAAAAACGACGTTTTTAAAAACGTCAATTTGAATGACAGTGTGTGGGGGAAAACTTTGTTTTATGTCTTGTGAAAAACAACAAAAATAAATTTAAGCATGCTTCAATTTTATGTGTTGTTTTTCAAAACGTCGTTTTTTGTGTCACAGAAATTGACCGTGTGTAGCAAAAAACAACGTTTAAAACGACGTTTTTAAACCCGCGCATGCCCAGAAGCTAGTTATGAAGCGAGCTTCAATGGAAAAAAGTGGTGAACGTAACCGCACTTTGCTAGAGCATTGTGAAAAAACGATCGTGTGTAGGCAACGTCGTCTTTGAAAATTGAAGTTTCAAAAACTTTGTTTTTTACTTCACAGAAAATGTCGTTTTTTTTTCCATCGCATAAAGTGATGGTGTGTACGCGGCATTATAGGTAACAATACAATAAAGGCTTAAAGTGCATGTAAACCCGAAATTTGTATTTTTATTTTTTGATGTGACAATGTACAGTATACGATTTCCTATCATCTGTGCCCAGTCTTGCCACACAGAGTTAATCCAGCTCTAAGTAATACTCTTTTATTGTTCAGTGAAATAAAACGGACTAACAGAGAAAAACCTTAGTCCGTTCCGCCCCCTTGCTGTGAATGACAGTTTATTTACATATCTCATGCACTAGCCTGGAGACAGGAATTGTTTTTTATATCCCACCCCAACTTCTTTTCTGAAGTCATGTGGTTACTTTTCTGGATTTTGACTGGATGTTAGTGATCATAGCAGAATTTAGTGTAAGGAATACATAGGAAAAAATGCATGTTGACAAGGGGAGTGTAGAGGAGGGTGGGGAGTCTACTGACATCACGACTCCACCCACAGAGCTCCAGACAACAGATCCACCCACAGAATCTGCAGTTTTTCAGTTATTATAACAGACAGAGGGGAGACATTTGACAGGTAAGGATACATGCAGGAGACATCTATATCCTTATAGATCAACACTATGGCAGTAGTTTAGAAAGGATGAGAGTGGCCCATTACACCACTATTCAGAGCCTAAAAATGCAAGGCTGGTTCCTAATCACAATCTGCAACTAGAACAGCTCCTGATTGCTCAAAAATATACAAAATCTTTATTATTTAAAAAAAAAAACATATTCATGAATACCACCTTATGTCCACTGGAGTTGACAATGGCAGTGGCCACAATTCATTACTATCTAGATCAGTGGTTCTCAACCTGGGGGTCGGGACCCCCTCGGGGGTCGAATGAGGATTTGCCAGAGGTCCCCGAATCCTGGGCTGTTCCTGAAGCTCACATTGCTCTCCCAGGCTTTTTTGTGGCCACCCAGCAGGGCTATCCCTGGAGCCTGTGGCCGGGCAGCTGGGCTGTTCCTGGAGCCCACAGCCGCCCACTCAGCCTCTTCGCAGGCGCCCATTCAGTTCAGGGCATGGCTGGGGGGCAGAGACTAGAGGTCAGCTGACTGGTAAGAAATGTGAAGTGGGAGGGGCTGCAGGAGACCCTATCTCATATTTTTGGCACCACAAAGTCGGAGACACAGTGAGTTACATTACCTGTGATTATAGTTGCCATTAAAAGGACTCAGGTAGCACTAAATGTCTGTGGGTTAGGGGCGCAAAATACTTGTCTTGCCTTGAGTGCTGACAACCCACGCTATGAAAATAATTTTAGGGGTCCCCACAACTTGGGAAATTTTATCAAGGGGTCACAGCACTAGAAGGTTGAGAACCACTGGTCTAGATTCATGCTATTCTGTATGAATGCATGAAGAACATTCGACTTCAAGAGAAATTAGCCCAGTAGCATGCAATTTTGCTGGTATTTGTGCAGAACTAATGTGCATTCCGTTTCACAAGAGGAATACCTGCATTTTTTAAAACTGAATATTCCCCTTAGTGACGGTAGTTTGGACCATTCCAGGTAATTGCATGAAGTGGGTCAGCAGCGTTGAGCAAAACTGCATTTTCCTGGAAATTGTATATTCCAGTTCATCTGTATACACAAGTCCTGTGGCTTACCTGTTTCCCATCCAGTGTATAGAGGCGTTTTACCACTCCAGAATCCAGTTTTATGGCATCGGTTATATCAGTCAGAACTTGGTCAAAAGAATGGGCTGTTTTCTTGTTGAGGAGAATGCGGACGGCCTTACGTGGCTTCACCCCACTTCTAATGATTGTAAGAAGCTTGGGCCTGATAAAATCTTTGCCCTCTCTCCCATCGGAGGTGCTGGGCTTGGCGGAAGCCAGAGGCTGCCCTGAGCGAGGGCTGACGGTGGTCTTCACATTCACTGACCAGTTGGGATTTACATTCTTTGTGTAATCCAATTTTTTGAAAGGCTCAATGGATCCGCACACATAACTTTCACCTAAAAGAAAAGAAATGTTGATGTAATTACTATACATGCTTGTGAAAATAGAATTTTCAAACAAGTAATGTAAACTCATATTTACAATGAATGGCTGCCCACTCAACTGCAGGACTCTTGCATACACATATATCCTCATTTAGGCTGCACACAAGCGCCTGAGCCTGTGCAATGTAAATTTTGGTATAATTACCCCCTCTCCCCCCAATCAAAATGCATAGATGCCACATACAGCACCCATAGATATGAATGGCTCTACATGAGTATACAGCAGTGCTTGTGTAAACACAAGTGTAGTGTTTTACATTTTTTGCACATGCCCGACATTGTATTTGTGTTTACACAAGCGCCTGCATATACTTGAATACAGCATTCTAATCTTTTATGTAAACAAGGTAGAAGCGTAGATCAGAGTGCTGAGACTGGATTTAAATTGCTTCACACACTCTCTTGTATATTTTGAGGATAACTTACTCCACAGTGACTGTATCTATACGAGTTGGTGAGGGTTTGTTTTACAGCTTAATAACAGCTTTGCTGATAGCCAGCCTGGCAGAAGGCTCACTTTAAAGACAAATTGCAGCTTGGACCAATGTAAGTTTGCAAATGTCATACCTGATGGACCAACATGCAAAGATGGCAATCTCTGTAGTAGTGGGCGCTACTACAGTGATCGCCAATATTTTCCAGGTTGTGCGCTGAGTGGCTGCGCCACTGCACATTGACCATACCACAAGCTCAGCACAACCATCATTCACCGTGACACCCATTCTAGGATGGAAACAGTGTATTAACCAGGAGGGTAGGCAATTAAATTAATGGCCTATTGACAGTGGCGGCTGGTGGTAATTTTGTTTTTGGGGGGGACAGCAAACAGTGCACCCACAGCCAATCCCCCCCAGGTCTGGTCAGTTGGGTTCAGAGGATTTACCCCATCTATGGCGGGCATCGGTTCACCCAGGCGACAGGCAGCAGCTTCCCCTGCTCTCCGCGGGCATCACAGTGGCTCACCTTTCCTCCCTCCTCCTCAGCGGCCAATCAGGACGGGTCTCAGACCTGCATCTGGATTGGCCAGGAGGTGGATCATTGTTTCAATAGCAAATATTCATTCGCTATTGTAACACACATGGGTGGGCTCGTACCATAATGACCACCCTATTTTGAAGCCTATTAGAGCCTCTGGCTCTAATCAGGTGCTTCCAAAAAACATCCCCCCCCTCGTTAGACACATGGATAGGAGGGGTAGCACTTTGTTGCCCCTAACGGATGGGCTGCCCCTGCCTTGTATTGCATTATGTTTCTGGGTGAGGGTGGTTGTCTTGGCAGAGACCAGGCTTTTCTTCCTCAACTCAAGTTAGAGCCTGTGGGGAGGAGAACAGTGAGCAGCACAAATGTGACAATACCAAGGCTCACTTCAAATCTCCAGAGACTAGCAGTAAGAGATCTCACACTGCAGATATACTGTAAATCTATGAGGCTGTAGGTACAGGAGTGTCTAGGCACTCTAACATACCATAATTTGAGTAAATAAATAAAGGAGGGATTTGAAAGAGACGTATGGACTTTTGGAATTATCCTTACCTAGCTGGATGCCATTCTATGTATTAGGGTGCCATTCTATGCATTAAGATAAAATACCTTCTGTGTTTAGCAGCCTCCCCAGAACCCCCTAATACTTACCTAAGCCCCATCTCTGTCCAGCGATGTCCATGAGTGCCTTAGCATCCGTGACTCTCCCTCCTGATTGGCTCCTGCGGCTATCAATCAAAGTCAGTTAGCCAATCAGAAGAGAAAGGGGGTGGGGCTAGGTTGGGTCTCCGTGTCTGAATGGACACAGAGAGCTGTGACTTAGCTCAGGTGTCCCTATAGCAAGCTGCTTGCTGTGGGGGCACTCGACAGGAGGGAGGGGCCAGGAGCAGCGAAGAAGGACCCAAGAAAAAGAGAATCAGGCCTGCTCTGTAAAAAACCAACTGCACAGAGGAGGTCAGTATAACATGTTTGTTATTTTATAAAAAAAAAAAAAGGTCAGGAAATGAGACTAAAACAAGCGGTAACATTTTATACACGTCATATAACAGAATGACATGAAAATCTTGATTGGCTGGATTAATACTTTGGATTTTAACCTGTTGTACCCACTTCCATTCTTAGGCCATTTATAAACAGCCTAAGGTTGGTTATGCCAGGATCATGGTATCATTGTTTTTCAGCAGACGATTCCCTCCAATGTAAAAGTGATCAGAGCAGCTATAGAACTTGGGCTGGGGTAGGGGGTCGCCTGATCGGGGATTCCGATAAGGATACGAGCAGCGTCATCCTCTTCCGTGGACACAGTGAAGGCAACTGATGCGACATCAGAAACCGGAAGCGATGAGGATTCCAGTCTTATGTAAACAAGCAGTTACTGAAAGCATCTGATCAAATGTCCCGCGGACAGCGAACGCGGTGACGTGGCCGCGCCGTCGCAGCGACGATGACGCAGCGACGTGCGCGACCCTGGAAGGTCAATGCTTCCACGCATGCGTCGAATCACTTCGACGCATGCGAGGGCTTTCGGCCCTTTCCACCTACCAGTTCCCACCAGTGCCACCTATCAATTCCCACCAGTGCCACCTATCAGTGTTCATCAGTGCTGACAATTAGTGCTCATCAGTGCCTCATCATCAGTGCTGCCTATCAGTGTCACCTATTAGTGCCACCTATCAGTGACGCCTATCAATGCCACCTATCAGTGCCCTTCAGTGCCACCCATCAGTGCCACCCATCAGTGCAACCTCTCAGTGCCCATCAGTGCCACCTATTAGTGCCCACCAGTGCCACCTCATTAGTGCCCATCAGTGCAGCCTATCAGTGCCAATCAGTGCAGCCACATCAATGAAGGAGAAAAATTACCTGTTTGCAAAATGTTATATCAAACTATGAAACTGTTTTATTTATTTATTTATTTATTTTATTAAATACCACCAAGAGAAAGCTCTATTTGAGTGAAAACAAATGATAACAATTCCATTTGGGTACAGTGAAGCATGACCGCACAATTGTCATTCAAAGTGTGACAGCACTGAAGGCTGAAAATTGGCCCGGTCAGGAAGGGAGTTTAAGTGCCCTGTAAGCAAGTGATTAAAGCACCCTGTCCCCCCATACTCATTGGTAGATGGACTTCTGTTGAACCACAGTGCTCATACATGGATCAAAATTCATCCAGTCCCTGCTGAACTGGACCATTTTGATCCATGTAAGGTTGACTTAACTCTGCTCTTTCATTCTATCAGTGTGTTCCTTGTTAGTAGGGGTGCAACGGATCACAGTTGATCCGTGATCCGAACGTGTCACCCCCTTCGGATTGGAACACACTGTGATCTGCGGATTGCCACGGCTCCGGAGCTAGGCCGAACCCGCGGCCTTTCCTAATGTTACGGCGGCTGCTCCGGAGCTAGGCCGAAGCCGCAGCCTTTCCTAATGTTATGGCCGCGGCTTCGGCCTACCTCCGGAGCCGCGACCATAATGCTAGGAAAGGCCGCGGCTTCGGCCTAGCTCCGGAGCCGCGGCCATCTTGGTACACCCGGCGGCGGCCCTCCTCTGTTTACACCCACAGATGAGGAGCCCGCACCCGTGGGACACACTGCTCGTCTGTCGGTACTAGCTGGGGGGGGGTCACTGTACTGAGTGGAGGGGGGTCACTGTACTGAGAGGAGGGGGGTCACTGTACTGAGAGAAGGGGGGTCACTGTACTGAGAGAAGGGGGGTCACTGTACTGAGAGGAGGGGGGGTCACTGTACTGAGAAGGGGGGTCACTGTACTGAGAGGAGGGGGGTCACTGTACTGAGAAGGGGGGTCACTGTACTGAGAAGGGGGGTCACTGTACTGAGAGGAGGAGGGGGGTCACTGTACTGAGAGGAGGGGGGGTCACTGTACTGAGAAGGGGGGTCACTGTACTGAGAAGAGGGGGTCTCTGTACTAAGAGGAGGGGGGTGTCTGCACCGAGGGGGTACTATAGTTGGTGGGGAGGGAGATGTGGATATTACAGTGGGGGAGATTTTTTTTTTTGCCGATCCGAAAAATGATCCGATCCGTGACTCCTGATCCGAGGAACGATCCGAACCGTGAGTTTTTTGATCCGTTGCACCCCTACTTGTTAGCATATGAGCACCGCAGCAAATCAGTTCTTTGTGGTGCTTCTCCCTCTCTCCATCTAAGCTCTACTGCACAGGGGCTGCAAAGGGCTGATACCAAGTCAAATTTGGGTATTTACACTGCATCTGCTTGGGATTAAAGTATTCCGGTGGGCTGGCAAGATCTGGCTTTAATAAAAATGTTGTCGCAAACTTGAAACCAGCATCATGGTGTCATCTCTTTTCCTTGCTGGGTCAGTGGCACAGAAGGCAGTAAGTCCGAAGCTTTAATATGATAACCAAGGAACGAAGAGTCCAGCAATGGCAGACTGCATAATTCTCTTATGACAGGTGTTCTTTAACTCTACAGCAAGTGGATCCGCTATTCACTAGCCTTATAATCACCTTGTATTACACGGAACAAAGCCGCTTGCTTGTAAAATGAAATTTATGGTATGTTTCAGACAGATTTATTGCTGCAAATGTTAACAACCATGTCTACTGCTGCCCCTAAAGTCCCTTCACCAGCTGTGCTTAGCTTATTAAGTCATCTGGGCCTGTCTGCAGCTAAATGCTAATCTGTAAAGAAGTTCTCTGGCTCAAATATACATTTCTTAGATGCCCCGGTAGTGAAGTTAAATGGCCTCTCCCGCATCTCACCCCAAAATATATGAATTTAGAGGCGCAATACCACCTATGTGCAAAACTTGGTATTGCGACTCATAAATACCGGGGTTTATTAATAGTCTATCACAAATATGTTCAAGGTTTTTCAAATCTCTTCATAAAGAATTGTATTTAAAGAATCACATCTTTTTTTCTAAAAGCTCACTTTTACAAAAAAAAACTGCGGTGTGGGCCACCTAACCATCCATAGTTACCCCCAATTATGTATACTTTATTATAGTGTATAATTGTGTGTGTATATAGAAAATTAAACCTTACTTACACAACATTAAATCATATATGTTTATTTAGCGGCGCACTGAGCACGAGTTCAGAAGATCCACACATCACCCCACTGTCTGACCATCCATTTCTTGAAACACAATAATAAGTCACTTGCTTTACCTTGCGTAATTTTTATTGATATAATGACATGGAATGCCCATAGAACTTAGCATATTTAGTAGTTTAAAGTGGAGTTCCATCCATTTTTTTTCCCCTAAAAATCTTAAAATAAATAAGAAAAAAAGAAAATTGAAAAAAATAATTTTTTTTATACTCACCTGAAAGGGCGGTTGCTATGCGGAAGTAGCTCTTTTGGCTCTTCTTCCACTGCGGTGAATCTTCTGGCTCATCCTACGTCGCCATGTCTTCTTGTGAATGAGCCGCGCTGCCTTCTGGGAACTGTGTGTATCCCAGGAGGCAGCCACCCATTTACAAGCTATGTGCGAGTCGCGCATGCGCAGTAGGAAACGGGCAGTGAAGCCATAAGGCTTCACTACCTGTTTCCCTTAGTAAGGATGGAGGCCCCAGGACCGAGCAATCGCCATCGCCGTCGGGGGACCAACATCGCGGGCGACTAGGACAGGTAAGTGTCCTTATTAAAAGTCAGCAGCTACACTGTTAGTAGCTGCTGACTGTTAAAAAAAAAAAAAAACGCGGGTGGAATCCCGCTTTAAGTTCTGAAGATAGGGCACATAAACATCGACAGTCAATGGTGCTGCGTCACTGCAGACTATTGCTCCTTGACTGCTGCGATGTCCCCTGCAGAATATTACTTTAGTATTCCCGAGTAAAGCCTTGGCTATAAATTGTCCCTGAATTTCATGCTTCCCTGTGAAGAGCCACTCTGAATAACTCTTTAGCACATGGACAGTTTCTAAAATGCTGGTACTGCGTCAGAGGTGTCGCCACACTCCTCCCCCCGACGACTCAGTACCTTAACAGCATATAGCAACTGGTGGGCTACCATCCGAAATTAGCTTAAAGTCTCTCCTTGTAACATCCTACTGTGTGGGACTGACCGTGCAACATCCCGTCAAAGACACTCCCTTGTTGCATTCCGTTACTAGGGGCAACAGCAGATATTCACACGCTTCCTGACTTTCCTCTGGTTCCATCACTTACTGAAGTGTACCCACTGACCTTCTCCATGGTCCCCTGTCCATAGAAGAAACATGGTTAAACCGCATGGTCCAGCAGTAACTGTCCCAATACTCCTTTCTCGTAATCTTGAATTCCTCCTCTCAGCACCTGGTAGGCCCCGAGCCTGGGGCCTTCACACAGAAAACACTACTGCTACATCTTCTTTCCTCTCAAGACTCCTCCCCCAGTGGCATGTTACCTCAGCTTATATAGGAGGTCCGCCCACTGCCAATCCTAGTTTGGGATTGGTCAGAGCTCCTACACAAGCTGCCTGTCACACAGAACCTCAAGTCCAAACCCTTTTCCAGAACTTACTAACTGGAAACCAGGGGAGGTGTCTCTGAGTCTGAGCACAGGTGGCCACACCCACTGCTGCACTAGAACACTTCCAATCCCAGATCAAAACAAACAGGCCTAGTTTAATGCACAAGCCTGCCTAAATTTGCCTATACTAGAACCTGAGACATAAAAAAAAATAAAAAAAAATTATACTTCATTCAAAAATGTGAATAAAAGACGTTTGTATGATCAGTGAATTTAGATGATCTCTATTCCCCGCTATGACTCAATAGTTAGCGCTGGATAATTAAACAAACTTCAAGAGCGCCTTCTTGAGAGACACTGGTGTGATGAGGGAGAATCCTAAATCAAAGCCACCCACTGTTTAGGAGGAGCCCTGCCTAGCCTAGGCCATCTGAGAAGGAAGGCATTTCAGCTTACTTACAATGGTGAAATATGGGGATATGGAGGCTGGATATACCACAATATCAGTCTTGGAGAAGGCTCTTGGGATGAAGTAATTGGATTCAGTATAATAAATGTTACCACCAATAATGGAGATTGACTGATTTTATCCAGCCCTAACTATTCACTGTTGGCAAAAACTTTAGTTAATTAAAAATATTTTTTAATTAACTACAATAAAATATTTTACAATTTTAGGCATATATGTAATGTATGTTAATGTTGTGTAAGTAAGGTACAAATTTTCATTACGGTTCTTTCCTTTGGTTTTATTTGATTCAGAAAGGATGTTGGTACCTCCTAATATGGATAAGTGACTCTCCCATGCATAGTTTTTCTCATTCAAAAATGTTATTGAAGGAGAAATTTCAAAAGTCTATAGATTTAAAAATAGGGGGTTACAATGCTTGCTATTCTGATTCCAGTGACATCTTCTAAAGGTTCAGCAAAAAGTTACAGAAATGCACATTTGGTATTATAGTGCTTTGAGGTCCATGTAGTGTTGTCTAATACAAAACAACAATTCTCAAGGAAAGAAAGAAAAGAGGGGAGGGGTGTCAAAGTAAAGGAGGGTGTCAGGTCAAGTGCAATACATAGTTTTCGAACATGTATCTTCAGATTTCAACACTTCTTGCAGTGTGGGTGTCCTGGTCCACTGTTGTTCAGAGATTCCTCCCACCAACGTTTACATCACTACAAGATACATTAATGATAAAGGAGCCAGCAAGGTGAACCACATAGTGTAGTGGGGGACCAGGACACTCCTAGAGTTGAATTCTGAATGGTCTTGGGCAGCAATTTCTCTTCTTTGCAGTGGCATCTGACATTGCATGCATCAGGAGAGGTGAGCATTTACAGGGGTCCACATTTATTAGTCCACAGCAAAATGACGCATTCCTGCACTCTATTAATGTGCACCACAGTCATGAATATATCAAATGGCTTCAGTCTGATCTACACCCATGGAAGAGGACCCATTTAATGTGTTTCACCCCGTTGAGGGCACCTGACTGTGACGTAACGCGTAGGGAGGAGCTGGTGACGTGATCCTGCTGTTTCAGGAAGCGAGGCATGCACCAGGAGAACGGGGCTGCTGATGTTCAGGTGCTTTAAAGGGCAAACACAAAGCTTTTTTTATTGCTGTGCACCAGTATAGTGCACATTTAAATGTGAGTTTTACTTTGTTTTTAAAAAAAAGCGGTGATTTATTTACAGAAAGCACTATGATGTTTTTGCATTTATTTTAATAGCATTAAATGGTGGCTCAGAAGAAGTTGGATTTCAGAGCAGCCAATTCTAAAGGGGAAAAGGCCGATCTTGAGAGTACATCAGAGATGCTTTGGAGACAACTGTCGATCCGGGGAGTGGAGAGGAGGTTACCGAGGTTTAATAGTGAAAATTCCCTCCCCCTTCCTCTTCCTTCCACCTTTCTCTCTTTTCTTTCTTTTTTCTCTTTCCCTCCGCTCTCCTCCCCTTATTCTCCCCCCCCTCCTTGACCCCATTTCTCCCCCTCTTTCCCTTCCCCCTTCGCCCTTTCGTTTCCTCCCCCCTCCCTTCCGCTTTACTTTCCATACCTCTTCATTTCTTTGGTTCTGTGCTTTCCTATTACAATTTCCCTTTTGTCCTTCTTCTTACTTAGCTTCACTCTTCTTTACTCTGATTTACACTTTTCCCCTTGATGCACTTCTCCTTTTTCCCACTTACTCACTCCTTCTTTTCCTTTCCCTTTCACTCCTCTCTTTTCTTCTCTTGTCCTTTCTTGCTCTGCCCCATTTTCACTTTCCCATTCCCCCTCCCCCTTTTTCTTTCCCTCCTTTGCTTTTTCATTAATTTCTACACCCATATACCCACTAATTGAGACTCGGTATCTGTTATCTCAACACTTTTATTACGTCTAATTCCTCCCGTGTCCTCCCCTGGGGGAACACCCTGTGGGGTGTCTCAAATTTGCCACACATAGCCCTTTGGGCTGACATTGGTAAGTCACGTCTTCTTGTTACTTAAAGTCACTCCTTAATAAACGACATTACCTATAGCTTTGCTATAACGGAGTCAAAATCTTGACATTGTATTCATTAAATGATATACTCTCTCAGATGTTATAAATAGACGCCTCTTGAAGAAGCGACAGGGCCGCGAAACATGTCGAGGATACGTCACTATTCACATCACTATTTCGCCTCTACCTATGCGTGGAGTTTGTAAATGTTTTTACTGTTGTGTGTCTTGTCACTTATGTGACTTTAAATTTTTGTATTTTTGTAATCATATTTCTTTGTAATAAATTGTTAATCCTTTTATAAATAAGTCCACTGGTGATTAGGGCCCCTTTAGGAGTAGTCCCTGATATATCTCCATCTTCCTCTTTTTAAATTAATATAGGATTATGGTACCCACCCCTACTATTTCTGAACCAATGAGGCAATCCCCTTAAAGGAACACTAAAGTCAAATTTTTATTTTATTTTTTAAATAACAAACATGGTATACTTACCTCCACTGTGCAGCTCGTTTTGCACAGAGTGCCCCCGATCCGTGTCTTCTGGGGTCCCTCGGCGGCTGTCTCAGCTCCTCCTCGCAAAAGCTTTCCACCTTCATGCGAGCGAGCTCACATGGTGGAAATTTTTTGCGAGCGCGTTCCCGAGATACAGCGGCGGACATAGCTGCAGACTGTATCACTCGGCCCCGCCCCCCCAGCGCGCCGCGTCATCCGCTGTGATTGACAGCAGCGCCAGCCAATGGCTGCGCTGCTATCAATCCGCCCAGCCTAGCTAATCAATGGCCAGGCTGGGAACCAAAGAACATCACATGGACGCGCCTGGGAATTTCGAACGGTCAGGTAAGTAAAACGGGGGCTCGGGGGGGGCGGAACCATCTGATGTTTTTTCACCTTAATGCATAGGATGCATTAAGGTGAAAAAACATTTACCTTTACAGCCCCTTTAATCAGATAACAGAGCAGGAAATTTGTCAGGAAGATCCTGCCATTGGAGACCCTAAAAGTACAGTATAAGAAGCCATTGAGTGATAAAGCCCACCTGACTCCATGTTTATTGTTTAGCAGCCTTCAATAATATCTCCGTTCTTAGCCAACGTCTCTTTCTGTAATCAGATGCACAGTAAAGTAGGTCAATACACAGAGTCCAAAATCTGAAGGAAAGTAATCCAGTGTAACTGTAAACCTTGTCTAATGAATTATCGATACACTCTGGTGTGTGGTGACTATGTACTGGAATCCGATTACAAGAAGTAAACCAATGAAGTGGACATGATTACTAAGGTGCTATGAGAAATTTACATCCTGAATGACAGATCAGCGAGGAGTAAATTAATTCAGGTCAGCGGTGTATCTTTCCATCCACTAGAACTAGAAAGCTTTATTGACTGAAGAACATGCAATTAAAGAGAAACTGTTGTCAATAATTTTTTTTACAAATAATGGCATCAGCTAGAACGAAAAAATGTACCTCCCTGATGGGTGGTGAGTCCTAACTTCAGTTCAAGAGCTACAGCAGTTGAAGAATCTTCAGCATCCAACACCCTTTTGGGAGTACAAAGTAGTGATGTGGGCCCAGTGGATGGAACCACAGCAAGGAATGATACTCCCGGAATTGTGTGGTATAAGGAGTATTCTTAGTTGCCGTAGCTCCTCGAGAAAGTACAGTTATGCCGATTACACAAGACTGTTTTTCATGACGAGAAAAATGCATTTTTTTTAATTGGTTGTGAAAAACGATCGTGTGTATGCTCCAGAGAGAAAAATGGCCATTTTTTTTTTAGAACCTGCTCTATTTTTTCTCGTCGTTTTTCACTTTGTTCTTTTTCACATTGAAAAACGGTCGTGTGTACGCTTTAGAGAGGGGGAAGAAAACGTGCACGCCCAGAAGCAAGTTATGAGACGGGGAAATTAGCAAAAGCAACACAAAGGGTGGCGCCATTCAAATGGAACTTCCCTTTATATTGCTGTGTTGTATGTCACCGCGCTTTGCACAAGCATTTTTTTTCACGAACGTATGTATGCAAGGCAGGCTTGAGGGGAATCACGACAAATCACGTCGAGAAAAACAATGTTTCTTTTTCATGACATGAATAACGGTCCTGTGTACGTGGCATTAGAATTCGCCACACTCCAGAAAGGTAACTATTACCATATTTTGCTTAGGGCAACAGTGTCACTTCAACCCTTTGTTAACAATTTCCTTACAGGGAGTGCAGAATTATTAGGCAAATGAGTATTTTGACCACATCATCCTCTTTATGCATGTTGTCTTACTCCAAGCTGTATAGGCTCGAAAGCCTACTACCAATTAAGCATATTAGGTGATGTGCATCTCTGTAATGAGAAGGTGTGTGGTCTAATGACATCAACACCCTATATCAGGTGTGCATAATTATTAGTCAACTTCCTTTCCTTTGGCAAAATGGGTCAAAAGAAGGACTTGACAGGCTCAGAAAAGTCAAAAATAGTGAGATATCTTGCAGAGGGATGCAGCACTCTTAAAATTGCAAAGCTTCTGAAGCGTGATCATCGAACAATCAAGAGTTTCATTCAAAATAGTCAACAGGGTCGCAAGAAGCGTGTGGAAAAACCAAGGCGCAAAATAACTGCCCATGAACTGAGAAAAGTTAAGCGTGCAGCTGCCAAGATGCCACTTGCCACCAGATTGGCCATATTTCAGAGCTGCAACATCACTGGGGTGCCCAAAAGCACAAGGTGTGCAATACCCAGAGACATGGCCAAGGTAAGAAAGGCTGAAAGACGACCACCACTGAACAAGACACACAAGCTGAAACGTCAAGACTGGGCCTAGAAATATCTCAAGAATTATTTTTCAAAGGTTTTATGGACTGATGAAATGAGAGTGAGTCTTGATGGGCCAGATGGATGGGCCCGTGGCTGGATTGGTAAAGGGCAGAGAGCTCCAGTCCGACTCAGACGCCAGCAAGGTGGAGGTGGAGTACTGGTTTGGGCTGGTATCATCAAAGATGAGCTTGTGGGGCCTTTTCGGGTTGAGGATGGAGTCAAGCTCAACTCCCAGTCCTACTGCCAGTTTCTGGAAGACACCTTCTTCAAGCAGTGGTACAGGAAGAAGTCTGCATCCTTCAAGAAAAACATGATTTTCATGCAGGACAATGCTCCATCACACGCGTCCAAGTACTCCACAGCGTGGCTGGCAAGAAAGGGTATAAAAGAAGAAAAACTAATGACATGGCCTCCTTGTTCACCTGATCTGAACCCCATTGAGAACCTGTGGTCCATCATCAAATGTGAGATTTACAAGGAGGGAAAACAGTACACCTCTCTGAACAGTGTCTGGGAGGCTGCGGTTGCTGCTGCACGCAATGTTGATGGTGAACAGATCAAAACACTGACAGAATCCATGGATGGCAGGCTTTTGAGTGTCCATGCAAAGAAAGGTGGCTATATTGGTCACTGATTTGTTTTTGTTTTGTTTTTGAATGTCAGAAATGTATATTTGTGAATGTTGAGATGTTATATTGGTTTCACTGGTAAAAATAAATAATTGAAATGGGTATATATTTTTTTTTTGTTAAGTTGCCTAATAATTATGCACAGTAATAGTCACCTGCACACACAGATATCCCCCTAAAATAGCTAAAACTAAAAACAAACTAAAAACTACTTCCAAAAATATTCAGCTTTGATATTAATGAGTTTTTTGGGTTCATTGAGAACATGGTTGTTGTTCAATAATAAAATTAATCCTCAAAAATACAACTTGCCTAATAATTCTGCACTCCCTGTATTTTCAGGTCCTGAAAACGAAGCAAATGTCAGTGGGGCAGATTCTCGTAGAAACGGCGTTGGCGTAGTGTAAGTCATTTACACCACGCCACCGCAACTTACTGGAGCAAGTGCTGTATTCTCCAACCACTTGCTCCGTAATTTGCGGCGGCATAGTGTAAATGGCCCGGCGTATGGCCGCGTAATTCAAAGGGGGCGGCTTGTATTCAAATTAAGCACGCCCCCGTGCCGATTGAACTGCGCATGCGCCGGGCTGAAAAATAGCCCAGTGCGCATGCTCCAGCTCACGACGGAAAATGTCAATGACGCCGACGTGAGCGTCATTGATGTAAAGTCGTATTCAAGAACGACTTAGGAAAACAACGTAACCGACGGAAAAAGCCGACGCAGACCCGACGCCATACTTAATATGGCATACGGCGGACTGGCGTAAGGTTACCCCTCATATAGCAGGGGTAACCTTACGCTTACGGAAACGACGTAAACGACGACGACGCGCAAATTCGTTCGGGAATCGGCATATCAGGCTCATTTGCATAGTCAAATGAGACCTGAACGTAAACGCCACCTAGCGGTCAGCTTTGTATTGCATTTAGGATCCGACGGTGTAAGTGACTTACACCAGTCGGATCCTAGCCTAATTCCGGCGTATCTTGTTTTGTGAATACAAAACAATGATACGCCGGCGGAAAATTTCGAATTACGCCGGTGTATCTGTAGATACACCGGCGTAACTCTTTTGGGAATCTGGCCCAGTGAGTTTATGTCACTGCACAGAAAAAAAGGGAAACATTTTAAACTTTTAACCACGCCGGCAGAATGGCACAGCTGGGCATATTAACGTACCTGTACATTGCCCTTTAAGATGCAGCATTGTGGGCGCTCGCCGCAAGCTCCGTGAGTGTGACCGTGGGTCCTGCGGACTTGATGTCCGCTGGGAGTCCCACACTAAACTGAGGGAAAAAAATATATATATATTTTTTGGGGATATTTATTATAGCAAAAAGTAAAAAATATTGAATTTTTTTTCAAAATTGGCGCTCTTTTTTTATATTGCAAAAAAAAAACAAAAACGCAGAGGTGATAAAATACCACCAAAATAAAGCTTTATTTGTGGGGAAAAAAGGACGTCAATTTGTTTGGGAGCCACGTCGCATGACTGCGCAATTGTCAATTAAAGCGACACAGTGCCGAATCGCAAAAAGTGCTCTGGTCTTTGGCCAGCCAAATGGTCCGGGGCTGAAGTGGTTAAGGTTGCACTGTCCCAATAGGAAAAAAAATGGTCTCACATTATAATAAAATATCAAATTTTATTGAGTCACATTTAAAACATATGATAAAAAAAGAATACATAGACATGTCGTATTGGTACACTGTCCCATATGTATACTGTATATAGGGATGCTGAACATGGAAAACTGCATAGATGGCCCATAGAATAGTCCAAGACGATCCCTTCTGGCTGGAAGCCAAACTACTGGAATCACAGTATCAGTGCCAATAGATCGCTACGCGTTTTGCAGATAGCTTCTTCAGGGGATCCTATTGGATTGTGTAGGTTGACAACACTCACTCACTGTATCTACGAAGGAGCAGTGTTGTCACCCTAGGGCAGTGTTGGTGAACCTTGGCACCCCAGATGTTTTGGAACTACATTTTTCCCATGATGCTCATGCACTCTGCAGTGTAGTTGAGCATCATGGGAAATGTAGTTCCAAAACATCTGGTGTGCCAAGGTTCGCCATCATTGCCCTAGGACAGGGATCTCCAAAACAGGGCCCGCCACTTGTTCATAAACTACAATTCCCATCATGCCTATTTATGTGTGTGAATGTCGGAGTTTTACAATGCCTCATGGGACGTGTAGTTCTGCAACAGCTGGAGGGCCATAGTTTGGAGATCCCAGCCCTAGGACAATACTACAATACCCTTTTTTCTCTTATTTTTTCCAAATAAACAGGGGGGGGGGGCAGCGTTTTGTAGTTTACAGAAAAAATGGGAAAGCTCATAGTATGGTTTCAGATTTCGGTTTACAAGGAAAAATGAATTCTAGCAGGAATAACAGGAATATAGAGAAATAACTAGACCTGGGAAAAAACAAAAACAAATGCAGCCACCACATCTAAAGACTGGTAAGCTCCAATATATTTAAGTTGTGTTCTTCTGTTTCAATATACTTTTCAGAATATATTTTATTCATTATTAACATTTTATACAAATTTTATAGCCATGGGGAGAAGCTCAAATATTTTCCAGTTATTTAAACAAAACTAAGTGCTGCAAGCCAAATGTTACTGGTCTAATTTAGCAAATGAATGCAAATGAAACGAGGATCATTTCTGCTTTGCTGCACATTGTGAGCATCAAGAAATTCTGTTGGTGAAACCTGGCACAAACACTTTTTACAGTTTACAGACTGCAAGGGCATGGACCAAGATGAGGATCTGGTTTTTACTTGATACTTAGACCCCTTTCACACTGGGGGCGTTTTTCGAGCGTTATTACAGCGTTATTACAGCGTTATTACAGCGTTATTACAGCGTTATTTGAGCGAAGCCTCATCTGCAATCCCAATGTGCTGGTAAAGCACCGCTAAGACCCTAACGTTTTAGGGCATTTTTGCAGTGCCTCAGTGTGAAAGGGTAAGGCGTTTTTACAGCGCTTTTCAATTCATTTCAATGGAGAGGGACGTTTTTGGAGCGTTTTTTTCAGCGCCCAAAAGCTGCTCCAAAGATGCTGCTTGCAGGACTCAGTGTGAAAGGGTTCATTGAGATGTATGGAGAGCCTTATTAGGAGCGTTTTAAGAGCACTATTTTTAACGCTAAAACGCTGTAAAAACACTTCAGTGTGAAAGGGGTCTTAAAGGGCAACTACCATTGTTAACCCTTCAGTTAAATGACTGTCTCTAAAGTTGGGCCTATGACAGTCTGGCATTTTTTATAAAAAGTAGTTTTCCTCTATTTGCAATACAGGTTTTTGTTAAAGTCAGGGTGGATTCCATTTAAATCACTAGTAAAAAGGCTTGATTTAAATCAACTCGAATTAAATCATACATTTTAACCACTTAAGGACCGCCTCCTGCACATATACGTCGGCAGAATGGCACGGCTGGGCACAAGCCCGAAGGCTTTCACATTGAAGCGGTGCGCTAGCAGGAGCGCTCCAAAAGTCCTGCTAGCCGCATCTTTACCGCGGTATAGGAGCGGTGTGTTCACCGCTCCTATACCGCGCCTTCCCATTTAAATCAATGGGAAAGCGCGGTAATACCGCCCGCAACCTTTTTTCGGATGCTAGCGGGGGTTAAAACCTCACCGCTAGCGCCCGAATATCGCGGTAAATACGATGGTATAGCCGCGCTACAATTAGCGCGGCTATACCGTCACTGCGGCTCCACGCTGCAATGTGAAAGAGGTCTTACTGAATCTAGCTATAAGACTAAATCAGAGAAGGGCACAGAACAGGGTTTTCTAACTACTAAAACAAATGATAGGCATAATGCTGTGTCTGCTCTTAGGCTAAACATTTATTTTTTGAAGTTTAAGTAATACAGGTTCACCACTTTATTGTGACACGGCCACAAATTAAAATTCAGAAAAAAATTCATTTGCAAAAAATTGATTATTTACTTGTCCCATTGTCCAGGGTGCCAATCTTCTTCCAGAGGTATGATGCCCATAGACTCCTCTTCATCCAACATATTTCTGAGTGTGTAGGATTTCAGGGCCCCTGATAAGCACTATGGTTCCTTCTGCTAGCATTTACTGTATGCACATCATTACTGTGTCCTATAGTGATGTAGGAGCCAGCGGAAGGAACCATAGTATGGGATGGACCAGAATTTCGACATGCCCAGGAATGTGTCGGGTAAAGAGGATTCTGCAGCACCATAGCTCTTGCAGTGAAGATTTAAAGCACAGGCAGTGAGACAGGTGTGTAGAATATCTATTCTTTCCAGGCAATCATTTATTTATAATTTCAGACATTAAAAGAGAAGTCTATATATTTTTTTTATTTAATAATCATACTTATCTAAGTGGATGCAGCAACGGTCCAATGCTGCATCTGTCCCCCGGTGCCTCTAAGGCCCCGTACAGACGACCGAACATGTCTGCTGAAACTGGTCCGCGGACCAGTTTCAGCAGACATGTTCGGTCATCTGTACAGCCGAGCGGACAGGATTCCAGCGTACATATGCCCGCCGGGCCTTTTTCGAGCGGGCAAATATTTCTAAACATGTTTAGAAACATGCCCGCTGGAATCCTGTCCATCGGACATGTTCGGTCGTCTGTACAGACTTACCGTACATGTCCGAGCGGCCGCCATCCCTTGCATGCATCGAATGACTTCGACGCATGCGTGGAAGCATTGAACTGCCAGGGCCACGCACGTCGCCGCGTCATCGTTGCGGCGACGGCGCGGCCTCGTCGCCGCGTATCGAGTACGCGCGGATTTCTGTATGATGGTGTGTACAGCCATCATACAGAAATCTCCGGGCAGACATGTACGCTGAAAACGGTCCGGCGGACCGTTTTCATGGTACATGTTTGCCCGTCTGTACGAGGCCTTAGATTAACAACCAAGAGATCAAACACTGCCGATCTCTAAGTTCTCACAGCTCCCCAATCAAATAGCTCGATGAGAGGATGACCCTGGTGCCGGTCCAGGCATGTGGGTGGATCCCGACTTCATTGTCACAATCTTGCCCGAGCCTGGACTGGCCTTGTGACATCAGCAGACAGCGGACTTTAGCCCGTTGTCTGGTGAAAACAGGTCACACAGGAGAAGTGCAGCCAAACAAGCTTTGGCTGTACTTCTCATTTAGGAGACATGACTGTAGCTCTATAATCAAATTGTTGTTGACAGCATCAAATCAAAAAGCAGCATCAGGATCCAATCACCTGTATAACCAGCTTACAGACGTTTACATATCCACCCATGCCAGACAATTCCCCAGTCTTAGCTTTAATGCTGAAAGTGTATCTAAACCAAATAACACAAATGTATTTTACAGTATTGCAGCTTATTAGTCTTTGGATGCGATGACCGCTTTAGTATTCTTTTTTTTTTTTGCGATTACACAATTCCTGATATAAGGTAAAGATGCTCACCTACCATACTGTATCTATGGAGAAGCAGCATTGTCACCATAGGATAGGACCACAGAACACCCCCCACCCCCACCATAACATAGGTAACAAAGAGAGGTAGAAGTGATGTAACTGATAACAGTGCAGGCAGAGAGAACAGGAAGTTATCAGCTCACAAATTCCCTGTCGAGATGAACAGGCATTTTGTCATACTTGTCGAGCATAACAAAATGCTCTATGGTACATTTAACAGAGCAAAATGGAGAAAATAAGATACGTTCAATTTTAGGGTTTACATTAACTGAAGGGTCAATACCCCTGTGGATATCAAAAGGCTAAACTGACCTTCAACAAGCTGATCCATGGAGATAACCTTCCTATTTCCATCCACAGTATAGATTGTTCTCACTCCTTGCGGTAAATTCACATTGTCAGAAAGAGTTCTGGTCAGATCAGCCAGGAGAGCCTCAAAGGACCGGTAGCGATCCGGGGAAATGGCGTAGACAATCCCTTTGAAATATCGGTCACCATTGCGGAAGAATCTGACTTTCTTAGCCTTCTTCTCTGAGCTCAGGGCCTGCAGAGTACGGGTTCGGTAAAAACTGCAATGGGCACTATGAGTTGGGCTTGGCAAACCATTCGCTCTGGACCCTTTGCTGTACCTTTGCGCTTTGTCACGCTCATCAAAATGTTCGAGTTCCATGTCTCTCCCAAAGGACATTGCAGGGATTCTGTAGATTGAAAGAATACATATTTTTCATTAGAAAACTAGAAACTCCTCTCAGCGTATAAATAGCAGCGATTTTCAGATAATAGTTTTAAAACAGCTATCGTGGGCTGCAAGGAACAACCTTCCCTCTCATTACCAGTGTTACTATTTTCAGTAACACTGCCTTTGTTACATTCACATGTATTTCTTACTGAATCATTAATGAATCCGTTTCTCATTTAGATGCTAATACAATTAAACTGCTGTACCAATCTCCTAAAATAAATCCTAATTCTTTACTATGGATAATAGAATATTAAATAGTTCAGAGAAAAATACGAGGCTGTTAAGTATTGCATTGTGTGAGAACACATGAAGTCATTCAGAATGGAAGCACATACTATATACTTAGGTTATGTGCAGGAAGAATTAACCACTTCCAGACCTTAGGTGTTTTTCAGATTTGGTGTTTGCAAGACTAAAACAGTTTTTTCTGCTAGAAAATTACTTAAAACCCCCAAACATTATATATATTTGTTTCTAACACCCTAGAGAATAAAATAGTGGTCATTCCAATACTTTTTGTCACACCGTATTTGCGCAGCGGTCTTACAAGCGCACTTTTTTTGGAAAAAATTCACTTTTTTGAATTAAAAAATAAGACAACAATAAATTTGGCCCAATTTTTTTATATATTGTGAAAGATAATGTTACGCCGAGTAAAATGATACCCAACATGTCACGCTTAAAAATTGCGCCCGCTCGTGGCATGGCGTCAAACTTTTACCCTTAAAAATCTCGATTGGCGATGTTTAAAAAATTCTAGAGATTGCATTTTTTGAGTTACAGAGTAGGCCTAGGGCTAGAATTATTGCTCTCGCTCTAACGATCGCGGCGATACCTCACTTGTGTGATTTGAACACCGTTTTCATATGCGGGCGCTACTCGCGTATGCGTTCGCTTCTGCGCGCAAGCTCGTCGGGACGGGGCGCTTTTAAAAAAAAAATTTTTTGTTTTCCTATTTATTTTTATTTATTTTATTACTTTTTACACTGAAAAAAATAAATAAAAAATTGATCACTTTTATTCCTATTATAAGGAATGTAAACATCCCTTGTAATAGAAAAAAGCATGACAGGTCCTCTTTAATATGAGATCTGGGGTCAAAAAGACCTCAGATCTTATATTTAGACTAAAATGCAAAAAAAAAAAAAAAAAATTTTAAACTGTCATTTTTTCAAATGACAAAAAACAAAATTGTCTCTTTAAGAGGCTGGGCGGGACTGACGTTTTGACGTCACCTCCGCCCAGCAGAGCTATGGGGACGGGCGAAGGAGATTTTTCCTTCAGTCTCGTCCCCGCTCAGCTGCCGAACAGTCGCGATCTCCTCCACCGCTACCGACGGCTCCGGAGGGCGCGGGAGAGCGGCGGGAGGGGGTGGCCCCTCTCCCGCCACCGATAACGGAGACCGCCACCGCCGTGGAGACCGCCGTTATCGTGTACCAGACCGCGCACACTAAAGATCGATACCTCGGTTGTGGCAGCAGCTGCTGCCGTTACCGAGATATCAATCTTTAAAAAGAGGACGTACATCGTCGTGCGCAGGTCTGGAAGTGGTTAAAGTAAACGTAAACCCAAACACTAAAATCTCACATAAGCTTTGCTACTGCCAATGTAATTTCAATCTTTTTACCCATATTTATTGGCATATAACACGCACTGGTGTATAACACACACCTTGGGCCAGATTCTCAGAGGAGATACGATGGCGTATCTCCAGATACGCCGTCGTATCTGAGTCCGGCCGGTCGTATCTATGCGCCTGATTCATAGAATCAGTTCCGCATAGATTTCCTTTAGATCCGACTGGCGTAAGTCTCTTACGCCGTCGAATCGTAACTGCATATTTACGCTGGCCGCTAGGAGCATGTACGCTGATTTACGCTTAGAAATATGTAAATCATCTAGATACGCGAATTCACGAACGTACGCCTGGCCGACGCAGTACAGATACGCCGTTTACGTTAGGCTTTTACCGGCGTAAAGTTACCCCTGCTATATGGTGGCGTAAGTGCGGCGTACCAATGTTAAGTATGGTCTTCGTTCCCGCGTCGAATTTTGAATTTTTTACGTCGTTTGCGTAACTCGTCCGTGAATGGGGCTGGACGTAATTTACGTTCACGTTAAAACCAATACGTCCTTGCGGCGTATTAGGAGCAATGCACACTGGGAGATTTCCACGGACGGCGCATGCGCCGTTCGTGAAAAACGTCAATCACGTCGGGTCACAGAACATTAACATAAAACACGCCCCCCTGTCCCACATTTAAATTAGGCGGGCTTACGCCGGTCGATTTACGCTACACCGCCGCAACTTACGGAGCAAGTGCTTTGAGAATACAGCACTTGCCCGTCTAAGTTGCGGAGGCGTAACGTAAATCGGATACGTTACGCCCGGGCAAAGATACTTGGAGCTACGTGAATCTGGCCCCTTAATTTTAAGAGGGAAGTTTCAGGGAAAAAAAATTAACTTTAAATAAAGAACTTTGAAGCAAAATAAGGGTCAGTGCCCATCAATGAAGCCTGATCAATGCCCACCTGCAGCCTCAAAATTGCCCATCAATGCAGCTTAATCAATGCCCATCTGCAACCTCACCATTGCCCATCAATGCAGCCTGATCAATGCCCATCTCAGGGAGAGGGGCGGGATGATAGACAGAACTTCTGGTGATAGACAGAACACTGGTCCAATGACGGCCCAGGAGATGGGACTTCCTATTACAGAGGCGGTGGAGTAAACAGGAGATTCTCACTGTATGTAATCTGATTGCGCTCATCCCGCCCCCCTCCCTGTTCTCTCCGAGGCAGCCCAAATTGCAGTATCGGGGTATAACACGCACACACTATTTGCAACCGATTTGCTGGGTGAAAGAGTTAGTGTTATATGCCAATAAATACAGTATTTCATTAAAGAATACGTTGGGGGCTATGGCTTGGATGGCCTCCGTGTATCATGCAAGCTAACAACGTTCCAATTGTAGCCTGCAAAAACCTGGCATAGCAATCATACCACTGGGTAAAAGCAATTAAAACAACAGCATGCCCTTGCCCACAGCTGCAACCTGCCTCACAGACCTCAATCTGGAGCCCAGAGACTGGCAGTGAGACCAACATGGCACCGCTTCTCGCCAAAAATTCCCTGGTCAACTAATCTTTAGAGGACATAGGACTTTGAGACCTCTTTCCTATCTCTCTGGGCATAGTTACATATAGTTACATAGTAGGTGAGGTTGAAAAATGTCCCAGAAGGATGTGATGGCTATGCAATGATGCATCAGACCCATGGCACTCTTTCTGCAGCCCTCGCTCCCGAGCCAGCACCTGACACTGAGGATTTCTCTTCTACACCCCAGGTATTCTCAGCAGCATGCACCAGAAAGAACAAAGGGAGTTACCCTATATTACCTATTTCATATCCTCCATTAATCACAAATTTAAATTGAGGCTGTGCCCTGATCTTTCCGGGTGTACCTTACAACAACGTCGCCTACCTACAGTATGTGGATTTCCATCCAGTCTAACTGCATGAAAAAATAGAAAATTGTCCACGCTTTGCATAATTAAAGGGGTTGTAAAGGTTACATTTTTATTTTCTAAAGAGGTTCCTTGAAGCTAGTGCATTGTTGGTTCACTTACCTTTTCCTTCGATTTCCCTCGAAATTGTTTATTTTCTTTGTTTTCTTTGTCTGAATTTCTCACTTCCTGTTCCTCCTCAGTAAGCTGTTCAGTAAGCTGTTCTGGCTGACTATCCACCGCTCGGATGATGGTGGAAAGCTTACTGAGGAGAAACAGGAAGTGATAAATTCAGACAAAGTAAAAAAACATTTAGAAGGGAAATCGAAGGAAAAGGTAAGTGAACCAACAATGCATTAGCTTAAAGGAACCTATTTAGAAAATAAAAAATGAACCTTTACAACCCCTTTAACAAACAGAAGAGGCTTTGGCGTTAAGCCTTGATGCTGAAAAGATGTTTGGGCACCTCAGTTGGCCCTTCACGATCTAAACCCTACAACTTAAAGGGATAAAGGGGCAATTTCTCATCTGTCAGCTCCAGATAAACTTTGCCTTTCAGGATCCAGCTTAATCTCACTCTTAAATGGTACCTACCAAGTGTTGCCCTCGTACCCTCTGCCTTTTGTGATTTGTACTAAACTTCCAGCAGCCCACATTCCCAACAACCCGACCAGTAAAGATGTCTTATTGCATTATAAATCTTTTAGGATTTAAATTTTTTACCAGTGACTTATAGATCACAGAATAGTTGAAGGGTTAAGGGAATCCCCACAGACCCTGAGACACCAACAGAAAAAGGTGGGCGGGGAGGACTATACCGGTACTAGATAAAGTGACTATATTCAAGCCAGAGTGATAAACATAAGTAAGTTTAGAAAAATGTATTCACATAATATACCTTTATGTATATTATGTGAATACATTTTTCTAAACTTACTTATGTTTATCACTCTGGCTTGAATATAGTCACTTTATCTAGTACCGGTATAGTCCTCCCCGCCCACCTTTTTCTGTTGGTGTCTCAGGGTCTGTGGGGATTCCCTGAACCCTTCAACTATTCTATGAATATTAGGATGATGGTACACCACCAATTTATATGTATTTTCTCAAATATTAGAGGTTAAATCTTTTTTCGACTTATAGATCACACTTACCCAACTGATCGCCATATTACCCAACCTGCTTAAAGAATTATGCATGTACAGCTTGCTCTTGGTGTATAAGGTAAACACTTAGATAACTGAAGCCCTCCCTATCCTATCCCTATCCCTCCCTATTCTCCCTATCCCTATCCTATAAGATACCTTGGCCCAGATTCACATATAATTACGTTGCTCCTGGGCAGCGTAACGTATGTGATTTACGTTACACCGTCGCAGGTTTACAGCGTTAGTGCCTGATTCTCAGAACACTTACCTGTAAACTTGCGGCGGTGTATCGTAAAAGCGCTCGGCTGACTATTCAAATGGGGCGGGCACCATTTAAATTTGGCGCGTTCCTGCGCCGAGCGTACTGCGCATGCTCCGTCGAGTAAATTACCCGACGTGCATTGCGCTAAATGACGTCGCACTGACGTCATTTGCTTAGACGTTAACGTAAATGGCGTCCAGCACCATTCACCGACGTCTTACGCAAACAACGTAGATTTTATAAATTTCGACGCGGGAACGACGGCCATACTTAACATTGGCTGCGCCTCATAGACCCAGGGGCAACTTTACGCGTCGCAAAGGCTACGGAAACGTCGTAAATTCTCTGCGTCGAGCGAGCTTACGTTCGGGAATCGTCGTAATTTGCTAATTTACATAAGCAACGGGGAGAACGACGTCGGCGACACCTAGCGGCGGCAAAAAAAATTGCATTTAAGATCTGACAGCGTAAGAGCCTTACGCCTGTCAGATCTAATGGGTATCTATGCGTAACTGATTCTAAGAATTAGTCGCATAGATACCCGGGGCCAGATTAGGACTTACGACGGCGCAAATGGTGTTGCGCCGTCGTAACGCCTTTGAGAATCTGGGCCCTAGTGTGCATGTGCCCTGTTATAGGGGACAATTCTCTGTCCTTGTCTCCCAAATATGCTCCTGTGTGAATATAGACATGTTGCTGCCACAATTAGTAACACTTACATGCATCAAATAATGAAAAAAAAGGTAAAAAACAGTATTTTATTTGTAAAACATGCCAATTGTTTAGGATACGCAAGCTAAATTTCCGTCAGTTAGGGTTTACATATTTAAAGTCTTTTTGAAAGCTCTACAAATTATTTTCATTTAATGCCGGGGATGAACTGAGCATGTAGCGTTCCTCTCAATTTCAAGCACTAGATCCTTGTGCTCATATTAAATTCTGTTTTTTAAAAAGCACTCAGTTGTCAACAACCCCCCGCCCCCCAAGGACAACTACCACCACCATTGCTCTTTTGGGATGGATGTATAATTTAGAGGGTAAGAGCTGACTATGCAATTATTAATGAGAAAGTAGTATTACTGGTAGAAGCAAAAAGGATGCAGTTGGACCTACAATTGTCAGATCTTTGTGGTAGAACCACAGAAGTCAGGAGAACATGGGTATATCCATCCATGTACCAAATTTCCAAAAAAGCTTGGAATTGGTAGGTCAGCATTCCTCTTTATGTATGGTAGGAAGATAGTAGAAATACATGGTTATACAGTAAAACCTTGGATTGCGAGCATAATTCGTTCCAGAAACATGCTTGTAATCCAAAGCACTTGTATATCAAAGCATTTTTCTTACAGGGTATAAAAGAGAAGAGAGTCACCTCTAAGTGTAGCAATAAGTTGCTAAATGTTGTACCTTCATTAAATGTAACCATATTGCTACACTTAGAGGCTCCTCTCACCTTTTTTATACTCAGTTGGGACATGACGCTACTCTTATATCAAGACATTGCTTGTATATCAAAGCAAAATGTATTAAAACATTTTGCTTGTCTTGCAAAACCTAGAGGGTTTTCCTTTTTCTCTTTTCTAATGAATTTTACGGATGTGGCACTTGAGTGATTCACTTTAAAGTATTGATAATACATTACAGTTATAGGCACGGACATGCAGCACTTTACTTAAAGCCCCAGGTAAAATCAGATACAAATAGCCCCGGGTAAAATCAGATACAAATACCCCCGGGTAAAATCAGATACAAATAGCCCCGTGGTAAAATCAGATACAAATAGCCCCGGGTAAAACCAGTAAAACCACCAAATAATTAAGTTATGTAAGCAGCTGTCAGTCTAGCACATGTTTAGCGGAGAGGTGGACACAGGGCTGATGGATGCTTATTGGCTATCCTGAACGTTGGTAAGTGACTGGCTGAACACAATTACATTTAATTTGGCATGAAAGAAATGTCCCATATATGTATTTTAACTGAATATTATGCCACTTGCCTGGAATACAACTTTAAGAACGCTGTGAAGCTATCCATGATTATAATCTGATTGTGCAATTTCAGAAAAATCCCCTTTACATTTACTTACAGTATGTAATCATAGAGTCTACCTGTTTGAACATAAGTTGAATAAATTGTTTATGATGTCATAAACAATACTTATTGCTGTACGATTCTGGATAAAATGAGAATCACTATTTTTTTTCTTAGATTAAAGATTACTATTCTCTCACGATTTCTGCAGCATAACATCTTTTACATTATACAGAAAAATTGTGCTAACTTTAGTGTATTTTTCCCCAAAAAATTGCGTCTGAAAGTTCACTGCGCAAATACAGCGTGACATAAAATATTGCAACAATCACCATTTTATTCTGTAGGGTCTCTTGTAAGCAACACGTGTCAGAAAAAGGTTTAGTCTTTAAAGCGGAGTTCCAGGCTTTTTTTTGTTTATTAAAAATCAGCAGCTACAAAAAGTGTAGCTCTTGACTTTAAATAAACAGACACTCACCTGTCCTACGGTCCAGCGATGCGTCCGGACGCAGCCTCGCTAATCTCCACAGTCCCTCCATTGAAACAGTGGGCACCTGGCCATGACAGCTTGCAGTTTCACGGCCGGGCACGCACTGCGCATGCGCGAGTCATGCTACGCTCTTCAAGTGGACATGCAATCTTCTGGGACCTATAACTTGTCCCAGAAGATTGCTGAGAGGGAGGGGCAACCTAGGAAGAGAGGAGGAGTCGCCTAGGTGGCACATAGTCGGAGGTAGGAAGTGGGACAGGAAGTCCCACTCAAAACTAGTCACCCCCCCCCAAAAAAATAACATACCAAATGTGGTATGTAAGGGGACGAGGTGTGCTTAAAGCAGAAGTTTCACTTTTGTGTGGAACTCCGCGTTAAGTGATTAATCTGACCTCATTTACAGACCGAAGTTTATCCCTTTGATCTAAAAGAACTAAATGTTACAATGTTTCCTTTTATCTCTCAGCTCTGAGCAATGTTGATAAACATTTGCCGGATAGTTGTTTTTTTGACAGCTGTGAGTGAACAGAGAACGGTTTTGCACTTGTTACATGAATGAATCGTGGAAATGGCGGATTAAGATCGTGAGGGGGGGTTGAATCGAGATCGCAATTTTCTACTTATCACTTATGTCATGAACAATACGCATAATAATTTTCTTTTGTATGAACAACAATATACTGTACAGCATAGCATCTTACTACATTGCAGGTCACTGATAATGTTTTTGGTAGGGTTTTGTTGGATTAACAGGCCAGATCCAATGAAAGGTCAAGCAGACTACACCCCGTGAAAGCAAGGTTTATCAGAGGTAGAAGGTTGCTCTTTGATTACATCAACATATACCATTCCTCTGTAACAATAAAATCATAAGTTACACTACTATGCTATCATGTATATGAAAACAAACAAACAAAAAAAAACCTTAAAAGACGTGCTAACCATTGGTATGGAGTGTGGCTTTAAAAAAGAGGTCTCAACAGTTACTGCAGTTCTATCGAATTATGTTTACATACTTAACTTTGTAAAAAGAAGCAGTGGACAGCTCTTCGGCAATTCACATCTTTTTGGCTGCTACAATGTATCAGTGCCTGTCAGTTCTTCCCCTGCATGAAGCCCAATTTGTGGGTGCTCCCTTTGTGTAGCTTATGAAGAGATCTGTTGTTACTACACTCTCTGTTGTGAGCGTGCCTGACAGAAAGTTCTGTGTATTTAGAGTGACTGTAGAACATTGTACAATGGAAAAAGTTTTTTTACAAGCTTTTAGAAGACAACCAGCATACCAGATTTATAGAGCACCTCCATTCAGCTGGGAATCTACCCTTCTATAGGGGTTGTCCAAAGGTCTGTGTTGTGTGGTTTGATGTATTGTCATAAAGATACTGAGTGCTCCCATTCTATTTTATCTCCTCTACTCTGTCTGCTCAATCTTCTCTACTCTCCAGCTTCCATTCATTCTATCTGTATAATCTCAATCTTCCTTACTCTGTCCTCTCCACCATCCGTCCATTATGTCTGCTCAATCTCCCCCACTCTGTTTTCCCCATCTTCCATTCACTCTGTCTGCTCCATCGCCCCCACTCTGTTCTCTCCAACTTCTGCCCACTCTGTCTTCTCCATCTATCCCACTGTCTTCTTCAGCTTCCGCCCACTCTGTCCTCTCCAGCCTCCATCTATTCTATCTGCTCCATCTCCCCTCCATCTTCCACCCACTCTTTCCGCTACAACATCCATCCATTCAATCTTCTCCCCCCAATAATTACAATGACACTGTTCCAGGCAGCTAAGCAGCAACTGGCCACCGGTGTTCTGCCTTCCGCCCCAAAGAACAAGTGCAAACTGGCTGCACACCACTGTTTCTTCCACCTTGATGACACTCCCCCACCCCCTGGTTGACACTCCCTGGTCTGCTTGCTTTGTGGTTGATAGCACTGGTCTTGGCCACCAGGAATTTGCCTGAGACCAGCACTGTCAATCGCCACTCATTATGAATCCATCTCCTACACTGAAGTGTGGTCAGACAGCAGTGGGAGCGCTGTTGACCATGCTAGCTCGAGATCTACTACACCAATCCAAATGTATCATTTTGCATGTAGCACTTTGTCCCCTGGGTGGGAAGGATAAAGTAAAATGTGAGCTGAGACTTCCTCTATTAAGGGGAATAGATAGTGTGTAAGGTCTCGTACACACGACCGAGTTTCTCGGCAAAAACCAACAAGAAACTTGCTGGGATTTTTTTTTTGCCAAGGAAACCGGTCGCGTGTACATTTTTCGACAAGGAAACTGTCGAGGATCCCGTCGAGCCAAAAAGAGAGCATGTCTTCTTTTTCCTCGACAGGAATGGAGAAACTTGCCTTGTCGAGTTCCTCGACAGCCTAACAAGGAACTCGACGAGGAAAACTATGTATTTCGCCCATCGAGTTCCTCGGTCGTGTGTACGAGGCTTCAGACGAGAACGATTTCCGTGTAACCAGAGAGAAAAGAATGTTAAAACAATGTGTTAGTAATAATCAGCCCTGAACCTCCACCATCTGCTGGTTGTTACTTAGCATTGTAGCTCAAGTCTCAACCGAATCCTAGACTCTGCGCCTTGCACCTTACGCTGTTGATCCTGCGTCTGCCTGCTGTTTGCGCCAACCATCTGTAACCCATAAACAAAGTTGTATGTGGCTGTGCTGTATGAGTGTGGAAGGAACATTAGATTGTAAGCTCCACTTCAGCAGTAACTTGACCTACAGAATACATAATTCTATATAATTTAAATTAATAAACATGTCAAAGAATCTTTATCTTTTCATCCTAGCAAGGTAACCCTTCTGGGGCCTACTCAATAAAAGATTAAATGGTTTATAACCCATAACAATCATATATGTCACGGCTGTCAGGCAGATTTGAGAAAATTAAATCTTCCATTGGTTGCCATGAGGTATAAGGGCATTTAATTTAGCGGCTCTAATTTATTAAATAAGTTCCACTAAAACCAAATATATAAGTTGTGCTCATCCGTGTTCACTATCTCTAGGCTTTATACGGAACATCTTACAGAAGAACATTCTCTAACACGAGGTTATAGCTACAGTTCTCATCTGATTTCTTGACATTTCAAATCTATTTATAATCCTCAGAGACATGTCATATCTTCTGATTCCAGTCTCTGTCTATCGCTAGCGGCTGGGGATTTCACTTCCACAAAATCAAATCTCACCTCACTGCCCTTCGAATTTTGGAACTGGGGTTTAAACTCGCAAAGGAACAACGTTCTTAAAAATAAATATTTTTGCTTAGGAAATCTCAGAATGGTATAAAACGATCAATAATCTCTCTAAAATTCCAATAATTATGCCTTTAGTGGAATCTAATTGCAAAACTCCATTATTTGATACACGGTTCCTTTGAGAATGGCTAAAATAAATAGACAAGTCTCTTCTAAATGTTTTAGAAGATGTGTTCAAGAAGGCTCTATGATATACATCTAGTGGCGATGTTCTAAAATACGTAAATTTTAGATAAAAATATTTGACTTTATATATAAAATTACCAAAACAAATATTATTTAATCCCCTGAGATTGCTCTTTTTCAAAAAGTGGATACGAATTTACCTAAACACCCCCAATATAATCCTAGCCGCTAGAATAACAATTGCACGATGTTGGAATCAATCTGGAATAACATTTGAGTATGTTATGCAAAAGTCAAACTGGGTCCTGATCAACGATAAATTGACTTTTCAATAAACGCCTTAAAGCGGAGTTCCACCCAAAAATGGAACTTCCGCTTATCCCACTCCTCACCCCCTTACATGCCACATTTGGCATGTAATTTTTTTTGGGGGGGGAGTGGGGGCTTCAGGAGAAGGGGACTTCCTGTCCCACTTCCTCCTTCCGCCGAGGGGCTGCAAAGGCGATTAAGCTTAATCGCCTTTTGGCAGCCCCTCCCTGTAGGCGATCGCTTAGGACACGTGACAGGTCCTAGGCGATCGCCTGTCCAATCAAACAGCGCAGCGCCGGGCCGCTCCGCACGCACATGCGCAGTGCCGCTCGTGCATGCGCAGTGGGTGCCTGGCCGTGAAGCCGAAAGCTGTCACGGCCGGGTGCCCACAGTGACAATGAAGACGCCGGCCGGGGAGGGGGGGAGAGGAGCGGAGCCCCGGGCCGGCGCGTCGCTGGAACGCTGGAGCAGGTGAGTGTCTGTTTATTAAAAGCCAGCAGCTACAATTTTTGTAGCTGCTGACTTTTAATAAACATAAATATTGGCTGGAACTCCCCTTTAATGTTTTTGAAAATACATGGGACCTTGGTTAAGTTATTCATCTTTGAATACTAGTGATTCATGAAATATAACACTTTACTTGTCCTTTTATTGCGCACATTCTTCTTATATTCCCCCCCCCCCTTTTTTTTATTAACTAAATATTTATTTTAATACTTATTATACTACGATTATACTACTTTATATACAAATTATTTTATCTTATTTACACAATGATTTTAGTTTAATTGCTTGCTTTTGTTGACTGATCTGGTATTTTTCTATTTTCTTTTTTATTAGGGATACATTTAACTATTAATTGTATTTATATACTCCTCTTTTATTTAATTATTACCATAGGTATGTATACCTTGTATTATTAACAATGTATTTGTTGGACTATGTGAAGAAAAACCAATATATATATATATATATATATATATATATATATATATATATATATATATATATATATATATATATATATATTCTCTTCTGAGCATCTAATGTGATACATCACAAAACGGCAGGACTGAGTGGGGCAGAGATAGCTGGATAGGAAGAACTGGGGTCAACAACAGTAGAGGAGCATATGACATGCATATGTCACAAGGGGAAAATGAGAGGCAAGACTGAAAGAGACAGAGTTGGAACCAACAACGGCACATGGAAGCATCCGTGAGCAGCCATATTCAGCTGTGCAATCCATCTGAGGGAGGAGGGCACTTAAATGGCTTCATTAGATCAGCCATTTATGAAACAAAATAGTTGATAAGACAAATATCAATGTCAGTAATCACAGAAATCTTGGTATTCCCCTTTAAGCATAGACAGTTTTTTTTTTAACGTTAAGCAATAAACAGTTTCCTTCATCCACACAAGTGAATGGAGGAATCCCCCTGAGGCCTCCACTGCTGTCAGAATGCACTGATCCTTCCATTGGCTGCTGCCGCTGACCAAAACGTTTTCTAGTGTGTCTGTTCAATTTATTGGCTCCATGTGCTGCTTCTCCATCTCCCAGCCTGATGTTTGCTATAAAGGGGACTGCAAAAGGCTGATACTGTATTAAAAAATTAAAATTGATTTAAATATGTATTACTGAACCCAGTGCTACACTAACCAATGTCTGCCTGGAAATCAACAAGTAGGAAAAAAACTAAACACATGTACTGATTTAAGCACTTCTGGAAAAGTCAGTCAATGAAGAAAGAAAGAGGATTTAGGATCCCATCCAACTGAGCTGAACATTTTAATGGAGGACACAGCAAATCAATTTTAAAAGTGTGATGAGACTAGATTATGCTAATGCAACCTGACCGTACACTTGCCAAAAAATGCAATTTGAATCCAGGCGGTCCCCGGGTTACAAAACAGATAGGGACTGTAGGCTTGTTCTTAAATTGAATCTGTTTGTAAGTTGGAACAGGTACATTTTTTAAGTGTAGCTCCAGCCAAAAAATCTATTTTTAAAGCTTTTGGGATAGCGTAGGGAAGGGTTATCACCCCTGGAACATTTGTTTTGCTGTCTGTGCCTCTGTTCAGAAGATTTCACCTCACTTTCTGTCCCAATGACAATTGGATTTTGAAAATTTAGGGAAACAAGGATTGGTGATAAAGCATCTGTGGAGACACTTTTTTCCCATATTAACTCTTACAGGAGAGAATTTCCCTTCCTAGGGGTAGATTTCCTCACACTTCCTGTTGTCTCACTCCGTTTGTAAGTAGGAGTCGTTTGTAAGTCGGATGTTTGTAAGTAGGGGACCGCCTGTACATAGGAAAGGTTTGAGCACAGGACAGACTACTGTATTGCACTCAAGTTCAGATATCTGATGACTGAAAAATCATGATCCTCCAAATATTTTTACTATAACATAAAATTCCTTCCTTTTGAACATATCATATAGCAGGAGGTATGGATGGTAAGCCCTGAATTTGAGGGTTGGTTCCCCGAAACTTGTCGTTGGTTGTTTTGGCTCATACTGAATTGCTGCCTTGCTCTTCCCCTAGCCAGGGAGCCAAATGCTTAGAAAAGCAGCTTGGAGACCAAGCCTTTGTACCTACCATTAGCCAAATAAACTATCTGAGAAAATCAGGTGGTGGTACAGTATCTGCTAAGGAACCCTTTCTGACCTGACAGAAATCTGCCAACATAGTGAGAGATACTGGGAGATCAATATCTGCATACGAATCCTATAATTTCTGTCATCTACAAGGGCAGAGAAGGCTTTTTTTTTTGCCAAAGTGATTCCTTTTCGTGGCTAACTAAAAATATTAAAAACTACCAAAACCCACGACTTCGGGGGGCGACTCGGCAAGGTGTCCTGAAGACGACTTCAGAGGCCACTTGCAAAATGACTTCTGTACAGAAGTCAATGCAAGTCGCCCCGAGACGCCCCCAAAGTCGTACAAGAACCTTTTTCTAAGTCTCCGACAGTTGTCCGAGCCGAGCCGAGTGTACTGCGCACTCGGCTAGGCTCGGCTCCGCCCGCAGCCACGCGAGAGGAGCCGAGAGAAGCCGAGTGTGCAGGAAATCCGGCTCTGCACAGCGCGCCAAATTCAAGCACACAACGGAACGGAACCCCGGGCAAGGTGCGGATAGACACCTCCAAAGCCGCAGAGAGACACCCACAAGGCTCGACGTACCCCGCGCAACGCCGCAGATGGACGCCGGACAAGGCCGCCGATGGACGCCGGGCAAGACATCCAAAATGTAAGTTTTTTCCCTAAACTTCCCTTCTCAGCTTGGGGTGCACGCTATACGCCGGCGCACGGTATATGCCGATAAATATGGTATATATATATATATATAAAATATATAGATCTATATGGATCTATATAGATACAGGCATACCCCACTTTTAAGTGTCCAATGGTGTTTATTTACTAAAGCTGGAAAGCGCAAAATCAGGCTCACTTCTGCATAGAAACCAATGAGCTTCCAGGTTTTATTACTAAAGCTTAATTGAACAAGCTGGGGTAAGAAGCTCATTGGTTTCTATGCAGAAGTGAGCCTGATTTTGCGCTTTCCAGCTTTAGTAAATAAACCCCATTGTGTACTTCAAAGTGGGGTATACTGTATATATATATATATATATATATATATATATATATATATATATATATATATATATATATATATATATATATATAAATATAAATATATACCTGAGGTATATATATAGTATATATACACACACACATCAGTTTAAAAAAGATATCAAGTATATATATATATATAAAAATAAAGTTGATCATTAATATGAGCTAGACCTTGATAAAAAGCTTTCCTTCAGTGGTCAAGAGCTGCATGTCAATGTAACAAGCGTGCCATCTGCTCCCACACAATAGCCCATTCCTCTTGACTACTTGCTATGAATGGACATTGTCTTTACTCGCTATGCACATCTGTTAAAGCTGCATATGTCCCATTGACTAGTTTTATGGCCTGGCTATTTATCATCTTCTTTACCTGAATGGACATCAAACACAATATTTTTTTAAATGATATCTGATCTGCCAATATGCTTGGGAGACTACAAAAGAGTTTAGCTTAATTATGCAGAAGAGAAAGTGTCTGCCAGCAAACAGTAACCTTTTTGACCAGTTTTATGGGCTGGCTCTTGATCGTCTTCTTTATCTGAATAGACATAATGATAAAACACAATTGTTTTATAATAATATCTGATCTACGGATATGCTTGGGAGATCACAAAATAATTTTAACTTAATTATGCTGAAGAAAGTTTGTCTGCCAGCAAAAAACAACCTTTTTTTATACGTATGGCAGCCTTCATTTTAAGTAAAATAATACATCCAAATACATCATTGCAATAAATGCAGTATCTAATAAATATACTTACAGGTTTATGTAATTGTCAGTTTTGATTGCATCCAATTTGGTGCCCATGCTCTATGCAATTTTATGTGATATGCAGAAACGAGGAGTTTGCAATGCTGAGGTGAAATAGGCAGTCAATTCACCGGCATCAGGAGAATGTCTTGCAGCAGCTGTGCTACCACAACAACCTAGACACAATAGCAGTTCCACCAGCACAGTGCAAAAGTGTGGATATTTAAAGCGGGAGTTCACCCATTTCTAAAAATTTTTTTTTTCTTCCCCTAGATTCCTGCTCGTTCGGTCTAGGGGAATCGGCTATTTGTATTAAAATAGGTGCAGTACTTACCCGTTTTCGAGCTGCATCTTCTTCCGTCGCTTCCGGGTATGGTCTTCGGGAGCAGGCGTTCCTTCTTGATTGACATTCTTCCGAGAGGCTTCCGACGGTCGCATCCATCGCGTCACTCGTAGCCGAAAGAAGCCGAACGTCGGTGCGGCTCTATACTGCGCCTGCGCACCGACGTTCGGCTTCTTTCGGAAAATCGTGACGCGATGGATGCGACCGTCGGAAGCCTCTCGGAAACCTGTCAATCAAGAAGGAACGCCCATTCCCGAAGCCCATACCCGGAAGCGACGGAGAGGATGCGTCTCGTAAACGGGTAAGTACTGCACATATTTTTAAATAAATAGCCGATTCCCCTAGTAATAACGAGCAGGAATCTAAGGGGGAAAAGTGCCCTCTAAGGGTGAACCCCCGCTTTAAGCACATTTGCTAGGGTGGTATCTGATCCAGCAGGAGGACACCGGCATGGATTCCAAAATGGCCTCAACATCTGAGAACAATAAAGCTAAATATCACTGCAGCTACACACGACCGAGGAACTCGACGGGCAAAACACATCGTTTTGCTCGTCGAGTTCCTTGTTAGGCTGTCGAGGAACTCGACGTGCCAATTTTCTCCATTCCCGTCGAGGAAAAAGAGAACATGCTCTCTTTTTGGCTCGACGAGTTCCTCGACAGTTTCCGCGTCTAAAAATGTACACACGACCGGTTTCCTCGGCAAAAAAAAAAAACAGCAAGTTTCTTGCTGGTTTTTGCCGAGAAACTCGGTCGTGTGTACGAGGCCTGACAGTATCATAGTAGGTAAGGTTGAATAAAGACAATAGTCCATCCAGTTCAACCTGTGTAGGAGCACGTGTGTCGGTGTCTATATCTCCCATATCCCTGTATGTTGTGTTCCTTAAAAAAGAGCTCCACCCTATAGTGGAACTTCTGCTCATCGGAACCCTCCCCCCCTCCGGTGTCACATTTGACACCTTTCAGGGGGGAGGGGGGTGCAGATACCTGTCAAAGACAGGTATTTGCACCCACTTCCGGGAGTCCTCTCTGCGGGGACTCTGCGGGGAGTACGTCACTTCCCGGCTGCTGATATCAGGGAAACAATCGGCTCCCAGAACACAACGGGGACCAGTGAGGACGGCGCTGCGCGACTCGCGCAATGCGCCGTAGTGAATCGGGCAGTGAAGCCGGAGCGCTTCACTTCCTGATTCCCTCACCGAGGATGGCGGTGGGGGCAGCAGAGTGACGAGCGATCCTCTGCTGCCGACATCGCCGAACTCCAGGACAGGTAAGTGCCCTAATATTAAAAGATCCACTTTAAGATGCACATCTAGGAGTCTCTTAAAACTATCAATACTCCTCGCGGCCACCACCAATTGTGGAAGAGAGTTCCACATCCTTATTGCCCTGACAGTAAAAAAAAAAACTTTGCAGTTTAAGGTTAAACCGCTTCTCTTCCAATCTCAATGTGTGGCCCGTGTTATCTTACATTCCTTGTGACTGAATAATTTTTTTCCTATGCTGGGATAGTCATGTATTTGCAAATCGCTATAATATCTCCTCTCGATCGTCTCCAGCGAGAATAAATTAAGTGTTTAAGTGTTTGCAGTCTTTCCTCGTAATTGAGGTCCCCCAGTCCCCTTATTAGTTTTGTTGCCCAAAAACAGAGGAGGAAAATAGGCTTCTAGGTGTACATTCCCAGTGAGGACTTGAAGCCTGAATTCTTGCTAAAGTGATTTTTAGAGAATAATGGGCTCTTTGTTACAAAAAAAAGCTGCAAGCAAGTACAAAGTTAAGGCACCTAGAGGTGCCTGCACATGAATGCATGCAGCCATTTTCACTGCCCCCACCCAATGCTCAAATTCTGGGCCGTTCTGAAAGAAAACACGCTCTCAAACTGCTCCCACACATTTCTATTAAACCATTACGGCCATTGGTTTGCTCACTGCCCAATAGGAATGCACAGGAAACAGGAGGGAAGGAAGTCACAGTGTTTGCTGTATAGCATTGGCACCTAACTATTCGGCAGCACTTGTAATATAAATAATTATATATATATATATATATATATATATACATACATACATATATACATATATATATACAGTATTAGCGCTGCACGATTCTGGCTAAAATGAGAATACATTTTTTTGCTTAGAATAAAGATCACGATTTTCGCGGTATAACATCTTCTTTCACATTATACAAAAAATTGGGCTAACTTTGCTGTTTAGTTTTTTTTTAATTCAAGTGTATTTTTTCCAAAAAAACTGCGTTTGAAAAACTGCTGCGCAAGTACAGGGTGACATAAAATATTGTAACAACCACCATTTTATTCTCTAGGGTCTCTGCTAAAAATATATATATATCATGTTTGGGTGTTCCAAGTAATTTTCTAGCAGAAAATAATGTGTTTTTTTTTACTTGTAAGAAACAAATGTCAGAAAAGGTTTGGTGATTGAACTCCCTTCATCTACACGCCGGAGTTCTTTCTTTTGAAAAAAGAATGAAAAGATACTTTGTTTCCACTTATTTGCATGTTGTATTAAAACTTGGCAGGCTGCCTGGATTTTGTTTATCCAACTGTGAGAACTTTTTGCACTTAGAAAGATCGTGACATGCAGTTTTGAAGATCGGGAAGGGAAAAAGATTGCGATTTTGATTTGTCACGATTAATCTTGCAGCTCTAATATATATATAATATATATATATATATATAATCTTATACAACTTATAAAGTGTAATACTGTATATACTCGAGTATAAGCCAACCCAAATATAAGCCGAGGCACCTAATTTTACCACAAAAAAATGGGAAAACGTATTAACTCGAGTATAAGCCTAGGGTGTCCATCTGCATGCCTCACTGTGTCCATGTGCATGCCTCACTGTGTCCATGCCTCACTGTGCCCATGACTAGACTTACGTGTCACATGGGAGTACATAGAAGGGGTGCTCGGGTTTGAAAAATCGGTGCTCCCCGGCAGTAGGTCCCCGGACAGAAAACTTTGCACACTTGTAGAGGAGAACTGGGGCTACATGTGTGCCGGTACCCCAAAGTTACCGGAGAAATTACCGTTTAACATAGGAGTCTATGGAAGGGGTGCATGACTTTGAAAAATCAGTGCTCCCCGGCCGTAGGTCCCCCGGACATCAAACTTTGCACACTTGTAGAGAAAGAGTGGGGCTATATGTGTGCCAGGGGTTTGGGGTCCAGGGGACCTACGGACGGCCGGTACTGAGTTCCCAATGTCTGGGAGATCAGGCGCAAAAAGGTGACTCGAGTATAAGCCGAGGGGGGCATTTTCAGCACAGAAAAATGTGCCAAAAAACTGCTTATACTCGAGTATATACGGTATTATGTTTAAATAATACATTAAAATGTAATTATTACCATAGATCCCATCACAGAAATTTCAAGAGATACACCAAACGTACCAGATGGATATAATGTAAATGTGACATGTTTGGGAAAGCATACAGCTTTATTAATCCCTGTTTGTAGAGTTTATTCTCCTGTTAGCCAATCATTGACTAGTGTGTTTGTATCTATATTCAATTTCATCTCATTTATGCTGTAAATGGTGTTGAAACAGCCTCTGGTGTGGAAGACACGGTATGCTGAACACATATTCAAAGCCAAGACTTTACACAGTGCTGCCTGAGGGGCATCAGTAAGTATCAGATTTAGTTACAAAAAAATACCATATGGACAATTTGCAGGTTTAGTGGGAAATTATGAGTTTTAAGAAGGAGAGAGATACGTGGGAGATTAGCTGAAATATAGCTTGTGCGGGCAAATATGAAATATATTTACATACACAGTGAGAAGTTTCACGACATTTTTATAATGCTATAACACTTGAGCCTCCCGAGTTAATGTTTGTCCCAGATGGTAAACCTGGAAAATTAGGTTCATACTACAAGATCTAATAGTTGTACTAAGGAACAGGATACCATCTAAGGTGAGCAGATTGGATTTTTTTTTTTTAAATATGTGAAGTTTTTTTCTGTAGGAGCGCATGTGGACATGTGGCCACACTATTCACAGTCAAGTATTTACATATTCTTAATTTTAAAACAAAGTTCTTGCTGACCTGTATAGTTGTAGGTAATGTGGAGCAATTAATCCTTAAAGTGTTACAAAACCCAGGAACCTGGTCTCCCACAGTACACAGAACATGGAAATGCAATAGTTTTAGTAAATATAAACTGCTAAATAACTTTTCTCATCAGCAGTATATAGCAGTCTTGTGACTTCTATCAGTGTCTGGTTAACCCTCCTAGCGGTATTCCCGAGTCTGACTCGGGGTGAGATTTTCATACCAAAAGCGGTAACCCCGAGTCAGACTCGGGATCGCCTCGCTGCAGCAGCAGACAAAGTTACTTACCTTGTCCCTGGATCCAGCGATGCCACCGCGCTGTGTGAGCGAGCGGGACCTCGCTCGATTCACAGTGTCCCCCTGTGCTGCCGATCTCCATTCCCTGCGACATTACGACGCACGGGAGCGGAGAACGGCGCCAAATTCAAAAACGTAAACAAACACCTTACATACAGTATACTGTAATCTTATAGATCACAGTACTGTATGTAAAAAATACACACCCCCCTTGTCCCTAGTGGTCTGCCCAGTGCCCTACATGTTCTTTTATATAATAAAAACTGTTCTTTCTGCCTGGAAACTGTAGATTGTCCATAGCAACCAAAAGTGTCCCTTTATGTCAAAAATGGTTTTAGAGCAGCTAGAAAACAGCGATAATAAATTATAATCACTTGCAGAATTGTGCGATAGCGATTTGTGGGGAAATTCGTCATAAAAAAATTAAAGTAATGACAGCGACAATTCTGCAACTGAGAACATTTCAGTGATTTTGAGTTGATTACATTATTGAATAATTTTTATTATAATTATATTATTACTTGTTATAATTATTTATAATTATTTATTATATTATAATTTATAATTTTGTTTTTAAAAAAAATGTCATACCCGGGATGCCTACTAGACTCTTGTTTGGTCGGATTTAAGTGAGTTATTCCTAAAAATTACAGGCCTACAGTATAAAACGCCAAATTTCCTTGCAAATAATGGTAGCGCTTTCAGCATGTTTTTTCTGAAAGAATCATACCGCCAGGGAGGTTAAAGCTTGTAGAAGAGTTTTCATTTTACTCTGACTGTCCTATGAGGCTGCAGGACCGCTGACCTGTTGTTTGCACAGTGCTAATTGGCCATGTGCTGATCACATGCACTCTCCCAAGAAAAAAAAAACTCTTTAAAATTACACACCAAACTGAGCATGTCCAGCTTGTCCCCAAGACTATGTTCTATCAGGATTAACCCCTTAGGTTTCACAGTAAGTATAACAAGCATGCTTTACAGCATATACAGACTGATTTTACTGTTGTGGGTTTAGTAACACTTTACAGTTCACTGAGGTTGTCTAATGCCAAGTACACACGATCGGTTAGTCTGATGAAAACCGTTTTCATCAGACGAACCAATCGTGTGTGGGCCCCATCGTTTTTTTTCCCATCGGTGAAAAAACGTAGAACCTGTTTTAAAATTATCTGATGGTTAAAAAAACGATAGAAAAAAATGCTCGTCTGTGGGGAAATCCATTGGTTAAAAATCAACGCATGCTCAGAATCAAGTTGACGCATGCTCGGAAGCATTGAACTTCATTTTTCTCAGCACGTCGTTGTGTTTTACGTCACAGCGTTCTGACACGATCGTTTATTTAACTGATGGTGTGTAGGCAAGACTGATGAAAGTCAGCTTCATCGGATATCTGATGAAAAAATCCATCAGACCGTTTTCATCGGATGAACCGATCGTGTGTACAGGGCATTAGTCAGCTGCCCCAGCATTCTGCCTTTTCCCTTCTCTTTCCAGCACTATGAGGTCTGTTTTTTTGTCATCAAAAACTAGAAACATAAGTGTATAAATTAAAAAAATACACATATTATGTTCTTTATAGCTACACAGGATAAGTAGGGTGACACGTGTATGCAGCATGCATGCAAGCATTTTAACCACAATTCAGTTGTGCACCCTGAGCTTTCATGCTTATGTAGGTCCTGTTTCCACTTGGGATTACAGACCAACCACTCTCACTGCAACCTTGAATTTATATTTTAGCTCTAATGTGATTAAAAAAAATCTGATGTAAAAAATGTAAAGGGAATCCTTTTTAAAAGATTTTTTAAGTGTAATAAATATTGTTTTTCAATATTTGGCTCATTTCTAAATGGTAATACTAGGCTTCAGCACATGTATCAGAAGCTGACTGGACTTCTGCAAAGACCCAAGCACTGAACCATGCTCTATTTTCCTAACGCCCCCATAGATAGGATGACAGGACAGAAAGACATAGAACAGGCCAGGATATGAGCATGAAAGTAAACATGTCTAACACCACTCTTATCTTAGTGAATAAGTCACTGTAAAAAAAAAAAAAAATGCAAGCCACTCAAACTCTATTAGCTAGATTCACAAAGACTTATCGGTAGATACGCCGTCGTAAGTCCGAATCTGCACCGTCGTATCTTTAAGCGTATTCTCAAATTGAGATACGCTTCTCTGTTGCTAAGATACGACCGGCGTAAGTCTCCTACGCCGTCGTATCTTAGCTGCATATTTACGCTGGCCGCTACGGCATGTACGGCGATTTACGCCGAGAATATGCAAATGAGCAAGATACGCCTATTCATGAACGTACGCACGCCCGTCGCAGTAAGATACGCCGTTTACGTAAGGCGTTTTCAGGCCTAAAGATAAACCACCAAAAAGATGGCGCAGCCAATGTTAAAGTGGAGGTTCGCCCTTTAAAAAAAATTCTGACATCACACGGAGTCGCGCCATCCTACCGACAGAATGCCAGTGTTTTTTTTTTTTCTCAGCACATACCTCTTAATCCCGATTTCACCTCACGGCAATCCCGCGGGAGTGGGCGTTCCCAAGCACTGCCTGTGATTGACAGGCTTCCAAACGGCGCATACTGCGCGTCACAGGTTGCCGACAGAACCCGAACGTCGGTGCGCAGGCGCCGTATAGAGCCGCACCGACGTTCAGGTTTTTCCGGCAACCTGTGATGCGCAGTATGCGCCGTTCGGAAGCCTGTCAATCACAGGCAGTGCTTGGGAACGCCCACTCCCGTGGGATTGCCGTGAGGTGAAAATCGGGATTAAGAGGTATGTGCTGAAAAAGAAAAAAAACACCGCCATTCTGTCGGTAGGATGGCGCGACTCCGTGTGATGTCAGAATTTTTTTGGAGGGTGAACCTCCACTTTAAGTATGGACGTCGGGACAGCCGTCGAATTTCACGTTGTTTACGTTGTTTGCGTAAGCCGATTCAGAAAGGGGCTGGGCGTAGGTTACGTTCACGTCGAAAGCAAGGACTATTTGCGACGTGATACTGAGCATGCGCGCGCATGCGCCGTACGATCGGCGCTTCATTTACATGTATGGTAATGAATTCGTGAATTCATTACCATACAACACGCCCCCTACCTGCCTATTTTGAATTAGGCGGGGTTACGCCGGGCCATTTGCGCTACACCGACGTAACTTAGGAGGCAAGTGCTTTGTGAATACAGTACTTGCCTCACTATCTTACGTCGGCGTAGTGCAAATGGGATGCGCTACACCGACCTAAAGATAGGCGGCTCTACCTGAATCTGGCTATTTGCTTCTGGGATCTGCAAGTTTGCACCATATCTATTACAATCTCCTGGACACAATTCAATTGAATGTCTTTTAAATCTTGGAAAGGCTCTGTGGTTAATTTTATCATGTGTTCGGATTGTAGTAAATGTGTCTTAGCCTTTAAGCCCTATTCACACCTCCGCGACAAAACGCCTGACGCCGGACACTCGTGCTGCTGGAGGGGAGAATTCCCATTGCTGTCTATGAGATGGTTCACATCTCATAGACGCCGTACGCCTGCCGCCTGAAAAAAAGTCCCGGACCCTTTTTTTCAGGCGACATTGGCGTTCGGCCATACAAAGCAATGGGAAGGCTTTGTTAAAAAAAAAAAAAGTTACACACTCGCAGCAAAATACGCCGCGTATGCGGTGTATCTTGTCGCGGAGGTGTGAATGCAGCCTAAGTGGCTTCTACATGAGTAAGATGCATCCTATTCACACTACTTTTGCAGAAAAATACTGCATCAAAAATGCACTAATCTGCCAGTGAATACCATAAATATTGCAATGATCAACACCTTCTTTTTCTAAAAAAAAAAAATAATTTAAGAAAGAAAAATAGATTTTACTCCCTTCCAAAAATTACCAGCACAGGGCTATGGGTCGTATGGGTTGGTATCACGACATCATGAGGGCCTAAACAAGTTAGCATCAGGACATAATTTCAGGGAAGGAACCAAAAATAATCCTCCCTCCAATATACTGGCCAAATACTTCAGAATGCCCTGCTATTCTGCACCTCCCGTACCCCCCACATAGGGATATGGGTAAATGAGGGGTCCATTTAAATTTGAATTTGTTAGCAGGATAATTTTTCCCTTGTTTTTCAGCTTATGTTTGCCCATCAACAAAATGGTGACAGTCTGTACACAGACACCGACTCCCTGCTGCATAAATGTGAATGAGATGGGTAAAACATGGCTTTCGCTCCTGTTCCCCACCTGCCCTTTTTGGGTCCTAATCATAGATGCCAACCCGAAAAGATTGAAATGCGTCTAAGGAGTACTCTACAAGTGGAGAACAGAAACTGAAGCCACCTTTATACCCATCTCCTTCACTTTAATGCAACAGGTCTTGTGTCAGACAGACACCATTTTGTTGAAGTCTTCTGGAGCCTGATGGCGCGTACACACGATCATTTTTCGGCATGTAAAAAAAAAAGTTTTTCAGCCTCTAGAAAAAACGATGTTTTTTCCAACTTCATCATTAAAACGACATTGCCTACACACGATCGTTAAAAAAAAATGCTCTAGCAAAGCGTGGTGACGTACAACACGTACGACGGCACTATAAAGGGGAAGTTCCATTCGGATGACGCCACCCTTTAGGCTGCTTTAGCTAATTTCATGTTAGTAAAAGACGATTCGCGCTTTTCTGTCTGTTACAGCGTGATGAATGTGCTTAGTCCATTACGAACGGTAGTTTTACCAGAACGAGCGCTCCCGTCTCATAACTTGCTTCTGAGCATGCGCTGGTTTTTAACGTCGTTTTAGCCCACACACGATCATTTTTTACAACCCGAAAAACGACATTGTTTAAAACGTCGTTAAAAAATGCAGCATGTTCGATTTTTTTTTTTTTGTCGTTTTTCAGAACCCGAAAAATGATATGAAGCCCACACACGATCATTTTAAATGACATTTTTTTAAAACGTTGTTTTTTACATGCCGAAGAATGATCGTGTGTACGCGGCATTACAAGCCAATGCTGTCTGTCTTGCACCATTCTTTTCACATGCTGATTGGAATGAGACAGGTTTGGGAGAGTACTCAACCATGCTTATATCACCTCTCCAAGGAAGATGGGAAGCTTTTCAGAGGAATGGCCAAACACCATTATACAGTCATGGCCGAAATTGTTGGCACCCCCGGAAATTTGGGACGGAAGAGAACATTTTATGAAAGGATAGTCCGGATGGTGGATAAGCCGCCCCAAACAAGTTCCAAAGAAATTCAAGCTGCCCTGCAGGCTCAGGGAGCATCAGTGTCAGCGCCAACTATCCATCGACATTTAAATTAAATTAAATGCTATGGCAGGAGACCCAGGAGGACCCCACTGCTGACACAGAGACACAAAAAAGAAAGACTACAGTTTGCCAAAATGTACTTGAGTAAGCCAAAATCCTTCTGGGAAAACGTCTTGTGGTCAGATGAGACCAAGATAGAGCTTTTTGGTAAAGCACATCATTCTACTGTTTACCAAAAACGGAATGAGGCCTACAAAGAAAAGAATACAGTACCTACAGTGAAATATGGTGGAGGTTCAATGGTGTTTTGGGGTTGTTTTGCTGCCTCTGGCACTGGGTGCCTTGAATGTGTGCAAGGCATCATGAAATCTGAGGATTACCAAAGGATTTTGGGTCGCACTGTAGAGCCCAGTGTCAGAAAGCTGGGTTTGCGTCTTAAATCTTGGGTCTTCTAGCAGGACAAAAAACACCCAGAAATGGATGGCAACAAAGCGCTGGAGAGTTCTAAAGTGGACAGCAATGAGTCCAGATCTAAATACCATTGAACACCTGTGGAGAGATCTTAAAATTGCTGTTGGAAAAAGGCGCCCTTCCAATAAGAGAGACCTGGAGCAGTTTGCAAAGGAAGAGTGGTCCAAAATTCCAGGTGAGAGGTGTAAGAAGCTTATTGGTGATTATATGAAGCGTCTGATTTCAGTTATTTTTTTCCAAAGGATGTCCAACCAAATATTAAGTTAAGGGTGCCAAAAATTTTGGCCAGCCCATTTTTGGACTTTTGTGTGACATTTTGCTTTTTTTCCTCCCTTTTTTTGTTTTGTTCCAATACACACAAAGGGAATAAACATGCGTATAGCAAAACATGTGTTACTGCAATACTTTTCTGTGAGGCCTCGTACACACGACCGAGTTTCTCGGCAAAAAACAGCAAGAAACTTGCTGGGAGATATTTTTTTGCCGAGGAAACCGGTCGTGTGTACATTTTCGTCGAGGAAACTGTTGAGAAACCCGACGAGCCAAAAAGAGAGCAAGTTCTCTATTTCCTCAACAGGAATGGAGAAACTTGCCTTGTCGAGTTCCTCGATAGCCTAACAAGGAACTCGACGAGGAAAACGATGTGTTTCGCCCGTCGAGTTCCTTGGTCGTGTGTACGAGGCCTGAGAAATACTTGATTTTCTGGAAAAAAATCTGGGGTGCCAACAATTTCGGCCATGACTGTATGCGCAATGTTTTGGTCAGGACAGAGAAGTGTGGTTCGTGGAAAACAGGTAAGCTCTCCAGCTCAGTACACCCTAAAGGAGACCCTTGTGTAACATTTCTAATTGTCTTTTATGCGGTTTATCTTTTCTGACACCTACATCATTATTAGCAAAGCATTTCCTTTTACCCTGTACTTCTTTATTTTATTTTTCATCTACAAACTATATCACAGACACAGACAGCATCTTGTACTGTATAAAGTTTACATGGAAATGTATTACTTGATGAAATGATAGCACAGAAGCTGATCTCTCCAGAGGATCTATCTGTAAACAAAAGAGGGTACAATCTCCTTTCAGTCAGCTCTCTGTCTACATACCAATGTTCTATTCACACAGCAAAATCGTTCACAAGGGAGTCAAAGGACCAAGTACAATCTTAGCCCTTCTCACTACTGTGTTGACACAAGAGTAAAATGATGGGCGCATTACCAAATGGGATTGCATGTCATAGGAAAAACGTTCATGGAAGAAAAAAAGAAGTTGACGGCAAAGGTCAACCAAACTTGATATTACAGTAATTGGTAGATGCTGGTCAGTTGACTAATCCACTGTTTTTTTTGTTTTTTTTTTTAAGTTGAGAATTCAGGGGGTAGCAAGAAAATTATTATTGTAGGTGGTGAGTGATCTGAGGACTTTGACAGGGTTTTTTTTATGATTTTTTTCTTTAACCACTTGCTTACTGGGCACATATACCCCCCTCCTGCCCAGGTGAAATTTCAGCTTCCGGCACTGTGTGGCTTTAACTGACAATTGCGCGCTCGTGCAACGTGGCTCCCAGAAAAAATGTACGTCCTTTTTTCCCCACAAGTAGAGCTTTCTTTTGGTGGTATTTGATCACCTCTACGGTTTTTATTTTTTGCGCTATAAACAAAAAAGTACGACAATTTTGAAAAAAAATACAATATTTTTTACTTGTTGCTATAATAAATAGCCCAATTAAAAAAAAAAAAATTTCAGTCTAGGCCGATACGTATTCTTCTACATATTTGTGGGAGAAAAAAAATCGCAATAAGCGACTGGTTTGCGCAAAAGTTATAGCGCCTACAAAATAAGGGACAGAATTTTTTTTTTTTTTTTACTAGTAATGGCGGCGATCTGCGATTTTTATTGCGACTGCGACATTATGGCGGACACATCGGACACTTTTGACACATTTTTGGCACCATTCACATTTATACTGCAATCAGTGCTATAAATATGCACTAATTACTGTATGAATGTGACTGGCAGGGAAAGGGTTAACACTAGGGGGTGAGGAAGGGGTTAAATGTGTACCCTATATAGTGTTCTAACTGTGGGGGAAGGGGGGTGACTGGGGGAGGTGACCGATCTGTGTCCCTATGTACAAGGGACACAGATCGGTCTCCTCTCTCCCTGACAGGATGCTGTCATTGTGAGAGCCGGCAATGAGAAATTATCTCATATGTTTACATATAAGATCATCTCTCATTGGCCGCACAGATCGCCTACCAAACGGCCACTCCGATTGGCCGTTCACAGCGATCTGTGATTGGCTGTGTCCAAGGGACACGGCCAGCACAGAAGTTCCCCGCTGCGCGCTCGGGAGCGCGCGCGGGGAACGAGGAAATGGGCGGCCGTAAAAAGACGGCGTCCCAGAGAAGTTCTGAGCATGTGCGGGTTTCTAAGCATACACACGAACGTGTTTCTCGTCGAAAACCAGCCTGACGAGGAACACGACAAGGAAATTGAGACTCTAGACGAGGAAAAAGAGAACTTGTTCTCTTTTTTTCTCATAGAGTTCCTCGGCAGTTTTCTCGATGAAAAACATACACACAACCATTTTCCTCGGCAAAAAGGGAGATGGCCTCGCCAATAGTGGATGCATTTCACAACGGAGGTACACAAACGGAGAGTGCAGTCTGCAGGAGCGGCCACCTTGACTCCATTGGGACCGATATGCTCTGTTTACTTCTACCAAATTGTATGCCTATTAAAGTGTCTTTCTATACATCTACTCTTAGGCCGCGTACACACGGTCGTTCCAAACCGATGAGAATGGTCCGACGGGCCATTTCCATCGGTTCACCGCTGAAGTGGCCTGATGGTCTGATGTGCGTACACACCATCGTTCCAAAAACCGATCGGGTCAGAACGTGGTGACGTCAAACAAATGACGTGCTGAATAAAACGAAGTTCAATGCTTCCAAGCATGCGTCGACATGATTCTGAGCATGCGCGGGTTTTGAACCGATGCTTTCTGTACTAACCATCGGTTTGGACCGATCGGGCAGCGGGCCATCGGTTCGGTTTTGAAGCATGTTTTAAAATTTTGGACCGAAGGACAACAGACCGATGGGCTATACACACGGTCGGTTTGGACCGATGAAACTGAACTTCGGTTCATTCTCATCGGTTTTGTCCGACCGTGTGTACGGGGCCTTAGAGGCGCCTCTTTCCTTGTTGTTTTTCTGCAGTTTTGGGAACCTGGTTTCTGTTCTTCTGTGACGGCAGCCCTAAGAGCCCTTGGACTTTGTTCCTGTATATATAATTTTTCCTACACATTAACCCCTTTTACATGGACCTTGTGAGACTATGTATTCATGACACTAAGTGCTGTTAATGGGGAGACAAATGAGTCCTAGCTTTTGCGCATACATATGTATTTGTAGGTTAACAGGTACAACTTATGTAGGATGGTTTGTTTCATCTCTGTGTATCAACCCGAGGGCAGTCTCTTCAGTGGGTATATGTAGGGGTTACAACCACTTTAAAGCTGAAAAAAGCAGAGTGACAAAGAGTGACAGAGAGATGAGCTGATCACTGTACTGTATCTACTATCACTGTTCAAACCTAGGCTGGGGTGGGTTGAGGACGAAATCTATTCAGAAAAAGTGGATTGAATAATGATGGTCATCAGTCCAAAGAAATCTAGTGGCAACATAAAAGTACTGCAAGGGAAATCTCTGGATTTAGAGTGAATGTCGCAGCACAATCCAATTTTGTTGCTTTATCTTTAAATGGGTTGATCGTTTTTATCTTGTTATTTTTGATTTCTGCTTTAAAGTTCTGACAGTCCAATTCCCAGCTTTTGTCTGCCATAGTGGAGCTACATTCCTAAACACATATGAAATGCATATGAAATGCTGAGAGGTATTGCTTGGAAACTCGGTTGTGTGTACGAGGCCTAACAGAATAACAAAAAGTAGTCAGAAGTTTTTTCATCTTAATACATTTAGGTGAAAAAACACAAGGGTTTACAACCCCTTTAATGTGTCTAAACTGAGAAGTGGACTGCAACCTATTTTCAACAATTCTCTAAGCACAATCAAAGCCTACATATTTTGGATTTTAAGCTCTCTGTAGAGCTGACCACTCAATGTAGTTGGACAAGAAGTGGTTCAACCTTTAAGTGTGTAAGGGATTTTTAACCATTAGAGCAGTAAGGATGTGGAACTCCCTTATGCATTCGGTGGTTTAATTGGGTAATGTAGCAAATTTCAAAATAATTCTTAGATGGGCATCTTATTGAACACAGTATACAGGGATATGGGAAGTGGTAGAGACATGATACACATACACCGTCACCCACACACCCATAGGTTGAACTGGTTGGACTGGTGTCTTTATTCAATCTTCCCAACTATGTAACTATGTAGACTACAACAAGATAAATGGCTTCTTTTTTGAGCAATCAGGGAGATACAACATTTTCTAAGGTGACTAGGATGTATCTGTAAAGCATACTTATGTGTAACTGTAGTCTTCTTCACATGCCAAGAATGTAAAACCTGAGAAACACAGCTAATTGAATACGTCTAAGCTGGAAAATACGGCACGACCTACACCTGTAGAATTATTTATGTGTAGGAAAGGATGACTGGATCTGTCCTGAAAAGATTCAATTGCGGTTCAGCTGTCTGTATTTGTGCCAGATGTATATACAGGAAGGCAAGCCAAGAATGTGAATAAGCATTCCAGTCTGAACGGTATGCAAATCCTTCATTATAAAAGTTCCGTGTGACAAAGGTGAGAGTCTGTATATTTCAACTAGCAATAATGGGAGGAAGATAAGAGCATAAGTGGAGCATACAAATATTTAAAGCCCATACACATAGGCATCAAATGGGTTGCCTGCATTGTCACTGCCTGCTGAGCACTCCCTATCACCGAGGACAAAAGGAAATAATTGAACCACAACACAAAAACCAAAATGAAGGTCACAGCATATGTCAGCAAGGATGTTGCAGCCTTTATTTTCATGAATGCCTTCCATGAGCTTGCTCCCCCCCTCACTAAGGAGTCCTGGAAATTCAGGAGATTCAAACAGATGTACTGTGCAATCCTTTGTGCAGAAATGACTGGTATAAAATATATACCAGTCATTTCTGTTAATTAAATATGCTTTTAGGTACAGCTGGCAAATATACCTAAACCTTCTGCAAAACCCAGCACAACAGCATTTAAGCCTAGAGCACACCGGCCAAATGTCAGACCGCATTGGCCGGATCAATAGAAATCAGCCGACATCCAGCCCGTGTGCATGGCAGCCGGTCGGACAGAAGCTGGGTCATGACCAAAAAAGGATTACAGGGTGCCTTGGCGCGGCTCTGTGGCTCACGCATTCGCGTGCGGACAAAACCCCTGTTTTTAACGCATACTGTTAGACAGGTTCATTTGGTTGTTCTGCAGGCTGGTCGGTAAGGAGGCCTGTTTTTTTCCTGGGCATTCCCCATGTTTTGTTGTTATCTGTTTTAGCCTTCCAATGCCACTTACTGCGATTGCCAGCAATAGATGGGGGCGGTGGACACGTTTTTGTTTCACCTGTGGTGTTTATATTGGTCCAGCAGTGCACCAACACCTATGCAGCCATTGTGCTATATGCTGGGTGTTTGGTGTGCTCCTGTACCTTTAAGGAGGGGTGGCTCCCCTTCAGTCCACCTGCCCTTATCTATCCATTAGAATGTATGTGCCTTCACTGTGGGGACACTCATTGTTTAGTGTTAGGACCACAGATTACAGGGTGCCTTGGCATGGCTCTGTGGCTCACACATGCGTTTGCAAATGCATGCGGACAAAACCCCTGTTTTTAACGCATACTGTTAGACGGGTTAATTTGGTTGTTCTGCAGGCTGGTCGGTAAGGAGGCCTGTTTTTTCCTGGGCATTCCCCAGGTTTTGTTGTTACCAAAAAAGGTCTGCCAACCTGCTCCCGATCAGTGCTCTCAGCCAATGGCCGAGAGCCCTGACTGGAGTGTTCTGGTGGGGGGGGATCGTTGTACTTACATTGTATTGCTAGTACAGTGGCGCCAACCTGAGCTGTCAGGGGGTTGAACGAAAAATAAAACTAGTACTAGTGTGTACGAGGCTTTACAAGGGTGAGGTGGGTAAACTCTAGGAGATAACCAGGTTCTGCTCCAGTGGAGAAGAGGAGTGGGATTCTCTTCAATGAGCTGCTTCTCCCTTAATTGACCAGTGGTAGGCTGGAGTGGATCCTACACTAGGTTGTATTAGTCAGTAGGGTAGTCTCAATGAGTACATGGTGGCTATGCTGTCTAGGCAGGGGTTCCTGGATCCTAGGACTGGTTGAAAAGAAATACAAATATTTTGGCAGGTAAGACATTGTCTATAAATATTTTTCAACTGCATAATCAGTTCCCTGCCTGAAATTTAGCAATATTTTGTAACTTTTCTAACAGTTAGAATATTTAAAGAGGGGTCAAGGTGTTTTACACTTTTTAAGTAGCACTAATATTAGACGTATATTTTTACTTTCAATGTTGAGAACCACTCAAATCTTGTTGATGGTTGACCAGGCTATAGCTATGTACCTGTTGGCTACAGAGGTTTCCCATAAACTCTATTTTCTGCACAAGCTGCTAAAATTGGTAAAGAACTTTTTAGTTTAGCTACTCGCAACCATTTGCCTCTGGGGGATTAGCCTTGCCTAACTTCTATCAAAAATGTTTGGCTAGGCAATTGGTTCATGCTAATGATTGGCATTTATTGCAGAAAGATAAGGCTTCAGTCATGACGGAGGCCATGGAACTAGGCTCGTATGAAGCACTGCAGTCCTTGTTATATTGAGCCTGTACTGCCCCATATCGCCTTACTCGTACTATGAAGGCCACCATTAGGGCTTTGGACAAGACCCAAGTGCTTCCTCTAGCCTCCACTAACCCTTGGTTTCCTCATACCCCATTTTTGAATAATCTGAATTTCGGCCACCTCCTCCAGCTCCCAGAACCTGGTCTCTGGGTTTCTAAAACTATTAAGAGCCTTAATGATTTATTTTTTAGCTAATTTCCCCCTTTTGACAAATTAAAAGCCTGTTACACCTTACCAAACTAGTATTTTTTTTTAGCTACCTGCAGCTTAACCAGTTTGCCTTCGTCTCCTTTCGCTTAGTGTCCACGGGTCTAGAGACCATACTGCAAGAGAAGGGGCTGTCTAGGGCCCACTCAGTAATATATAAGGCTTTGCAATCTCCATCCTCCTGTGGATTCCTTATTTGAAGGGAAACGTGGACACTGGACTTGCCTATTTTGGACAATGATGACTGGGATGACATATGGGAATACCCACTTAATCATTCAATCTCTGCCAGGGATCAATTGGTACAATTTAAAATTGTGCATAGAAATAAGCTTATTCCTGTCAGGCTTAGCAAATATTCCACCGATCAGGCTGATTTGTGTTGGTGAGGCTCCTGCCCGGATGCAGATATTTCGGACATGTCCTGAATAGGGCCCTATTGGTTCCAGGTCCTTCAATTTATTTCCGCTTTGACAACAATTCCAGTGCCCCATGACATGCTGTACTGCCTCTTGAGCCTTGTGGAGCCCTTAGCCCCAATAACATAATCTAGAACAGTTCTTAACCTCAGTCCTCAAGTACCCCTAGCGGGCCATATTTTGGGAACTTCCCTTACATAAAATAGCTCTTATCAAAACCATGTCATTGATAATGATTTTTTTTTTTTTTTTTTCCCCTTACTTCAGGTTCCACCTCCTAGAGTTTCTTTAGAGCGCTCAGCTTTCGTTTTTGCCAGCCCACATAGTGTCTCTATTTGGTTTTACATCATTAGTAAAGGGGGACTTTTAATTTGTTTTGTGCTCATTTTAGTTTCTTGATATTATTTCTTGTTTTTTAATTTTTATTGATAATGATTTAAAGCAGCTGTACAAAGTAAAGGAAAACCTGAAAACATGGACCGTTGGGGGTACTTGAGGACTGAGGTTAAGAACCCCTGATCTAGAACATTACTTGGAGTGTTGTTATTGTATGCTTGGAAAATTATTGTACAGAAATGGAAATCTCTGTGCTTTCTACTCTAAGTGATAAAAAAATCTTTGTCAAATTCAGTTCTCCCATTGTATAAGACTACCTACAACAGCAGAGGGTGTCCAGTTAAATTTGATCAAGCCTGGTGAGTGTGGGTAGAGAGCCCTGGTACTGCCATGTGATGTAATGCCAGTTTGCTGTTGTGAGGCTTCTAATGCTTTATGATTATATTTTAATTTGATGTACTATAGCTCTGGGACTCTGATCGTGTCTTGACATGTACTTCTGTCGCTCTCCTGTTTCAGTAAGCGATTCTGATTGGATGGTTTGTTTGTTTGTTTGTTATGCCTATTGAAGCACACTCTTTGTTTTGTTTTTTGTTTTTCCTTTTTTTTCTGTGTTGATTTTTATGTTTATGTCTTTAAAAGAGAAGTATGTTTTTTTGTTTGTTTTTTTGCTATTCATACTTACCTCGGTGGATGGAGCATCAGGCTGAGAACCGAGCCACCAAACACCGCCGATGGCTCAGTTCTCACTCCTCCCCGAGCAGAGCCATACTGACTGTCAGTCAGAATGGCCCTTTGGAGCGCTGTGCATTGGAGGGGCGGGGAGAGGCTGTCTCAGCGTCTCGCTGAGACTGCCATCAATCAGGGCAGATGGCGGATCCCGACTTGGAAGTCATGATGGCGTGCTGCCCCAACTGAAGGCAGTGACATCAGCGGAGAGCGGACTTCAGACCGCTCTTCTCTGAAAATGGGTCACAGGAGTGCAAAACCAATTGCACTCCTGTGACCCAGAGGAGAAGCCCAGCCTAAAAAGCTCAGGCTGGACTTCTCCTTTAAGTGCTGTAGCACTGCATAGTTGTTTACCATTACAAAACGCATAAAAAAATGTTATCCAAAAAAAAAAAAAAAGACTTGTGGAAAGGTGATTTGATTTTAATCACATCTGCAATTACTTGATGTATGGATGTCTAGACATGTCACCAAGAGAAAGCCGAGTTATTAATATTAATATACAGGATTTATATAGCGCCAAGAGTTTATGCAGCGTTTTACAATGTAAAAGGGTGACAATACAGTCAAAATATAATAAAATACAAGAGGGTTGAGAGGACCCTGCTCAGAAGAACTTACAATCTAACAGGGTGGGGCAAGTGATACATAAGGTTGTAACTATGGGGAATGAGCTGATGGAAGTGATAGGACATAAGTTGGAGGCGTGATAGGCTTCCCTGAAGAGATGCGTTTTTAGGGATCACCCGAAGGCAGCCAGAGTAGGAGATAGCCGGACAGATTGAAGTAGAGTTCCAGAGGATGGGAGAGACTCTAGAGAAGTCCTGGAGATGAGCATGGGAGGAGGAGACAAGGGAGCTTGAGAGCAGAAGGTCTTGAGAGGAGCGGTTAGGACAGTTTGGGTGATATTTGGACATAAGATTGGTGATGTAGCTTGGAAAAGATTGGTGATGTAGCTTGGAGTTTTGACACATCAGGAAGTTGAATTAAAGTGGAATTCCAGGCACCACATAACTAATCTTAAAAATGTTCCCTCCCGCCTAACATCTAATATGACTAACCTGTGCAGAAAAGATCTCTATACTTACTTATTTACAGACTGTAGCGTTCCGATCCCCTGTGTCAATCAGCGTGACTACAAGGGAGAGGAGAGAGCACCAACAACAAATGGGCCAGCACCAGCCAGGTTTTTACCCTATGCAGACACCTAAATCTGGCCATACATGGATAAAAATTTGTCCGGTTTGGCAGGGACTGACAGACTTTTGATGGTGGTGGTTATATCAATCTATTGACTTATTTATGTACAACCAGCTTGTTGGGTTTTTCACCCAAAAAAATTAGTACCACCAGCAAAACTAATCATTGTATTCTGCCGGAGGGAAAGGCTCACTGCTAGCAGGACACCTATTGGTTGAAGGAAAAAGAAATGTTTAATGTTTGGCCTGCCTTGTTCATTCCTAGGGGAACAGATGCAACTTTCAGGGAAATTTATTCTTTCGGTTGCCCCGACATGGTCATTTCCTGATCTTACCATCAGAAGACAATCAATTTTTTGCAACACCTTACACATTCAGAAATACTGCTTTACAACACTCTACAAAAAGCGCGACAACCTTGTCACTCCAACAAAGTGCTGACTGAGCAGTTTATAAGGAGAATTTATGTTTAGTTCTTGCCTGACTACATAAAAACAATTGCGATTTCAGATTTCTCCTAATGTAATTAAACTGTTACAACCTTTGTAATGCATAACCACAGGAATGTGCCTGAATCCGCTGATCTAGCACACTCAAGTCCAAATGTGATACTATGAAAATAAACAAACTTTTTACTTACAAGACCGAAACATTATTTGTCCTTCATTGTGAACAAACCATGCAAACCCAATAAAAACAAAGCAGCTATAACATCTGGAATAAAACAAACAATGTTTTTTTGAAACAATAATATTGTGGTGTTCAACATTTAGGGCCAGATTCACAAAAGAGATACGACGGCGTATCTCCTGATACGCCGTCGTATCTCCTGATACGCCGTCGTATCTCTGTGTTACGGCCGTCCTAACTATGCGACTGATTCATAGAATCAGTTACGCATAGCTAGCCCTAAGATCCGACAGGTGTAATTGAATTACACTGTTGGATCTTAACCACTTGACCACTGGGCACGAAAACCCCCTTAATCACCAGACCAATTTTCAGCTTTCGGTGCTCTCACAATTTGAATGACAATTACTCAGTCATACAACATTGTACCCATCTGAAATTTTTGTCCTTTTTTTCCCACAAATAGAGCTTTCTTTTGGTGGTATTTGATCACCTCTGCGGTTTTTATTTTTTGCGCTATAAAAGAAAAAAGACTGAAAATTCTGTAAAAAAAAAAAAAAAAAATCTAGTTTCTGTCATATTAGCAGGTTATTTCTCACACACAGCATATGCATACTACAAATTACACCCCAAAACACATTCTGCTATTCCTCCCGAGTATAGCGATACCACATGTTTGCGACTTTTACACAGCGTGGCCACATAGAGAGGCCCAACATGCAGGGAGCACCATCAGGCGTTCTGGAGCACCCAGGCCAATTCTGACATTTCTCTCCTACATGTAAAAATCATCATTTATTTGCTAAAAAAATTACATAGAAACCCAAAACATTATATATGCTTTTTTTTCAAAGACCCTAGAGAATACAATGGCGGTTGTTGCAACTTTTTATCTTGCACGGTATTTTCGCAGCAATTTTTTGAACGCGTGTTTTTAAAAAAAAAAACAGTTTTGTGCTTAAAAAAAAAAAAAAAAACAGTAAAGTTAGCCCAATGTTTTTGCATAATATGAAAGATGAAGTTACGCCGAGTAAATAGATACCCAACATGTCACCCTTCAAAATTGCACACGCTCGTGAAATTGCGCCAAACGTTGCTACTTAAAAATCCCCATAGGCGACGTATTGCAAGGTATTGGAGTATTGAGGGTATTGCGGAGTATTGGGGGGGTATTGCAGAGTATGGGGGGGTATTGCAGATTATGGGGGGGGGTATTGCAGAGTATGGGGGGGGGTATTGCAGAGTATGGGGGGGTATTGCAGAGTATGGGGGGGGTATTGCAGAGTATGGGGGGGGTATTGCAGAGTATGGGGGGGGTATTGCAGAGTATGGGGGGGGGTATTGCAGAGTATGGGGGGGGGTATTGCAGAGTATGGGGGGGGGTATTGCAGAGTATGGGGGGGGGGGTATTGCAGAGTATGGGGGGGTGGGTATTGCAGAGTATGGGTGGGTGGGTATTGCAGAGTATGGGTGGGTGGGTATTGCAGAGTAAAATAAAAAAAATGATGAGTGCAATACTCTGCAATACCCCACCCCATACTCTGCAATACCCCACCCCATACTCTGCAATACCCCACCCCATACTCTGCAATACCCACCCCCCCAGGGTGGGTATTGCAGAGTATGGGGTGGGGTATTGCAGAGTATGGGGTGGGGTATTGCACTCATCATTATTTTTTTTTTACTGCAGAGTATTGCGCAGGGATGGCTGGATCTGTGACTGCAATTGTCACAGATCCAGCCCACAGTGCGGCGGCTGCTGCTGCCGCCCGATCCCCCCCCCTCCCTCTCCTCTCACACTGTACCGAACGGTACAGAGAGGAGAGGGAGGAACCGGCGTCATTACATGACGCCGGTTTGTTTACAAGTGATCGCGCCGTCATTGGACGGCGCGATCACGTGGTAAGGAGCCGCTTCCATTGGCTCCTTACCGCGAGTGCTGTTGCTGCGGGTCCCGTAGACCCGGCGAGCACCGGCGATCGCGTGTGCGCGCCCGCTCGGGCGCGCACAACGCAGTCTCTGGGAGGACGTACATTGACGCCCTCCTAGAGTACAGGAACCGCTCTGTAGCCGTATTTTGGCTATAGGGCGGTTACCAACTGGTTAAGGATGCAATTCTAGGCCGGCCGCTAGGTGGCGAGGCCATTGCGGTCGGCGTAGAATATGCAAATGACTAGTTACGGCGATTCCCGAACATCTGCGCTGCCCGTCGATCTAACTTTACGTCGTTTCCGTCAAGTTACGCCGCGTAAAATTAGGGCTGAGCCCTAGTTGTTCTAAGCCATGTTAAGTATGGCCGTCGTTCCCGCGTCAAAATTTAAAAAACCACGTCGTTTGCGTAAGTCGTCCGTGAATGGCGCTGGACTCCATTTACGTTAAAGTCTAAACAAATGACGTCCGTGCGACGTCATTTAGCGCAATGCACGTCGGAAAATTTACCCGACGGAGCATGCGCAGTACGTTCGGGGCGGGAACGCGCCTAATTTAAATGGTGCCCGCCCCATTTGAATTGGGCGGGCTTGCACCGAGCGCATTTACGTTACACCGCCGCAAGTTTACAGGTAAGAGTTTTAAAGCCCAACACCAGTCAAAAGTATGTTTGGGTTTTAGATAGAGCAGTGGGGGTTAGAACCTCTGTCAGGTTTTGATTGTTGTCCCTGTTGGGGAGATTCACTTTTTCTATTTGTATGGTGACTATTTTTGGTTTAGTTTAGGTTACTGGTAGCTATTAAAGGATAAGTTCACCTTTTGTAACATGTTACATGTGAGGCCTCGTACACACAACCGTTTTCCTCGACAAAATCCATCAAGAAACTTGGTGGCAGAGCTTTTTTTGCCGAGGAAAACGGCCGTGTGTATGTTTTTCTTCGAGAAAACTGTCATGGATCTCGACGAGAAAAAAAGAGAACACATTCTCTTTTTCCTCGTCGGGAGTCTCAATTTATTGTGTATGCTTAGAAACTTGCGCATGCTCAGAATAAAGTATAAGAAGGGAGCGCACCTTCGGTAAAAGTAGCGTTCGTAATGGAGATTGCACATTCGTCACGCTGTAACAGACTGAAAAGCGCGAATCGTCTCTCACCAAACTTTTACTTAACACACAGTAACATGAGATTAGCAAAAGCAGCCCCAAGGGTGGCACCAATGGAATGGAACTTCCCCTTTATAGTGCCGTCGTACGTGTTGTACGTCACCGCGTTTGAGAACGACGAGATTTTGTCTTGACAGTGTGTAGGCAAAGAAAGCTTGACAAGATTCTCGTCAAGCCTGACAAGGAACTCGTCGAGGAAAACGATGTTTCTTTTACGACGAGTTTCTCGGTTGTGTGTACGAGGCCTGAGACAAAAAACGTAATTCAAAGACCCTTCCTACTACTTAAATGGCTTCCCAGAAGTATGGGATTAAAAAAAAACACACATATATAGGGCCGAAACTACGAATTGATTAATCGACAACTAATCGATTATAAAATTAATCGATTACCATTTTACCATAATAGATTAATCGGCTAGTAACATAGTTACATACTGTAAATATTACTTTCACTGTCTCACAGTAAAAAACGAACCCCTTACAGTAGCGATTATTTGCTCTTTGTACTCATTTTTGTTTTTTAACCCCATTATGTTACTAAACATCTCAGGCCTGGGTGTTTTTTGGTGCTTTTTGTAGAAACACACTACAGTTCATTTACATGGTTTCCTATGGGACACGTTCACATCCATGATTTTTTGCTGAGTATTTGGAAAGGGCAAGGACTTTTTTTTAACGCAAAAATCAGAGCCACTAGAGGCCGATCTGCTAATATCCTAAAGATTTACTGCTGGGCTTCAGCAAAATGGCAGCCTCTGGCAAGGAAAAACAGGAGCAATGCTAGAGGCTATTTACAGCATACTGTACACTCATTTTGGTAGCATAATTATTAATGTGGGATGCATGTTCCTTGCTAATGAACATTATTTTTTTATCAAGTTTTTAAATTCTTTAAAATGAATAGAGAGGGAGTGTTTGAATAACCTATCAATCAATATAAGAAAATTAGACACATATTTTATCTGTCCACCTGTCAGGTCCACCTGTCAGTTTTTTAGGCGGACCTGAACGGGTTCTCCGTGCAAGTCTATGGAGTCAAGGATGTCAGCGGTGACATGCCCACTGATACTCGACCCGCTCCGATCCACCAAAGTGTGACAGAGAAAAACCCTATTTTTCATCCATCTGGTGTATCAGATCGGATGACAACGGACTCTACGGTCCGTCGTCATCCAATCCCTCATAGGGGAGAGCGGCGCTCTGACAGGTCGTTTTTTTTTCTGACGTAGGCCACCAGGTTTTCCTCAACCCTCCCCAATTGTTAAGGCTTTGGACCGGCATGCAGAATATGATAACAGCATTTACAGCCCATTTGTACATACTAAGGCCAATTTAGACAGGAGCCTATTTACCGACAAGCATGTCTTTGGAGTTGGGTAGGAAACTGAAGTACCTGAAGGAAACCCAATCAAGCCGTTTAACAAGGAAGATGAATAAGGATGATATGGAGTGACATCAACACCACACCTCATGCAATCAGAGAATGCTTTGCATTCAGTGGCCCAAATTCACGTAGATCGGCGCATCTTTGAGCGGGCGTAATGTATCCTATTTACGTTACGCCTCCGCAACTTAGACAGGCAAGTGCAGTATTCTCAAAGCACTTGCTCCGTAAGTTGCGGCGGCGTAGCGTAAATAGGCCGGCGTAAGCCCGCCTAATTCAAATGTGGAACAGGGGGGCGTGTTTTATGTAAATGTTATGTGACCTGACGTGATTGACGTTTTTAACGAACGGCGCATGCGCCGTCCGTGGACATATGCCAGTGTGCATTGTTCCAAATACGCCGCAAGGACGTATTGGTTTTGACGTGAACGTAAATTACGTCCAGCCCCATTCACGGACGACTTACGCAAACGACGTAAAATTTAAAAAATTTGACGCGGGAACGACGGCCATACTTAACACTGGTACGCCGCATGTACGCCTCATATAGCAGGGATACCTTTATGCCGGGAAAAGCCTAACGTAAACGGCGTATCTGTACTGCATCGGCCGGGCGTACGTTCGTGAATTCGCGTATCTAGCTGATTTACATATTTCTAGGCATAAATCAGCATACACGCCCCTAGCGGCCAGCGTAAATATGCAGTTAGGATCCAACGGCGTAAGAGACTTACGCCGGTCGGATCTAATACAAATCTATGCGTAACTGATTCTAAGAATCAGACGCATAGATACGACGGCTCAGACTCAGAGATACGACGGCGTATCTAGAGATACGCCGTCGTATCTCCTTTGAGAATCTGGGCCATTGTGTTTATGCAAAGCAATCTCTGAATGGAGTCTGTGCCAGGCAGGATGCCCCCATGTTCACAACACCGCAGGGCAGCTTCTCAGGACCTGGAAGCTAGTGGAGATCGCTGTAGTAGTAGTGTCTGCCACAGTGATGTCCAGGACCTGGGTGCATCGGTCAAGTATGGTATATACATGGTTATATTGGTCAAAGCTGGACCAACGTAACTATGTAAAAAAATCCATACCTGGAATTCTTCTTTAAATCTTTCTGTATGATAAAGCCTGAAATCTGTCCTGTACTGCCAAGCAATTTTCCAAGACCAGATGTGAAACCATTTTTCTAATTTGTTTGGTCACAGAAGATAAATTCTGTAGTGAAAAACAAAGGCATGGATCCCAATGACTGCAGAGAAAATTCTAGGAACGATCACAGCTCAAAAAAAGAATAAAAAAGAACCTACAAATTCACAACTTCCCCCACACTGTACACCATATGTTATACTGAAAGACATGATTCCCGGCTTACTGCAACAACTGAGACATGTATATCAACTCTACGATTGATTTCCAATAAAGAACACACATTTACCGATAGCCCTGTATTTTGATTAACTTTAAATTTTCCTTCCAACCAAAAAAAAGTCATCTAGAGTCAAGCGTAACAAATGGCTCTGCGGGTGAGCCAGCCAAACTGAGCAATCTACTTTTCCAACAATATACAATAATAGGCAAACATTACTTAGTACTTTTATATTACATGAGTAGACCTAGATTCTGATGTCGTTTTTTGTTGAGTTCATGCATGTTAAGTACCGTATAAGCCGAGTTTTTCAGCAAATTTTTTGGTGCTGAAAATGCCCCCCTGGACGCCAAACTTGGCACACACATAGCCCAATTTCTTCTCTACAAGTGTGCAACGTTTGTTGTCTGGGGAACCTACGGCTGGGGCGCACAGATTTTTCAAAGTTGGGCACCCCTTCCATAGACTCCCATGTTAAACATCAGTCTAGTCATGGACACAGTGAGACATGGGCACAGTGAGGCATGGGCACAGTGAGGCATGGGCACAATGAGGCATGGGCACAATGAGGCATGGGCACAGTGAGGCATGGACACAGTGAGGCATGGACACAGTGAGGCATGGACACAGTGAGGCATGGACACAGTGAGGCATGAACACAGTGAGGCGTGGACACAGTAAGACATGGACACAGTGAGGCATGCACATGGACACAGTGAGGCATGGACACAGTGAGGCATGCACATGGACACAGTGAGGCATGGACACAGTGAGACATGCACATGGACACAGTGAGGCAAAGTGAGGCACAGTGAGGCATGCAGATGGACACCCTAGGCTTATACTCGAGTCAATAAGTTTTCCCATTTTTTTTGTGGTAAAATTAGGTGCCTCGGTTTAATATTTGGCTCGGTTTATACTTGAGTATATACGGTAATGTGTGACATTTTCAAGTGTTCATTACCTTCCACATAGCTCACAATACTCCATCAGAGAATGCCTTCATCCAGGGACAGCATCGACTTTCTGGACTGAGATGCTGGCCGAACTGCGTTCATAAATGTCCAACACTGATCAGTCCCTGTTGCAGCCTTCTGGCAAAAATTTGATGACTGGGGGAGAAGAGATTGAGGAAATGTTTCCTCCTGTCTGCAGCAGACTGGTGACATCATCTCACTAAGGCACTGGACTGGAGCTCAAAGTTTGCTTTTTAAAGCGGAGCTCCACCCTAAAGTGGAACTCACGCTGATCGGAACCCTCCCCCCCTCCGGTGTCACATTTGACACCTTTCAGGGGGAAGGGGGGTGCAGATACCTGATACTTGCACCCACTTCCGGCCACACAGTTTCGGGTTTACTGCGGGCAGAACGTCACCTCCCGTCCTCCCCCCGTTGTGCTCTGGGAACACTCGGCTCCCAGAGCACAGGGGGAGGCAATCAGCGGCGCAGCGCAAATCGCGCATTCGCCGTAGGGAACTGGGTAGTGAAGCCGGAGCGCTTCACTTCCTGGTTCCCTCACTGAGGATGGCGGGGGGAGCAGCAGAGTGACGAGCGATCGCTCGTCCTCTGCTGCGGACGGCGCTGGACTCCAGGACAGGTAAGTGTCCTAATATTAAAAGTCAGCAGCTGCAGTATTGATAGCTGCTGGCTTTTAATTATTTTTTTTCGTGGCACATCCGCTTTAATGATAAAATGTGGAGCTGTTTTTGAAACATTATACTGTTGTCGCATATAATGACATATTGGCAATGCATTAAAGTGGTTGTAAACCTAGTTACACCACTTTTTCTATAATAAGGCTTACCTGTAGGTACTAGAAATATCTCCTAAACCTACACGGTTTAGGAGATATTTACCATATACGCTTGCGCCAACGTCATTGGCAGATTTTTGCGCACTGAAGAGGGCCCGTGCCATGACCGGCAGCTCCCGCGCATGATGTCATGCGACTCCAGCCGGTCACAGAGCCAGGGTCCACGGCAGGTACCTGTGATGCATACTAGCCTATAATGCTTTTAATTTGCAGCGTAAAAAAAAAGGAAGTAAAACCCATCAGGGTTTACTTCCATTTTAATGTAGACTTGTAAAATGACTAAAAGGCCCATGTTAAAGCAGGAATAAACTCCTAAATGTTCAATAAATGCTGACAGGTGGGGCTTTTATAACATAGGAGTCCCTAGTGGTCTTTTTATCACATACAGTGCCTTGAAAAAGTATTCATATCCCTTGAAATTTTCCACATTTTGGAATGTTACAACTAAAAACGTAAATGTATTTTATTGGGATTTTATGTGATAGACCGACACAAAGTGGCACATAATTGTGAAGTGGAAGGAAAATGATAAATGGTTTTTAAAATCTTTTACAAATAAATATGTGAAAAGAGTAGCATGCATTTATATTCAGCCCCCCGGAGTCAATACTTTGTAGAACCCCCTTTCACTGCAATTACAGCTGCAAGTCTTTTTGGAGATGTCTCTACCAGCTTTGTACATCTACAGAGTGACATTTTTGCACATTCTTTGCAAAATAGCTCAAGCTCTGTCAGATTGGATGGAGAGCGTCTGTGAACAGCAATTTTCAAGTCTTGCCACAGATTCTCAATTGAATTTAGGTCTGGACTTTGGGGTCATTCTAACACATTAATATGCTTTGATCTAAACCATTCCATTGTAGCTCTGGCTGTATGTTTAGGGTTGTTGTCCTGCTGGAAGGTGAACCTCCACCCCAGTCTTAAGTCTTTTGCAGACTCTAACAGGTTTTCTTCTAAAATTGCCCTGTATATGGTTCCATCCATCTTCTCATCAACTTTGACCAGCTTCCCTGTCCCTGCTGAAGAAAAGCAACCCAACAACATGATGCTCCAACCACCATGTTTCACGGTGGGGATGGTGTGTTCATGGTGATGTGCAGTGTTAGTTTTCCGCCACACATAGCGTTTTGCTTTTAGGCCAAAAATAAAATTTTGGTCTCATCTGACCAGAGCACCTTCTTGTTTGCTGTGTCCCCCACATGGCTTCTCACAATCTGCAAATGGGACTTCCTATGGTTTTCTTTCAACAATAACTTTCTTCTTGCCACTCTTCCATAAAGGCCAGATTTGTGGAGTGCATGACTAATAGTTGTCCTGTGGACAGATTCTCCCACCTGAGCTGTGGATCTCTGCAGCTCCTCTAGAGTTACCATGAGCCTCTCGGCTGCTTCCCTGATTAATACTCTCCTTGCCCGGCCTGTTAGTTTCGGTGGACGGCCATGTCTTGGTAGGTTTGCAGTTGTGCCATACTCTTTCCATTTTTGGATGATGGATTGAACAGTGCCCCGTGAGATGTTCAAAGCTTGAGATATAACCTAATCCTACTTTAAACTTCTCAACTTTATCCCTCACCTGTCTGTTGTGCCTTGGCCTTTATGATGGTATTTGTTCACTAAGATTCTCTGAGGGCCTCACAGAACAGCTGCATTAATACTGAGATTATTACTCTATTTACTAATTAGGTGACTTCTGAAGGCAATAGGTTCCACTAGATTTTAGCTATGGGTATCAGAGTAAAGGGGGCTTTGTAAAAAAAAAATTGAAAACGATTTCTCATATTCCTTTCACTTCACAATTATGTGTTGGTCTATCACATAAAATCCCAATAAAATCCATTTACGTTTTTTGTTGTAACATGGCAAAATGTGGAAAATTTCAAGGGGTAAGAATACTTTCTCAAGGCACTATATGTTTCGCCTGCCTGTAAGAGGTAATATACACTGGGCCGTGCATGCGTAGCTCAGAGTACATTTACCACTCTGTGCCATGGTGAAGTGACAATTGTGCGTATGCACAGGAGTGGCATCACCATAGGCCAGCAATTCAGGCAGCCGAACAGAACAAACCCAGCAGGAAGATCAGGCAAAGATGAAAGCAGCTGGGAACAGAGCAAACCCAGAAGAAAGACCAAGTGAAAATGGAAGCACCTGGGACCAGCTGGAGACCTGACACCATAATGCTGAAGGGCTTCGTTAGACTGGTAAGTCGGCCATAATGTGCTAATATGTGCAATGTGCCAATGAAAAAAAAATAGCAGAGTTTATTTCTGCTTTAAAAGAGAAGTATGGCTTTCCAAAAACAACATTTATAGTCAATTAGGTGGATGCAACATCAATCAGATGTTCAATCTGTCCCCCGCCGGCTCTGTAGTGAGAACTGAGCAATCAAAGACCACTGATCGTTCTGTTCTCCCCCTCTGCTCTGAGCAGAGAGCAAAGACTGTCAGTCTCCAGCTCTGTGCTCTCCTCTCCAGCATTCACTGAAGCACTGGACTGTGGAGGGGTGTAGGAGGGGCTGGCTCAGGCTCTTGGCGGCTCGCTGAGAGGCTGAGCCAGAAGCCAATCCAGGCTTCTTTGTGGATACCGACCATATGGTTTTCATTGCCTGGACAGGCTCTGTGATGTCAGCCGACAGCGGGCTTCAGCCTGCTGTCAGCTGAAAACAGGCCACAGGAGTGCAAAACTAACTGCATTCCTGTTATCTATAGGAGAAGTATAGCCAAAAGAGATTTGGCTATACTTCTCCTTTAAGCAGAAACAACTCTGCAGCAAAGTTTCCAATTCTAGCCGGATATCTTGATCATATTGGGCTCATTCCCACCAAATGTAGTTAAATATGTACGCAATTCTACATGCAATGGAACATGAGTTACCATGTGCTTTGAGATACACTGATAGGAACATACAGTACAGTATGATGACAGCACACCATGGATCCACAATCAATATTCTAAACATTTATTTAAAGCGATCATATTACAAGTGTAGGCAGGCCCGGATTTCCCACAAGGCCACTGAGGCCAGGCCTTGGGGCGGCAGGGCGCAAAAGGGGTGGCAGTGGCATGGAGTCCCCCGACGCCCGGAACATACAGTTTAAGGCGGTAAGTTATGGGGGAATCCGCTCGCTCGTTAACAACTGATTTCGGCGATGTCGCCAAAATCACTTGTAAAATGTGTGCTCCCGTCTGTCCTCCCCTCTCCCCCCACCCCACATACCTCTCTTTGCTGGCTCTGTCTTCAGAACTCCACCCTCTCCTGTCCCTGCTGCCGATGTACACAGTGAGAGGGGAGAGCTGTGCTCTTCCCATCTCAGCTGTGACAGGAGTTCTAGCACAGTGCTAGGACTCCTATTTTGGAGGTGACAGGGTCAATAAAGAGAACATGTCACCTCCAATTGCTATCACACATGGAATTGTTTAAGTTAATTGAACAAAATTGATAAAAAAATAAATAAGAAATAATAATTAAATAATAAATAAAATAAAAAAGTAAAGAATAAGAACAATTATAAGGAAAATAATAAGAAAATTATACAAAAATTTAAAAAAGTAAGCGACAAGCTACAAATAATAATAAAAAAAAGTGATAAAAAGTAAAAAAACAAAACATATTTTAACTAACAGTGCCGCCCATTCTCCGTTGATTTGGGGGGGGGGGGTCGGTTGGCAGGGAGGGGGTGCATTGCGGAACCTGGCCTTGGGGTGGCAGGGAGAGCAAATCTGGCCCTGAGTGTAGGTGCAACATTTTGAGGCCACAGAGGACCTCTTGTCAGGCATGTGGTTAATCCACCGACAGTTGCTGAAGCACCAACTCATTACAGACCCTGCCCAGGAAAGTGGCCAAATGGAATATATAATTGACATGCACAGAGATATATTTTTGAGGATCCACGTTCAACTGACTTGAATAGGAAAGTGCAGGTTTGTGCACCTAAACTGCAGTTTGCATGATATCTTCATAACTCACTTTCCATGCTGGTGAGAAGAGGCCCCACTGACAGATACAATCATTTTTTGAAACATCTAAGTTCATTGAAGGAGAAATATTTAAAATGTAACAATCGGTGGCACAGTGCGATCCCTGAGCCATCAGACGAGTACAATGAAAAAAGCTACACAGAGCATTTTATTAGATACTTTGATAAATTCAGGGTTATTTATTTTAGTTATTTATTTTAGCTCTGTGGTCCAGTCAGTAGTGGTACTGAAAGAAGTCTTCCGAGATCACACTATGGATGGGTCACTTTTCATATATTTAGCATTATGGGGAGCACAGACAGATCACTTAGGCCGGGGACACACTGGCATGTTTACCTTATAAAGCGGGGGTTCACCCTAAAAAAAAATTCTAACATTGCATGGAGCCGACCTATGAGACCGACAGTATGCTGTTGTTTTTTTTTTTTTTTGCGTACATACCATTTTAGGGCTATTTTCACCCCCGGCTTCCCCGCGGGAGTGGGCGTTCCTAATCACAGGCTGTGATTGACGTGCTTCCGACCGGCGCATACTGCGCGTCACGAGTTGCCGAACGTCGGTGCGCAGGCGCCGTATAGAGCCGCACCGACGTTCGGCTTCTTTCGGCAACTTGTGATGCGCAGTATGCGCCGGTCGGAAGCACGTCAATCACAGCCTGTGATTAGGAACGCCCACTCCCGTGGGGAAGTCGGGGGTGAAAATAGCCCTAAAATGGTATGTACGCAAAAAGGCTCCATGCAATGTTAGAATTTTTTTTTAGGGTGAACCCCTGCTTTAAACACTAAGCAGAAGAAGTTGACAAAACTCTTAAAGGGGAGTTCCAGCCAATATTTATGTTTATTAAAAGTCAGCAGCTACAAAAAGTGTAGCTGCTGGCTTTTAATAAACAGACAGTTACCTGCTCCAGCGTTCCAGCGATGCGCCGGCCGGGGCTCCGCTCCTCTCCCCCCCTCCCCGGCCGGCGTCTTCATTGTCACTGTGGGCACCCGGCCGTGACAGCTTTCGGCTTCATGGCCGGGCACCCACTGCGCATGCACGTGCGGCACTGCGCATGCGCGCGCGGCACAGCGCTGCGCTGTTTCATTGGACAGGCGATCGCCTAAGACCTGTCACGTGTCCTAGGCGATCGCCTACAGGGAGGGGCTGCCAAAAGGCGATTAAGCTTAATCGCCTTTGCAGCCCCTCGGCGGAAGGAGGAAGTGGGACAGGAAGTCCCCTTCTCCTGAAGCCCCCACTCCCCCCCCCCAAAAAAATGACATGCCAAATGTGGCATGTAAGGGGGTGAGGAGTGGGATAAGCAGATGTTCCATTTTTGGGTGGAACTCCGATTTAAGCCCTGTACACACGATCGGTTTGTCCGATGAAAACAGACCGATGGACCGTTTTCATCGGACAAACCGATCATGTGTGGGCCCCATCAGTTTGTTTTCCATCAGTGAAAAAAAATAGAACATGTTTTAAAATGTTCCTATGGATAAAAAAACAATAGAAAAAAATTATCGTCTGTGTGGAAGTCCATCGGTCAAAAATCCACGCATGCTCAGAATCAAGTCGACGCATGCTCCGAAGCATTGAACTTCATTTTTCTCAGCACGTCGTAGTGTTTTACGTCACCGCGTTGGACACGGTCGGATTTTTGACCGATGGGGTGTAGGCAAGACTGATAAAAGTCAGCTTCATCAGATATCCAACGAAAAAATCCATTGGGTTAGATTCCATCAGATATCCGATCGTGTGTACAGGGCAACAGAGCCGGTTCACACTGGGGAAGCACGACTTGCCGAGCGACTCGGCAAGGCGATCTGCCCATGACTTCAAAGGCGACTTGCAAAATTACTTCTGTATTGAAGTCAATGCAAGTAGCCCTGAAGTCGTCCCAAAGTAGTACAGGAACCTTTTTCTAAGTCCTATTAGAACGGTTCCATAGTACAGAGCGGAGCACGACTTGTCAGGCGACTAAGTCGCCTGACGAGTCGCCCCTTTGTGAACCGGCTCTTAAGGTTTGACCTCATATTATATGGTTTTGGTATATCTGAAGACAAAAATCTGCAGAAAATCTAATAGTGTGTATGGGGCTTAAGGGAGGGTTATAACCTCTGTCAGATTTTTGTTCGCCATCTGTGCCCCATATGGGAGATCTCCCTTCACTTCCTGTCCCATAGCCAAACAGGAAGTAAGAGGAAATCAATGCAAATTAACGGAATCCCTTTCACTTTCAGTGATAATGGTAAATATGACAAATTAAGAGGGTGAATCTCCTTAACGGGGGCACAGACAGCAATAAAAACTGACTGATGTTCTAATCCCTCTCCATTCTATCCAAACGTTTTGCCTTTGGTTATACTTTAAATTGACCCTATTTCTAGGAAACTTACAGTCAGATAGATTCACCTTGCAGAAGATGATTATGTAAACGCACCTGTCTGGTAGGTGGCCACTTCAGCCCTCACTCTACTTATGAGCTACGGCCACCACTGCAATCAGACACTTCAGAGCTCTTCAAATTCCTTGTACCCCACTGCATGCTGTGGTACCTACCACTGGTCCCTACGTTACCACAGGGCAAAGTAGTAGTAAAGTGCCCAGTGGACGGTACCTCAGCTCATATCAGGGAACATGATATTCTAAAAACCTGAAAGTGTTGGATAGCAGGTCGGGTCATATCTTTTAATGCTGTGTGAGGAATCATGTGTCCAGGTTTCAAACTGCCTGAAACACGGACACATTATTCAGACCGGACTATGGATTCCAGATACATCTGGATGAGAGGTGCTGACTGCCAAGGAGTAAGTGAGCTCATCATCCATCCCTGTTTGTGACTGAAGTCTCCCCCCTTCTCTCTCCTGCCTCTGAGTGGGTGCACTAAGGTAATTCAGGGTTCTCAGAGCACCCCTTACATCAGAGTTCCCCTTTACACCAGAGGCCACAGTGTTTCCCCTTACATCAGAGTCCTCTCCGTACATCAGCGTTCTCAGTGTTCCCCCTTAAATCAGGGTTCTCAGAGCATCCCTTATGATAGAGTCCCCAGAGTTCTCCCTTACATCAGAGTCTGCAGATCCCCCCTTACAGTGCAATGGAACTCTGCGAGTTCAGATGTAAAAGGAAATCTCTGTGGACTTTGATGTAAAAGGGGAACTCTGTGGACTCTAACGTAAAGGGGGACTCTTGTTATTAACTTTGTGATTAGAAATGTTATTTACTAGCAAAATATATGTATAGTTTATACTATATATAAAAAACAAAAAATTGCTGTGTGCTGCTAAAGTGTTCGGGTTTGACTTGAAGAAAAGGTGGCAACCCTAGCCCAGAGGCCAGATGTCGCCATTTGCTTGCCTTTATACAACCCTTGGGCTATAATTCCTGATGTGGACAATAAAGGAGAAGTACAGCCAAAGTTTGTTTGGCTGTACTTCTCAGCCTGTCCAATCAGATAGCGCAGCGCCGCTCGCACATTCGCAGTGAGTGCCCGGCCGTGAAGCCGAAAGCTGTCACGGCCGGCCGCTCCTTTCCCCCCCTCTCCGGCCGGCGCGTCGCTGGAACGTGGAGCAGGTGAGTGCATGTTTATTAAAAGCCAGCAGCTACACTTTTTGTAGCTTCTGACTTTTAATAAACATTTAGGCTGCATTCACACCTGAACGCGACAAATGCGGCGTTTTGTCCCGCGATTTGCCGCGACAAAACGCAGCGTTTTTTACCGTGGTTACCGTGGTTTTTCGCTGGAGGGGTGATTACACATTGTCGGCTATGGCCGAACGCCGAAGACGCCTGAAAAAAAGGGTCAGGGACTTGTTTTGAGCTTCAGGCGTATGTGGTTTCGGCGTTCGACGTGGAGATGTGAACCATCTCCATAGCCGACAATGTTAAATCACCCCTCCAGCGTATTTCAGGCTGCAATAGCTACAGGCGACAAAACGCCTAGGTGTGAATGGAGCCTAAAAATGCCTGGAACACCCCTTTAAAACTGTATTTTTTTTTTACTTTTGGAAATGCCAGTAAAAACTTGGCTGTGCTAGTAAATTTTGGGTGGGTTGTCAGTAAATTTCAATCTGATAGGTTGGCAACACTGCAGCAAGCCTCAGAAGTGCTAAAGCGCGCTAAATGTCTGCTGAAGCCTGTTTACTGCTTGCTTAAAGCTACAGCATCTACACTTACATCAAGTTCCCAAGACATTTACAGGGCTCCGCTGCTTTATGAACACTTGGGGGGGCAGAACCCAAATTTTGCTCTGTCAGTGCCCATGCGATATGACACCAGTAGGCAATAAGTAATATCCAATCCAAAATAAAATGCCAGCTTTGAGTGGGGTGATCCTTAAAATCTAAAAGGGATCCTATAAAGCTGCTTCACATAAAAGCGAATGTATTTCATTCCTTGTATACATATCAGTTTAGAATGCAAGAAGCTGGCGAGTGTCTTTGTAAATGAGGGTGGCTAACAATACATTAGAATGCATGCAATAGGGGAGGCTGCAGCACCTGCCCCATTCCCATTCTTCCCAATACAATGTGCTGATCATGCAGTTGCAGGGTATACTACAGACACAGGGATGGTGGAGTGATATAGGGGAGGCTGCAGCACCTGCCCCATTCCCATTCTTCCCCAATACAATGTGCTGATCATGCAGTTGCAGGGTATACTACAGACACAGGGATGGTGGAGTGATATAGGGGAGGCTGCAGCACCTGCCCCATTCCCATTCTTTCCCAATACAATGTGCTGATCATGCAGTTGCAGGGTATACTACAGACACAGGGATGGTGGAGTGATATAGGGGAGGCTGCAGCACCTGCCCCATTCCCATTCTTTCCCAATACAATGTGCTGATCATGCAGTTGCAGGGTATACTACAGACACAGGGATGGTGGAGTGATATAGGGGAGGCTGCAGCACCTGCCCCATTCCCATTCTTCCCCAATACAATGTGCTGATCATGCAGTTGCAGGGTATACTACAGACACAGGGATGGTGGAGTGATATAGGGGAGGCTGCAGCACCTGCCCCATTCCCATTCTTTCCCAATACAATGTGCTGATCATGCAGTTGCAGGGTATACTACAGACACAGGGATGGTGGAGTGATATAGGGGAGGCTGCAGCACCTGCCCCATTCCCATTCTTTCCCAATACAATGTGCTGATCATGCAGTTGCAGGGTATACTACAGACACAGGGATGGTGGAGTGATATAGGGGAGGCTGCAGCACCTGCCCCATTCCCATTCTTCCCCAATACAATGTGCTGATCATGCAGTTGCAGGGTATACTACAGACACAGGGATGGTGGAGTGATATAGGGGGGGGGGGGGCTGTAAAGGCAGACACACAGAGAAGCTGGAGTATTATAATGGGAGGATGTACAAGCAATGAATGATGTATAATTGACACATAATTCACAGATCCTGTCCTGTCTCCCCCACTGACGTCCACCAGGCGAGGTGCTGAAAAAAGAAGAACCTAAAGGAAGGACAACTCCCTTCTGCCCATCACAGGTACTGTGTCTTCTGCACCAGCACTGATCTGCTGCAATCCGGCCAACAGAGATTTTCCGCTCTGGGCCATTTTAGATGCAGCAATGTTTTACAAATCAATACGGCTCATGCCCAAGTCTCACATTAACACATCAGATGCAGAGCAATAAAATGGTGATCTCATTCCCCCTTCAAGAGCGCCCAGCAGCAGCTTATGATTGAATGCCACTTGAAGAGGGTTTTTTTTTTTTGGGATGAGTGTCAGAACTGTATTTCTTTGTCTAATCAGTATTCTGCAATGCCAAGGCACATTCTTAACCCCTGGGCTCCTGGAAGCAGCTCCTGGAATGTAAAGCTTTCTTTCCTAAAATGCAAATGTGTGCAGAGGATCCATCACAGTGCTATGGGGGGGTTCATGGGCCCACAAGTTTTGCACTATAGAAACCATTCCCCCTCTTTCGTCCCCAAAAATAAAGGGTGTAGATAAAGCTGCCGGTCATGAGAACTATTGTCTGTCCTATATTTTCCATACACACAACATCAGTAAACCATCAGGGCCAATTAGCTCCTAGTGGCATCATCAAAGGGGGCCTGTCCAGCAGGAACAGAGGATCCTGTATGCATTGCATTGTCACTGTGCTCAGGGATGCTTGCAGGATATGGTGCCTGCATCAGCTGGACCATCAGAATCTAGGACTGGGGAGGACAGCCTTAGCCTGACAAGTCGCTGTCTGCATGTGATCCACTATACATTTTATATATATATATATATATATATATATATATATATATATATATATATATATATATATATACACTGTGCATATATAATATATATATATATATATATACATACAATCATCATTCACTATATGATATATATATATATATATATATATATATATATATATATATATATATATATATACTATGATATGTGATGATATATATATATATATATACACTATGATATGTGATGATATATATATATGTATACTATCATATATCAAATATGTGTGATCATGATACACTGTACATATATACACATGTGATCACAATTCACTATATATATGATCATGATTCACTATATATATATGATCATGATCCCCTATATACAGACATATATTTGTATATATATATATATATATATATATATATATATATATATATATATATATATATATATATATATATATGTATATGTATATACACACATGATCACGATCCATTATTCCGTTATACATATATACATACGATCTTGATAGACTATATACATACATGTGATCATGATCCATTATACATATGATAGACTATATACATAAATACGATCATGATCCACTATATATATATACACACAAGTGATCATAATCCACTATACATATGATCGTGATCCACTATATATATATATATATATATATATGTACACACACACATGATCATGATCCATTATACATACATACATACAATCTTGATAGACTATATGCATACATACGATCATGATCCACTATATATATATATATATATATATATATATATATATATATACACATGTGATCATCATTCTTATATACATATACAATCATGATCCACTATACATATATACATATACGATCATGATCCACTATATATATATATACACACATATACACATGTGATCATCATTCATATATACAATGTACACATCATAAATTAAAATGTAGCAGGTCACAGACATCTAGCTGCAATAATAATTGTTAGCCTTGCAGATGTTGGCTCTGTGAATTGTAGCACAGCTCAATGACTATATCAATGCAATGAAACATGATGAGATGAATCAGACCAGCTCTGCCCACCTCCTGTACCCTCCCTGCAGGGCACACACAGGGCATGATCACCAGCCCTGGCATTCCTCCTGTGCCATTGATCCCAGCAATGCACTTAGAGAAACTTACCTTGTGTGGTGATGTGTCCTCCTATGTCAGTGTGCAGGGGGGTGAAGGGGACAGGCTGTGTTCTTTGTGACTATGCCGGCAGAGTGCTGTCTTTGTTGTAGATCTCCCCGGACTGGATGAGCTGCTGCTGATCTGCTGAGTCTGGGCTGCAGCTGCTTTCCTTCTGCTGCTATTGCAGTGATTTGCATTAGCCCGGCCCTCATTGAGATGCTGCTCTCCTCCTCACACCAGCACCATCCACCCTGTACAGCCAGCCCACCCTTCTCTATCTGCTCCCTCCTGCATCATCACATATGTGTGTCTGGGGGCTGCCCAGGGGAAGGAGAGCTCTCCATTGCAGCTACACAGTGTGCAGGAGACATCTGGAGACATGAGGGGTCTCCTCCTGCATCATCACATATGTGTGTCTGGGGGCTGCCAAGGGGAAGGAGAGCTCTCCACTGCAGCTACACAGTGTGCAGGAGACATCTGGAGACATGAGGGGGTCTCCTCCTGCATCATCACATATGTGTGTCTGGGGGCTGCCAAGGGGAAGGAGAGCTCTCCATTGCAGCTACACAGTGTGCAGGAGACATCTGGAGACATGGGGGGGTCTCCTCCTGCATCATCACATATGTGTGTCTGGGGGCTGCCAAGGGGAAGGAGAGCTCTCCATTGCAGCTACACAGTGTGCAGGAGACATCTGGAGACATGGGGGGGTCTCCTCCTGCATCATCACATATGTGTGTCTGGGGGCTGCCCAGGGGAAGGAGAGCTCTCCATTGCAGCTACACAGTGTGCAGGAGACATCTGGAGACATGGGGGGGTCTCCTCCTGCATCATCACATATGTGTGTCTGGGGGCTGCCCAGGGGAAGGAGAGCTCTCCATTGCAGCTACACAGTGTGCAGGAGACATCTGGAGACATGGGGGGTCTCCTCCTGAGAATCACATATGTGTGTCTGGGGGCTGCCAAGGGGAAGGAGAGCTCTCCATTGCAGCTACACAGTGTGCAGGAGACATCTGGAGACATGGGGGGTCTCCTCCTGAGAATCACATATGTGTGTCTGGGGGCTGCCCAGGGGAAGGAGAGCTCTCCATTGCAGCTACACAGTGTGCAGGAGACATCTGGAGGCATGGGGGGGTCTCCTCCTGAGAATCACAAACTTATCATTCATGTACTGCTGGCATTATAGGAAATGTCACTTGCCTATAAAATTATATTTAGAAATGGAAATGTCATTTAAAGAGACCCTGTCATCTTCTAAAGACAATTCGGAAAAATACTCCTTGTAAAAGCAGAATTGTAACAATGACTTGTTCCATTGCTATGTCAACAATCTTAAAGGGCAACTCCACTTTTATGAAAAAAAAAAAGCAAAATATAAAAATAATTATAATATATAGTATACAGCTCCCAAAAAGCGCGTCACGAGTTGCCGAAAGAAGCCGAACTGCAAGTCGGCGCTATACGGCGCCTGCGCACCGACGTTCGGCTTCTTTCGGCAACTCGTGACGCGACTTATGCGCCAGGGGGGAAGCTTTTGTCATCACGTCAATCACTTAGCCTGTGCATAGGAACGCCGGGGGGGAAATAGCGATATAACGGTATGTACAGCAAAAAAAAAACATCAGCGTACTGTCAATGTCGAGAGTGAGCACAATGTAATGTTAGAAAATAGTTTTTATGGTGAACCTCCACTTTAACCACTTAAGCCCCGGACCAAAATGCAGGTAAAGGACCAGGCCCCTTTTTGCGATTCGGCACTGCGTCGCTTTAACTGACAATTGCGCGGTCGTGCGACGTGGCTCCCAAACAAAATTAGCGTCCTTTTTTTCCCACAAATAGAGCTTTCTTTTGGTGGTATTTGATCACCTCTGCGGTTTTTATTTTTTGTGCTATAAACAAAAATAGAGCGACAATTTTGAAAAAAATGCAATATTATTTACTTTTTGCTATAACAAATATCCCCCAAAAATATATAAAAAACATTTTTTTTCCTCACTTTAGGCCGATACGTATTCTTCTACATATTTTTGGTAAAAAAATCGCAATAAGCGTTTATCGGTTGGTTTGCGCAAAATTTATAGCGTTTACAAAATAGGGGATAGTTTTATTGCATTTTTATAATTTTTTTTTTTTTTTTACTACTAATGACGGCGATCAGCAATTTTTTTTCGTGACTGCGACATTATGGCGGACACTTCGGACAGTTTTGACACATTTTTGGGACCATTGTCATTTTCACAGTGTATTGTGGAAATGACAGTTGCAGTTTGGGAGTTAACCACAAGAGGGCGCTGAAGGGGTTATGTTTCACCTAGTGTGTGTTTACAACTGTAGGGGGGTGTGGCTGTAGGAGTGAGGTCATCGATTATGTCTCCCTATAAAGGGGATGACACGATCGATGCAGCCGCCATGGGGAAGCCGTATTTACACATGGCTCTCCCTGTTCTTCAGTTCCGGGGACCGATCGCGGGACCCCAGCGGCGAACGGGTCCCGCGGTCCCATTCCCGGAGCTTTGGACCGGGTCGCTGGGGCGCGCGCCCACGACCCACAGCTGGGTAGATGTACAGGACGTGCCAGTACGTCCATCTGCCCAGCCGTGCCATTCTGCCGACAGATATTTACAGGCGGCGGTCCTTAAGTGGTTAAAGATGGTGACAGTTTGTGGACTGCAGTCTTCAAGTCATTCCACAGATTCTCAATGGTGTTTAAGTCTGGGCTTTGACTAGGCCATGCAAGGACATCCACATTTTTCTCCTTCAACCACTGTGTGCTCATTTCTGCTGTGTGATTGGGTCATTGTCATGTTGGAAGGTAAACCATCTTCCAATTGACAACTTTCTGGCAGATGGCAGCAATAAGCTCTGCAAATGCTTTGTCAAAGCTTGCTGTTCACACTGCTTTTATACAAGCTGAAGGCCATGTGAAAGAAGGTAATAGGTTTCTATGGCCCATCTGTTGTCGGCGCTTCCCCCTCTCCCCTGCAGCCGCCATTGACTGACACAAGGGAACCAAATCATGTGACCAGAGTGGGCTGAAAATAGGTAATTATATTAGTCAGCATAGATGTTATTAGGGAAAAGGGAGTTAGGTTTAGGCTGGAATGCTGCTTTAAAGTAATATTAAACCTTCAGGTTTTTTTTTAATTAACCACTTTACCCCCTTAATGACCAGGCCATTTTTGCGTTATGGCACTGCGTTACTTTAACTGACGATTGCGCGGTAATGCGGTCATGCAACGCTATACACAAACAAAACTGATGTCCTTTTTGTTCCCACAAATAGAACTTTCTTTTGGTGGTATTTGATCAACTCTGCAGTTAAAAAACTTTGCGCTATAAACAAAAAAAAGGCAACAATTTTGAAAAAATAAATGTTTTACTTTTTGCTATAATAAATATCCCCAATTTAAAAAAAATACACATTTCTTCATCAGTTTAGGTTAATACGCATTCTTCTACATATTTTTGGTAAAACAAATTGCAATAAGCGTATATTGATTGTTTTGCGGCAAAGTTATAGTTAAAGTTATAGTCATACAAAATAGGGGATATATTTATGGCATTTTTATTATAATTTTTTTTTATTACTATTAATTGCGTCGATCAGGGATTTTTAGTGGGACTGCGACATTGCGGTGGACAGGTCGGACACTTTTGACACTTTTTTGGGACCAGTGACAGAGCTAAAAATAGCCTGTATAATGGCACTGGCGAGGAAGGGGTTAACACTACGGGGCAATCAAGCGGTTTAGTGTTCCCTGGGAGGTGTTTCTAACTGAGGGGGGAGTGGACTGACAGGGAGTCACTAGGAACAGACGATCGCTCTCTTTCACAGTCTGCTATAACAGCCTGCTATAGCTGTTGAAGGGACGGATGTACAGCTACGGCGATTTGGGTAGCCAAGCCAACCTGCTGCAGTATAACTGCGGCGGCTGGTCGGCAAGTGGTTAAAATAACAAACATGTCTATACTTACCTGCTCTGTGCAATGGGTTTGCACAGAGTAGCCTCGATACTCATCTTCAGGGGTCCCCCTTTGGCACTCCAGGCACCTCCTCTTTAGCGGTTGCCCCCACGGAAAGCTGCTTTCAACGAGGGCACCCATGTGTGCTCGTTCCCAAGCCCCGCTGCTACGTCCATTGACACAGTGGAACTCGGCCCCGCCCCCAGCTCCCGTATCACAGCATTTGATTGACAGTAGTGGGAGCCAATGCTATCAATTTGCCCAATAAGTGGAGAGACAGCAACGGGAGCCGCTGCTCTCATCCACGTCACTGGATCAGATTGGGCTCTATCATGCACGTCACTGAATCAGATTGGACTCTCGTAAGAAAAAGGGGGGTCTGGGAGGGAGCTGCAGCACAGAAGGTTTTTCATCTTAATGCATAGAATGAATTAAAGTGAAAAACCTTAAAGGGTCACTAAAGGAATTTATTTTTTTAGCTAAATAGCTTCCTTTACCTTACTGCAGTCCTGGTTTCATGTCCTCATTGTTCGTTTTTGCTCTGATGTTGCTGTAATCCTTCTCTGTTCTGAACAGTCTGTTTCCTGATGAAAAAAGTCCTGGGAGCTTTCTCTCTGTGGTCAAGGAGGTGTGATTACTGTGTGTCTAAAACCCCTCAACACCAATCAGTTTTGTTTTACAAACCATCACTGCCCTATATTGGCTCTGTGTCTGTACATCACACAAGCAGGAAACAGCATGCAAAAACGAAACTGAAACTGTAGGCACATTATATGATTGATTTTTATCTATTTTTAATCATTTTTAAAAGGAATCAGTTAACTATTATGGGCCATTTACACTCCGCCGCCCCAACCTACAGGAGCAAGTGCTGTATTCCCCCAACACTTGCTCCGTAGTTTGGGGCGGCGGAGTGTAATTGGCCCGGCGTATCCCCGCGTATATCCAAGGGGGCGGCTTCTATTTAAATTAAGCGCGCCCCCGATTCTAACGAACTGCGCATGCGCCGGGCTTAAAGTAGCCCAGTGCGCATGCTCCAGTTCTCGGCGTAAAACGTCAATGACGCCGACGTGTGCGTCATTGACGTAAAGTCGTATTCAAGAACGACTTAGTAAAACGACGTACCCAACGGGAAAACACGACGCGGACCCGACACCATACTTAACATGGCCTACGTGGGACTGGCGTAAGGTTACCCCTCATATAGCAGGAGTAACCTTAGGCCTACGCAAACGACGTAAGCGACGGTTACGCGACGCGAATCAGCGTATCAGGCTCATTTGCATAAACAAATGAGACCTGAACGTAAACGCCACCTAGCAGCCGGCGGAGTAATTACATTTAAGATCCGACAGTGTAAGTGACTTACACATGTTGGATCTTCAGCGTATCTATGCGAAAATGATTCTAAGAATCACTCGCATAGATACACTGGCCAAAAAAGAGAGATACGATGGAGTATCCTGAGATACTCCATCGTAACTTTACTCAGAATATGGCCCTATGTCTCTATACCCTGTAAACAGTCATTTCAGCAAAAAAAATGTTTTTCCTTTACAACTCCTTTAAGGCTCCATTAACACCTAGGCGATTTGAATCACGGTAGAATCACATCGGTTCCAGTATCACAGCAAAACTTGGAAAGCATTTGCAATGCCGTTTTTTCTCAATGGCACCCTAAATGCAGGCAGAATCATGGCGGTTCCAACCGCGATTCAAATTGCCTAGGTGTGAATGGAGCCTAAAAATTTAGAGCCACTTTAACTCTTTTGCAGAACATTTGACATCTGATTGTTCAGATTTGGTCCATCCACTAGCCGCTATGTTGCTGCTGTGTCCTGTAGTGACAAAAGGAACCCCAGAGAAATACAGGAGAGCAGGCATCTGACACACCGAAGTATGTGGGATTTTTAAGTTAAAAGCTGAACTCCAGGCACAAAAACTATAATTCCAATATATTCTCAAAAATCCACTGTGTGCACCAAATGCCTTTTTAAACCCAGCTATTAAAGCGGAGGTCGACCCAAGAATGGAACTTCAGCTTTAAGCACTCCTGAGCCCCTGGCATGCCACATTTGTCATGTAATTTTTTTGGGGAGAGGAGCAGGTACCTAGTTTTTCCAGGTACCCAGCTCCCACTTCTGACCATGGTGCCGTGGCACAGAGAGGAAGTTCTCCTCTCCCCACCTCCCTCCCTCCCTACAATCTTCTGGGACTTGTCGCAGGTCCCAGAAGATTGCCTGGCCATTCAGAATGCGCAGCACAACTTGCACATGTGCAGTGCGCACCCGGCTGTAAAGTCGCAAGCTGTCACAGCCGGGTGCCCACACTTGCAATGCCGGCGCTGCGGAGAGGAGAGGGAGACAAGCGGAGCCTCGGGCGACCGCATCGCTGGACCGTGGGATAGGTGAGTGTGTGTTTATTAAAAGTCAGCAGCTACAAAAAGTGTAGCTGCTGACTTTTAATAAACACAGAAATGGGTGGAACTCCGCTTTAACTTACAAAGGTAGCTATATTGTGTGGAGCTGTACATCTATTCCCCATCTGGATGCTGTGAATATGTTTTCTCATCACATATATCTGTAAGATGATGCTAAAATCTCCCTTAGGCATTATCCGGATATTGATTTAATGCGGAGGTCCACACAAAAATGGAACCTCTGCTTTTCAGAAGCCTGGTCATGCCCATCTGCACCCTCACCATTGCCCATCCATGCAGCCTGGTCATTGCCCATCTACACTCTCACCATTGCCCATCAATGCAGCCTGATCGGTGCCCAGCTGCAGCCTCACCATTGCAGCCTGATCAGTGCCCATCTGCAGCCTCACTATTGGCCATCAATGCAGAGACGCCAGATTACAGAGCAGGGATCTCCTGTTTACTTGGCAGCCACAGTCATACAAATTTACGCCTCCTGGACGACTCCTAAGATAGACAGAACACTGGTCCAATGCCGGGGCATGTGACGTCTATCATAGGAGCCGGTCTGGGAGGTGGGACTTTGTAGTACAGTGGCCTCTGAGTAAACAGGAGATCCTCGCCCTATGTATTCTGGTGGCCCTCGCTGCCCCCTCCCCTCCACGGCAGCCCAGGTAAAATATCAGCGTATAACAAGAACACATGATTTACCCTCTATTTTCAGGGGGAATACACCAATAAATACGGAAATTAAGGCAATTTACCTTCTGTATAAGTTTACACCAATGCACTGCATTGGAGGGCACTGAAAAAAGTGGAACAGGATGCATTTTCATATATCACATTGCAATGTTGAATGAAATTTAATTTTGTTACATTTCAATAAAGTTAACATGCCAACATTTTTTTTTGTTGTTAAAATAAGAAAGATGGTATACACTGTGCACGGCAGCGATATTGCACCAAAAGTTCTCTTACCTCCTCTTCGGCAGTCCATGGTGCTGTCACCTTCTCCTTCCTCCGGGTGCCTCCTCAGCGACCGGGTGCTAAGAAGGCACCAGGCTGTGTGTGTACATAGACACACACAGCGCTGGTATGCCACATCCCCTCTTCTCACAGGAGTTTGACTGAGAGGAGCAGGATCCCATGGCTCAGCTGCCCTCAGTGTCTTGTGTGAGACCAGCAAGTGAAAGAACGGTGCTGCAGCCAAGACAGAACTAGAGTAGTGGAGCCAGGTAAGAATTTAGGGAGGAAGAAGAAGATAGAACAAGTAGTGGGGCATTTATTACCTTACTGCAGAGAATGAAAAGTAGTATTAAATACAAAAGCAAAAATGTATTGTATTGCAGCTTACCAATTCTTAAATGTGATGGCTGCATTTGTTTTCTTTTTTAGGCTTTCTTTCTTCTATTTTCATCTTGATCAGCTTTTATTTATTTATGTAAATCCTTTATCCCAAAAGGGATGCTGTAAGTACTTATAAAGTGTAAGGCCCCTTTCACACCTGCGGACCGTATGTCTGCTTTTTCATGCATCCGTTTACGGATGAAAAAGGGACATACAATAATCCCTATGAGATTGCGGGTGTCAGCGGATGACATCCGCTGACACCCGATCTCATCAGTGTCCGCAATCCTCTGATTCTGCAAATCCTATTTTTCCACCCGTCTGCAGAGCGGATCGGATGAACACGGACAGGCGGTCCGTGTTTATGCGATCCCCCCATAGTGTAGAGCGGAGATCTGACAGGGCGGTCCCTGCTCTGTCATCTGCCGGCTCAGCGGGGATCAACAGAGCGATCCCCGCTGAGCAAGCTGATACAAATGTACGGATCCTCACGGGATCCGTACACGTGAAAGGGGCCTTAGCTGGAGTTTGGCCACAATTTGTATTGACACCTAATACACAGGTGTCAAACACGCGCCCTCCAGCCCATTTCATGTGGCCCTCGCACCTCTCCTGCAGCTGCAGGGGAGCTCCAGCCCTCCTCTGGTCCTCCTCCAGACCCTTACTTTCTGCTTTCAAGCAATGCATCCAGCTTCTTCCCAGCAGCATAAGGTAAGGGGGGTGCACTGTGATGTAAGGGAGGAGAGTGGGGGACTCAATTTATGATGGGGGGGTGGCTCTTGACATTTAATGTAAAGGGAGGAGATGCGCTGGACATCTAATCTTACAGATACAACCGGCCCTTTTGAGGACAATCATAATGCTGATGTGGCCCCATTGAAATTGAGTTTGACACCCCTGTTCTAATACATCAAACACTCCCCTCCCCCCCATAGTGACAATGCTGCTGTCCACAGTTGCCCCCTGTACTTCTTCATTCAGAGTGGGGGCGCTCTAATACAGGAGGTGTGTTACTGGAGATGTGTTACAGATCATTCGGTTAAAACAGGAGGTGAAAAGACAAAAAAAAGAAAACCAACGCAACTACCACATCTAATGATTGGTAAGCCGCATACATCACATTTTTGGTTTTGGGTTTAATACACACACGGTGCATTATGTTGTAACAACACATTACACTGCCCCTCTGCAGTGCACTAGCTGTAATGTGTTATACTAAGCATAATGCATGCCCACTGGTGTTAATGGGCCCTAAAGAGGAGCTCCACCCAAAAGGAAAAGCTCAGTTTGTTTGCACTCTCCCCCCCCCCTCCCCTTCCACTGCCACATTTGGCACTTTTTGGGGGAAGGGGGGAGAGGGGAGCGGGTACCTGGTTTTGACAGGTATCCGCTCCCACTTCCGGGTTCGACTGCCACGGCGATCTACAACGATCTCCGGCCCCTCTTCCTTCCCCCTGATGCCTTCTGGGACACAAGAGTGACACAGATAACTGCAGGACCATTCAGAAAGCACAGTATTTGTAGCTGCTGACTTTTCACTTTTTGGGGGGAGACTGGAGCTCTTCTTTAATGCTATTAAAATTATCCTTGTATTCCAAACTCTCAAGAAATTCATATGTGGTGATCTTGCAGTATGTGCACAAATAAATATAGTGACTAGTGTTGAGCAGAATATGCCATATTCGATTATTCGAGATATATTCGCTAAATTCGAATATTCGTGATATTTTATCGAAATTAAATGATTGCGATTTTTCGCTATTGCGATTGCGAAAATAATTGCGATTTTTTGATAACTGCGGTAGGAGCACTCTGATTGGCTCAGAATATTCGTGATATTTTATCGAAATATCGCAACATGCGAATGCGATATTTATTGCGCAATTTCGAGAAATGCTGGAGGAGCGCTCTGATTGGCTCAGAATATTCGTGATATTTTATCGAAATATCGCAACATGCGAATGCGATATTTACTGCGCAATTTCGACAAATGCTGTAGGAGCACTCTGATTGGCTCAGAATATTCGTGATATTTTACAATACAAAATAATTGCGAATATTCGGCAAATGCGGAAGGAGCACTCTGATTGGCTCAGAATATTCTTGATATTTTACAATACAAAATAATTGCGAATATTCGGCAAATGCGGAAGGAGCACTCTGATTGGCTCAGAATATTCTTGATATTTTACAATACAAAATAATTGCGAATATTCGGCAAATGCGGAAGGAGCACTCTGATTGGCTCAGAATATTCTTGATATTTTACAATACAAAATAATTGCGAATATTCGGCAAATGCAGAAGGAGCACTCTGATTGGCTCAGAATATTCTTGATATTTTACAATACAAAATAAAAAGTGTTTTGCATTGGTGGTGATTCTTTACTCTATCCATCTGTCACAGCCGTTTGTCAATCAAACACCTTGAAGATTGAACACGTTCATGCTGCATGCTTTGGACTTTTTTTCACTTCACATATCAGACATTTTTATGAAAGATTATTTTTCTATTATTGGGACTATATTTCTTTATATATTTGTTTCACTGTGTATTTCACAAGTTATTTGCGCTTGCTTATTTTATAATTTGCCCACATGTCTTGTCACTAGACATATTTTTTATTCTTGTAGAGCGACTCCATTTTCTGTCTTGTATTAAATTATGTTGTATAACATTTTTGAGTTGCTGCTGTATTCTCCCCTTTTTTTAAGGCATGCGCAATTTTTTCCTTCTTACAAAAAAAAATAATATCAAACATACAAATATTCATAACAGAAACATACACAAAGCCCCCCCCTTTTGCATCAGAGACAATCAGAGTTCTCCTACCACAGTTATCGAAAATTCGCAATCATTTTCGCATTCGCAATAGCGAAAAATCGCAATGTTTTTTTTTTCAATTTGGCAACATAAAAGGATCGCCTCAGCTTAGCTACTCGGCCCAGGGTCTCTAATCATACCAGCAATGCTTTTAGACGTCGATAGGATGTGATCTGTTTTAAAAATCAAATTGAAAAAATGCGAATATTCGGAATTGCGAATATTCACCGCGAAATTCGAAAGATAGCGCGATTTCTCGAATATGCTATATTCGAGTCGAATATTCGCAATGCGAATATTCGTGAGCAACACTAATAGTGACTCCAAAAAACGAATTAAGTGTCAGAAATATTGAGCAGCGCTGCAGTGAATAAATGTCTTGTTTACACAACCACATATAAACATGACTAAGTGAAAAAAAATTATTTTTAAAGATGAAGTTGAAAATCAAATAAACTAATTGATGAACCCCGTGAGTCTAAATAATAGTGATGAAGCAAAAAAAAAGTTCATAAGTGATAAGAGATCCTTGCAATCTTCAGAGTCTTCCACCATACCCAATGTGTTCAGTGATTCCTTCACCCATTAAATTGGCCACTCACCAGAACAATATAAAAGTAAACTGCGCCAAGTAGGAAACCAGATATCAGGCTGGTAAAAAGCAATGATAATAGATAATATGAATAAAAGCACATTCAGCCCTGGTTCACACTGGGTACGATTTGGAACGATTTGAGATGCGATTTGACATGTCAAATCGCATCTCAAATCGGCGGCAATTGTCGGCAATGGCACTGTCCTAATCAGTGCGACTCCGCATCTGCGATTTCAAAAAGTAGTTCCTGTACTACTTTTTGCGATTTCGGGCCGCGATTTACATTAAATTGCGGCCGAAATCGCGGCAAATCGTGGCAAAATCGCGGCAAAATCGCGGCCGCGAAATTGCGGTAAAATCGTGCATTTTACCGCGATTTGGAATTCGCAGCAGTGTGAACCTAGGCTCAGTCCAATAAAAAGTTTGTAGCAGCACCAGCATGTGTCAGCAAAACTTCAGTGTGAACACACCACCACCAAACTGAAAGCCGCTTACCAGAACCACCCAAACATTAGGCATGTAGACAGATTCTATTCAATGGGCTCCACATCAGATTAGCATCAGACTGGGGAGGGATCCAGGGAGCAGATCTCAAATTGCACCACATCGATGATTGAACATATCCTCGGTATATAAATAAAAATGGACCATAGCGTGATACCGTACGAAATATTTAATAAAAATGCATAAGACATGTACTTACAAACATCTCATGATTAAAAGCGTGTATGTATGCTGGCCAGCAATAGGAGCCCTTCCTCCTTCAGATGGAACGCGGGGACGTCAGTGTGCGCCTTCCCAGACAACGTTTCGTCAATAACAGACGTTCTCAATAGGCATACGTCTTTGAGAACGTCTGTTAATGACGAAACGTCGTCTGGGAAGGAGCCACAGTGGCTATGGAGCAGCTACAGCATGATAGAAGAATCTTGAATACAAATTTTCATCAAAAGGAGAGGTACGTTTCTCTCAGTAGACAGAAGAGACCCATTACCCAAGGACACTAGCAAAAAAACGAGGTTTGCTGGGAGTTGGAGGATTTATATAGGGAATGTCCCCACAGCTTTTTTGTCAGTGTCCAGTCATCTGAAGGTACAGTAGCTGTATATTACCAATTGTTAAAATGGATGTAAAGGCAAAAGGTTTTTTATCTTAATGATGCATTAAGATAAAAAAAAAACTTCTCTGTGCAGCAGCCCCCCTCAACTCCCCAATTATTTACCTGAGGTCCATCTAGGTCCAGCGATGTTGCACAAGAGACTCGGCTGTCTGGGACTCCCCTGCTCATTGGCAGAGGCAGCAGGGGGAGCAATCAAAGTCAGTGAGCCAATGAGGAGAGAAAGGGGGCAGAGCCAAAATGCAGCTCGGTGTTTAAATGGACACGGGGAGCTGCGGCTCAGCTTGGGTCCCCCCATAGCAAGCTTCTTGCTGTGGGGGCACTCAACAGGAGAGAGGGGCCAGGAGCAAGGAAGAGGGACCCAAGAAAAGGAGCTGCAAAACCACTACACAGAGCAGGTAAGTATGACATGTTTGTTATTTTTAACGAAAAAATCTAAACTTTAGTATCACTTTAAGAACATAGGGCATCGTTTGCATCGTAAACCAGCGTCAGGTATGCAAATTAGGAGTTACGGCGATCCACGGCGGTTTTTCGTGTTCGCTACGTCGCCGCTAGTCTAGTTTCCCGTCGCAAAGTTAGTCATCGTTTTGGGTGCCTTAACTTTACACAGCAAACGTATTGCTGTATAAAGTATGGCCGTCGTTCCTGCGTCGAAATTTAAAAATCAACGTCGTTTGCGTAAGACGTCCGGGAATACGGAAGTACGCTACGCACGTCGCCGTTCGAAAAACTGACGTCACTTCGCGCAAAGCACGGCGGGAGTTACGAAACGGAGCATGCGCAGTAGGTCCGGCGCAGGAGCGCGCCTAATTTAAATGGCACACGCCCCTTTAAATTACGCGGGCTTACACCGGAGGCCGCCAGCGTAGGTTTTCATTGCAAGTGCTTTGTGAATCAGGCACTTGCGATGAAAACTTGCGGCGGTGTAACGTATCTACGATACGTTACGCCGCCGCACTTCTACCTGAATCTGGCCCATAGACCCTGTCCTGTTCTGTACAATTAAGAAACTGTGTTTGTGGACACTAAAATTAGTTTTATTGTGTTTTTACTGAAAGTAGAGGTTTGAAAAATAGTTCCCCAAGTAATTTCAGGCTTAAAATGTACATTTTAACATGTTTATTGAAAATAATGCTTAATGCTTAGTGGTCCGGTGGGTGCTGACTTTGAGTTTTGCTCTCTTCAAGATCTGTGGCCACCAAAGAATTTTCACCATCTGACACACTTGCAAGATTATCAGCTGCCTGATCCCCAGCTGTCTGTTGTTCTATCTTCCAGCCTCTACACATCAATACTTTCATCAGCAGTTTGTTGAATGGTAAAGATCCTTCGGTATCTGTAACTCTTGGCTCTTGAAGATTAAAATCAAAGCCCCTTAGACTGGTAACAATCTTTTTTTCAAGGGTGCTGCTTTATAAACATTTTGATTGGCAACAAAATTACTGCAACAACAGTGCTGGGGCCAGGATCATACGACTAGAAGGATAGCTTTCGGTGTGGGATTGTTAGTTTAAGGCTGCATTCACACCTAGGCGTTTTGTCACCTGAAGCGCGACGCTACAATACGCTGGAGGGGAAAAATAACATTGTTCTCTATGGAGATGGTTCACATCTCCACGCCGAACGCCTGAAGCTGAAACAAGTCCCGGACCCTTTTTTGTTGCGCGTATCGGGCGGCTTCGGCGTTTCCCATAGCTGACAATGACCTATACAAAACCGCGGTACAAAACGGCACAATTTATCGTGGAAAATCACGGTACAAAACACCGCAAATCGCCTACGCCTAGGTGTGAATGCAGCCTTAGGGAGGATTCGTGAACAGTTGTGGGTTCTCAAAAGTAAAGCTTATCTATAGAAAAGAAGGGAGCAGGGATCGGGCATTTATCACAAGGTGACCAGTAACAGATGCGTTGTCTCCTGTGCAATCAGGAGCCCACAGGATGGAGGTAGTTAGCAGAGTCTTCAAAAAGTCCAGGGGTCTATAGGGTTAAGTGTGCACCACTATGGAGCAGGGCCGCTGCAACAAATACTGGACCCAGCAGGGAAACAGTGGGCATCATAGGGGTAAATGCCAGTGCACAAAAGGCTAAAGAAATCCTGGCCTCATTCAGGATCAGCATCAAGTGGCATTCCAGGAATGTCCTTATGGCCTTAGAAGGAAACTTGTAGCACAATATGGCGATGCTGCGGGCCAGTCGCACATGTGCCGCAATTGTCTCCTGGACTGGCTTTCCTATGCACTTCACAGCCATATTCATTTTTAGTGATTTGGTCGATGTGGCTATTAATGGGGGCTTGGTTTTATTTGTATGTTTAAAAGTGGGTATGGGTCAGCAGGGTGTTCCCGGATTTAACCCTCCTCTTATGTTAGCTTTCTGTTACTATCCATGATGTTAACGGGTCGGTTTTAAACCGTGTTTTAAATCAGCCATAAAATACCCTCTGAACAATTATTTATCATCCAATTTGTTTCTTACCTCTTGGTTACCTTGTTAGGCTTCTTTATCCTTGAAAAGATTGGTTTTAATATTTTTGGTGTGACCCCTTAGACCTTTCTTTTGATAGCATACCTCTCATTTTCAAATTTAAAAAATGGTAAAATAGTCAGCAACTCTGAAATGTATTGGTCCTATGTTTCTTTACTTTATTTAGAGAAGCAGACAAGCAGGCAAAGAGATATGCCCCTCCCTATGTACAGCTCACAGGGTTGAGAGGTGATTGGCTGTCAGTGTTACTAAGCAGAGAGAGTGTTTATGATTTCAGTTTTGGCACTTATTAGTGTCCTATAATCCTATATTATAACTGGGTCAGAATTGACCCTAACACCATAAACGTCTTAATTTTCACCACAGTATTTTATAATTTAGTGAAAAGGATTCTTTTTCTATTACATTGTTTAAATAGAGGTTCCTGACAAAGTAAAAAAATGCAAAAAAAAAAAATTATGTGATACTTATAGACATTCAAAACCTGAAAACGGGTCGGTTCTGACCCTAACACAAGAGGAGGGTTAAAAAAATTGGGTAACCATACTAACCATACTACAGAAGCCATTGGACAAAACGAAGACTGATATACATTTAATTCCATATCCCTATCAATCCTCTTCTTTGAATAGGGACAACGCTCAGCTTGTAGGCAGGTAGTGGTTACTTGTGCCCCAGTGGGAAGTTAGGAGTTAAAGGGGTTGTAAAGGTACAATTTTGTTTTTCCTAAATAGCTTCCTTTACCTTAGTGCAGTCCTCCTTCACTTACCTCATCCTTCCATTTTGCTTTTAAATGTCCTTATTTCTTCTGAGAAATCCTCACTTCCTGTTCTTCTGTCTGTAACTCCACACAGTAATGTGTAATGTAAGGGGAAAGAGAAAAAGGAGATCAGTTTAGGCCTGGTCCACCTTACCAGGCTCACCTGGTACCTGGGTTTCATATGTGTGTGTGATATGACCATTAATATGGTCCACTCCTCCAGGTGACCACCATCGCACCTTACTCATTATTTGAGTATACGCCCTTAGCGATGGTTGGCCACAGGTGATGGTGGATCACGTGACTGATTTGGTATAGGTGTATATATTTGAGTTGTGTACCATTTTGTTTTAGCTATGACTAAGCACTGACATTACAGTGCGAAACTCGTCAGCTATACACCCCACTGCCTGCTGTGTTTTGTAGTGCTCCATTTCTTTTATTATTAAAGGTCACCTTTTTAAGGATTTTGTGGAAGTGCGGCTGTCCAATTTTTTCTTTCCAAGTTTTACCAGGCTCACCTGATGCTGTTACCGGAATCTGGATGGGCAGTATCATGCCAAAGTCTGAGCTAAATTATAGACATGGACTCAGCCAGTAATGGACTTTACAGCTTGGGTCACTAAGTACATTGGGCTATGAAGACATCAGTACAAGAGTTAATACAGTGTGAAGATACAGTGGTTACCAATGGTAATGAAGGTTTCCCTAGTGGCCCATCATAAGCGTGTACATGTGGCAGGTGAGATAGCCTCTTGCAGAGAGGGGGGATTTTGTCAGCACTTCTTGGGCCACGATCTGTCTCCAATAGCAACAAAAGAATATCTGCACCGCTTGGGCCATCATTCTGTATACAAATACACAAGTAACCGGGGTGACATTTAGTACATCAATAGAGTTTACTATCATGCTTGATCCTCTGTCCAGGTTGTGAGCGTGGCTCAAGTAAAGGTAGGCCATGTGCAGTGCAGTGACCCTGTACAAAGTAGTCGAGAAGAACCCACCCCGGTGTAGGCCTCTAATATAGGGTGACCAGACATTCCTGTTTTCCAGGGAAAGTCCCTGGATTAAGGACACTGTCCCTGGACCAAATATGTCCCCAGTTTTGTCCCCAGATTGGATTTAAACAGGGGCTGGGGCAATTTCAAAGACAGTCAGTGCAGAATAAAAAAAAAAAAATAATAATAATAATATGAATTACACCCCCCACTCTGCCGCTCCTACTAGCTTAGGGGGTGTATTTTTTCTATTATCTGTGCCCCTTTCTGACGATCATGTGCTGGTCGGAGTGGAGGGAATATTTTTTCAGTTTTCGGGTGCATGCCCATTCAGCTCCACTCTCATGTTCTTCTGCCTTGGCTCAAGTCCCCGCCAGCCGCCTGTCTGCTTATCTCCTTGCCTTCCCCGGTGAAGAGATCTTCCTCCACTCCCCACCCAGTAGCCGGGGCCTGGAGAGTAAGGCCTCGTACACACGACCGAACATGTCTGCTGAAACTGGTCCGCGGATCGGACAGGTTTCCGGCGGATCGGACAGGTTTCCAGCGGACAAATGTTTCTTAGCATGCTAAGAAACATGTCCGCTGGAAGCCTGTCCGTCGGACATGTTCGGTCGTCTGTACGACTTACCGGACATGTCCGCTTGGCCGAAAGCCCTCGCATGCGTCGAAGTGATTCGACGCATGCGTGGAAGCATTGACCTTCCAGGGTCGCGCACGTCGCCGCGTCATCGTTGCGGCGACGGCACGGCCACGTCACCGCGTATCCTGTCCACGGGGATTTTGGTTTGATGGTGTGTACAACCATCAGACCGAAATCTCCGAGCGGACATGTCCGCGGACCGTTTTCATCGGACATGTCCCCTCGTGTGTACGAGGCCTAAGACTTGACAGGCTGTGAGGCGGGCGGCGGCGACGGACAGTGAGTCACTTATTGACGGCATTACTAGTAATAAAAAAGAAAAAATATGTCCCCGGATTTCATTTTAAAAATCTGGTCACCTTACTCTAATGTGACCCTTGCTTTGCACCCAAAAAGGAAGAAAACATGGAGGACGTGATGACCACCACACAACCCCTATCCTACTACAAGCTTGGGCAGTACTGCTGTTTTGAATCAATGACAAGGAACTGCTCATTCCCTGAGATTCTGTAAATTTACTGGTGATGTTTACCCTGACTGGGGTTCGTCTTTAAACGCTTTGAGTGGCCGCCATTTTTAACCCTTCTACACAAGTACGGTATTGTATTTCACAATCAACAAATGTTGCAAGTGGAGCCTTTTCGTATACTGTTGGCATTTACAAATAAATACAATCTTACAAAACATAAGCCACATTTAACACTTCGCTATTCTGCTGTCTCTTTCTCAGCAAGGACAAACCCGAGAACATTGATTTCATTTACACAGGACAAAGTTCTGGCAAAATATTCCCATGCACAACATGTTTGCTTTTGCTATAGTGTCTTTAATTACATCTACACAGATGGCTTATTATATAAGAACTAATTAGTGGCCTCACCAAGCTGAAATAAAGACGTATAACTGCAAGATTACAGAGAACATAATTCAAAGATTTTTTATATGAGAAAGTCATGCAACGCGTGCGTCTTATAAAAATTGTAGAATTATCAGTGTGCGCTTTAGTTTTCTGAAACAAACCCTCTTCAAAAAAATGTGTCTGCAGCAGTATGCAGACTGACTATTAAAATCTGCTCCAGCGCTTAAAGAGACCCTGTCATCTTGCGCATTCAGGTTTAAAGTCACATGGTCTGTGTAAAACACACCTCCTAACCAAGCTGTACCCCCCTTCCCGGTGCTCTCCTGCAACGCTTTCCTCCATTTCAGCCGCTGCAACATACAAAAATACTGGCGTCCAGGCTTACAGCAAGCGACATCACCATCCTTATCATATGGCAGGGTTCACATTAATGATTGGCCACTAGGTTTGGGCAAAGCATCACTAGAGGTAGCCACTTGTGGCAAGGTGCCAGGGTCTCTTAAACTTAAATACTTTCTTTTTTTTCAATACGTTTTTATTGCAAAAAAGTAGTTTCCGGTACAACACAAAAACAAGAATAGACAATTTCCATCAGAGGGCAGTGAGGCATAGCAATGCCGCAATATACAGCAACCCAAGTGAAAATATCAAAAAGACACCTTTTAAGTAAAAACAGAACGTTGTCCCAATGCTTTAAGAACAAATGTGTATATAACGGTATATAGACATAACTGGTAGGTCTTTGAGCCAATGACTGCACCAAACTCTAAGGCCCCGTACACACGATAGAATCTATCCGCAGATAAATCCCAGCAAATGGGTTTCTGCGGATAGATCCTATGGTGTGTACACGCCAGCGGATCTGTTTCCGCGGAGAAATCTCCTCTGGGATGGATTCCAGCAGATCGAATATTTGTTGTGCTGCACAACATATCCATCTGCTGGAATCCATTCCAACGGATGGATCCGCTCGTCTGTACAGACTTACCGGATCCATTCGTCCAAAGGGATTCCCCGCACGCGTCGTAATGATTTGACGCATGCGTGGAATTCCTTATATGACAGCGTCGCGCCCGTCGCCGCGTCATAATCGCGGCGACGGCGCGACACGTCATCGGCAGAGGAATTCCGCGCGGATTTCAATGGGATGGTGTGTACACTCCATCCCATCGAAATCAGCGGATTTCTTTGAGAGGATTTATCCGTGGAAACGGTCCGCTGGACCGTATCTGCGGATAAATCCTCTCGTGTGTATGGGGCCTAAGGCCTTGTACACACGAACGAACATGTCCGCTGAAACCGGTCCGCAGACCAGTTTCCGTGGACATGTTCGGTCATGTGTAGGGCCGACCGGACAATTTTCCGGCCTAGCGGACAGGTTTCCAGCAGACAAAAGTTTCTTAGCATGCTAAGAAACTTGTCCGCTGGAAGCCTGTCCGTCGGACATGTCCGATGGTCAGTACGACTCATCGGACATGTTCGCTGGCCCGAGAACCCGCGCATGGCATCGAAGTGATTCGATGCATGCGTGGAAGCATTGAACTTCCGGGTTCTCGCACGTCGCCGCGTCATCGTCACCGCGTATTCTGTCCGCGGGGAATTTGGTCTGATGGTGTGTACACACATCAGACCAAATGATCCCAGCAGACGCGGACCGTTTTCATCGGACATGTCTGGTCGTCTGTACGAGGCCTAACCACTGCTTTACCCGTGTGCAGTCTCTGAGCGTAACCTGCCTCAGATACTGGGGCATGTCTAAACAACATATAAATAAAAACAAATCATTGTACCGTCAAGAAAAAGAAAACTGATAACCAAAGAAAAACAGAAAAAAAAAGAAAGAGAAAGAAAAAAAAAAGGGGGGGGGGGCAAGGGGAAGGGAAAAGGGAAGGGGAAGTGCCAGTCCATACAGGGGATAATAGTCAAACATCATTATACATGCAAGTCCCTACTGTCCCCGTTGGGCCATAAAACAATTTAAATACTTTCTAAATAACAAAAAGAATGCTAGCTTTTTTAAACTGATATTATAGACAGGTCAGAGGTCACATGCTTGATCTACATATGAATAAAATGGTAAACAAAATGTAACAATACATTGTTACGCTGTAGTACTCAAAGACACTTGCAGATTATCTGCAGGTGTCATTTTACACAGGAGCAGCTGCTCTAACTATGTAGCGCTGCATGCATATCATTTTTCAGCTTTCATTTTTAGGCTTCATTTCCATGGACGTTTTTACAGCCACTTTTCTGAGCGTTTATTTGCAGCTTAAAAACGGCTCTCCATGTTTATTTTGTAAAAAAAAAAATATTTTTTTCTTTGTGAGCTGGAGCTCAAAAACGCCACGGTAGAGTTTTTGAGCGTTTTTGCGCGTTTTTGAGCGTTTAATGTCTGGCGTTTTTCCAGCTCTATTGCTGGAGCCACCGAACGCCCTGGTCCCGCGTTTTTTTTACAGCTCAAAAACGCCTATGCCATTTGCAGCTCAAAAACGCCTATGTGGGCATGATGTCATAGAATAACATGGACAGGCGTTTTTAAGTGTAAAAAATGCTCAGAAAAGTGGCTGTAAAAACGCCAGTGGAAATGAAGCTACAGTCAAAAATTTCTGGTAATATCAGCAGGGAATCTTACCTTTAAATGGCAATTTTTTTATAGTTTGCCACGTTACATTAGAGATTGGGTCAACAATTTTATTCACATTTTTATTGGTTGAACTAGGTGGACATGTGTCTTTTTTCAACCAGACTTACTAGGTAACTTCATGTAACTATGTAACAATACAATGTACTATACTAACCCAACTATTGAATCTCAGATGGTACAACTGTGGTCTATTGTAGGTCTTTTTCATGCCCCTTTCTAAATTTTCCCTGTAACATATTTAAAAAAAAAACTTGCTTTTGCAATGATATGTTAATAACGTGGAGGGAGAGTGTAAGATAGCAAGGCACTTAGTAAATGGGAAATTGTTTGTTGGGACCAAAAAAAATTATATTGACTCCAGCTTAACTTTTAGACAATTTAACCAATTAAGCCTTGGACCACTTCGCTGGCCAAAGACCTGGCCACTTTTTGCGATTCAGCACTGTGTCGCTTTAACAGACAATTGCGCGGTCGAGCGAGGTGGCTCCCAAAACAAAATTGGCATCCTTTTTTTCCCACAAATAGAGCTTTCTTTTGGTGGTATTTGATCACCTCTGCGGTTTTTATTTTTTGCGCTATAAAAAAAAAAATAGAGCGATGATTTTGAAAAAAAAATGCAATATTTTTTACTTTTTGCTATAATAAATATCCTCCAAAAATATATAAAAAACGTTTTTTTCCTCAGTTTTGGCCGATACGCATTCTTCTACATGTTTTTGGTAAAAAAAAGAACAATAAGCGTTTAGTGATTGGTTTGCGCAAAAGTTATGGGGCCAAATCCTCAAAAGGGATACGCAGGCGGAACTGCTGTTCAGCCTGCGTATCCCTGTTTCTATCTTTGGAACTGATCCTCAGAAGCAGTTTTCCAAAGATAGGCAGAAGATCCGACATCTGTAAGACACTTACACTGTCAGATCTTAGGATGCAGTACCGCATCCGCCGCTGGGGGCATTTCGCATTGAAATGCCGCTTTGCGTATGCAAATGAGGACTTACGGAGATCCACAAAGCTTTTCAGCTTTGTTTTTTCTGCGTAAGTTTACGTTTGCATACGTAAAATTAGGGCTGCTTTTACAAGGTGTAAACTGTTTACACCTTGTAAAAACAGACCTTTTTTTCGATCGCCGCGATTTTTTTAAAATTTTGAATTTTTTTTTTTCGCCGTATCTTTTTTTTAACCCGTCGCAATTTTTTAACCCGGCGCGATTCTCAAAACTCGGCGTATCGTAAAAACATGCGATGCACGTCGGGAAAAATGACGTCACGGGCATGCGCAGTACGTCCGGCGCGGGAGCGCGCCTCATTTAAATTGTAATCGCCCCCTGGAGAAGAGGACCGCCTTGCGCTGGGAGAATTTAAGTTACACGGCCTGAAATTTCTAGGTAAGTGCTTTGTGGATCAGGCACTTAGGTAGAAATTTTAAGGCAGTGTAACTTAAATGGGAAAAGATAAGTTAGGCAGGATCTTTGAGGATTTGGCCCATAGCGTCTACAAAATAGGGGATAGTTTTATGGCATTTTTATTAATATTTTTTTTTACTAGTAATGGTGGCGATCAACGATTTTTATCGTGACTGCGACATTATGGCGGACACATCGGACACTTTTGACACCATTTTGGGACCATTGTCATTTTTACAGCGATCAGTGCTATAAAAATGCACTGATTAATGTAAAAATGACACTGCCAGAGAAAGGGTTAACCTGTAGGGGGCACTGTAGGGGTTAAGTGTGACCTAGGGAGTGCTTCTAACTGTTGGGGGCGTAGCTTGCCGTAACACGTCACTGATCGCTGTTCCCGATGACAGGGAACAGACGATCAGTGACAAGTAAGGGGAAGGACGCTGAGATGCTGTGTTTACACTGACATCTCCCCGTTCTTCATCTCTGTGACCTGATCGCAGGACACCGGCGGACATCACGTGCGCGCGACCACACAGCTCGCAAATTAAAGGGGACGTATATATACGCCCATTTGCGCAGCTGTGCCATTCTGTCGACGTATAAGTTTGTGCGGCGGTCAGGAAGCGGTTAAAGCAACTATGTTTAGACTATGCATGATGGATACATTGGATCCCCAGGGAAATAAGGAAATATGCATAAAGAAATTCTTTCATACCTGATCTAGCTATATGATTAAGGAATTGCCTGCAGACCAGCTTCGGGAAATAATAACCACTTTTTTATACACTACATAGTACAACCAGGGCTAGCGCAAGGAATTTTGACACTCTAGGCGAAACCTCACTTTGCCGCACCCCCCTTGGCGCCACCCCTGACCCCCTTTGTCCTGCCCATATATACCCCACCTTTTTAATGAAGCGACCATCATATGCAGCCTCACCAGTGCCCATCAATGCAGCCTACCAGCGTCCATCAATGCAGCCTTACAAGCGCCCATCAAATGTAGCCTCAACAGCGCTAATCAAATGCAGCCTCCCCAGCGCCCATCAATGCAGCCCCAGCGCCCATCAACACAGCCTGACCAGTGCCCATCAATGTAGCCTACTAGTGCCCATCAATGAATGTTTGCTTGCTTCCATTCATTCGGAAGTTGAGACACAGACACACTTATATATATTTATTGTAATGATTTTCAATGTGTTTTTTTTTAATGAAAAAATATGGAAATTAAATAAATACATATACAATATGCCAATAAATGAAAGCTGCAGATTAATAATGATATAATGAATATTAATAATGATTTTTAAATTAAATGAACATGTCAAAGTTTATACAAAGTTTTAACTATTGCGTTTACAGAATACGGGTATATACTGTACTTTAATACCTATGTGACTCATGTATGCGTTTCTCAGATTCTCAGACACCCTACATTAGATACCAGTGCCTTGTGCTATGAATAAAATTAGTTTCTGACATATCTTTGTAATTGTTTCTAAATGTTTTCATTGTTTAGAAGGTCATGCATAATATGCCACATCTCTTACTAACCTTGCAGATGATAATCAATGCCTGGGTCAAACTTTAGGACCTTGTAAAAGTAATCTTTCTCTTGGAATAATATAAGGTGAGGATCTCAGATTATGAATCTATTGCCACGTACACACGATCATTTTTCGGGTTCTAAAAAATTACGTTTTTTTTAATGTCACTAAAAACGATCGTGTGTGGGCTTCAGAGCATTTTTCGGGTTCTAAAAAATGGGCAAAAAAAAAACTCGAACATGCTCTATTTTTAACAACGTTTTTAACGTTGTCGTTTTTCGGGTTGTAAAAAATGGTCGTGTGTGGGCTTTAACGACATGAAAAACCTGCGCATGCTCGAAAGCAAGTTATGAGAAGGGAGCGCTCGTTCTGGTAAAACTACCGTTCGTAATGGAGTAAGCACATTCATCACGCTGTAACAGACAGAAAAGCGTAAATTGTCTTTTACTAACACGGAATCAGCTAAAGCAGCCCCAAGGGTGGCGTCATCCGCATGGAACTTCCCCTTTATAGTGCCGTTGTACGTGTTGTACATCACCGCGCTTTGCTAGAGCATTTTTTTTCACGATCGTGTGTAGGCAAGGCTGTTTTAATGATCAAGTTGAAAAAAAAATCGTTTTTTCTAGAGCCTGAAAAAACGTAATTTTTTAGAATCCGAAAAATGATCGTATGTACGCGGCATATAAACTGTTTCTTCAATTGTCAAATATTCAAGAATGGCCATTGCCAAGGGGTGAAACTTTATACTTGGGTGAGGAGACACAGTATTTCTTTTTTTTGTCATTCAAGTTTAAGTTTATTTTCAGAAAAAAAAATCAGTACAATGTAATGAACATCAATGAAAATGATTACAGTGTGGCATACAGTCAAAAACAACATGGTACATTTAGTTCATTTCCTGCCCTTCCATTCCACATTGAAACAAAGTACCATTAAAACGTAAAAGAAATTGTGAATAACAAAAAAGAATAAATATATTGAAGGAAACAAAATCCAACCCAATTGTCCTCCCCAACCTCCAGAGATACTATAATCTGTATAATCCAATCCAGACCCATGACATTTTAATAAATATAATAGATTGTGTGTTTAGATCTATAAGGAGGATAGATGCCTAGGGTAAACTCCTCCCCCCCCCCCCGACATCCCTAATGGGATCACTCTGTGCCCTAAGAGGCAGAATAACCCCTATCATCCCCCCTCCCTTTTAATGGATAATAACAATAACTAGATGAGACACAGTGGGCCAGATTCACGAAGAATTGCGGCCGTGTAACGTAAGCCGTTTACGTTACACCGCCGCAAGTTTTCAGTGTAAGTGCCTGATCCACAAAGCACTTACCTGGAAACTTGCGGCGGTGTATTGTAAACTCGTCCGGCGCAAGCCCGCCCAATTCAAATGGGGCGGGCACCATTTAAATTAGGCGCACTCCCGCGCCGGATGTACTGCGCATGCTCCGTTTTGGAATTCCCGCCGTGCTTTGCGCGAAGTGATGTCATTTTTTAGAACGGCGACGTGCGTAGCGTCCATTCGTATTCCCGGACGTCTTACGCCAAAACAAAAAAAAATTGAAATTCGACCCGGGAACGACGGTCATACTTTAACATGGCTCGACTAAAATTAAGCCATGTTAAAGCAGGTGTAAAATTACGACGGTGAAAAAGTTATTAGCGACGACGTAACGACGGGAAAAAACTTTGTGGATCGCCGTAAATCCTCATTTGCATACCCGACGCTGGAATACGACGCGAACTCCCCTCAGCGGCGGCCGAAGTATTGCATTCTAAGATCCGACGGTGTAAGTCAATTACACCTGTCGGATCTTAGGGCTATCTATGCGGAAATTATTCTATGAATCAGCCGCATAGATACGACAGGAGATACGACGGTGTATCAGGAGATACGCCGTCGTATCTCCTCTGTGAATCTGGCCCAGTATATCTAAGCAAGCTACATGGATAATATTCTTTGAACCCATGCTGTACTGTATGTATGGGCCATACAGTATGGCACAAAAGTTTCTAACCCTTTTCTACTTCCAGGTCATATGGTGAAAATTGCTGATTCATCACTGTTTGATTTTACCAAATATTTATAGGTACGATAGTGTGATATATAAGTACAATTACACAGTTTATAAACCATGAAATCATGGTTCATTAACTGTATGATTGTATGCAGATATATGTCTGCATGCAAACTTGTCAAAAATATGCCACATATTCATACATTTTTTTTCATTACTATTGCACATTAGGAATGGAAGCTTGTACTTGTACTGTGTTCAGTACAAGGGCTACCCTGCTCTTTATTCTGCTATTCTCCGGCTGACAAAACAGGTTAAAATCACAGTAAGGCCCCGTACTCACGACCAAACATGTCTGCTGAAACTGGTCCGCAGGCCAGTTTCAGCAGACATGTTTGGTCGTGTGTGGGCGCGAGCGGGCCGAATTCCAGCAAACATTTGCCCGCCGGGCCTTTTCCCAGCGGACAAATATTCCTGGACTTGTTTTAAAACAGTCCGCTGGAATCCTGCCCGCTCGGACATGTACGGTCGTCAGTACAGACCTACCGTACATGTCCAGGCGCCCGCCGTCCCTCGCATGCGTCGAATGACTTCGACGCATGCGTGGAAGCATTTTAAAGGCGGGCCGCCCACGTCGCTGCGTCATTGTCGCGGCGACACCGCGTCATCGACGCGGCGACACCGCGTCGACACCGCGGACACGCCCCGCGTATTGTTTACGCGCGGACTTCTGTACGATGGTGTGTACAACCATCGTACAGAAGCCCTCTGGCAGACATGTATGGTGAAAACGGTCCGACGGACCGCTTTCACCATACATGTTTGGTCGTGAGTACCCGGCCTTACAGTTAGGTTGTCCAGTGTGTTGTTATCCCGGCTGAAGAATCCGAAGAGTTGGCCATAGATAAAGTTTAACCTATGTAATCTAACTTGTTGGTTAGGTTAGGTAATTGCTTGTGATAATATATTTCATATTGGGTAATTGTAAAAATATGATTGTGTAATGCCTTGTACACACGGCCGGACTTTTCGAGAAAAAAAACTGTCTGACTTTTTTTATCGGAAAGTCTGGCCGTGTGTAGCCTCCATCTGACTTTTTTTTTTTCGCGTAAATATATGGAAGCGCCACCTAGCGGCCAGCGTAAATATGCAGCCTAAGATACGACGGTGTAAGACACTTACGCCAGTCGGATCTTAGCTAAATTCCGGCGTATCTTGTTTCCTGAATACAGAAAAAAGATACGCCGGAGCATACTAGAAGTTACGCGGCGTATCAATAGTAACTTCTCTCTGAATCCGGCCCTACATATTTACCCATTTCCCGAATCCAGTCCCCAAGGGTAGGAGGGTTGAGTGAAACCCAACGGGTAACAATCAGCTTACATGCTAAAAACAAGAGATCTCATAAAAGCCGATGTCTGATTACAATCCAGGCTAGTAAAATTTACATATCCTAAAAGCCATAAAAACTAGATCTGAAGTCAGCACGGTATCATATACAGAATTTTTTAAATCCAGGACTTCCTGCCAATACCGAAATAACTTTGGGCTTCTCCAAAAGAGGTGCATAAAGGAGGCGGGTGATTGAGCGCATCTTGTGCATTTGGAATTTTCTCTCCTGCCTACCCTGTGTAACAGCTCCAGAGTACGATGAGCCCTCAAAAAATAAAAAGTTGAGTCACTCTATGAGTAGGAGATATTGAGGCAAGCTGCACATTCTGTAGCATTTGATCCAGGGGCGGCCTGTCCATTAAGGGCACACGGGCACCACCGCACCTTTCCATCGCTGCCAGAGGCTCTAAGAGCCTTCAAAATAGGGTGGCCTCTGGACGCAGAGCATTGCACGCGGAGCCCACTGTGGTGTGTTAGAATAGCAAATAAATATTCAGTATTCTAACACTGAATCGCCTCTCCGCCAATGCGTTTCTCAATTGCCCCGAAATGAGAAGCGTTCTGAGTGGCTGCAGAGGAGGAGGGAGAAGACGGAAGCCGCAGAGCAGGGGAAGGAGATGCCCGCTCATGATGCTCGCAGAGGAGAGATGGGGAAGCCGCCTGTGGTTAAGGTAAGTGCACCAACTGACCGACCCAGGGGGGTGGTGGTTTGCACTGTTTGCCACCCCCCCAAAAAAAATTACCACTACCCGCCACTGATTTGATCCCATATGTCCCTTAGGGCCACATTCATTTCTGCATCCCATCTTTGCCTACAAGGAACAGTAATTTCGAATTCAGATAACAGTTGTGTATAGACCAGGGTCGATCCTAGGGTCACAGACGCCTGGGTGCAGAAATATTGCTGGCGCCCCCACATGGGCGTGGTCATCTTACTAACTCCTCCCCTTTACACATGTTTCTATGTTTCTATGGCTATGACTCAAACACAGAGATGCTCCCCTAAGAAGTCTTCATTAGTATTCCCATCAGAGCCCCCCACATCAGGTGTCCCCATCAGAGCCCCCCACATCAGGTGTCCCCATCAGAGCCCCCCACATCAGGTGTCCCCATAGATCAGTACTTGTCCAATAGATCCCTGTAGCTCAGGCGTGCTGGGAGCAGAAGCACATTACAGGGGGCATACGTGGCATCTTTGGTTACTAGGAGGGTGGTACTCGGAGAGCATTTCTGGGAGTGCACTGGATGATTGGTAGCAGCTCCGGCCAACCCAGAAGCCTCTCATCACACCGCCTATGGGAGAAGAGCCGACACAGAGGGGGCAGACAGGAGATTGCTCCACGTGCACCGCACAGAATTAATTAGTGGAGCCTAGTACCGGAACGTGTTCCAGTACTAGGCTCCGCTGCGGTACCCAAACCGGATTCCGGGGACAGTGGGAGGTATGCGCTCTTGTCAGTTGCCAGCAGAGAGAGCAAGCGGGATGGGGAACCGCAGCACCCGCTACATGCGCTCCGCCTCTGGACACAGACAAGGAGGAGGGAGGAGATTACTTTGGAGCTTTGGCGCCCCCACCTCTGCGGCGCCTGGGTGCGGAGCACCCCGCGCACCCTGCCTAGGATCGGCCCTGGTATAGACCTTGGTGATGAGGCCCTTTATATTGTTTATCAGGCAGCTAGGGTTCAATTTCTTAAGGCTTTGTAATCTGACATGAAGTGACAGAAATTACGATGGTAGATAGAACCATCTTTGTCCTACTTAGTACTTTTGCAGTGAGAAGTTTGTATAACATTTGACAGCATTACCATAATTCTTGCTGAAACATAAGCTTTAACTGCCTTAGGGCATTTTTCTTGTAGCATTGTTTGGAATATCTGCTGTGTCAAGAAGGGTTACAGAGACTTCCAGTTTTCACTGAATACCCACCAATGTAATATCCCCTTCTGTCAACATACAGATAAGAATTTTGTCTTCATATCCTTTAATTAGCTGGTTACTACAGGGACAAAAGCAGAGATTTCTTTGTTTTGTTCTCATATACATACCCAGTGTAGCTGCCAATATTTTTCACACTGTGCTGTCAAATCAGATTGTTGTACTTTTGATTCTTTGCGGAACAAAGATTTCTTCTTCTAGGCTTTTGTACAGAGGAACATATGCACTCCCGAGGAGACGCAGAACATTGATGCTCATCAGTGCAGACAGTAAGGTTACCATCAGGGCCGCCATCAGGAATTATGGGGCCCCTTACATAGCTTACACAGCATGGGCCCCCTGGAGAAGAGAACCGGGGAGGGGGGTGCTGCCGCCTGAAATTGAGAAGAGGGGAGGCTGCCACGAATTGAGAAGCGGCGGTGGGGGGGCCTTTACAAAAAAAAAAAGAAATAAAGAAAAATATATATAAAAAAGGGGGGTAGTCATCCGGGGCCCTGGGGACCTCTGGCTGGGCCCTTTAATAAAAAGAAAAAAAGAAAAAAAATATATATAAAAAATATATATTTAAATGTATTTATTTTTAAAAAGGGGGGTTGCCATCTGGGACCCTGGGGACCTCTGGGCCCTTTAATAAAAAAAAATTATATATATATATATATATATATATATATATATATATATATATATATATATATATACACACATACACACACACACACACAATTTTTTTTTTTAGAAAAATAAATTACAAAAAAAGGGGGGTTGCCATCCGGGACCTGTGGGCCCTTTAATAAAAAAAAGAAACCTCTGGGCCCTTTAATACAAAATAAAAAAATAAAAAAATATAAAAAAAAATAAAAATAAACATTTATAAAAAAAAGGGGGGGATTGCCACCCAGGCCCCTGGGGACCTCTGGGCCCTTTAATAAAAAATAAATAAAAAAAGGGGGTTTGCCACATGGGGCCCTGGGGACCTCTGAGCCCTTTAATAAAATATATATAAATAAATATATATAAAAGAAATAAAATAATATAAAAAATAAATAAAAACATTTTATAAAAAAAGGGGGGTTTCCTTCCAGGGCCCTCTGGACCCTTTAATAATAATAATAATAATAATAATAATAATAATAATAATAATAATAATAATAATATAATATATATATAAAAAATAAAATAAATAAAAAAATATATAAAAAAAAAAAAATTTATAAAAAAAGGGGGGTTGTCATCCAGGGCCCTGGGGTTCTCCAGGCCCCTGGGGACCTCCAGACCCCTAAAAAAAATGGCCCTTTAATAAAAAATAAAATAAAAATATATTAAAAAAATATATATATTTTTTTATAAAAAATAAATAAAAAGAAGGGGGGTTGCCATCTGGGGCCCTGTGGGCCTCCAGGCCCCTGGGAATCTCCGGACCCCTAAAGGGGTTTGCCATCCGGGCCCCTTACAGGTGTACTGCCTTACCCCCCTGATGGCGGCCCTGGTTACCATTTACCTCTATAGTGAAGCCAGGTTATGAGCATGCAGCACAGGTTGGTGCAGCACACGTCGCTGTATTACACAACTACCGTATGTAGCGTCACCTCCATTTGGGCCACTAGATTTTCCAGTGCCCCCTAAACACACAGTCAGGCAACAGGAATTTTGCTAAATTTGTGCAAACTCTAGAAACAGGGGATGAATTTTACTAGGTTTGGGAAGCCATTGGATGCCCAGAAGTGCAACTTGAATGCAAACTGAGGACTTGATAACGCCTTTGGCTGCTAAAAGTCATTATGCTGTCCTCCCGTAGGATTGACAGATAAGCTCAACTCTTAGCAAAAGGTTTCAAGCACTGGATGCAGATACTACTTCTGCAGAAAATGCTAATGCACCTGTCACTTTCTTAAATCCCCAGTCAATAGTTGCAGGGTGGCTTTACAGGCTTTAATTTGCACTAAGTTGTCCCTTTGTAGTGAGAAAGCAGGGTAATGCACCTTGCTGCTCCTCGTCCATCAGGCTCTGGGGTGTAGTGGTTGAAGTCTGTTTAGTGAATCCTGAAGCTCAAGTGACTGCTGCGCAGATCTCCTGCTGAACAGGTCCCGACCTTGACTCCCAGGATGGCTGCAGCTATGCCTAGCTAAGGCTGAATAGGTGTGAGGCTTTAGTAGGGATGAGCTTTATGTTCGAGTCGAACATGAGTTTGACTCAAACATTGGCTGTTCGCCCGTTCGCCAAACAGCAAACAATTTGGGGTGTTTGCGGCAAATTCAAAAAGCTGCGGAACACCCTTTAAGAGTCTATGGGAGAAATCAAAAGTGCTAATTTTAAAAGTTAATATGCAAGTTATTGTCATCAAAAGTGTTTGGGGGCCTGGGTCCTGCCCCAAAGGACATGCATCAATGCAAAAAAAAGTTTTAAAAACGCTGTTTTTTCGGGAGCAGTGATTTTAATAATGCTTAAAGTGAAACAATAAAAGTAAAATATTCCTTTAAATTTCATACCTGGGGGGTGTCTATATTATGCATTATACAAATACGGCAGCTGCTGACTTTTAAAAAATGGACACTTACCTGACCAGCGCGCCCGCAATGTCAGCAGCCGAGGCTGAGCAATCGCTCGGTTCTCGGCTGCTTCCGCCGCCACCCTCGGTGAGGGAATCAGGAAGTGATGCCTGATGGCTTCACTGCCTGAGTCCCTACTGCGCATGCGCGAGGATCGCGGCGCGCCGTCACTGGTCCTCGCTCTCCTGGGAATAGTGTTTTCCAGAAGACAGCGGGAGGGAGTGACGTCACAGGCTGGATACCCCGCAGGGATCAGACCCGGAAGTCGTGCAAATACCCGTCTCCGACAGGTATCTACACCCCCCTCCCCCCTGAAAGGTGCCAAATGTGTCACCGAAGGGGGGAGGGATCCAAAAAGCGAAGGTTCACTTTTTCTGTGAACCTCCGCTTTAAGGTCTCTTGCATACTGCTGCCTAAAAACTCAGTGTTTTTAGGCCCCTTTCACACGGGGTTGTCCATTTTGCCGGACTCCGCTTGATCAGCAGGGATCGATCGGTTGATGCCCGCTGAGCTGGCGGATGACAGGTCCGTCTCCACTCACTGTGCCACAACCTCTGTGTTTGATCCAGCTTGCTCCTGACTTTGCTTGAATGCTATCTGCCCTGACCTTTGCTTGTCTCTGGGCTTTGCTCTGCCTTCTGCTCATCTGCCTGATCTTGGGTTGCCAATCTTTACCTGTACTCTGATAATTCCTTGCATACCATCTATTCCTGTATCTTACCATCTGTTGCTGACCTGGCTTGTCTGACCTCGCATCCAGTTCATCTGCCCTACTTGCACTTGCCTAGCTCCCGCTGGTGCTTCCTCTACTGTGGACCACTAGTCTTCCTGCACCTCCTACCAGCTACTGTCTACCAGCCCAGGGTCTGCTGTTCCTGTCATCTACTGCTCAAGCTATCCGGCCAACTCTGGTGACACACCTGCTATGCATCACAACTTACACTACACAGGCACTCATACCTCACCGCGCTCTTGCAGCCAATGTTGCAATATCAGTGGTCCCCAAGCCAAGGCTGTACGAGAGGCCTCCCTCTGCATGTCAAGCTCAGTCGCGAGGTACGTAACAGATGCTTAAGCTCTGCTCAAAAACACTATTTGGATATGTGCACCATAAATATAAATTAGAGCTACTAAAGTGGTGCCATGTGTATAGGCAAAAGCATTCTGTAAAACTTTTACTGTCATTCATTCAAAGTTTTCTGTTATTGGAAGATGTGATATCATGACGTTCATCCGCACCACCTCAATTCACAGACGACCTTGAATTTTGTCAAAAGAATACAAGACATTTTCAATATGGATGGGTTACTGAGTGAGCAATCCACTATGAGCAGTATATTGCAGCTGGAACTGTAAACCTCAGCGCCAGACATTCAGCGCCTACCATACTGTAAAGAGGAAATAAAAGTAAAAGTTTTACAGAATGCTCAGCCTACACACATGGAATACGCTTCATTAGTACTAATTTATTTTTACAGCGCACACGTCCAAAAATTGTTTTTGGCTGGAGTTGAGCTTGAAATCTGTTGCATTGCTTGATGGTTTTGAACAATAAAAAATCAACCAATTAGATTTTTTGTATATTATTAAAAATTGTCTTTATAACAATACAATAGTAGTAGAAATGAAGGGCAAGAAGTGTCTTTAAGAGAGCCTAGGGTACCAGGTACCTGTGGTTATGCCCTATAGCGTGCCCTGACATGTAATGCAGTATACTTTAAATATGAATTCTGCTGGTTTGTGATTGAACACATGCAAATGTGTATAGTACGAAGTAATAGTAAGAAGACATTTGTGTACTTCTAGTAAAACACGCCATCTTAGCTCTATTATTGAGGCCAGTTTAGGATTTTTCTACTGAGGACCCATATGGTTTTATCGGTCGCTGTCTTCAAACATCTACATATGTTCCTTATTCATTAATATTACCTAAAGTAATATAAATATAAAGTAATATTATTATTTATTAATATTAATACATAAATAATATTAATACATAAATAATACCAATTAATTATAAATTTATTAACTGGTTTCTCGTATAGTCTCCATAAATTCTTCTTTCTTTTTAGATTATATTCCCGTTGACATGAGTTTAGCATTGTACTCTGCTAGTACAAGGTAAAACTAGGGTAATATGGATTTAGCTCTGTGATTATGTCCGGTTTCCAAACTGAAGTCATGTGATCAGCTGATTTGATGTCTGTAATGTGAACTATCAAGTGGCACACAAGGACAGGTTGCAGTGAGAACTTTTAGAGATGTGATAAATGTTAACACTGCCAAAAATTATCTAGAGAACAATAGCAAACAGTAAGCAAAAAATTACATTATTTCATGCAAAATATCATCATAAGATACCTGCTAGACATGTGCGTTCCCGTTCGTAACGAATGGATTTTCGTACGAATTTGTTAGTATTCGTACATTCGGATCAATTCGAACATCCGAAAAGCTGAAAGAACCAAAATACGAAAATTACGGAATTACGAATAAGCAAAATAACGAACAAGCGAAAATACGAACGTACGATTGGACAATCTTACTAAAATACGAAACACCGAAAAAGCAAAAGAACGAAAATGACATCTATAACGAACGATTTGCATTCCGTATTTTAAATCCTTTGTCTATTCGTATTTTCATTCGTATGTTCGAATTTTCATTTGTGTGTTTTGTAAATCCGTTTCTTTGTCTGTTCGTAAATTTGTGTACTTGTATCGTTCTTTCGAATGGGCACTGGGCAGTGTAGTAAGTGTGTGATTACTTAATATCTTAGCCAATCAGCTTATTTCTTTTGTGCTGAGTCACATTGTACAGTGTAAAGCCTCGTACACACGATCGGACTTCAAACAAACTTTTCCGTGGATTTTTGTCTGAAGGGAGTTGGCCAGACTTTTGAAACCGAAAAAGTTTGTCCGATAGAGCGTACACACGGTCGGATTTTTTGGAAAATGCTCATTTTGAAGTTTGTAGGCAAAAAGTCCGACCGTGTGTACGGGGCTTAAGAGAAAGTATATCTTATTATGGATTAGCCGCGTGTTGCTATGTATTTACGAAAGTACAAAATTACGAATCCATTAAATGAAAATTTATATCTAACAAAATTACGAATTTTGAATCAATGAAAATAAATTAGACAGAATTGCGAATCATTCAGTATAAACGAAAATAAAACTGTTACGAAAACATGAACGGGTCCGAATAGGAAAACTTGAGTCTTACGAAATTACGAATCTTTATGAATCTACGGAACGAGACGAAACGAAACCAAAAAATTCCACTGCTTCATGAAATGCTAATTGCTTGGTTGTCACCACCAATACCAATACCATGTTTTTAAGTAGAGCAGGAACTTTTTATGTTGCGCCTTTGTTTCAGACTTTCCCTCACTTCCTGTCTGGTGAAACAGTCACCATGACAGCAAATGAGTCAAAATCTCTCCTTTGAAGCTTTGGAACTTCCTAACTGGGGCACAGACAGCTATAAAAACTTGACAGGGCCACTGAATACTTTCCATGCTATCCATGACTAAACAAAGTTTTGGCTTTACATATGCTCTAAGACAGTGGTCTTCAATCTGCAGCCCGGAGGCCAGATGTGGCCTTTGGCTTGCCTTTATCTGGCCCTTGGAGGATTATTCGATGACACCATGAATGAATGAATGAATGAATGAAAAACTTATATAGCGCGGCACATGCGAACTGAATCGCCTCTGGGCGCTTGTTGTTCCTGTCTCTTGATATCAAAAGAGCAGAGTTTTAATCTGTCTTCTGAAGGTCAGGTGGTTTTCCTCCAACCGAATGCTGGTTGGTAAAGCGTTCCATAGTCTAGGACCTTGGAAAGCAAACCTTCTTTCTCCTTTGGACTTGTATCTTGCTTTGGGTACCTTGACCAGATTTTGGTCGGTGGATCGCAGAACGCGATTGGAATTGTGGGGTTCAGTAGGGCACTATTCTTCCCACTGACAGCAATAATGGGGCACTATTCTTTCTATTGACACCAACAATGGGGCACTATTCCTTCAATCCAAACCAATAAAGGGGCATCGTTCATGCCAGGACATTTTCTGCTCCCACTGGTTTACAGTTGGGCACCCTTAATGTCTGAAGGACAATAAACTGGCCCTTTGCTTAGAAAGTTTGGAGACCCCTGCTCTAAGAGTATGAAGATTGGCTGACATCGGTAAGGCTTAACGCCAGGAGTCTAAAGCCGGGTACATATGCTTTGTTTTTTTAAGTTGAGCCAATGGACTAATTAACCTCTTGACCACCGCCCCATGTCAAAAAGACGTCCTCCTTTTTAAAGTTGAATATCTCGATAACGGCAGCAGCTGCTGCCACAACCGAGATATTCATCTTTGCAGGGGGCGGTGGTGTACACGATAACGGCGGTCTCCGCGGCGGATTCGCCGCGAGATCGCCGTTATCGGTGGCGGGAGAGGGGCCCCCCCCCTCCCGCCGCTCTCCCGCGCTCTCCGCCGCTTACCGGAGCCGTCGGTAGCGGCGGAGGGGATCCGATGTGTCCGGCAGCTGAGTGGGGACGGGACTGAAGGAGAAATCTCCTTCACCCGTCCTCATAGCTCTGCTGGGCGGAAGTGACGTCAAAACGTCAGTCCCGCCCAGCCTCTTCCTTGTAATAGGAATAAAAGTGATCAATTTTTTTTATTTTATTTTTTTCAGTGTAAAAAATTATAAAACTAAATAAAAATAAATAAGAAAACCAAAAAAAAATTTTTTAAAGCGCCCCGTCCCGACGAGCTCGCGCGCAGAAGTAAACGCATACGCGAGTAGCGCCCGCATATGAAAACGGTATTCAAACCACACAAGTGAGGTATCGCCGCGATCGTTAGAGCGAGAGCAATAATTCTAGCCCTAGACCTACTCTGCAACTCAAAAAATGCAACCTGTAGAATTTTTTAAACGTCGCCTATCGAGATTTTTAAGGGTAAAAGTTTGACGCCATGCCACGAGCGGGCGCAATTTTTAAGCGTGACATGTTGGGTATCATTTTACTCGGCGTAACATTATCTTTCACAATATATAAAAAAATTGGGCAAAATGTATTGTTGTCTTATTTTTTAATTCAAAAAAGTGATTTTTATCCAAAAAAAGTGCGCTTGTAAGACCGCTGCGCAAATACGGTGTGACAAAAAGTATTGCAATGACTGCCATTTTATTCCCTAGGAGGTCTGCTAAAAAAAAATATATAATGTTTGGGGGTTCTGATAAATTTTCTAGCAAAAAAATTGTGATTTTCACATGAAGGAGAGAAGTGCCAGAATTTACCTGGTGGGCAAGTGGTTAAACAAAAAAAAAAGATTCCTGCAATCACACAAATGGGGTAGATGCAGGAATTACCTCCACCAGGACATTGTAATCTGACAGTAGGGACTCCCTGCTGTCAGAATACACTGATCAGTGCTCTAGCTCAGTGGTCGTCAACCCCGGTCCGCGGCCCACTACCGGGCCGCAGCCCTTCTGCAGCCGGGCCGCGGGTGCTAGCAGGCGGCATTACACTTTTCTTCCTCCTGCCGTTGCTCTGTAATCCTCACAGAGCCGACAGCAGGAGGCGGAACAATTCTGGGTGGAAGGCGGAGCTGCCCGAGATTATCACACAGGCGATTGGCTGCTAGGACTGTCCTTCATCCTAGAAGCCAATCAGCCAACTCCACTATTCTCTGTTTACTGCTGCTAACTCTCCTCAAGCAAGCTGCACTTCCGCCCTCAACTTGCTCTCCTTCCCGGGTCACTTCACCTTCTTCCCTGTTACTTTCACTGTGGTCAGCAGCTCATCTCCGCTCCTCCCTGTCTACACTTCTCTCTGCCTTATCTGCACGATCACACAGTAAGTCACTCGGCACCTATCCTCCTCACTCCCCTGCTTAGTTTTTTCCCCTTCTCCGTGGTCCTTTATCTGCTGTCCCTCCATAAATCTTCACCATGCTGCCGTCTCAGCTCAGCATTCCAGACAGAGATCTTACACCCTTTCCATCCCAGTTTGCTCTTAGCTCTCATAATTGTCCTGTACTCACCATGCAGCCTAGCACATTCTGTCACTAATGACTAAGACATTAGCACATACTTTTACCACCCCAACCTCCTCACCAATTCTCTCTTTTCTAATCTCCTAGCCCCCCTCACATTGAAGCAATTTGTCATGCAGTTTGACAAGTCACATCCTATTGCCAGCAAGGCAGTGTTCAAATCAATGCAACGCCAACTTTGAGTCGCTGCATCAATTTGAAAAAGTAGTACATGCGATTTAGGGTGCGACTTCAATAGACATCTGTGAATGAAGCCACACAGATGTCTTCAAAGTTGCAACCCAAAAGTCACACTGAGATGCGGCTCTAAAATTGTGCCATTTTCAGGTTAGGTCGCACAATTTCAAAGCCACAGTCAATGTGAACGGGGGCTAATAGTAGATTCACACTGGTGTGCTGTGGTCAAACCACAGCGCACCAGTGTGAAACCGCTATAAGGCTAGGTTCACGCGCAGTCAGGATCATGCACAAAATTGTGCCGCTTCATAGGAGTGAATAGAGGTTCCGATCAGGTCCGCCTGAAAAACTGACAGACAGACCTGATCGGAAAGCCCGTGTGAAAGGGGCTCAAGTTCGAACCGGAGGAGCGCACTTTGCCATCTTCGCCCTGGGCGCTGGATGACCTAGTCCCAGCACTGGTGAGGGGGTGAAGTAAAGCGCTAATATCTGAATGTGGGTGGGTGGTGGGGGGGGAAATCCGAGCCTCAGGATTGCTGTGATGTGGGGGGGGGGCTGAGGACATTAAAGAGGAGCTGAGCACTGGAGTGTGGAGGGGGGGGGGGACCGAGACTGTAATGTGGGGACTGAGGACTGTAATGTGGGGGGGCCTGAAGAAGTTAAATTGGGGTGACCAAGAACTTTCATATGAGGGGGGCTGAGGATATTAAAGTGGAGGTTGGGAATGTAATGTGGGGGGTAGGCTGCCACTGATTCTGCATTATGGTGGGTTTAACTATTTCATTTATTACTACAATGTAATAGAAATAATGCGCTGACAAATTGCCCGCGAAAAATCGCTTACCCCCCGCATGCCATCCCCAACCTCCCCCCAACCGGGCCTTGGCAAAATTTTGTCCACGCAGCCGGTCCCCGGTGCCAAAAAGGTTGGGGACCACTGCTCTAGCTGTTTGGCTGCAGCCATTGATTGAATGAAACATTTTCAGCAGTTCTATTTGACAGAGGTGGATATGATTGTCTTCTCTCGAACCGGGAGGGCTACACACAGATCGTTATCTGTCCGGTCCCTGCTAAACTGGCCGAATTTCGATCTGTGTGTACTCAGCTTTAAGCTGCATACACTCTAATGCCGCGTACACACAATCGGAAATTCTGAAAAGAAAACTTTGGCTCAAACTTGTGTTGCATACACACGGTCACACAAAATTCCGACTGTCAAGAACGCGGTGACGTACAACACTACGAGCCAAGAAAAATGAAGTTCGATGATTCCAAGCATGCGTCGAAACGATTCCGAGCATGCATGTTTTTTTGCGCATCGGAATTGCATACAGACTTTTCCCGTCGGAAAATTTGAGAACCAGCTCTCAAATTTTTGCTGTCTGAAATTCCAACAGAAAAAGTCTGATGGGCCTACACACGGTCGGAATTGCCAACCAAAAGCTCACATCAAACTTTTCTTGTTGGAAGTTCTGACCGTGTGTACGTGGCATTAGATTTTCAAAAAGATGTTTGTATGAACATCTGGACATTTTTACGGACGATGTACAAAAATTCTCATCAGTCGATGACATGACAAATGTAATTTGAAAGAATATAAAAAAATGTTTGCTTTTAACATTAAACTTTGGAGTGATTGGACTTTTTGAAAACCAAATTCACTTTTAGGAATTTGTTTGTGCGAGAAAAAAATTCTATTCTGCTCCTTCTAATTCTCCCATCACTGCGGATTAAAATGAATGCTGGTTTGACCCCACCATGACATTCAAAATACATTCACTTCAATTGAATCTTCCATTGCATGTGCTTTAACCACTTGCTTACTGGGCACATATATACCCCATTCCTGCCCAGGCGAAATTTCAGCTTTCGGCACTGTCACGCTTTGAATGACAATTGCGCAGTCGTGCGACGTGGCTCCTAAACAAAATTGGCGTCCTTTATTTCCCACAAATAGAGCTTTCTTTTGGTGGTATTTGATCACCCGTGCGTTTTTTATTTTTTGCGCTATAAACAAAAATAGAGCGACAATTTTGAAAAAAACACAATATTTTTTAGTTTTTGCTATAATAAATATCCCATTTAAAAAAATATATATATATATATATATTTTTTTTTCAGTTTAGTCCGATACGTATTCTTCTACATATTTTTGTTAAAAAAAAAATCACAATAAGCGTATAGTGATTGGTTTGTGCAAACGTTATAACGCCTACAAAATAGGGGATAGAATTATTACTTTTTTTTTAATTATTTTTTTACTTGTAATGACGGCGATCTGCGATTTTTGTCACGACTGCGATATTACGGCGGACACATCGGACACTTTTGACACATTTTTGGGACCATTCACATTTATACAGCGAACAGTGCTATAAAAATGCACTGGTTACTGTATAAATGTGACTGGCAGGGAAGGGGGCATCAAGGGGTTAAATATGTACCCTGGAAGTGATTCTTACTGTGACTGACTGGGGGAGTTGACCAATGGTTGTCCCTATATACAAGGGACACACCATTGGTCTCCTCTCCCTGACAGTACGTGGAGCTCTGTGTTTACATACAGAGCTCCACGTCCCTGGCTCCGTGACTGCCGATTACAGGTGCAAGGCGGACATCGCGGCCGCCAGGCACGAGCATCGGCACCTGCATGACACAGCGGGCGCACGGCCGGAGGCTGTATATAGACAGCCTCCCGGCAGATCAGAGCCACCTCGCGGCCGTATATAGTCGGCCGCAGGGTGGGAAGTGGTTAAATTAATGTGTTACTAAACCCAGGACCCTGCATTCGCTATATCTGGTCTCCCACAGTACACAGAACATGGAAGTGCAATTATTTTAGTAAATATAAACTGATAATTACCCTTTCTCATCAGTCTTCGACTTCTATCAGTGTCTGGTTAAAGCTTGTAGGAGGAGTTTTCATTCTGTTTTGACTGTCCTTTCAGGATGCATGACCCCTGACTTTCTGTCTGGACAGTGCTGATTGGCCCTGTGCTGATCACCCTTCCAAAAAAAAAAAAAAACTTTCTAGCAATACACACCAAACTGACTGAGCATGTTCAGAGTGCCTCCAAGGCTTTCTTCTATTAGCAGATAGATTAGGGACAGTAAAAGACAGGGAGGATCAGAGAAGACAGGTTCAAATAGACTTTTTACACAATGCGGAGGATTAACTAACCCCTTATATTCCACAGTGAGTATAACAAGTATGCTTTACTGCATATACCGTATATACAAATTTCCCTGTTGTGGGTTTAGTACCCCTTTAACTACTTGTCGATCGGCTCATGTTGATATATTTCGGCAAAGTGGTACGGGTGTGCGCAAAACTACTTACCTGTATGCCACTGCATCATCAGCGCCCGACGTGTGCCGCGTGCCACGGGAGAGTGCCCGCGGTTCCTGTGGACTCAATCTCCGCCGGTTTCCCGCGATCGTGCCACAGAGAGGCAGAACAGGGAGATGCCTATGTAAACAAGACATTTCCCTGTTCTGCCCAGCAACATGACAGGGATCTACTACTCCCAGTGATCGGGAGCAGTGATCTCTGTCATGTTCTAGTGAGCCCATCCCCCCTACAGTTAGAACACACAGAGGGAACACACTTAACCCCTTGATCGCCCCCTAGTGTTAACCTCTTCCTTGCCAGTGACATTTACACAATAATCAGTGCATTTTTATAGCACTGATCGCTGTATAAATGCCAATGGTCCCAAAATAGTGTCAAAAGTATCCGATCTGTAAGCCGCAATGTCGCAGTTACGATAAAAATGACAGATCGCCGCCATTACTAATAATAAAAAAATTCCATAAATCTATCCCCTATTTTGTAGACGCAATAACTTTTGCGCAAGCCAATCAATAAACGCTTATTGCATTTTTTGTTATCAGAAATTTGTAGAAAAATACATATTGGCCTAAACGTGAGGAAGACATTTTTTTTTCATACTTTTTTGGGGATATTTGTTATATGTTTTTTTCAAAATTGTCGCTCTTATTTTGTTTATAGCGCAAAAAGTAAAAACCGCAGAGGTGATCAAATACCACCAAAATAAAGCTCTATTTGTGGAAAAAAAATGGACATCAACTTTGTTTGGGTGCAACGTCACACGCGCGTCGGCGCAATTGTCAGTTAAAGTGACGCAGTGCCGTATCGCAAAAAAGGGATTGGTCAGGAAGGGGGTAAATCCTTTCCGGGGCTGAAGTGGTTAAGTTCTCACCACCAGCCACTGCTTTCGAAAATGCGTCCTTTAGTGCCAACTAGGATCCGGGGTTCACAAGAAAACAGAAGAAGATTTGCAGATTAAAGCAAGTACCGTATTTATCGCGGTATAACGTGCTCCCGCGTATACCGCGCACCCCTAAAGTGACCCCCAATCCTGTGTAAAAAAAGTTATTTTTGTACTTACAGTTTTGGTGTCTTGCGCGGTGTCCATCGGCGGCCTCGTCGGGTCCGGCGTCCTTCTGCGGCTTCGGGTGTCCTTCTGCGGCTTCGGTGTCCTTCTGCGGCGGGTCCGGTGTCCTCTTCGGCGGGTTCGGTGTCCTCTTTGGCGGGTCCGGTGTCCTCTTCGGCGGGTCCGGTGTCTTCTTCGGCGGGTCCGGTGTCTTCTTCGGCGGGTCCGGCATCCTTCTGCGGCGTCCTCGCGGCATCCTCACGTCCTCCCCGCTCGCTTCCCGCGCCGAGTTTTGAATACTGCGCCAGCATATAAACAGTACACTCGGGCAGGCTCGGCAACTGTCGCGCTCACGTCCTGTACGTCCATGAAGAAGCCGAGACTGGCCGAATATACCCGAGTGTACTGCGCTCGGTATATGTCGGCGCAGTATTCAAAACTCGGCGCGGGTATCGGCGTATATCGCGCACCCACGATTTTGCCCTGATTTTCAGGGCAAAAAAGTGTGCAATATACGCCGATAAATACGGTACTACTTCAGCAATATTGTTAGTTCTGGCACTTTTTAGGTCATGACAGGGTCACTTTAAGAGCCCCTATAAATATATATCAATTTCTTTGTAGATTCACACACAATTAAATAATGTTTAGTTTTAGCGTAACTAACAGGCAGGACAGAAATGAAATTCTTAATTATACTTGTATTATTAATGGAAAATATATTAATGTTTATTTCCCTATGGCACTCTTATCACCACTTCTCTGCATTGTCTGTCCTCTTTTCCTTAATAGAAGATAAAAAAATTCAGCCAACAGGGACATAAACCATTAAGATTTCATTGTTAGAAAATTTTATAGGAAAAATATGGGCAGCTTTAAAGGGCTATTTTTAGTGTTTGAATCTCATATAAACAACAAAAGAACCCTGACAATAATCCTTACGTTCTTGAAATTATCTTAAAATTGGGAAAGAAGTTACAAGTTATCAGAACTCACAGTGACTAAAATGTTTTGTAGCATCTCTGGCCATGTAATTAAAGCTTCAAGGTAAAAGTTCTAGAAATACACTATGGGATGAGGCCAGATGTAGGGGGGGGGGGAGATTTACTAAAACTGGAGCACTCAGAATCCGGGGCGGCTGTGCATGGTAGCCAATCAGCTTCTAACTTCAGTTTGTTGAGTAAGGGCCCTTTCACCGTGATATTCCTGTGTTTCAGATGTGTTTCCTGTGCATTTCTGGTGCATTTTTGGGTTGCCTGCGCCTGTGAAAATGGACATGTTTCTCAAAAATGCACCGAAAACGCAAATCGAAATGCGATTTTACCGCAATTTTAACCACTTAACCCCCGGACCATATTGCTGGTCAAAGACCAGAGTACTTTTTGCGATTCGGCACTGCGTCGCTTTAACTGACAATTGCACAGTCGTGCAAAATGGCTCCCAAACAAAATTGGCGTCCTTTTTTTCCCACAAATAGAGCTTTCTTTTGGTGGTATTTGATCACCTCTGCAGTGTTTAGTTTTTGCGCTATAAACAAAAATAGAGCGACAATTTTGAAAAAAATGAATATTTTTTTACTTTTTGCTATAATAAATATCCCCCCAAAATATATAAAAAAACATATTTTTTCCTCAGTTTAGGCCGATACGTATTCTTCTACATAAAATCGCAATAAGCGTTTATTGATTGGTTTGCGCAAAAGTTAAAGGGTTTACAAAATAGGGGGTATTTTTATGGCATTTTTATTAATATTTATTTTTACTAGTAATGGCAGCGATCAGCGATTTTTTTCGGTACTGCGACATTATGGCGGACACTTCGGACACTTTTGACAAATTTTTGGGACCATTGGCATTTTTATAGCGATCAGTGCTATAAAAATGCATTGATTACTATAAAAATGCCACTGGCAGTGAAGGGGTTAACACTAGGGGCGGGGAATGGGTTAAAGTATGTCCCTGGGTGTGTTCTTACTGTGGGGGGGGGGGGGGGGGCCTCACTAGGGGAAATCACTGATCTTCTGTTCATACATTGTATGAACAGAAGATCAGCATTTCCCCCCCTGACAGGACCGGGAGCTGTGTGTTTACACACACAGCTCCCGGTCCCCGCTCTGTAACGAGCGATCGCGTGTGCCCGGCGGCAATCATGCCCGCCGGGCACGCGAGTCTGGGGCGAGCGGGGGGGCGCGCGCGCCCCTGCTAGCCTGCGAGAGAGCCGACGTAGATTGGCGGGCTCTCGCGCAGGAGTGCCGACCTGCTGCCGTAGAATGACGGCGGCTGGTCAGCAAGCAGTTAAGCAATGGGAAGCTGTGTTTTTTGTGTGGTTTTCAAAACCGTACCAAAGATGCAGGCCACATGACTTTTCAAAACACACAGAAAATGTAACACAGTGGTGTGAAGAATCCCATAGGATTTAAAGGGAAACATTTTTCTTCCAAGGTACAAACAGGAAAAATGTATCAGTCTGAAAGGTCCCTTAAGCTTTGACAATAAAACCTGGAAGATGATTGGTTTCTGCAGAGCGGCACCAGATTTTGTACACTCCAGTTTTAGTAAATCTCCCCTGCATAGTTACATAGTTAGTCAGGTTGAAAAAGACACAAGTCCATCCAGTTCAACCACAAAAAAATAAACAAACAATACTGCAGTGTATTGAATGGTTGTATTAACCACTTAAGGACTAGTGTTGCTCACGAATATTCGCATTGCGAATATTCGACTCGAATATAGCATATTCGAGAAATCGCGCTATATTTCGAATTTCGCGGTGAATATTCGCAATTCCGAATATTCGATTTTTTACAATTTTTTTTTTAAAACAGATCACATCCTAGATATCTCCATCGACGTCTAAAAGCATTGCTGGTATCATTAGAGACCCTGGGCCGAGTAGCTGAAGCGTTCATTGAATTTTCCCGAAAAATCGCAATGCGATTATTCGGCAAACGCAATATCGCGCGATTATTTTCTTCGCCCCTATCTTCCGCATCAGAGCGATTTTTACAGTTTCATTTTTAAAACAGATCACATCCTAGTGATCTCCATAGACGTCTAAAAGCATTGCTGGTATGATTAGAGACCTTGGGCCGAGTAGCTGAAGCGATCATTTTATATTGCCGAATATTCGCAATGCGAATATTCGGCAATAGGAATATTGCGCGATTATTTTCTCCGCCCTTTTGCATCAGAGCCAATCAGAGTTCTCCTTCCACACTCGTCAGAGGTTAGCAACCAATAGGAACCTGCCTGCATGGACATTATATAAGCTCACTCCCAGCACCATTTCATTGCAGATTCAGAAGCTGGCTAGAGAGTGTGGAGGCTGTTTCTGTGTTCCTGTGTCTTTGTTCCTGATTGATTTATATCATCACCAGCATAGTGCTGCATTGCTATTTAGTGATTCCAGTGCATCTTTTCCAGTATATCAACTGCTTTTTTCAAAGCAATAGACCCAAGAGCTTTTTTCAAAGCTACGTTTTGTGCTGTTTTGTGCTGTTTTGTTCATTTGTGTTACTGTTTGATCCTGCATCTTCGCTGTTCAGTGATATTTGCTAGAGATTTCAGTGCACATTTTGCTGAGCTTTCTAAAAGAGCTTTTCTAAAAGCTAAGTTTTGTTCATCTTGTGTTACTGTTAGATCTTGCAGCTTCGCTGTTCAGTGATATTTGCTAGGCATTTCAGTGCACATTTTGCTTAGTTTTTCCTAAAGAGCTTTTCTAAAAGCTAAGTTTTGTGTTCAGTTTAGTTAAATTTTGTGTAGTAAGTGTACACACTGTTAGTGTACATTTATTTCATCTAGCTTAGCTTAGTGTGTGTTTAGTGTCTGTGTTTTGTGTTTAAAAAAAAAAAAAAAAAGTTAGTGTTTGTTTAGTGCTTTTTTTTTTTTTCTTTAATTTTGTAGTCCTTGTCTTTGGTGTACTACTTTTCTTATAGTTTAGTAGCTGTCTGTGTACGTCTTTGTCTGCGTGCCTGTCTTGTAAAAAAAACACAAAAACACATTTTGTTCACATTTCCCCCCCCAATAAAGTTTACCCCCCCCCCCACACACATATCAGCAATAATGAGCGGCATCCGTGGCCGTGGCAGCAGGGGTAGGGGAGTTACTCCCAGTGCTGGGTCGCTGCCAGCACGGGGTACCTCTCGTGCCCCTACTAGTGGTAGAGGATCGGGTGCAAGGGGAGTACGCCTGATCCGGGAGTTCTTCCCATCGGGCAGCCGCCCGATATTGCCATCTCAGGCTGAAGTAGTGGTGGACTACATGGGGCACAGCAGTGCCACTGAGTCGTCGGTCCCGACTCACAGTAGTACCACCATTACACCGGTGCCTGTAGTACCCCCCCCAGCCCCCAAGAGTCCAGCATCTTACTGTTCGACAGCGACAGTGATAGGGATATCTTGGGGGAGGCCATGCATCAGGCAGACCTTCAGCTCTGTCCTGATGGTCAGGACCTTTTTGAAGGGATGGATGAGGAGGATGGGATACCTGCTGGCAGTATCCCAGAGACATCCCTTCAAACTGGTGCTGCTGTTTTGGTGCAGGAAACAGCAGCACCTAGTCAGACCCAGGCGTGGGTGAGGGGACAGCGGAGCCAGGCTAGAGGCTCCATGTCAGTTGGTTCCCTCAGACCAACACATTTCAGCCCTTGGTCTGACATCTCTGGGGGCGAAGAGGGTGACCCATCATGGTTGCCATCACTACGTCAGTGACGACGGGGAAGGTAGGCACCCTGGTGAAACGGTGCGCCAGGTCACCACCAGGGAGACCATCGTCAGGGTCTCCACTGGTGATGGCAGCAGGAGGTGTCAGGAGGAGGAGCAGCAGCAGCAGCAGCAGCAGCAGCAGGCAGCTCCACCTGTGCGCACCGAGTCCCAGCAGGTGCAAGTAAGCGTCACCCCATCTGACAGGAGGGCGGTGCTGAAGTCACCTGTCTGGAATTACTTTACCCTGGTGGCAGACAACCCTACCGTGGCCATCTGCCGGATTTGTAAAGTGAGGGTGAAGAGAGGGAAGTGTTTGGCTCGGGTGGGTACCACAGCCCTGAACCAGCACCTGAGGATAAACCACTGGGCGGTGTTTGACGAGATGAAGCGTGGTGATGGTAGCAGCGCCACCACCACAAGTGAGCAGGGTACAGCAGCCCCTGCCACATCTTCATCTCTTTCCAGCAGGTCATGCCCCCCCGCTCCCTCTAGTAGAGGTACTGGTACCGGCAGCCAGACCTCTACTTCCACAGCACCCTCCACGTCTGTGTCCCGCACTGCCGTCCGGCGCCAGGCGTCGATTTCAGACGCCTTTGACCGCACCACTCCCTTCCCCCCTGGAGACCGACGTGTGCGTTCCCTCAATGGGCTCCTGGCAAGGGTTATTGCCCAACATCTGCTGCCCTTCAACATAGTTGACAGCAACCCCTTCAGGCAGATGTTGGAGCAGGCCCAACCCCAATGGCGTGTCCTCAGCCGCCATTTCTTTGCCAGGACTGGTGTCCCTGCCCTACACCAGCACATTGTGCAGAATGTAACCCTGTCGCTGGATCACGCTGTCAGCGACAGGGTTCATCTGACAATGGATGGCTGGACCAGCAGGCATGGGCAGGGGTGCTACATCAGCTTCACGGCCCATTGGGTTTCCCTCCGAGGCGTCGGTGAGGGATCGGCGGCAACCGATCTTGTGGTGCCGCCCCGGGGTGTCCAGGGGAGAACTGCTGGTCTCCCTCAAGCCACTGTCTCCGCAGCTGCTGAGCCTCCCAGCAAGCGCCCCCGTAGCTACTCAAGTGTGGGGCACGTGCGCTGTCAGGCCGCGCTCCAGCTTGTTAGTTTAGGGGACCGGAGACACACTGGAGAAGAAGTGCTGAAAGCACTTCAGGCTCAGGTCCAGAAGTGGCTGACACCCCGAAGGCTCCAGGCAGGTATGGTTGTCTGCGATAACGGCAGCAACCTACTCGCCGCCCTCAGTGCTGGCAGTCTGACCCACGTGCCCTGTCTGGCACATGTCCTCAACCTGGTGGTGCAGAAGTTCCTGCGCACTTATCCCGGGTTGAGTGACATTGTGGCAAAGGCACGTAGGATTGCCAGCCACTTCAGGCGCTCCCCAACCGCTACCGCGTCCCTGTCCAAGTTGCAGCGGAAGTACAGTCTGCCCCTTCACAGGCTGATTGTGGACAGTGTGACGCGGTGGAACTCCACCCTCCACATGCTGAAGAGGTTGTAGGAGCAGCAAAGGGCGGTGAGGGAGTACCTGATGGAACTAGGCACTGAGAGGGCTTCACCACAACTCCCTTTCATCGCCTGTGCGGAGTGGGGGCAGATAAACCAGGTCTGCCAAGTGTTGTCCTCCTTCGAGCAGGCGACCAAGATGGTCAGCAGTGAGCACGTCGGCCTCAATAGCGTGCTGCCAATAGTGTTCATGCTGGAGAGGACACTAGATCGCCTGCTCGAAGCTGGGGAGAGTGCCTTGGTGGAGCAGGAGGAGTCAGCAATGCTCCACCGAGACCAGGGCCAGGACGAGGAGGAGGAGGAGGATGATGATGATGAGGAGGAGGTGGTTGCTGGTGTCGTCCCGGAGTCAGGGCCTGGTCAGGAGGGAGAGCCGGTGTTGGGGGCACCGATAGTCCGGGGGTTGGGCATCTCTGAGTTTGACCAGCAGCGCCTCAGGGATGAAGAGTCGCACCTCATTCACCTGGCCAGCAGTGAGGAGTCACAGCGGGCTGTGCTCTTCCCCATGGCTGCCCACATGCTGAGATGCCTCAGGAGGGACCCCCGGGTTAAGACCATCAAGGCGAGGGATGATTTCTGGATGGCCACCCTTTTGGATCCCAGGTGCAAGGGGAAACTGGAGCAGTTCATCCCAGCCAGCCGGAGGCAGCACCGGATGGAGGAACTGCAGGCAGGCATTGTCAGACGGTTGGAGCAGGCAACTCCCCGGCCTCCAGTTGTCCCCCCTCATCTCACCCAGCAGGTGGCTGCACCCAGCAGCAGCCGAGCAGGGGACCTAATGGATGAGATGAGGATGTTCTTCCAAACCGAGCGACCCAGTACCAGCACCAGCAGCAGCAGCAGTCACCACCAGCGGCTGGCCCACATGGTGGCAGACTACATGGCGTCCGTCGGTGCTTCTGACAGTATGAGCACCGACGACCCCATGGAGTACTGGGTTGCCAGATTGGACACCTGCCGCGAGCTCGCTCAGTATGCGCTGGAGTTATTGTCTTGCCCCCCCTCCAGCGTACTATCTGAGCGGACATTCAGCGCGGCAGGTGGGGTGGTCACGGACAAGAGGACCCGTCTGTCCACAGACTCCGTGGACAGACTCACATTCATAAAGATGAATGAGTCCTGGATCGGCGGTGACTTTCTGGCACCCGTCGTCGGTTCAGGGCGCTGAAGGGTCCCTTGTCATGCATTCCCTGATGGAGCCCCGGACCTGATGTATTTACAGTGCTGAATATAACTATTTTAACATCTGAGAAAATCAATGTTAATATTTGGTACAGTAGGCTTTCTTTGCAATTACAGCGGTCAAACCTTTCTTGTAGTTTTACACCAGCTTTGCACACACTGGAGGAGGGATTTTGGCCCACTCCTCCACACAGATCTTCTCTACATCAGTCAGGTTTCTGGGCTCTCGCTGAGAAACACGGAGTTTGAGCTCCCTCCAAAGATTCTCTATTGGGTTTAGGTCTGGAGACTGGCTAGGCCACGCCAGAACCTTGATATGCTCCTTACAGAGCCAATCCTTGGTTATCCTGGCTGTGTGCTTTGGGTCATTGTCATGTTGGAAGACCCAGCCTCGACCCATCTTCAAAGCTCTAACTCAGGGAAGGAGGTTGTTGCCCAAAATCTCGCAATACATGGCCACGGTCATCCTCTCCTTAATACAGTGCAGTCACCCTGTCCCATGTGCAGAAAAACACCACCAAAGCATGATGCTACCACCACCATGCTTCACATTAGGGATGGCGTTCTTGGCATGGTACTCATCATTATTCTTCCTCCGAACACGGTTAGTGAAATTATGATCAAAAAGTTATATTATGGTCTCATCTGACCACATGATTTTCTCCCATGACTCCTCTGGATCAGTCAAGACACCTATGTCAGCAGTTATTTCACACCCTATATACTCTTATTAACACTGCTGTTCATCATGGCACCTCCTGCCCAAGTGATATGACTCTGTATCAACTACTACTGGTAATACTACTACTGCTGCTTCTGCTGCCCAGTCAAGACATCTATGTCAGCAGTTATTTCACACCCTATATACTCTTATTAACACTGCTGTTCATCATGGCACCTCCTGCCCAAGTGATATGACTCTGTATCAACTACTACTGGTAATACTACTACTGCTGCTTCTGCTGCCCAGTCAATACACCTATGTCAGCAGTTATTTCACACTCTATATACTCCTATTCCTACTGCTGTTCATCATGGCACCTCCTGCCCATGTGATATGACTCTGTATCAACTACTACTGCTAATACTACTACTGCTGCTTCTGCTGCTGCTGCCCAGTCAATACACCTATGTCAGCAGTTATTTCACACTCTATATACTCCTATTCCTACTGCTGTTCATCATGGCACCTCCTGCCCATGTGATATGACTCTGTATCAACTACTACTGCTAATACTACTACTGCTGCTTCTGCTGCTGCTGCCCAGTCAATACACCTATGTCAGCAGTTATTTCACACTCTATATACTCCTATTCCTACTGCTGTTCATCATGGCACCTCCTGCCCATGTGATATGACTCTGTATCAACTACTACTGCTAATACTACTACTGCTGCTTCTGCTGCTGCTGCCCAGTCAATACATCTATGTCAGCAGTTATTTCACACTCTATATACTCCTATTCCTACTGCTGTTCATCATGGCACCTCCTGCCCATGTGATATGACTCTGTATCAACTACTACTGCTAATACTACTACTGCTGCTTCTGCTGCCCAGTCAAGACATCTATGTCAGCAGTTATTTCACACCCTATATACTCTTATTAACACTGCTGTTCATCATGGCACCTCCTGCCCAAGTGATATGACTCTGTATCAACTACTACTGGTAATACTACTACTGCTGCTTCTGCTGCCCAGTCAATACACCTATGTCAGCAGTTATTTCACACTCTATATACTCCTATTCCTACTGCTGTTCATCATGGCACCTCCTGCCCATGTGATATGACTCTGTATCAACTACTACTGCTAATACTACTACTGCTGCTTCTGCTGCTGCTGCCCAGTCAATACACCTATGTCAGCAGTTATTTCACACTCTATATACTCCTATTCCTACTGCTGTTCATCATGGCACCTCCTGCCCATGTGATATGACTCTGTATCAACTACTACTGCTAATACTACTACTGCTGCTTCTGCTGCCCAGTCAATACACCTATGTCAGCAGTTATTTCACACTCTATATACTCCTATTCCTACTGCTGTTCATCATGGCACCTCCTGCCCAAGTGATATGACTCTGTATCAACTACTACTGGTAATACTACTACTGCTGCTTCTGCTGCCCAGTCAATACACCTATGTCAGCAGTTATTTCACACTCTATATACTCATATTCCTACTGCTGTTCATCATGGCACCTCCTGCCCATGTGATATGACTCTGTATCAACTACTACTGGTAATACTACTACTGCTGCTTCTGCTGCCCAGTCAATACACCTATGTCAGCAGTTATTTCACACTCTATATACTCCTATTCCTACTGCTGTTCATCATGGCACCTCCTGCCCATGTGATATGACTCTGTATCAACTACTACTGCTAATACTACTACTGCTGCTTCTGCTGCTGCTGCCCAGTCAATACACCTATGTCAGCAGTTATTTCACACTCTATATACTCCTATTCCTACTGCTGTTCATCATGGCACCTCCTGCCCATGTGATATGACTCTGTATCAACTACTACTGCTAATACTACTACTGCTGCTTCTGCTGCTGCTGCCCAGTCAATACACCTATGTCAGCAGTTATTTCACACTCTATATACTCCTATTCCTACTGCTGTTCATCATGGCACCTCCTGCCCATGTGATATGACTCTGTATCAACTACTACTGCTAATACTACTACTGCTGCTTCTGCTGCCCAGTCAAGACATCTATGTCAGCAGTTATTTCACACTCTATATACTCCTATTCCTACTGCTGTTCATCATGGCACCTCCTGCCCATGTGATATGACTCTGTATCAACTACTACTGCTAATACTACTACTGCTGCTTCTGCTGCCCAGTCAATACACCTATGTCAGCAGTTATTTCACACTCTATATACTCCTATTCCTACTGATGTTCATCATGGCACCTCCTGCCCATGTGATATGACTCTGTATCAACTACTACTGCTAATACTACTACTGCTGCTTCTGCTGCTGCTGCCCAGTCAAGACATCTATGTCAGCAGTTATTTCACACTCTATATACTCCTATTCCTACTGCTGTTCATCATGGCACCTCCTGCCCAAGTGATATGACTCTGTATCAACTACTACTGCTAATACTACTACTGCTGCTTCTGCTGCTGCTGCCCAGTCAATACACCTATGTCAGCAGTTATTTCACACTCTATATACTCCTATTCCTACTGCTGTTCATCATGGCACCTCCTGCCCATGTGATATGACTCTGTATCAACTACTACTGCTAATACTACTACTGCTGCTTCTGCTGCCCAGTCAAGACATCTATGTCAGCAGTTATTTCACACTCTATATACTCCTATTCCTACTGCTGTTCATCATGGCACCTCCTGCCCATGTGATATGACTCTGTATCAACTACTACTGCTAATACTACTACTGCTGCTTCTGCTGCCCAGTCAAGACATCTATGTCAGCAGTTATTTCACACTCTATATACTCCTATTCCTACTGCTGTTCATCATGGCACCTCCTGCCCAAGTGATATGACTCTGTATCAACTACTACTGGTAATACTACTACTGCTGCTTCTGCTGCCCAGTCAATACACCTATGTCAGCAGTTATTTCACACTCTATATACTCCTATTCCTACTGCTGTTCATCATGGCACCTCCTGCCCATGTGATATGACTCTGTATCAACTACTACTGCTAATACTACTACTGCTGCTTCTGCTGCTGCTGCCCAGTCAATACACCTATGTCAGCAGTTATTTCACACTCTATATACTCCTATTCCTACTGCTGTTCATCATGGCACCTCCTGCCCATGTGATATGACTCTGTATCAACTACTACTGCTAATACTGCTACTGCTGCTTCTGCTGCCCAGTCAAGACATCTATGTCAGCAGTTATTTCACACTCTATATACTCCTATTCTTACTGCTGTTCATCATGGCACCTCCTGCCCAAGTGATATGACTCTGTATCAACTACTACTGGTAATACTACTACTGCTGCTTCTGCTGCCCAGTCAATACACCTATGTCAGCAGTTATTTCACACTCTATATACTCCTATTCCTACTGCTGTTCATCATGGCACCTCCTGCCCATGTGATATGACTCTGTATCAACTACTACTGCTAATACTACTACTGCTGCTTCTGCTGCTGCTGCCCAGTCAATACACCTATGTCAGCAGTTATTTCACACTCTATATACTCCTATTCCTACTGCTGTTCATCACGGCACCTCCTGCCCATGTGATATGACTCTGTATCAACTACTACTGCTAATACTACTACTGCTGCTTCTGCTGCTGCTGCCCAGTCAATACACCTATGTCAGCAGTTATTTCACACTCTATATACTCCTATTCCTACTGCTGTTCATCATGGCACCTCCTGCCCATGTGATATGACTCTGTATCAACTACTACTGCTAATACTACTACTGCTGCTTCTGCTGCTGCTGCCCAGTCAATACACCTATGTCAGCAGTTATTTCACACTCTATATACTCCTATTCCTACTGCTGTTCATCATGGCACCTCCTGCCCATGTGATATGACTCTGTATCAACTACTACTGCTAATACTACTACTGCTGCTTCTGCTGCCCAGTCAAGACATCTATGTCAGCAGTTATTTCACACTCTATATACTCCTATTCCTACTGCTGTTCATCATGGCACCTCCTGCCCAAGTGATATGACTCTGTATCAACTACTACTGGTAATACTACTACTGCTGCTTCTGCTGCCCAGTTAATACACCTATGCCAGCAGTTATTTCACACTCTATATACTCCTATTCCTACTGCTGTTCATCATGGCACCTCCTGCCCATGTGATATGACTCTGTATCAACTACTACTGCTGCTTCTGCTGCTGCTGCCCAGTCAATACACCTATGTCAGCAGTTATTTCACACTCTATATACTCATATTCCTACTGCTGTTCATCATGGCACCTCCTGCCCATGTGATATGACTCTGTATCAACTACTACTGCTAATACTACTACTGCTGCTTCTGCTGCTGCTGCTGCCCAGTCAATACACCTATGTCAGCAGTTATTTCACACTCTATATACTCCTATTCCCACTGCTGTTCATCATGGCACCTCCTGCCCATGTGATATGACTCTGTATCAACTACTACTGCTAATACTACTACTGCTGCTTCTGCTGCTGCTGCCCAGTCAATACACCTATGTCAGCAGTTATTTCACACTCTATATACTCCTATTCCTACTGCTGTTCATCATGGCACCTCCTGCCCAAGTGATATGACTCTGTATCAACTACTACTGCTAATACTACTACTGCTGCTTCTGCTGCCCAGTCAAGACATCTATGTCAGCAGTTATTTCACACCCTATATACTCTTATTAGCACTGCTGTTCATCATGGCACCTCCTGCCCAAGTGATATGACTCTGTATCAACTACTACTGCTAATACTACTACTGCTGCTTCTGCTGCTCAGTCAATACTCCTATGTCAGCAGTTAATTCACACTCTATATACTCCTATTACCACTGCTGTTCATCATGGCACCTCCTGCCCAAGTGATATGACTCTGTATTGTCAATGTCTACTACTACTACTACTGCTCAATCAAGACACCTATGTCACTAGTTATTTGCCACTCTATACTACTATTACCACTACTGATGCTGCTGCTGCTGTTCATCATGGCACCTCTTGCCCGAGTGATTTGACACTGTATTGTCAATGTCTACTACTACTATTACAGCTCAGTCAAGACACCTGTGTCCCAATTTTTTGGTACACTATTGACTACTATGACCAGTACTGATGCTGTAAAGTCTTCCCCAAGTGTTTTTATGCTATCTAGTACTATTACCACTACTGCTTGTAAATCCTGCCTGTGTGATACTTAGTGGGAATGCTTTAATAAGCATTCCCAGTATGGATACCCGTAAATGTATTAATCTTAATTAGTGTGAATGCTTTAATAAACATTTCCAGTATTGATATCCGTAAATTTAGTAATCTTATTATTCCTTACGTTTTTTGGTTCTGCGTAACTTCGGCATACTTTCAGCTATTGAGACCATTCAACTGTAAAAATGTTCGTCTCGTTCAGCTAATGATGGGACTTCTTCAAGTTTTTTTCGACTATTTACACTTTTATAAATTCTAAGCTTTTAGACCCTTTTTTTTTAACATTGAAGTCAATGAGAACATCCTTTTCCCCTTTGAATTCACATGCCCTGCCAAAAGTTTCAGCTACTTCATACTTTCACTTACAGACACTAAACAAACTTTAAAGTGGTCACAAAATATTTAGCTGTCCGGCTATGACTTTTCAGATCGTTATCGTTTACAATTTTTTGGTGAAAACGCAATTTACGTTTGGCGAATTTTTTACAAAAATGCAATCGGTTATAATGTAATCCTATGGAGGGGATTTAGAGTCTGTCATGTGACCTTAACATTGGAGATCTTTGTAATTAAAAATATCTTTAGAAAAAGGGGAAACAAATTGCTCTCACGCCCACAAGATCTACTTTTCATACACAATTTTTATATCAAAACGTAGCTATGCTTGTCTGGTTTCTGGCAATGTGATCAATTCTGCGATACGTATTTTAGTTTTAGTTATTGGAGCAACAGCCAGAAATTATGTCTCATAGACTCTCATGTTAAATTATCTAAAAAATGTTGCTGCAGAACTCACAAAGACGCTCTTTTCTAAATCGCAGACATGGCCACATTTTTAAGTTTATCAACATAAATTTCATATCGATGCGTTTACAAGGGCCGTGTATTTCAAACGGTGTAGTCGTTGTATCGATCGCATGTACGGTTGAGGATTTATTAAGCTTTGTTTGGAGGCTTAAATCATGTATTAGATCTGTGAATTAAAAGCATTTGTAATGTTATTTCTTTCCATAAATAACTTTCCTGACCTCAGTGCAATATTCCTCCTCACTGACCTGGGGGGGAGGGGAAACCTATTGAGGGGGAGGGGCGACCAGGAAGTCAGCATACTCTATACTTTGCAGATAGAGAAAGAAGCTGTGTGTCCTAAAGATAGTGTAGTGGTTATGGTGAATGTCTTTGGCAAGGGGCTCAGCAATTAAGCTATTCAGCATTCCCACTCGCATTTTCCTCAGGAAATGCATTGTCTAGTTATATTATATTTTAATACTACTGCTGCTGCCTCCATGCTGAGTAAAGCTTCATGACCTCTCTGGCACAGCGGATCCACCAACAGCCTCCGCTACAAGCTACCATACCGGATCTAAACAGTAAGTGTAACTATAACAATGAACCTTATGTTAAACCCTGTTTTGCGGCATTTATACTGCAACCATTAGGCTGTCTGCAAGAGAAAATCTGCACTCTCTCTCTCTTTCTTGCTCTCTCTCTCTCTGTATATATATCTATATATATATATTGTTGCTTTTGTTATGTTCATTTTTCAACAGTTTATTTTGTGTTCATCGTGTCTGTGTCCGTGTGCTTTAGTTTGTCCTAGGTTTGTGTTAAATAAAATAATAGTATAAAATGTTTTTGCTTATTATGAAGTTAGATGTGTTGATGTTGATTTGTTCGATGTGAAGTTAGATGTGTTGAAAAACCTAAAAATCTATCTCAAAAAGAAATGAAACATTTCCAAAAAATAAAATTTTTTAATAAAAAAAGAAATTCAGACATAATTGAGCATGAGCTTCTGAAGCCTTTCCAGCTCAGCAAAATATTCTAATTGCTGCTGCTCTAGCTGCGTATTTTGCTGGACCAGGTAGCGAATTTGCCGATGATTTCCCTGGATCCTCAGATGTGTCTTCTTTATCAGCGCTTGCTGACGCATCATCTTTCTTGCTACTGTTAGGATATAATAAAAAAACATTTGGATTTCAAAGAACGTTACCAAATAAATAAAATATTTTTGTTGCTTATTAATCAATCATTATCATGTCTATACACTTGTTATGTGTCTAACACATACCGGGAGTGCAGAATTATTAGGCAAATGAGTATTTGGACCACATCATCCTCTTTATGCATGTTGTCTTACTCCAAGCTGTATAGGCTCGAAAGCCTACTACCGATTAGGCATATTAGGTAATGTACATCTCTGTAATGAGAAGGTGTGTGGTCTAATGACATCAACACTCTATATCAGGTGTGCATAATTATTAGTCAATTTCCTTTCCTTTGGCAAAATGGGCCAAAAGAAGGACTTGACAGACTCTGAAAAGTCCAAAATAGAGAGATATCTAGCAGAGGGATGCAGCACTCTTAAAATTGCAAAGCTTCTGAAGCGTGATCATCAAACAAAAGAAGCGTGTGGAAAAACAAAGGTGCAAAATAACTGCCCATGAACTGAGAAAAGTTAAGCGTGCAGCTGCCAAGATGACACTTGCCACCAGATTGGCCATATTTCAGAGCTGCAACATCACTGGGGTGCCCAAAAGCACAAGGTGTGCAATACCCAGAGACATGGCCAAGGTAAGAAAGGCTGAAAGACGACGACCACTGAACAAGACACACAAGCTGCAACATCAAGACTGTGCCAATAAATATCTCAAGAAAGATTTTTCTAAGGTTTTATGGACTGCTGAAATGAGAGTGAGTCTTGATGGGCCAGATGGAAGAGCCCGTGGCTGGATTGGTAGGGAGCTCCAGTCCGACTCAGACGCCAGCAAGGTGGTGGTGGAGTACTGGTTTGGGCTGGTATCATCAAAGATGAGCTTGTGGGGCCTTTTCGGATTGAGGATGGAGTCAAGCTCAACTCCCAGTCCTACTGCCAGATTATGGAAGAGACCTTCTTCAAGCAGTGGTACAGGAAGAAGTCACCATCCTTCAAGAAAAACATGATTTTCATGCAGGACAATGCTCCATCACACGTGTCAAAGTACTCCACAGCGGGGCTGGCAAGAAAGGGTATTAAATAAAAAAAAGTAATGACATGGCCTCCTTGTTCACCTGATCTGAACCCCATTGAGAACCTGTGGTCCATCATCAAATGTGGGATTTACAAGGAGGGAAAACAGTACACCTCTCTGAACAGTGTCTGGGAGGCTGTGGTTGCTGCTGCACGCAATGTTGATGGTGAACAGATCAAAACACTGACAGAATCCATGGATGTCAGGCTTTTGAGTGTCCTTGCAAAGAAAGGAGGCTATATTGGTCACTGATTTGTTTTTGTTTTGTTTTTAAATGTCAGAAATGTGTATTTGTGAATGTTGAGATGTTATATTGGTTTCACTGTTAAAAATAAATCATTGAAATGGGTATCTATTTATTTTTTTGTTAAGTTGCCTAATAAGTCTGCACAGTAATAGTAGTCACCTGCACACACAGATATCCCCCGAAAATTGCTAACATTAAAAAAAAACTACTTCCAAAAATATTCAGCTTTGATATTAATGAGTTTTTGGGGTTCATTGAGAACATGGTTGTTGTTCAATAATAAAATGAATCCTCAAAAATACAACTTGCCTAATAATTATGCACTACCTGTATACTTCTAGCATAAATACCATATTATGGTTCTACAATCTGACAGGTGCGCTTCATATGTTGTCCATTTTTATATCTACATTTTATTGTTGAAATGTTATTAATCATTGTGCACATATTTACCTTCCTGAGCGAGGCTCACAGGACCGCTGTCTTCCTCCTGCTCTTCTGCTTGAGAAGTTGGGGTGGGGGGGGGGGAAGCTCCTCAGCTTGCTCCTCAACAGGAGCTGGGGTTGGGGAGTGGGAGGGCCCTGGCTGCTCCTCCTCATCCATCTCCTCCTCTGCCGCATCCTCCTCTGCCGCATCCTCCTCCTCCTCCTCATCGGCCTGGCGCCTTCTGCGCTTGGCGCGCACAGCTGGTATTGGAGCACCTATAATAACACAATGTTCATATATTATAAAAATGTTTTCTAATGACGTATGCAAATTCTGTGTACTCTGCTGTATTGTATATGAATACAAATTGATTTATATAGACAGTTAACCAATGGGACAATGTTATATTAAAGGGTCTTGTGGGCACTACAGGGGACTGAGCGTGAGCTGGGATGCCACCATGTTAAAATGAGCTGTTTTTGTCTCCTTTGTTTTGTTCAGACGATCTCATGTTAAAAAAAGGGCCTGATGGAGCACACGGGATTACTATAACAACCCCACGCCTAACACAGGAATTTAGTGGGAATCTATATATATAAAACTCAACGTGTGTGTGCATGTATGTATGTATGTATGTATGTTCCAGCATCACGTACAAACGGCTAAAGATATTTACATGAAACTTGGCACACAGGTTACTTATATGTCAGCCACAAACATAGGATAGGTGGTTTAACCCTTACCCACCCCCATTTGCCATGGTCGGGGTTTTTCTTTAAAGTCCCATGCAAAGCAATGGGAAAAGTATGTTCCCACATAACTTCTGTGTTCCTGTCTGCTGTCCCATGTCTTTTTTCAACAGTACTATGAATACCTTGGCTGGTGGTGATATATGTTAGCACAACATGGCATCTTGGTTAACAACATCTGACCTTACATGAATTACATATGACCTTACATAACTGTCACCAAAGGAGCTGCGGTGGCTCCACGCGATTGCCACTGCGCTGACAAGTGATTCACCTCTGCAGCTAGGGGTTCGGATCCCGCTCTCGGCTACATGTGAATTGAGTTTGGTGGTCTCAGCCCCGCCCCCGGTGGGTGTGCTATGCGAGGTTGGGTTGGGAGGACCCCCTCACACCCGCCATTGCCACCCGGGGCATGGAGAAAGGTGGCAGATTGCCTCTGGGGGAGGCCTCCCAACTCCTGCAGGCCGGCTCCTCTCTCTTTCGAGTTCACGCACAAAATACACTTTTGAAAAAAAAAACATAACTGTCAACAATAACTTACCTGGATGATATCTATCCCGAAGACGTCTGACCTGATCCATTTGGCGCCTCTTCAGGTCAGACCACTTCTTCGCAATCGCCTTGTGGTCGTGTTGGCCGCCAAAGTCAGTGATTAGGGCGCTGACCACAGCCCTTTTCTCTGGCTGCCTGCGGAGCAGGTCGTATCCTGTTTCCAGGAACTTCTGCAAGATGAAGAACAAAGTATATTGTAATACTTCTGTTGACAGCCTTATGGATATATGACGTAAATGTATGCTATTCAACAATTGGAAGCATTCTCGCCTTATTAATCAATGACAGGGGTAACATGACAGATTTTATATCCTGCCATTTCGGTCGCCACCTTTTTTGCATAAATATAGCAGCCATTATCATTTGCATAATTATGAATATATTATTAACAACACAGGATACACGTATAGGGGAGATATGCGTTGCTAACTCTTTTCCCTGTCAGGAGCCTAACGCCCCGGGGGGTCAGAGACGGGACCTTTTCGGAGGACCACTGACGTATGTACCCGTCGCAGTTTTTTGTGATGTCACTCTTTAGGTGTGTGCACATTTTTCACTGCACCGGGTGGAGTTTTTGGGTTGTGTTTTGCACGCCACAGGCTTTTCAACAGAAAAAAAACAGCTGGAGGCAGAATGGTTGCAAAACACTACGGGTTTGTTACCTAACTCTGGGTTTCAAGACCAGTCCACCTCCAGCTGTTGCAAAACTACTACTCCCATCAGCCACGGTCTGTCAGTGCATGCTAAGAATTTTACTTTTGATGCATCTAGGGTGCCACAGTTTAGAGACCCGTGCATAAAGGCCTGAAAAATGGGGGCCTGCAGAACTTACAATACTAGAAGTGCCAGCATTCCCAGGCATGCTGGAAGTTGTAGTTCTGCAACATCTAAAGGGCAATATGTATTCGAACGTCCTTGGGCCTTGAGGACACTGAAGTCAGGACGTTCGCATACGTCCTATGTCCAAAAAAACGTTAAATTCATTATGCTAAATAACAAGGAAAAGTGCCTAAATACACATTTGCCAACCAGGGTGTCTGCAGCTGTCCAGGCATGCTGGGACTTGTAGTTTTGTAAAAGCAGGAGACACATTTTTTGTGAAATACTAATATCTGATCATATATACTAACTTTTAAACTAGACTAAAATGCAGTTGAAGATAATGAAATAACAGTGGTCAAAATACTTACACAAATCAGCAACTTTTCCTCAGATACAGTGAAATTACTTCCAACCATCTTGCTCTGCGATTGCGTTGCGATCATAAAGTTGGAAACTGGCAAGGGTCCAGGAAATGGTCGCGTGTTGTTCGCGTGTTGATTGCGCTGCTTGGACCGAGATGGGTCCATATGGCTTCGGCTGTATGGACCACAGTAACTCTTTTCCCTGTCAGGAGCCTAACGCCCCGGGGGGTCAGAGACGGGACCTTTTCGGAGGACCACTGACGTATGTACCCGTCGCAGTTTTTTGTGATGTCACTCTTTAGGTGTGTGCACAATTTTCACTGCACCGGGTGGAGTTTTTGGGTTGTGTTTTGCACGCCACAGGCTTTTCAACAGAAAAAAACCAGCTGGAGGCAGAATGGTTGCAAAACACTACGGGTTTGTTACCTAACTCTGGGTTTCAAGACCAGTCCACCTCCAGCTGTTGCAAAACTACTACTCCCATCAGCCACGGTCTGTCAGTGCATGCTAAGAATTTTACTTTTGATGCATCTAGGGTGCCACAGTTTAGAGACCCGTGCATAAAGGCCTGAAAAATGTGGGCCTGCAGAACTTACAATACTAGAAGTGCCAGCATTCCCAGGCATGCTGGAAGTTGTAGTTCTGCAACATCTAAAGGGCAATATGTATTCGAACGTCCTTGGGCCTTGAGGACACTGAAGTCAGGACGTTCGCATACGTCCTATGTCCAAAAAAATGTTAAATTCATTATGCTAAATAACAAGGAAAAGTGCCTAAATACACATTTGCCAACCAGGGTGTCTGCAGCTGTCCAGGCATGCTGGGACTTGTAGTTTTGTAAAAGCAGGAGACACATTTTTTGTGAAATACTAATATCTGATCATATATACTAATTTTTAAACTAGACTAAAATGCAGTTGAAGATGATGAAATAACAGTGGTCAAAATACTTACACAAATCAGCATCTTTTCCTCAGATTTAGTGAAATTGCTTCCAACCATCTTGCTCTGTGATTGCGTTGCGAGCATAAGTTGGAAACTGGCAAGGCTCCAGGAAATGGTCGCGTGTTGTTCGCGCGATTGCGCATGCGCGATCGAAAAATCGCAATCGCAATATGTTTTTTGGATAAAATATCATAAATATTCGATTTCAGAGTGCTGCTACAGCAGTTTTCGAAAAATCTGCAATCAATTTCGCATTCGCATTTTGTGAAATTGCGTTAAAATATCTCGAATATTCGATTTCAGAGTGAGCCAATCAGAGCGCTCCTCCAGCATATCTCGAAATTGCGCAATAAATATCGCATTCGCATGTTGCGATATTTCGATAAAATATCACAAATATTCTGAGCCAATCAGAGCGCTCCTACCGCAGTTATAAAAAAAATCGCAATTATTTTCGCATTCGCAATAGCGAAAAATCGCAATCAATTAATTTCGATAAAATATCACGAATATTCGAATTTAGCGAATATATCTCGAATATTCGAATATATATTCGAGATATATCGCGAAATCGAATATGGCATATTCTGCTCAACACTATTAAGGACACATATACGTCGGCAGAATGGCACAGCTGGGCACAAGCACGTATAGGTACGTCCTCTTTAAGTGCCCAGCCGTGGGTCGCAGGCGCGCGCCCGTGACCCGGTCCGAAGCTCCGTGACCGCGGGACCCATGGACCCGATCGCCGCTGGAGTCCCGCGATCGGTCCCCGGAGCTGAAGAACGGGGAGAGCTGTGTGTAAACACAGCTTCCCTGTTCTTCACTGTGACGCCGTCATTGATCGTGTGCTCCCTTTTATAGGGAAACACAATCAATGACATCACACCTACAGCCACACCCCCCTACAGTTAGAAACACAAATGAGGTCACACTTAACCCCTTCAGCGCCCCCTTGTGGTTAACTCCCAAACTGCAATTGTAATTTTCACAGTAAACAATGCATTTTTAATGCATTTTTTGCTGTGAAAATGACAATGGTCCCAAAAATGTGTCAAAATTGTCCGAAGTGTCCGCCATAATGTCGCAATCACGAAAAAAATCGCTGATCGCTGCCATTAGTAGTAAAAAAATTTTTTTTTATAAAAATGCAATAAAACTATCCCCTATTTTGGAAACGCTATACATTTTGCGCAAACCAATCGATAAACGCAAAAACTGGCCTAAAGGTCCGGGTCTTAAGTGGTTAAAGGTACACTCCAGTTAGCATTGACAATTATGCGGTGAGATGCACTCAGGGAGCATTGCCTACCTGCTCAGCACTACAAGACTTTCTGTAATGCACCTATCCTGTGGGGTTTTGGCACAAAGAAGAACAAATGTGAATTTCAGTGTAGGTACCCATGTTCAAACAGTTACCATGCATCCCCTTACTCCTCAATAGAGATGTGCTTGGGTTCAGCCATATTAGATCAATTATATCACAAGCATCTCTACCCATTTGTTTATGCAGAGCTGTGGGGTTGGGAAATGCCTCGCTCGCAGCTCATTGGCCCAGCACTAACAGCTGCCTTCCAGGTTTCACCAAACTCAAGCTCATTACTGCTCCTCACCTTCATGCAGTTGGTGTGTTGCTGAGCAGTGATCACACAGAGGGTGAGGTAATTGAGAACGGTGTATTAAGAAAAGTCCCAGCAATGCACAATTGGGCTCGGCGGCCGACGGTAACCACATACAAAACTGTAACGGTGGAGCATTAGCCTGAAATGATGCCAACAGCTTCTGTAACGATGAGGGGGAATGCGGCCTTGGCCAGTCCACACCCAAATGCAAGGCCTCTTAAAACCTGAGGACGTAGTCCCTGCCCTGTCCCTACTCCTCTGGATCATTTTCCCTACCTCCCACTCTCTCAGGCAGATGAAGAACTTGTCCCTACACTAACCATTTGCATACTACACACAGAGTCAAGGGGAAAGAGGCTTAAATCAGCTCTGCCCTCACCAAAGATGGCTGCAGAGGTTATGCAGGACCCCAGCGTCCAATTGGACAGGTTGGGAACAAGCACGATATATCTGTATGAAACATTAACTTTGGTCCTATATCCTCTGTCTGGCATGCGACAATAAAAATTCCTGTCAAGCAATCTTCTCATTCCAGTGTGAGGCCACTTTCTTTCTTCTACACAGTCCAATTGGCAGCTGTTCCTCTAGTGACCGCAGGAAGTCATAGAAGAACTAAGTTCCCCACCACTTCCTTCCCTTTCTGCATTGCTGCTTCGATTCAGCGCCACCTACAGTGGGGAGTACAGACTGCACCTGCCTACACGCCCCTCTCATAAAAGGTAGAGCTTTATTTTTTCAGGGAGAAAGCAGTGGAAGGTATTGTTGGGTAAATACTGTGATCTCTGGCAAAGGTAATAAATACCTGGAAGTGTTGCACACATTACTTTGGGCTGGATTCAGGTACATCCGCAAATTTTTACGGCGGCACAGCGTATCGTATTTACGCTACGCCGCCGTAAGTCAGTGAGGCAAGTGCTGTATTCACAAAGCACTTGCCTCCTAAGTTACGGTGGCTTAGCGTAAATGGGGCCGGCGTAAGCGCGCGAAATTCAAATGAGGATGAGGGGGCGTGTTTTATGTTAATTATTGGTGACCCAATGTGAGTGACATTTTTCCCGAACGGCGCATGCGCCGTCCATGGAATTTCCCAGTGTGCATTGCTCCAAAGTACGCCGCAAGGACGTCATTGCCTTCGAAATGAACGTAAATTATGTCCAGCCCTATTCGTCCATACTTAACATTGCATACGCCTCATAAGAGCAGGAGCAACCTTACGCCGAAAAAGCCTGACGTAAAAACGACGTAAAAAAATAGCGCCAGGCGTACGTACATTTGTGAATCGGCGTATCTAGGTCATTTGCATATTCTACGCCGAAAACGACGGAAGCGCCACCTAGCGCTCAGCGTAAATATGCAACTAAGATACGACGGCGTAAGAGACTTACGCCGCTCGTATCTTAGCCTAATTTAAGCGTATCTGGTTTACGACGGCGTAGATTCAGAGTTACAACGGCGTATCTACGGATACGCCGGCGTAACACTCTCTGAATCTAACCCTGTGTTTTCAAACCTATAACATGGAAAATATATCAACCACTAAATCCATTTTATTCTGTTATAATCGATTCAGACTTACTTGTAAAATATTTTAATTTCCTAGTTTCGTTTTCTATACTTTAGACATATTACTGAGCTTAAATGCTTTGTTAATGCAGGTTTATTGGACACGCGATGAGTCTGCAGTCTCAATCATAATGAAGGGACTGCATGCCCCATGGAGGAGGTGGAGGGTTTTGGGGGCAAATCTAATCCAGATTAGGGCCCCAAAAAGATTTGGGCAGACCCTGACATTAAGGATATGTTTTACTGCTTAGAGGTACTGTATGCTTAGTTTAAAATGTTCAATGAGTCAAAGGGAACATTTATGTTGTCAGCCGGTCATTGAATGTGCTAATCTGTCAGACAAATTACCCTGCTTTAGAACCATGTGATTTGTATAATTGAATACTACCCTTTGTGTTCTGACAGTGGCGTATTTACAGCATGTAAAACATATTGGACAAAACCCATCTTGGCAATGCAAAGTACCAACATGAAAATAGAGTGACATTCAAAAACACAGTCTAGAGCATAGAAAACATTTGCAAAGAAAGTGTTATTAAAGTGAACCTACATAAAAAACAACATACAATATGTAACAAGAAAAGTAAAAAAATATGGACATGTCTGTGGCAATATTGTACCACTGATTAGCCACTTACCTCTTATTAATTTGCTGTGGTGATCCCAGGCACAGCCATCTTATGTCACCTACTTCACTAACTTTATTGTGTTTTTGTGCTGCAATGCAGCACTTCTATTATTCTCTCCTAGGCGACAATGATGTTTGCCCCCCAATTCTGTATGGGCACAGATGGTAGGGCTTTAGGTCTCAGCAGAGCCATGCGGCATATCTGCGTGCATATCTGCGTGCATGCATGCACGAAGACAGACCCAGTATGGAAATTCCATCACTCAATGTGTCTGTGCATGCCCGAAAAATGCCCTGCACATGCACAGGTGTTCTGCAGCACTCTGCATCCTCTGAACCTGAACGATTGGGCAGAGCCCTTTGGTACATCTGTACACATGCCAAATTAAAAAAGATTGTGATGCAGGGGGAAGGGTGGGGCCACAGTTTAAGGAGACTGAAGTTCCTCTTTAACCACTTGCCTACTGTGCACATACACCCCCTTTCTGCCCAGACAAGATTTTAGCTTCCGGCACTGCGTCGCTTTAACTGACAATTGCGCGGTCGTGAGACGTGGCTCCCAAACAAAATTGACGTCCTTTTTTTCCCCACAAATAGAGCTTTCTTTTGGTGGTATTTGATCGCCTGTGCGGTTTTTATTTTTTGGGCTATAAATAAAAAAAGAGCGTCAATTTTGAAAAAAAAACACAATGGCCCAGATTCAGGTAGATCGGCGCAATATTTGCGTGGGCAAAAGGGCAACGATTTTTGCTCTGCGCCCACGCAAATATTTCGATTTGCCCGCGATTCACGGAGCAGTAGCTCCGTAAATTGCGCGGGCGCTATGCTAATTAGCCCGGCGTAAGGGCGCCTAATGTAAATGATCCCGCCGGGGGCGGGAATCATTTAAATTAGGCGCGCTCCCGCGCCGAGCGAACAGCGCATGCTCCGTCGGGAAACTTTCCCGACGTGCATTGCGGCAAATGACGTCGCAAGGACGTCATTTGCTTCTAAGTGAACGTGAATGGCGTCCAGCGCCATTCACGAATCACTTACGTAAACGACGTGAAATTTAAATTTTACGAGCGGGAAGGGCGGCTATACTTTAGCATTGGCTGCTCCTACTATTAACAGGAGCAGCCTTGCGCTAAAGTCGCCGTACGGAAACTCCGTACCTTGCGTGCGCAGGGCCCGCGCAACTTTTGTGAATCGGTGGTAGTATGCAATTTGCATACTATACGCCGATCACAATGGCCGCGCCCCCTAGCGGCCAACGCAAGAATGCAGCCTGAGATATGAAGGCATAAGGAGGCTTATGTCTGTCATATCCTAGGCTGCAGTCCGCGTAGCGATGTTCCTGAATCAGGGGCATTCGCTACGCGGGAGCAAAACAGCTATTGCGCCGCGCAACCTATGGTTGCACGGGCGCAATAGCTTCTTGAATCTGGGCCAATATTTTTTACTTTTTGCTATAATAAATATCCCATTTAAAAAAAAAAAATCTCAGTTTAGGCCGATACGTATTATTCTACATATTTTTGGTAAAAAAAAAAAAATCGCAATAACCTGGTTTGCGCAGAAGTTATATTGTCTACAAAATAGGGGACATAATGATTTTTAAAACATTTTTTTTACTAGGAATGGCGGTGATCTGCGTTTTTTTTCGGGACTGCAACATTATATCGGACACATCGGACACTTTTGACACATTTTTGGGACCATTCACATTTATACAGTGAACAGTGCTATAAATATGCATTGATTACTGTATAAATGTGACAGGCAGGGAAGGGGTTAACCACTAGGGGGCGGGGAAGGGGTTAAATGTGTAGCCTATTGAGTGTTCTAACTGTAGGGGGAGGGGGTGACTGGGGGAGGTGACCGATCTGTGTCCCTATGTACAAGGGACACAGATCGGTCTCCTCTCTCCCTGACAGGACGTGGAGCTCTGTGTTTACACACAGAGCTCCACGTCCCTGCTCAGATACTGGGCAATCGCGGGTGCGCGGCAGCCATCGCGGCCGCCAGGCGCGCGCATTGTGTTCCCAGTGACGCGACGGGTGCGCGCACGCCCTAGAGGCTTTAAATGACAGGACGTCATATGCTTCCTGTTCCTCCTCAGTAAGGTGTTCAGTAAGCTGTTCTAAATTACTTTCCACCGCTCAGATGATGGTGGAAAGCTTACTGAAGGGAAACAGGAAGTGAGAAATTTAAACAAAGAAAAACAACATTTAGAAGGGAAATCAAAGGAAAAGGTAAGTGAACCAACAATGCACTAGCTTAACCACTTCCCGACCTCCGCATGTAAATGTACGTCCACAATATGGCACGTACAGGCACATGGGCGTTAATGTACGTCCTTGCCTATTAGCGGGTGGGGGGTCCGATCGGGACCCCCCCCCCCCGCTACATGCGGCGGTCGGGTTCGCTCGGGGAGCGATCCGGGACCACAGCGCGGCTATTTGTTTATAGCCGCTCCGTCGCGATCGCTCCCCGGAGCTGAAGAACAGGGAGAGCCGTATGTAAACACGGCTTCCCTGTGCTTCACTATGGCGGCGCATCGATCGTGTCATCCCCTTTATAGGGGAGACACAATCGATGACGTCAGTCCTACAGCCACACCCCCCTAGAGTTGTAAACACACACTAGGTGCACCCTAACTCCTACAGCGCCACCTGTGGTTAACTCCCAAACTGCAACTGTCATTTTCACAATAAAGAATGCAATTTAAATGCATTTTTTGCTGTGAAAATGACAATGGTCCCAAAAATGTGTCAAAATTGTCCGAAGTGTCTGCCATAATGTCGCAGTCACGAAAAAAATTGCTGATCGCTGCCATTAGTAGTAAAAAAAAAAAAAATTATAAAAATGCAATAAAACTATCCCTTATTTTGTAAACGCTATAAATTTTGCGCAAACCAATCGATAAACGCTTATTGCGATTTTTTTTACTAAAAATAGGTCGAAGAATACGTATCGGCCTAAACTGAGGGAAATTTTTTTTTTTATATATGTTTTTGGGGGATATTTATTATAGCAAAAAGTAAAAAATATTGCATTTTTTTCAAAATTGTCGCTCTATTTTTGTTTATAGCGCAAAAACTAAAAACCGCAGATGTGATCAAATACCACCAAAAGAAAGCTCTATTTGTGGGGAAAAAAGGAAGCCAATTTTGTTTGGGAGCCACGTCGCACGACCGCGCAATTGTCTGTTAAAGCGACGCAGTCCCGAACTGTAAAAACACCTTGGGTCTTTAGGCTGCATATTGGTCCGGGGCTTAAGTGGTTAAAGGAACCAATTTAGAAAATAAAAGACGAACCTTAACAACCCCTTTAAACTAATGTTTTTTTTTTTAAATATCTCTCCCGGACTCAAGCAAGGAGGCCTCTATTTGTGCGATTCCACATCTGAAAACCTTCTGTACCTTGCAAAATTGGGTCTGACTGCAAGATGATTTTTAAATATTTTATATTATGGAAAATGCATAAGGAGAAGTGATAAGGTCTTCAAATGATTTAAGATGCTAGGTGACTGAAGCATCCATTATTGATGGACTTGCCATTTAATTGTATGAAAATCAACAAGAGCACCTATTACTAAGAGGGATTTAATCTATTTATTTTAGGATGGAAAATAAACATGTTAAATAATGTATAAGGCATTGTATTAAGTATCGATTTTACCTGGCTAGTATGCATGCCTATTGGATAATGATATACTAAGGTTACTGAATTGATCTTTGAAACGGAAAGAAAGAAAATAACTCTCAAATCCTTGGGTATGTATTTGCAACAAGCAGCCTGAAAACATGTACTCTGTATATTGAAGTCCTCAAATGTACCCTGCTTCACTGAAATCTAGGTGAAACCACTGGTATTGCTGAATTGTGGCTTCATTCTTCTCATGACTGGGCTATTAATATTCCTGGCTATGATTTCTTTCAGAAAGACAGGGTAAAACGGAGGGGTGGTGGTGTCTGTCTCTATGTGAGAAGTGATCTCAAAGCAAGAGTGAAAGAGGACCTAGTTGATGGAGAGTGTGATGAGTCTAAAGCATTATGGGGGGGGGACTGTACTTGGGTGTGCCTACTACAAAGGTTGTCATTGGAGTTTGTTCAAGACCTCCTAGTGTTAGTGAGGAGGTGGAGACTTCGCTCCTTGCACAGATGGAAAGGGCTGCAAGGGCTGGGACAGTGATAATAATGGGGGATTTTAACTATCCGGAAATTGACTGGAGTAATGACAATTTTATGGTCCAGTTTATTGAGCCCCCGACTAGGAATAATGCTCTGCTGGACCTGGTAATCTCAAACCTTGCAGAGCTTATTACCAATATAAATATAAAAGAACATCTTGGTAGCAGTGACCATAACATGATTTAATTTAATTAATTTAATGTTAGATGTAAGCAACAAACACATACGGGTAAGATAAAACCACTTAACTTTAAAAGACCAATTTTCCAAGGATGAGGGCTGCTCTCCAGAACTTAGACTGGGAGGGAATATTGGCATCAATGGACACATAACAGAAATGGGAATTCATCAAAGTGACTGTATGTAAACTCACTGCAAAGTATATTCCCATGGGCAATAAGTCTAAAAGGCTAACAATAAAACATAAGTGGCTCACTGCCGAATTTTAAATATCTATAAATAATAAAAAGTAAGCTTCTAAAAAATATATAAAAATATATATAAAAATGAAGGAACACTATCTTCATTTAAATTTTACAAAGAATATAACAGATCATGTCAAAAGGAAATCGAGGACGCAAAAATTCAAAAGGAACAACAGATTGCAAAAGATAGTAGGACAAACCCTCAAATTTTTTTCAAACATATTAATAGTAAAAAGTTCAGGTCTGAGCATGTAGGCCCTTTACAAAATAATCTAAAGTGGGTGACTGGAGGCAAAAAGAAGGCAAATTTATTAAATACTTTCTTCAGCTCTGTGTATACAAAGGAGCATGGGGGAGCTCATGTCCATAATGGGGGTGGTAGTGACAAATGATCCACAATGGCTCAAAAGTGATATGGTCGAGAAATATTTAGACAGAATAAAGTGGACAGTGGATAAAGCACCTGGACCTGATGGCATACACCTATAGATCCTAAAAGATTTCAGCTCTGTCATTTCAAGGCCATTGTTTCTAATATTTAGGGACTTATTGACTGGAATGGTACCACTGGACTGGCGCAGGGCCAATGTGGTGTCCATATTTAAAAAGGGATCAAAGTCTTTACCAAATAACTATAGACCTGTAAGGCCCCATACACACGAGAGGATTTATCCGCAGATACGGTCCAGCGGACCGTATCCGCGGATAAATCCTCTCAAAGATTTCCGCAGATTTCTATGCGATGGAGTGTACACACCATCGCATTGAAATCCGCGCGGAAATCCTCTGCCGATGACGTGTCGCGCCGTCGCCGCGATTATGACGCGGCGACGGGCGCTACGCTGTCATATAAGGAATTCCACGCATGCGTCAAATCATTACGACGCGTGCGGGGAATCCCTTTGGACGGATGGATCCGGTAAGTCTGTACAGACGAGCGGATCCATCCGTTGGAATGGATTCCAGCAGATGGATTTGTTGTGCAGCACAGCAAATATTCGATCTGCTGAAATCCATCCCAGAGGAGATTTCTCCGCGGAAAAAGATCCGCTGGCGTGTACACACCATAGGATCTATCCGCAGAAACCCATTTGCTGGGATTTATCTGCGGATGGATTCTATCGTGTGTATGGGGCCTTAGTTTAACTTCTATAGTCAGGAAGATACTGGAACGTATAATAAAAGACCACATAGACGAGTTCTTGCTGAAAAAAAATATTTTAAGAAACAGGCAGTATGGATTCATGAAAGAAAAAAGTTGTCAACCATCCTGATTTCTATTTATGAGGAGGTAAGTAAAACCTTGGACAGAGGGGTGGCTGTAGATGTGGTATACTTGGATTTTGCAAAAGTGCTTGACACAGTTCCCCACACATGGCTCATATTTTAAGTAAAGTCTAGAGGCTTGAAAGATCTATTTGTAAATGGATAGAAAACTAGCTAAAAGACATAATTCAGAGAGTAGTGGTTAATGATTCTTACTCTAAATGGTCTGAGTTTATCAGTGGTGTACCCCAAAGTTCAGTGCTGGGACCAGGGATGGACTGGCCATCGTGACTACCGGGAGTTTCCCGGTGGGCCGATGGCTCAGTGGGCTGGTTTGAGTGACAACCTGTCAAAGTAATGGCTGCACAAACCGCGTAGCCATTACTTTGAGCACCGCTGTACTGCCCAGGGAGGGACTGACCATTTGGATGGTAATGTTCTCAATGAATTGTGGTGAAGGAAGCGGAAGTTTCTCCACTCAGCAAAGCACACCTACAGTACCCCCCGGTGGTCATTTGGTACACTGCGCCTCTCTCTCCTCTCCCATCTGTTTGCTCGGTGCTGTGGCGCAGCACGCTGTGCCCTGTGTCTGTCCACTCACTGCGATTAGAAGTAGTGGGAGTGGAGCGGATTGTGGCGGTGCCCGGGTCTATGGAGTCAGCTGAGAGTTCGTTCTGCGACAGGACAACGGATGTGTGGAGGGAGGTGAGCTGGCCGCTTTGTGGGAGAACTTGAAACTTGTGGGAAAACTTGAAACTTGTGTGCCGGGACTTGAGATGGGGGAGGGGGAAGTCGTTGAGAGCAGTGTCTGCAGCAAGGTGGGAAACTAATTCTGGTGCTGTGCTGCTAACTTCAGTTGCTCCATGCATGTCACTGCAAGGTGGTCTCTGCAGTGATGGAGCAAAAAATTAGGCTCATTCACACCACCTTTCTACCATATGCACCCCTCTCATATACATTCTACCCCCACCATACACTCTGCACCCCTTTCATATACCTACTACCCCCCACCATACACTCCGCACCCCTCTCATATACCTACTACCCCCCACCATACACTCTGCATCCCTCTCATATACCTACTACCCCCCCACCATACATTCCACAACCCTCTCATATACATTATACCCCCCACCATACACTCCACACCCCTCTCAAATACATACTACCTCCCACCATACACTCCACACCCCTCTCATATACATACTATACTCCACACCCCTCTCATATACATTCTACCTGTCCCCCCACCATACGCTCCACACACCTCTCATATACATACTACCCCCCACCATACACTCCGCACCCCTCTCATATACCTACTACCCCCCACCATACACTCTGCACCCCTCTCATGTCATATTATCCCCCACCATACACTCCACACCCCTCTCTTGTCATTACCCCCACTAAACACTCCACACCCCTCTCATATACATTCTATCCCCACCCTACACTCCACACCTCTCTCATGTACATACTACAACCCACCATACACCTGTACATCCCCATGCTTGTAACATGGCCTTCACACTTTAGTATGTGAATGAGGCCTTAGTAGAAATGTAATGTTTTTTTTGCGCAATTGTGTATAGTTTATATACTGTTTTTGTGTGTGTTTCCAAATTAAAGTGGGCCGGTCTGGATGAAGTCCAGGGCCAAATTTTTGTCCCAGTCCAGCCCTGACTGGGAGTCTGGGACCCTTACTTTTTAATATCTTTCCAAAGCAAGCAAAGTCCTTTCTTGATTTAAGAGAGGTATGGACTCCAGAGAGAGAGATAAAATTTTGCCCCTGTACAAATCATTAGTAAGACCTCATCTGGAATATGCAGTTCAGTTTTGGGCAACAGTTCTAAAAAAGGATATCGGGGAACTGGAGAAAGTGCAGAGAAGGGCAACCAAACTGATAAGAGACATGGAGGAGCTCAGCTATGAGGAAAGATTATAGGGTCTGAATCTATTTACTCTTGAGAAGAGTAGATTAAGGAGGATATGATCAACTTGTACAAATACATAAGGGGTACATATAGTGAACTTGGTGTTGAGTTATTCACTTTAAGTTCATCACAGAGAACAAAGGGGAACTCTTTACGTCTAGAGGAAAAAAGATTTAATCTCCAAGGTTTCTTCACAGTAATGCTGCGTACACATGATCGATTTTCAGCATGTAAATAATGACTTTTTTTCAGCATGTAGAAAAAACAACGTTTTTTCAAACTTCATCATTAAAACGACGTTGCCCACATACTATCGTTTTAAATGAAATTTTTTAAAAACAATGTTTTTTCCATGCTGGAACGGTCACCACCGTTTACGACCTTCCATCAACCCATGACAGCTTATCCGACACACAGACAAACCAGCAGGCACGATCCATATCCATTCCCCAGAAAATGAGACTGACCGCTCTATGTTCTGGTTTATAAATGCATGACATCTTTAATGGTACACTCTCAGGGTGTTATGCAGTTCAAGCATGAAAGGAACAAAGAGACTCTCCACCCCCCCTCATCACACACTGGGGCTTCAATACACCTGGGAAGTCACATTCCACATCTTAGACAGACGTTCTGTCTCTGCATACAGCTTGACAAGTTTCATTCCACATCTTATATCAATAGAATTCACACAAAGCAGCATCACACAATGAGAGGTCTTTAAGAAGCAGACTCAATTAGCATGTCAACAGTCTACACAGAGAAATTAGTCACTATTGACCGGTTGGGTCAACATTAACCAACAACTTGCAATATCTCAAGATCCTGCAATATGAACTATCCGTAATGTCCCATCTCATGTAATTTCTAATTAATATTTCTCAGTCACCCTATGCCCAAAAGGGACACAGGGTGACTCTAGACACAAGAGTTATTAATGACGCTGGCACAGGAGTACCCCTCATCCTTTCAAAGTCTCTGTTTGTCCCGGGTCATTCCGTTACACATGCCGAAAAACGATCGTGTGTACGCGGCATAAGAGTTGTGAAAATGTGGAACAGACTCCCTCCAGAGGTGGTTCTGGCCAGCTCAGTAGATTGTTTTAAGAAAAGCCTGAATACTTTCCTAAATATACATAATATAACTTGGTACTGACAATTATAGGTAAAGTTGATCCACTATAAAGGGGCAGTTCCATGCGGATAACGCCATCCTTGGGGCTGCTTTTGCTGATTTTGTGTTAGTAAAAGACGATTTGCGCTTTTCTGTCTGTTACAGCGTGATGAATGTGCTTACTCCATTACGAACGGTAGTTTTACCAGAACGAGCGCTCCCGTCTCATAACTTGCTTCTGAGCATGCGCAGGTTTTTCATGTCGTTTTAGCCCACACACGATCATTTTTTACAACCCAAAAAACAACATTGTTTAAAACGTCGTTAAAAAATGCAGCATGTTCGAATTTTTTTTTTTGTTGTTTTTCAGAACCCGAAAAATGATGTGAAACCCACACACTATCGTTTTAAATGACATTTTTTAAAAACAAAGTTTTTTCCATGCCGAAAAACGATCGTGTGTACGCGGCATAAGAGTTGTGAAAATGTGGAACAGACTCCCTCCAGAGGTGGTTCTGGCCAGCTCAGTAGATTGTTTTAAGAAAAGCCTGGATACTTTCCTAAATGTACATAATATAGCTTGGTACTGACATTTATAGGTAAAGTTGATCCAGGGAAAATCTGATTGCATCTCGGGGGGGGGGGGGGGGGGGCAGGAAGGAATGTTTTCCCCTGCTGTAGCAAATTGGATCATGCTTTGCTGGGGTTTTTTGCCTTCCTCTGGATCAACTGTGGGTAAAGGATTGTGTATATGGGATTGTATTATTTTTTAACAATAGATCGGTTCTGGGCTGGACTCCTGGACAGGTGTGGTCTCACCTCTTTGTTATCTTTTCTGACTCACTTCCTTCTCTCTTTCTAACTTGCTTCTTCCATTCCTTTACTTAGATGCAAGATGGGCCCTCTGGTCTCGACTTTGGGGTTCCCATATAGGTTTTGTATGTAACGATGTCCCTCAAAATATGTGTTGCTGCTTCACTTGATTTTTCTAAGTATACAATTATATATATATATATTTTTTTTTTGGGTGGAAAGATAAATGAGTCCAGTGTTGGATGACATAATGGTCACTATGGTTGTGATAATTCCATTATTATGCCTATAGGTTGCCTAGGTGGATGGGTGGGTGCCAGGGTTGCCAACCTTCAGTAAATTTACAAACAGTTTGTAAAATCCGTAATTTTTGCATCTGTCCATAAATGTCCATTACGGATATACAGACTACACATCCATAATGGACATTTATGGACAGATGCAAAAATTACGGATTTTACAAACTGTTTGTAAATTTACTGAAAGTTGGCAACCCTGGTGGGTGCTGTCTTGCTCGACCCCTCCGCCAAATGTACAAAGTTGGCCTGATGTAAGGCCCACGGGTTGTTTTACCTATGAGTGTCATATAAATGAATATGTTTCTAAATAATAGTTTTCTTATAGTTGACCACTCTGTCAGTCTCTAATACCCAATGACGGATCTCCATGGATTTAGATCTTAATTCCTTACCCTTAAAACATGCCATTGATTACTTCTTGTTTACTGTTCACATTGTCAGACATTACAACGTTTAACTGTAGTTCCGAAAATTTTATAAACTGATTGAAATAGAAAGAAAAACTGGCATGGGTGGTGCAGATAGACCTGAAACAGGCCTAGCTGCTTAACGTGGAGCACATATGCCAGTTTCCTGTATCATTATAATGGCATAGGAAGCTTAAAGGGGTTGTAAAGGTTCTATTTTCTAAATAGGTTCCTTTTAACCACTTCAGCCCTGGACCATATTGCTGGTCAATGACCGGGCCCCTTTTTGCGATTCGGCACTGCATCGCTTTAACTGAAAATTGCGCAGTCATGCGACATGGCTCCCAAACAAAATTGGCGTCCTTTTTTTCCCACAAATAGAGATTTCTTTTGGTGGTATTTGATCACCTCTGCGGTTTTTATTTTTTGCGCTATAAACAAAAATAGAGCGACAATTTAAAAAAAAATTAATATATTTTACTTTTTGCTGTAATAAATATCCCCAAAAATATATAAAAAAAACATTTTTTTTCCTCAGTTTAGGCCGATACGTATTCTTCTACATATTTTTTGTAAAAAAAAAAATCGCAATAAGCGTTTATTGATTGGTTTGCGCAAAAGTTATAGCGTCTACAAAATAGGGGATAGTTTTATGGCATTTTTATTAATATTTTTTTTTTTTTACTAGTAATGGCGATTTATACAACCCCTTTAACTAATTCCAAAGTATTTTTCCTGACTGAGTTAACAGGAAGGGCTGGGCCAAGGGGTAGGCAGAAGAGTAAGAAGGTTGAAGCACTCTGTTGTAAATGAATAATTAACATGCATGACTGGGTCATCTTGAGACATGGACCCTGTGGGGCCCCAAAACTTTGAATTGGTTTGACCCATGTGACGTTACACAAATAAATACGTTTTAATTATTCATCTTCAGCAGAGTGTTGGTGACCTTCTTGCTTTTACTGTGGTTTTTATGGAACCATCCATTGTGGTCACTATGAGTACCTTTTAGCTAAATGGTCATAATGCTGTGGGGAGTGCAGTCCAAAACTGTATTACTTTCAGATAAGCAGAAGAGGTGACCACCTTGGATGCTTCAGCCAGGGAGGGGGAGAGAGGGGGGGTTCTTAAAGGGGGAGGACATGCAACCTATGATGCTGCACCACATCACAACTCAAAGGTGGACATGATTTGGAATTTTTGTCTTGGGTGCTAAAGGACCTTGCTCTGACTTTACTAACAGGCCTCATTTTCATCTTATTCTTGCCCAAACCTCCAAACAAAACTGTGCAGTTTTATATGTCCCAAATGCTTAAAGGAAAACATTTTTTTTTTGCTGAAATGACTGTTTATTGGGTATAGAGACATAAAAGTTAACCGATTCCTTTTAAAAATGATTAAAAATTTAATTTAATCTATCATATACATACATGAAGTTCCGGGTGAGAGGTGAGTCGGGAAGACTCACAGAACAAAAACAAACAAATCCAGGGCAGTGTTTTGTTTTTAAAATGAATCTGATTGGTTCTGAGGAGTTTTAGACACACAGTAATGACAGCTTAGACCACCGTGAAAATCTCCCAGTGTGATGGTTATAAGGAAACAGGCAACCAGGAAGTGTGGAGATCACAGAAGAATTACAGCTACTTCAAAGCAAAAACGAACAATGAGGACATGAAACCAGTACTGCAGTAAGGTAAAGGAAGCTATTTAGCTAAAAAAAAAAATTCCTTTAGTGACCCTTTAACCCAATGGAACAAGAATTTTATTGTAGCACAACATGATCGCTTCCTGGAGACCGTCTAACAAAATAGAATCGCGATTTGCCAATAAAAACGCTGGATAATTATGACAAAAATATCAATAAAAAGGGAATTTGGTCACAGCATGTACTTTTTAAAGAAAAAAAAAGGAACCCTTCTGCAGAATTTTAAATATAATGTGGATGTAAACCCGAATTTTTTTTTTTCCTGTCACAATGTTGAGTATCAGATTTCCTATCATCTGTACCCAGTCTTGCCACAAAGAGTTAATCCAGCTCTGAGCAATCCTCTTTTCTTTTTTCAGTGAGATAAATGGACAAACAGGAGAAAACTTTTGTCCGTTCTTCCCCCTTGCTGTGAGTGAGGCCCTGTACACACGATAGAACATGTGCGATGAAAACGGTCCGCTGGGAGATTTTGGTCTGATGGCTGTACACACCATCAAACCGAAATCCCCGCGGACAGACAGCGCGGTAACGTGGCGGTGACGTTGACGCTGCCACGTCACCAAACCAGGAAGTAAAATACTTCCACGCATGCGTCAAATCCATTCGACGCATGCGGGAGATTTAGTACACCTAACCAGCGGACATGTCGGACGGACTGGTTTCCAGCAGACAAGTTTTAAAGCATGCTTTAAAACTTTTGTCTGCTGGAAACCTGTCTGCTAGGCTGTACACACGGTCGGATCTGTCCGCTGAAACTGGTCTGCGGACCAGTTTCAGCAGACATGTTCGGTCGTGTGTACAAGGCCTGACAAGTTATTTACATATCTCATGCACTAGCTTGGAGACAGGCATTATTTTTTAATTCCCACCCCCACTCCTTTTCTGAAGTCATGTGGTTACTTTTCTGGATTTTGACTGGATGTTACTGATCATAGCAGAATTTAGTGTAAGGAATACACAGGAAAACATGCGTGTTGACAAGGGGGGTGTAGAGGTGGGCGTGGAGTCTACTGACATCATGACTCCACCCACCGAGCTCCAGACAACAGACCCACCCACAGAATCCGCAGTTTTTCAGCTCTTATAACAGACAGAGAGGAGACATTTGACAGGTAAGGACACATGCAGGAGACATCTATATCCTTATAGATCAGCACTATGGCAGTAGTTTAAAAAGGATGATAATAGGTTTACATCCACTTTAAGGAAAAAAAAAAAAAAGCTTATGAAATACTTTTGTAGAGATCAGCTAGGTATAAATGGCTAAGGCAGGAAGCAATGATGCCAGAATCAAGCGGAGATTTGGCGGGGCTCCACCTTTTAATTGAGGTTGAACTTGGATGATGTTTAGGCATTAAAAGAGATGCAAGATGAAATGGGAAACCTTTTAATTCTCTGATGTATGCACATACTGTAATTGGTATGAGGAATCAGTAAACCCAATGTTAACCACTTGCCACCCAGGCCAATTCTGACATTTCTCTCCTACTTGTAGAAATCATCATTTTTTTACTAGAAAATTACATAGAACCCCCAAAAATTATATATATATTTTTTAGCAAAGACCCTAGAGAATACAACGGCAACTTTTTATCTTGCACGGTATTTGCGCGCAAAGTTAAAGTTAAAATAATGTTAGCCCAATGTTTTTGCATAATGTAAAAGATGAAGTTACGCTGAGTAAATAGATACCTAACATGTCACGCTTCAAAATTGCACACTCGTGGAATGGCACCAAACTTCGGTACTAAAAAATCCCCATAGGTGATGTTTTAATTTTTTTTACTGGTTACATGTTTTGAGTTACAGAGGAGGTCTAGGGCCAAAGTTATTGCTCTCGCTCTAACGTTCGTGGCAATACCACACATGTAGGGTTTGAACACCGCTTTCATATGTTGGCGGGACATACGTATGCGTTTGCTTCTGTGTACGAGAACACGAGGACAGGGGCGCTTTACAAATATATATATATCTTATTGTTAATTTTACTTTATTTTTTTTAGTTTGACACTTTAAAAAAAAATTATAATTTTGGTCACTTTTATTCCTATTACAAGGAATGTAAACATCCCTTGTAATAGGAATATGGCATGACAGGTCCTCTTTACAGTGAGATATGGGGTCTATAAGACTCACCTCTAGGCTGGGAAACCTGAAATATAAAACGATCTCGGCTTCCCAGCCGAGGCGGCGCTGATTGTTTGAATGCAGAGGCCGGGCGGAACGTCATAACATTGCGCTTGGCCTCCAAACCACCATAGAGACTTCGGTGACCATCTGGTCCGCCGCAAATCTCTATGGTAACCATCCGGGGTCGGCGGATCCTGTCTCCGACTCACCAATCGTAGTGGTGAGTCAGTAAAAGCGCTGGAGGGCGGCGGTAGAGTTTGAGTTATGCCCCGTACACACGATCGGATTTTCTGTCGGAAAAAAGTTGGATGTTTTTTCCGACGGAATTCCGCTCAAGCTTGGCTTGCATACACACGGTCACACAAAAGTTCTCTGAACTTTCGAGCGTTAAGAACGCGGTGACGTACAACACTACGACGAGGACAGAAAAAGAAGTTCAATGCTTCCGAGCATGCGTTGAATTGTTTCTGAGCATGCGTTTTTTTTTTTTGCGTGTTGGAAAAGCATACAGACGATCGATTTCCCGATAGGAATTTTTTTACGTCGGGAAATTGAGAACCTGCTCTCAATCTTTTGCTGGCGGGAATTCCGACAGAAAAAGTCAGATGGAGCATATACACGGTCTGAATTCCCGACCAAAAGCTGCCATCTGACTTTTTCGGGAATTCCGACCGTGTATGGTATGGGGCTTTAGAGTTTGTATACAGTGGTGAAAATAATTATTTGATCCCCTGCAAATTTTGTAAGTTTGCCCACTTATAAAGAAATAAAGGGTCTATGGGCCAGATTCAGGTAGAGCGGGCGCAATTTTACGTAACCAGTTTACGTTACACCGCTGCAATTTTTCCGATTTAGTGCCCGATCCACAAAGCACTTACCTGTAAATTTGCGGCGGTGTATCGTAAACAGGTCCGGCGCAAGGCGGCCCAATTCAAATGGGGCGGGTACCATTTAAATTAGGCGCGCTCCCGCGCCGGACGTACTGCGCATGCTCCCGTCGCAAATTTCCCGACGTGCTTTGCGCGAAATTACGATGCGCCAAAGTTTTGTGAATCGCGACGTGAAAAAAGAGTTACGCCGGGAAAATTTAAAAATAATTAAAAAGCGACGCGGGAAAGACAGGCATACTTTAACATGGTGGAGTACTTTTACACCATGTTAAAGGTGCACTATCTTTGCGACGGAAATCTAACACTCGTGACGACGTAACGACGGGAAAAAGCTTCGTGGATCGCCGTAATTCCTAATTTGCATACCCGACGCTGGTTTACGACGCAAACTCCCCCCAGCGGCGGCCGCGGTACTGCATCCTAAGATCCGACAGTGTAAGTCCATTACACCTGTCGGATCTTCTGCCTATCTATGCGGAACTGATTCTATGAATCAGTCGCATAGTTAGAAACAGAGATACGACGGCGTATCAGGAGATACGCCGTCGTATCTCTTTTGTGAATCTGGCCCTATAATTCTTATCATAGGTGTATTTTAAATAATAGAGACAGAATATCAACCAAAAATCCAGAAATAATGCACGATACAAATGTTAGAAATTGAGTTGCAGTTCAGTGAGTAAAATAAGTATTTGATCCCCTACCAACCAACAGTGATGTCATGACAACTAGATCCGAGACCCGACTTAAGCCAATTCCAGCTTCTTTCGGGTCTCCGGCCAGCCCGCGGGCCGTAGGTTTCCGCCCCCTCCCTTAAAGGGGTTGTAAAGGTTTGTTTTTTATTTTATAAATAGGTTCCTTTAAGCTAGTGCATTGTTGGTTCACTTACCTTTTCCTTCCATTTCCCTTCCAAAAAAAAAAACTTTGTTTTCTTTGTCTGAATTTCTCACTTCATGTTCCTCCTCAGTAAGCTGTTCTGGCTGACTAACCCCCAACCAGATGATGGTGGAAAGCTTACTGAGGAGAAACAGGAAGTGAGAAATTTAGACAAAGAAAAAAAACATTTAGAAGGGAAATGAAAGGAAAAGGTAAGTGAACCAACAATGCACTAGCTTAAAGGAACCTATTTAGAAAATAAAAAACGAACCTTTAGGCCTCGTACACACGATAGGTTAAACAAACAGAGGACAACGGTCTGATGGACCGTTTTCATCGGTCAAAACCGATTGTGTGTGGGCCCCATAGGTTATTTAACCATCGGTTAAAAAAAAAAGCCAACTTGCTTTAAATTTAACCGATGGATTCCTAACCAATGGAAAAAAAACGATCGTTAGTAGGCACAACCATCGGTTAAAAATCCACGCATGCTCAGAATCAAGTCGAAGCATGCTTGGAAGCATTGAACCGCGTTCTGACACAATCAGTTTTTTAACTGATGGTGTGTAGGCGCGACGGACCATCAGTCAGCTTCATCGGTCCGTTCTCATCGGATGGACTGATCGTGTGTACGCGGCATTACATCCCCTTTAAGGATTTAGAAAAGATCTGTAAAGAAGAGTGGACCATGATGAGCGACCAGAACGCTGCATGTCATATTTCTTCGCTGTGCTGCCAGGAATGTGAGGAATCCAGTGGCTCAGTTGCTTGTGTATACCGAGATATTCATCTCACTGTATTCAGTCCATTGTGTGGGGGCCTTCAGTGGACAGAAGAAACACGATACAGAAGTTTTTACCTCATTTTGCCCATTATTTTATTGATATCATAAGTTATGTAGTTGCTTTGTATGGAAATAAAAGTCAATAACTCTTCATATCTTGTAAGATTAGACCTTTTAAGTAGCAGTATATTAAAATGTTAGGCTTTACTTTATCTTCTCAGACATTATTTGAACAACTGGAATGATAGAAAATGCTTGAAATGCAGTTCTTAACCACTCCAGGAGGATTTGGCTGCCCAATGACCGGGACATTTTTTGCGATTCGGCACTGCGTCGCTTTAACTGACAATTGCGCAGTCGTGCGACCTTGCATCCAAACTAAATTGATGTCCTTTTTCCCCCCACAAATAGATCTTTCTTTTGGTGGTATTTGATCACCTCTGCGGTTTTTATTTTTTGTGCTATAAACAAAAAAATAACGACAAGTTTGGAAAAAAAGCAATATTTTTTGCTATAATAAATATCCCCCCAAAAATATATAACAATTTTTTTTACACAGTTTAGGCCTATATGTATTCTTTCTACATATTTTTGGTAAAAAAAAAAAAAATCGCAATAAGCGATTGGTTTGCGCAAAAGTTATAGCATCTACAAAATAGGGGATAGAATTATAGCATTTTTTTATAATTTATTTTTATTAGTAATGGCGGTGATCTGCGATTTTTATCGTGACTGCGACATTATGGCGGACGCATCGGACACTTGACGCTATTTTGGGACCATTGTCATTTATACAGCGACCAGTGCTATAAAAATGCACTGATTACTGTGTAAATGACACTGGCAGGGAAGGGGTTAACCACTAGGGGGCGAGGAAGGGGTTAAGTGTGTCCTAGGGAGTGATTCTAACTGTGGGGGGGATGGGCTACAAGTGACACGACACTGATCACTGCTCCCGATGACAGGCAGCAGACGATCAGTGTCCTGTCACAAGGAAGAACAGGGAAATGCCTTGTTTGCACAGGCATCCCCCTGTTCTGCAGCTCCGTGACACAATTGCGGGCACCCGGCGGAAACCGAGTCCGCGGGACCCGCGGTCACACTCACGCACGCGCGCCCGCAATCACGCAATTTAAAGGGGACGTACAGGTACGTCCATATGCGCAGCCGTGCCATCCTGCCGACGTAAATAGTCGTGCAGTGTAGAATTATTATAAAAAAAAACAGTGGTATACAAAGATAGTTTACATTTAATTACTGCAAAAGACCAGATCTGTACATTTGCATAACAGATAAGCAATATCGCTAAAGTATATGTAAGCCCTCAGCTTGTAAAACAACGTTTGAAATAGAAATTAAAGGCAAAACATATATATATATATTTATAAATACCTTTTTTTAATAGGTGATCACATAACCTCTGCTCTCAGCTGCAGAAGGGGCTTATAGAGCTGGGGGTGGAGAAACCACAGCACACTGATTTTTCCTGTGAATGGCTGTGCAGGGGGGGGGGGGGGGTCAGCACAAGTCTGATCACTGGAGGACAGGTAGGCTATTCTCCAAGCACAGCCAGAAAACTGACAATGATACATGTGCCTTCATGCCTAGCATGGTCAGTTTGAAACAGGAAGCAAGAGAAATGGCAGGATCACAATGGATACTATTTTACACAAAGGAAGAAATACAAAGAGAACGGTGTACTTTTTAACACAAGTACATGGTATAGCAGACACATATCAGGAATATGAAATGTTGAGGTAACATACACTATACTGCTGGAGTATTTAGAATCCGTTCCGTTAATTTTCCACAGTGAGCCCTCTGTGTAGGAGAAGTGGGAATTAGTGGAGGCTGTTAAATAACTTTACAGTACTAGATGTTCACTTAGAGCAGGGGTGTCAAACTGGCGGCCCTCCAGCTGTTGCAAAACTACAAGTCCCATGAGGCATTGCAAGGCTAACAGTTACAAGCATGACTCCCACAGGCAGAGGCATGATGGGACTTGTAGTTTCGGAACAGCTGGAGGGCCGCCAGTTTGACACCCCTGATTTAGAGGCTCTAGAGCAGTGATGGTGAACCTTGGCACCCCAGATGTTTTGGAACTACATTTCCCATGATGCTCATGTACGCTGCAGTGTAGGTGAGCATCATGGGAAATGTAGTTCCAAAACATCTGGGGTGCCAAGGTTCACCATCACTGCTCTAGAGCAGTGGTCTCAAAGTACCGGCCCGCGGGCCATTTGCGACCCGCGGAACAGTTATGAATGGCCTGCAGGCAGGGTGGAAGTGGGGGGAGCAAAAAAAAAACATATTTTTTTTGTGAGCTGGCGCCATCTGGTGGTGAGCCGTTGGTATTACAAGTTATTACCACCAGATGTGAGCTGGCGCCATCTGGTGGTGGCCGTTGGTATTACAAGTTAAGCATTACAAGTTAAACAGCAATTCTAATGTCATTTTACACTATTTTCACTGCCATATTCTTCCCTCTAATTAGAACCCCCAAACATTATATATATATTTTTTATCCTAACACCCTAGAGAATAAAATAGCGATCGTTGCAATACTTTCTGTTACGCCGTATTTGCGCAGCGGTCTTACAAGCGCACTTTTTTGGAAAAAAATTACACTTTTTTTAATTAAAAAATAAGACAACAGTAAAGTTATCCCCATTTTTTTTAATATTATGAAAGATAATGTTACGCCGAGTAAATTCATACCTAACATGCCACGCTTCAAAATTGTGTCCGCTTGTGGAATGCCAACAAACTTTTTTACCCTTTAAAATCTTCATAGGCGACGTTTAAAAAAATCTACAGGTTGCATGTTTTAAGTTACAGAGGAGCTAGAATTATTGCTCTCACTCTACCAATCGTGGCGATACCTCACATGTGTGGTTTGAACACCGTTTACATATGCGGGCGCTGCTCACGTATGTGTTCGCTTCTGCGCGCAAGCTCGTCGGGACGGGGTGCGTTTTCTGGCTCCTAACTTTTTTAGCTGGCTCCTAGATTCCAAGCAAATTTGTCAAACCCTGACTTACACCAGTGCTGGTGGTAATAATGCGCTCGCTGACACCAGTGCTGGGGGTTAATAATGTGTTCGCTGACACCAGTGCTGGGGGTTAATAATGTGTTCGCTGACACCAGTACTGTTGTTTTTGAAGTTTGAAAGTTTGCATGCGGCCCCCCATGGCATATGAAAACTTGTCTTGTGGCCCTCAGGTAATTTGAGATTGAGACCCCTGCTCTAGAGGCTCTAGTTCATACTTTATTGATGTGCTAGCAGTGGATGCACAGAACGACCTTGGGTAGTGATTCATAACCGCCCGAGGTTGGTTGGGGCATGAATGACTGATTCAGAACGACAGTGTGTAATCATTGGCACAGGTACATTAATTCCACTTTAGCAATATGTAATCTCCACCATTTAAAAAAATGGATCTCCAGGAGCCATTAGCCATGACGTGCTAGTGTGCACCAAATATTAGCACATGGTGGCAGACTACCAGTGACTTATGCACAGCATTGGACATTATACTTGCCTATATCGAATTAACAACTGTTTGATCTTTCAGTAACAGTTATTCTAGTGTCCATATAGTTATTCAGAGTCTTATGGAGCCAGCAGATTTGTAATCTGTGTATAATTTACAATCTTTTTAACCAGCAAGGTCAGTGGCACTCCAATAATTCACTGCTATGTTCCTTGATTGTGCTGCCTAAGTGACATGGGCCAGGCACATGTAGGCAGGTGCAGTCACCTTTCTCCACTGCATGTGGCAATGAACCGCAGCGGAATTGCAGAGGGACATTAAGTCAGGAGGAACATGCTTCCTCTATGGTTTCCTGGGTCACTGGGGAAGCTATCCAGATGGATGCTGCTGCCCCAAGTGACTCTGGAGGCCATCTTGGGTCAGACAGAGTCTATTTATGGTTCTGGCTCCCGAGCTTACTACGCATTTTGCATGTGGGTAGTGTAGGGTCAGGTCACCCATCTGTCAGGAACAGTCATAGTGGTAAGGAGAGGCTCCAGATGAGTAGGGAAAAAGCAAGGACACACCAACCCTCCCTGTATGGGCACAGACCAGCCAGGCTGCATTCCATCCCTTGAGACAGGCGCTGTCAGTGCATCCGAGACCTGCTGCTACACTGTTTCCTGCTACATACATTGAGTGTGCATGGTCAAGTTGACTTTATGCCGAGGCAGTTGTACTAATTTAAACTACATTTACAATACAGTTCTGTTACTGAATCTGGACAGAGTGTTTACTGCAGCCACACCATGCTGCACCTCCTCACACACAGATCCACGCACTGATGTTTGCTTGTGTTCAGATCAAAATGAGGTCCATCATATACACAGATCACCCATCCATTCCAAAGGAAGAACAAGACCTGTGCTTCAGTGCTTAATCCCTTGGTAATGATTGCCTGCTAAAGGGAGGGGAAGCAGTGCTTAATCCCTTGGTAATAATTGCCTGCTAAAAGGAGGGGAAGCAGTGCTTAATCCCTTGGTAATAATTGCCTGCTAAAAGAAGGGGAAGCAGTGCTTAATCCCTTGGTAATAATTGCCTGCTAAAAGAAGGGGAAGCAGTGCTTAATCCCTTGGTAATGATTGCCTGCTAAAAGGAGGGGAAGCAGTGCTTAATCCCTTGGTAATAATTGCCTGCTAAAAGAAGGGGAAGCAGTGCTTAATCCCTTGGTAATGATTGCCTGCTAAAGGGAGGGGAAGCAGTGCTTAATCCCTTGCTAATGATTGCCTGCTAAAAGAAGGGGAAGCAGTGCTTAATCCCTTGGTAATGATTGCCTGCTAAAAGGAGGGGAAGCAGTGCCAAACTGAGGAAGTACAATAACCTTTGTGAGTACCGGGTTCTTTACAGGATGGGCCTTTGGTAGCAGTTGTCCATACATGGTTCTTGGCAAGGCCAGATAACATGCCCTGGATAAGGATATAACAGCACATTTGCTATGTCTTCTTAGTGCTTCATAAATTCTGAAAGTTCTTCTCGGATAGAAAGAAACAATGGGCCTCTTGGTTTAAACTATATGAAGAAATCTGTTCTCATTGCCTCCAAAAACTCCTTAGCTTCACCGTTCTAGGTTTGTTTTGGAAGAAACTTTTACAGTCTTTTTAATTGGCTTTTTCTTTTTTTCTGACATTCTTTGGTTCACAGATGCATTATACATTACTCTGGAAAAAAAGAAATAAAACATTACTATGCATACATTAGAAAAAATACATTAAATCTCGTTAATGGAGGAAAGCTTTATGTAACTGTGGCCATTTGAAAAATGACAGCTGCGTGCCACAGAGACATTATAAGATGAGACCAGAATAATACAAGTTTTAGATAATCATTTTGCTTTTGTAATATAAAAAACATACACATAGAAAACAGCTGGTTGAGAATTATTCTACTTAAAAACAATTTGCTTCACAAATAATACATGTGGGATAATCCCTCTCCTTAAAGCGGAGTTCCGGCCACAATTTCACTTTTTAAATATAAATACCCCTGTAATACACAAGCTTAATGTAGTCTAGTAAAGTTAGTCTGTAAACTAAGGTCCGTTTTGTTAGGTTGTTACAGCATTTAGACACTTTATAAAATAGAAATTGACTGGGGCCATCTTAAGTGTGGGCATCATGAAGCCAGACTGTATGACTTCCTGGATTTCAGCCTTGCAGATCTCGCACATGCTCAGTGCTGCACAAGCAGTGTCAGATCAGGTTTCAGCACCTGTGCTGTCCAAGTCACATGATTCTTTGAGACTGGGGAGTGCACAGACTCCTGGAAAGTTACACCCACTACATTCCCAGGAGTCTGTGCGGTGTAGGTTAGGAAGCTTAAGCACTTAGGTGCAGGAAGTGGGAAGATTATCTATTCTGCCTAGCAACAACACTTTGAAGGCATCTAAAAAAAAACGTTTTTTTCGTAAAGGACTAATGACATTTTTTTTAAAACTACTGATGTAATGTTATATTTATGGGTGGAACTCCACTTTAAAGTGTATTCTTACTATGCTGTGGCCTAATGCTGTGTACACACGAACGGATTTTCCGCTGAAAAAAAAATCGGATGTTTTTCCCGACGGAATTCTGCTCATGCTTGGCTTGCATACACACGGTTACACCAATATCCGACCGTCAGGAACGCGGTGACGTACAACACTACGACGAACCCAGAAAAATTAAGTTCAATGCTTCCGAGCATGCGTTGAATTGTTTTCGAGCATGCATGTCTTTTTTCCGATCGGAATTCCATACAGACGAACGGATTTTCCAATAGGATTTTTTTCCGTCTAAAAAATAGAGAACATCTTCTCTCTTAGTCTGTTGGAATTTCCGACGAAAAAAGTCTGATGGGGTATACACATCGGAAATTCCGACTGTGTGTAAAGGGGATTAGGAGTTCCCTTCACTGGAGCTATTAGGCAAAGCCCAACCCCTGGAAAACAACCCACACTATAATCCTTCCTCCACCAAGTGATTTGGAGGGGTGGCTCTAAACCTTTGGCAATATAGTATGGATGAGCGAGTTTAGGGTGGTGGAACTTGACTGGCCTGCACAGAGACCCGACCTCAACCCAATAGAACACCTTTGGGATGAATTAGAGTGGAGACTGTGGTCAGGCAACATCAGTGCCTGACCTCACAAATGCGCTTCTGGAAGAATGGTCAAACATTCTCATAGACATACTTCTAAACCTTGTGGACGGCCTTTCCAGAAGAGTTGAAGCTGTTATAGCTGCAAAGGGTGGGCCAATATTGAACCCTACGGACTAAGACTGGGGTGTCATTAAAGTTGATATGTGTGTAAAGGCATGTCCCAATACTTTTGGTAATATAGTGTAGCTTTCTGACTGACCCAGCACGCAGGCTCCTATACATGGAACACTGGAATAGAGACCTAAACATTTCTTGGGAACTCCCAGAATGGCATAAAACAATTAATAACCTTTCTAAAATATTGATTACCACAGCCTAAGCCCAGGTACACACCGATGCGGGTTAGAAATTGTGTGAGTTTAACCAGCAATGCAGTCCGACTTCGGGGGTGATTTGACAGATATCTGTGCGGGTTCATGCACAGATGTTTATTCAAGTCGCCCCTGAAGTCGCCAAAAAGTAGTACAGGAACTCATTTTGGGAATCGATGCGGCACGGCAAAGTCGGCGTTGCAACAGTCCGGACAGTGCCATTGCCGGCAATAGCTGCAGAATCGGCCCAATGTGAACGTGGAATCTACTTATAAGACACCATTAGGATGGTATATGGGTCCATCGAGGATTGTCAAGATGAATTTGCAAGCCCCCTCCTGTTGTTTTAGATACTGTGGCCAGGTAGGTACAATGGCACATATTTGGTGGCGGTATCCCAAGGTGACCAAGTTTTGGATCACCTGTCACTCACAGCAGGGGGGAAAATAGGGTTTTTTCCTTTTGTCTGTTTTATACCACTGAAAAAAAGAGAAGAGGATTGCTCAGAGCTGGACTAACTCTCTGTGGCAAGACTGGGCACAGATGATCTGAAATCCTATACTATACATTTTGCCAGCCAAAAAAATAAAAATAAATTGGGTTTACATACACTTTAAGGATAAGATGACTTGCAACAACCAGGCTCAATTCAATAAGACATGGCAAACCTGGATACAATATTTGTCTACGGATAATTGAGGTCTAGGATGACGCTACCTTGACTGCCCTCTACGCTCCTTCCCACCCCCCTCTTTTCACTTCCTTTTCTTTCTGGTTCAGTTCCTGTATCGACCAGTTTTTGAGACCCCTAGTTATATGGTTCATGATCACTAGATGACGCTTAAATATACTACACAGTGCCCGTCTTTTATGATGATTCAGTTTTAGTCTTACCCGGATGAGAAACCCGAACTGTTTGTGAATTCTCGTCATCATATTACCTAATGTCGCGTACACACGATCGGAAATTCCGACAAGAAAACCGTGAATTTTTTTTCCGACGGAATGTTGGCTCAAACTTGTGTTGCATACACACGGTCACATGAAATTCCGACCGTCAAGAACGCAGTGACGTACAACACTACAACAAGCCGAGAAAAATTAAGTTCAATGATTTCGAGCATGCGTCGAATTGATTCCGAGCATGTGTGTTTTTTTCGCGTCGGAATTGCATACAGACGATAAGAACTTTTCTTCTTGGAAAAATAGAGAACCAGCTCTTAAATTTTTGCTGTCGGAAATTCCAACAGAAAAAGTCAGAGCATACACATAGGTAGATTCACAAAGAGTTAGGCCGGCTTATCAGTAGATAAGCCGACCTAACTCTGAATCTACGCCGGCGTTTGTTTAAGTGTATTCTCAAACAGAGATACACTTAAAGCGGGGGTTCACCCTTAGAGGGCACTTTTCCCCCTTAGATTCCTGCTCGGCTATTTATTTTAAAATATGTGCAGTACTTACCCGTTTACGAGACGCATCCTCTCCGTCGCTTCCGGGTATGGGCTTCGGGAATGGGCGTTCCTTCTTGATTGACAGGTTTCCGAGAGGCTTCCGACGGTCGCATCCATCGCGTCACGATTTTCCGAAAGAAGCCGAACGTCGGTGCGCAGGCGCAGTATAGAGCCGCACCGACGTTCGGCTTCTTTCGGCTACGAGTGACGCGATGGATGCGACCGTCGGAAGCCTCTCGGAAGAATGTCAATCAAGAAGGAACGCCCGCTCCCGAAGACCCATACCCGGAAGCGACGGAAGAAGATGCAGCTCGAAAACGGGTAAGTACTGCACATATTTTAATATAAATAGCCGATTCCCCTAGACCGAACGAGCAGGAAGCTAAGGGGAGATTTTTTTTTTTTTTTTAAATGGGTGAACTCCCGCTTTAAACAAAGCTAAGATAGGCCGGCTTGCGCCGTTCTATCTTAGCTTGCAATGTTTCTGTTGTCCGCTAGATGGCGCTTCCATTGCGGCCGGTGTAGATTATGTAAATGAGGGAATACGCCGATTCACGAACGTACGCAAGGCCTACACCGTCGCATTACGTCGTTTCCGTAAGGGATAGGCCGCCTAAAGTTATTCCACCTATGAGGTGGAATAAGAATGTTAAGTATGGCCGCCGTTCCCGCCGCGAGGTTCACATTTTTTACGTCGTTTGCGCAAGTCGTCCGCGAATCGGGATTTACGTAGTTTACGTACACGTCGAAATCAATAGGCCCGTACGGCCTACTTAGCCGCAATGCGCACTGGGAAATGTAGTCGCCCGGCGCATGCGCAGTGTCAAAAAACGTGAGGTCAAGCCTCATTTCCATACAACACGCCCCCCTCCAAGTCATTTGAATTAGGCGCCCTTACGCCCGCTCTTTTTAGGCTACACCACTGTAGATTAGCAGGTAAGTGGTTTGTGAATCACTACTAGCCTAACTAATTTACGGCGGTGTAGCCTAAAAAGGCTAGGCTAGGCCGCCCTAAAGTTAGGCCATTGTATGTGAAAATACCTAACATAATTTTCGACCAAAAAGCTCACATCAAACTTTTCTTGTCGGAATTTCCGATCGTGTGTACGCGGCATAAGGATATCCCTCACCAACAGTCATATCGATGTGAAATTTGACCTTGTTTCCTCTTTCTTTATGTGATTAATTACCGGTATGCTGATTGTTCACATAGCTGTTATCGCTTTGTACTTTCTTTGTACTATGACAAGAAAACCAATAAACAGCATACGATCAAATAGACAGGAACTTCTACTTTCCCTTTTATAAGGTGAACTAATCGCCAGATTTACAACATAGCTTATTATGAATATTATCAGCCACTAAACATACAATAATATACTGTGATTCCTAAGCACCTTTCCCTCTCCTAGTCCATCTCGGCTCACTTCTACGGTCCCCTGCTCGTAAATCCTCTCAATCATTCCTGAGCTGACATTCTGCACAGGGGCTTTACTTTTCAATAGTAGATTAAGCTACAACAGACCTGCAATAAAACTAGCTTTTAATAGACCATTTAAACTCCTTAGCTGTACTATATCCCTGTTCACATGAAAGAAAAAAATCTTGAATTGAAATCTCTCCATGCAGAAAGGAATAATGTCCACCTGAGAACTTTATACATGATAGCATCTGGATCCTGTGCTTGAGAATACATCAAAATCAGAACTATATAAAATCAGTCTGTATTTTTGGATAATTTTAGAATTTTTATATCTATCTATAAATATAAATCGGCATCACAAAATTTTTACTTTGTGGCATCAGGGCTTATTTTAGCTCCTTTAGCTTGGGTATCGTGATGGCATTCATTTCTCTAAATTCTAGGCAGTGAAAATTAGGTTGGTCCATTACTCCCATCAATTAATGAGCTCTGGAAGATTTTCTAAATGATTAGCATTTGGTGGCTCTCAAAGGACCCCGATAACCACAAAGGTATACAACTGGCCAGGAAGTCTCCATATGACTAGCACCAAATGTACCTGGTTTATGTAATGAATACCTTGGTTTGAGAGCTAAGCTAATTTTTTTCATAAATGTTGACTTGATATACAAGTGATGTCTTGATATACAAGTAGCGTCAAGTCACAACTGAGTACAAAAGAGAACAGAGGAGCCTCAGAAACTCACATGGTTGATGATTAAAACGGGCACATCTAAGTATGCCGGCATCCAGGGTAAAGCTGTCCACATAGACCATCCTCCTCACCACCACTGACGTCATCCCTCCCACACTGTGCTCCACGAGCAGTTCAAGCCTCGCTTTCAGATCGCTCTACTGCGTGGTAGTCTTCCTGGTCACAAATTGCAGACCGACAGCGGTGAGAGCCAGCAGTGCAGGGGATGATCTGTGGACAACTTTACCCCGGATGCCTGCATACCTAGATGTGCCTCTTTTACTCATCAACCATGCGATTTGCTAAATGTTGAACCTTCATTAAATGTAACCATATTGCAACACTAAGGCCCCGTACACATGGTCGGTTTGGTCCGATGAGAATAACCTTTTTATATGGACAATAGACTGAGGGACTTATAAATAAATGGTTGTGAAACAAATCATTTGAGTTTCTATTATTTCTTATGGGAAAATTTGCTTTGACATACAAGTGCTTTGGATTACAAGCATGTTTCCAGAACGAATTATGGTTGCAATCCAAGGTTTTACTGTAGTCTCACTGTCAGGCCGGACCTACTGTATTAATACTCTGCTCATGTGTAGGCAAACACATCATTCACAGCTTATGATCCACTTTGATATTGAGCAAATGTAGCACTTCCCCCCTAGGAGTGACTGAAGTTAGGGTTCCCCACTGCTTCACCGCTTTGGCCATACTTCCCTTTTTACTGCCACTCTATGTGATGGGGGGGGGGGGGGACGACAAAGATTTACTGCCTTTATGTCACTCTCATGTTTATAAATGACCCATTCCTTTAATGGGACCTGTGGTGAAAAGAAAGAAGAACCGACTTACTTATTGCCTGGATTTCCCCTGGTGACATGTACTGCATCAGCTGGCTGTTTCTTAACAGCATCCTGTATGACCGAGGTCTGCAATTAAAATTGAATCTGTAAGATTACTGCAAGCCCCGAAGATGACAGACAGATCGCTCAGTTCAAATCTTCATGTCACAGTAAATATTCAGAATATTAAACATAAATATTCAGAAACAATGTATCACCTAGTGAGACTTTTAGCAAGTATTCTAGAGGAAAGAGAAAAGACATTTTCTGATGTGTTCATGAATCCAGCCTCTGGCTGAGTTAAACCTCTAATGATTTAGGATCAAAGGATGAAATGGGATTCCAGATTTGATGTAAGTGTATTATCTAATGAAGCAGAAGAACGAGCGAGAACTAAGAAATAACATAAAGTTTCATAGTTCATATAGGAAAACAAGATCACATCAATACCTGGCAGCTGTAACAGTAGAAAACACATGAACCTATTAAATGTCATTCTAGAGATGTAAGTAGACGCTGATGGCAAGCTTTCTGGTGACTTGCAAGCTATCCTGCTGTTTACTACACTATGTAAAGAGCAAAGACGGCATAAATGTAGAGGTGGTACCCGGAGCTAAAACATTTCCCATGCACTTGTGTTCATGTTTCCTCCAGAGCAATCAGATAGAGAGACAGCCAAAAATCCAGGAGATGCATTTAAAGATAACACCCCAGTTAAACGTGAGCATTTGGTATTTAAATTCACACACTGGGAAGTCTAACTGCTGATTTTTTATCTTGGTGTTTATCTAATGCAGAATGGCTTCCCTGCTATTCAAAGGCCCACATTTGTCTGTATTACTGTAATGCTTAATGGCTTGTGTAGCTGTACAGGTGGTACAGAAAACATTAATCAGTCACGGCACATGCTCTAGATAACTTTTACCATTCTCAGAAGCCGGTAACAATTCTAACCTTGTTCAACATCCTTCTAAATCTACATAATAGCAAAATATGAATAGGGATAAAAAACACAGTGGCACACCGGGAAGGGAAGGGGGGGGGCGGTCCACCCCGGGTTCCACACATTGAGGAGGGTGAAGACCCGACCGTGCAGTAAAATACAGCCCCGCCTGTCACCTGTAAACTGTACCATAAAAAGTTACCTGGTTAGAGCTACAGAGGAGGTCTAGTACTAGAATTATTGTTCTCGGTCTAACAATTGCAGCGATACCTCACATGTGGGGTTTACGCTGTTTACATATGCGTTTGCTTCTGCAAGTGAGCACAGAGGGATAGGGTGCTTAAAAAAAATTCTTCCAAAAATTCTTCCAATTTAAAAAAAACAAATCCTATTTCTTTTCTTTTTCTGTGAAGCAGTTAACCGCAAACATGACACCGGCTTTGGCCAGAACAGACAAAAATATTCTGACAAGAAAACCGTGGATTTTTTCCGACTGAATTGTGGTTCAAACTTGTCTTGTATACACACGGTCACACCAAATTCCGACCGTCAAGAATGCGGTGACGTACAACACTACGACGAGCCGAGAAAAATGAAGTTCAATGCGTCTGAGTATGCGTCAAATTGATTCTGAGAATGCGTAGGATTTTTCTCCATCGGAATTGCATACAGACGATGGGAATTTCCGACAAGAACTTTTCCCGTCAGAAAATTTGAGAACCAGCTCTCAAATTTTTCTTGGCGGGAATTCCGGCAGAAAAGTCCAGTTGGAGCCTGGAATTTTCTATTAAAAGCTCATATCGGACTTTTCTTGTCAGAATTTCCGATTGTGTGTACGCGGCATAACTCCACTTTTGAAAAAAGGAAAAAAATTGCGCTAACCAATCAATGAAAAAAATAAGTGAATAAATAAGAAGGCAGCAATGGCGTGACCTAACACAAAATAATGGAAAAAGAAGAAAAATTGCGCCAACCAAATACTATAACAGTCAAGTCCTTTGTGAATCCACAAGTGAATAATCAATAAAGTCCAAAAGTGTACACTGAAAATCTTGAACAGACAACACCCGGTGCACTGATGATAAAGTGATCCGCCACCACATGGACTGAGGCTTACCAGAAATAAAACAAATAACAGCGTTATTTATTAATCCCAGCAGGATATCCAGAGAGTGTAGCCACAGGACAGGATAAAAATGGATGTGCAGCATAGATCATACAGCCATATATCCACGGAGGGATGCAACAGACTTGGCACAGACAGATCCTCTTAGGCAAATCCGGGAGCCCAGCAACATATTATGCAAAAAAAGAACTGCACATAGTGTAATACGTTCCAAAGAATATTTATTTAAAAAGTAAAATCCTACTTACAGCGATTAGTTGTAAACAGGCATATAAAAAACAAATGCCGGCCGGACAGGAGCCCTTCCTCCTCGTGAGAACGTGGTGACGTCACTGCACGCCGTTGACCCAGCCGCGTTTCGTCATAGATTGACGTTTTCAATGGGGTTGGGCTCTGCAGTGATCCACCGCTTTAAATAACCAGGCCTCGCTTTGACCGCCAGGAACCGGAAGTAACAGAAACGCCATTTTGAAAGTGGGAAACTGTATGGTAACTATATGCGAGACCAGGAATTCTCGAAGGCTGAAGACAGGGAGATATCTATCCTAACGGGACATACACATAAAACGTTTAAGAATGTGTTTATTACAAACATTTCTATATGTATATATTTAAATGTATTCTATGTAGAAAAACGAAGTCAAAAACATGTGTAAAGTGTCAGTGACAAACAAAGGCAATCCGTCCCCCTCCTGGTCGGAGATGAAACAGCATGCCAGTAAAAAATATATAAAATAATTAGATGAGCATTACCAAATGAGCATAACCAAATGCATCAGTGTTAATAACTAATGGGTTCCATAATTAGACTCAAATGTTAAGCCTTATGAGGACTATAAATTACATATTGAGTTAGTATAATTATGTGAGAAATATAAACTTGTGAAAAATGTACAAGTGTAAAACTGTAAGAATTCATAGATAATTGATAATGGAAACATATTCAAATCAACCCCCGTTTCCATATAAAAATAAATACGAATTATATTACAGTATATAAAAATAATAATGTGAAAAAATCTCGAAGTATAAAAAATATATGAAAATATAAAATTTTCATATAATAAATTAAAATTGTGGGAAAAATATGAATTTGGCCAAAAATTCCAAATTATATGGGGAGACAAAAAATAAAAATAAATTAAATAGTCCCATCCTGGTGAGATAAAAATGAGGCTAGTATAAAGGACCACAATGTACATAAAGAGCATATAGACCAATATTATACACCATAAACCCTAAAGGCATCAAGCATTATTTATGAACGCATTTACGTCGGTGTATATATTAAGACCATGGGGTGTATAGCCCCCCGTCTTAAATGCTATACACCCCATGGTCTTAATATAGACACCGATGCATCTATGCGCCTTATTCTCAGTACAAGATACGCCTGAATTTTGGCTTGATCAGACCGACGTAAGTCTCCTACGCCGTCGTATCTTGGGCGCATATTTACGATGGCCGCAAGGGGCGCTTCCATTGATTTACGCGTCGAATATGTAAATGAGCTAGATACGCCGATTCACGAACGTACTTACGCCCTTCGCAGTAATCCACGCCGTTTACGCAAGGCGTACGTCCGGCGTAAAGTTATCCCTCATAAAGCAGGGGTAAGTCATGTTAGGGCATGGACGTCGGAACAGCCGTCGGATTTTACGTCGTTTACGTAAGTCGTACGTGAATGGGGCTGGGCGTAGGTTACGTTCACGTCGTACGCATTGAGCCGTCATATCTTAGGGAGTATATGTGACGTGATTCTAAACATGCGCGCGCATGCGCCGTTCGGCCCTTCATTTACATGGGGTCACGGTTAATTTAAATGTAGCACGCCCACTACCTGCCTACTTTGAATTAGGCGGGCTTACAAGGGCCCATTTACGCTACGCCGCCGTAACTTAGGGAGCAAGTGCTTTGTGAATACTGTAGATGGCTGAGCCGTTTTTAAGCTGCAAAAAAAAACGCAGGACCAGTGCGTTCTGAAGCTCCAGCGTTAGAGCTGTAAGCCTCCTCCTTCGTTTCTGTCTCTATTCAAATTCAATGGTTCCCTATGGGAGCCCCTTGATTTGAATAGAGGTCGCACCAGAAGTTGAGGGCATGCTGCCTGGTACGGCTCAGGAGGGCGCTCGCTCGTCCCCACCCCCATTCCTGATCGGCCGGGCGGCATGCTCGGATAAGGGTCTGGTATGGATTTTGGGGGAACCCCACGCCGTTTTTTTTCCGGCGTAGGTGTTCCCCTTAAAATCCATACCAGACCGAAGGGTCTGGTATCATCCTGGGGGGGAACCTCACGCAAATTTTTTTTAATTCGCGCGGGGTTCCCCTTCAAGAATCTCCGCACACCAGTCGCCCCACAAGTCGGATCATCTTGATCCGACTTCTGGTGCGACCTCTATTCAAATCAATGGGCTCCCATAGGGAACCATTGATTTTGAATAGAAACAGAAAAACGCGGCTTGAATTCAATGCAAAACGCGGGAAAAATCGCGGTAAAAACGCTGCTTTTTTTCCTGGAGTCTGTACTAGCTTTACAGCCCGTTTTTTAAAACGTCCATGGAAATGAAGCCTTATAGAAAATTAAAGTGGTTGCATATTGATGAAAAGATGATTTTTAATAACATTCAATTACAATATGACATGTATCGCAATTGTACACGCTATATTTTTTCTTTATTTGCTATTTTTTCCCCATGAAAGTGGAGTTACCCTTTAAGTAAAGATCATATTCATAGTAATGGCTGTTTTAATCTCCTCTTACTTTGTTGAATGCTGGTGCTACCCTGTCCTAACTTCTTAATTTTCATGTCCTGAAATTGTTCCTAATTTCAGGACAATAGGCAGAGCCATGCAAATCATTGCTTTTGCACTTCATCTGTCAGTTGCACATCCAGAATAAGTGGTCTAGAGCCTATACTTATAGAGCCATTTATTCCAAACTGCATACAGTTGCTTAAAAAAAAAAACTGTAAAAAAAGATCAGGCACCCGCTGAAGATCAACAATTACTATATGAAGACCAGAAATGAATACCAGTCTTGTAGATCATAGCTGCTACAGTTATTCTACAGTTAACTACTTCAGGCTTCTCAGCCATCAGGGAGTGCAGTGTATGAATATCAGTGTATGGAAATATAGCCTAATAATATATTAAAAAAAAAAAAAAAAAAAAAAAAAATAATATATATATATTGGCTGATAGGGCCTAAGGCATACAGTATACATAAAAAATTGTAAAACAAAAAGCGCCTGTTTTATAGCTATTTATGCACACTCAGAATGGTACAGCTAATAGTATAAAAGCTTAGGAGATACGTATGTGATGTGATGTGGGGTCCACATTAACCACTTTGCTGTTTTTTTTTTTTTTTTTTGCGCTCTAAACAAAAATAGAGCGAAAATTTTGAAAGAATGCAATATTTTTTACTTTTTGCTATAATAAATATCCCCAAAAAAATGTCTTTCCTCAGTTTAGGCTGATAAGTATTCTTCTACATATTTTTGGCAAAAAAAAAAAAAATCGCAATAAGCGTAATTGATTGGTTTGCGCAATAGTTATAGCGTCTACAAAATAAGGGGTAGTTTTATGGCATTTTTATTATTATTATTATTTTTTTTTACTAGTAATGGCGGCGATCAGTGATTTTTATCGTGACTGCGACATTATGGCGGACACATCGGAAACTTTTGACACATTCTTGGGACCATTGTCATTACAGCAATCAGTGCTATAAAAATGCACTGATTACTGTGAAAAATAGGATTTTTGTACTCACCGTAAAATAAATTTCTCTGCGTTCATAGACGGACACAGCACCCACCCCTCCTTTGTTTGTACTGCTTGTTACGAACTGAGGCTGCTAGAAAGACTGGGGAAATGTTTACATAAGCATTTCCCCCTTCTTCCTCACCGTAAAACAATCGCAGGTATGCCCGCGGACATCGAGTCCGCGGGAACCGCGGTCGGAGTCACGAAGCTGGAGGCGGGCACGCTCGTCCACAATGCCGCTTCTTAAAGGGGACGTATATATACGTCCTGAGCGAGGTGGGGTTCACCGCTCCAGGGAAATCTCAAGTGCAATTGTGGATAAGTCCAGGTGGGTGTGGGTGCTGGTATCTCCACAGCACTAGTAAAATTAGACGTTAGTCTAAACAAGGACAAGTGGCCACCACAGCCATACACACCGTTTTACATACACCTTGCTCCGATGAAGATCTGTTAGGATCGAAACATGTAAGCATTACGCTTATCAGCGATGAAGCAGGACTGACCATCATTTCAGCCACCCGATTATATCTTTACTGGGGGCCCTTTCTCCCAACTTGAGAATTTATTTCTACTGCAGCATACATCACTGCATGGACATTACCTTGAGATATACAGTAAGTATTTGAAACTGCATGCTGACTTCTTGCCTTATTGCCTATCTACACTGCCATCTACTGGCATTCAAAGACATTACAAAGGCATCTATTCACCCTGGAACTCAACCCTCAGTTTTTTTGTATGCAGAGGACCTGAATTGAAGGCACACTTCCTATCCTACTGCTGGAGGAATTTGCAAAAACGCCGGCTTCTGTAACCAGAGGAATTTCTGAAATCTACAGAAACTGACTATTTTCCAAGGGTGGTAAGATCTAAGCAATAAGCAGTCACTGATATTGTGATCTTGTTTTTCAGCTGTACCGAAGTATGGTACATCTTGCTGATTGCAGCCTCTACAGCAATCCTTGCTTGGTTCAAACAGATCCTACTATATGGTAATCACACCTATCACTGCCAAACTAGCAGTGTTTCCAATGACTCACATGCTGCTGTCTACCATTGAATTGTAGTTTATTCTACTTCATCTCCATGTGGAATTAGTCCTTTTTGAACTGGTGATAGAATTGATTGGAACTGTACCTAGCTTCACAGATTTTTTTGCGGCTATATTATCCTCAATCTAGCCCTGTGATTTATATATTCTTTATCATGCCCCAGTTCTTTGATTCCTGCAGGTATATGTAAGCTGTGTGTATGGTTGTGGTGGCCACTTGTCCTTGTTTAGACTAACGTCTAATTTTACTAGTGCTGTGGAGATACTGGCACCTCTCGTGTTATTTAATGTGTTTTTATGTGGATAATTAATAAATTGCAGTCATATTTATCCGTATTCCTTTCTGACCAATTCTTTTTCTCCCATTTTTTGATATGCAGTATTAATTCAGAGGAATGCAGATAGTAGTATCTAATATTATATTTATGACTACCATCAAATCGGATAAGATGATTTGGTTAGTGTGACTAATGCAGGATTGCTTTTTGTCACCTACCTCTGACTGCCTTGGATGAGTCACCAATGCCTATATTTTCGTGAGTTATTTTGGGTGTGGGTGCTGGCAATGCACTAGGCAATAGAAAGTAGCAAAATACGGATGGACGGCCGCACACCAACGAACTCTTGAGTTGTCTTTATTGAAGGAACATAAGCAAACACCGCAAATACACAGCAAGAATCAAAAACAGCCAACGCGTTTCACACTTAGTTAGTGCTTATTCATGTTATTCATCTTATTCTTATTATATACGTCCTGGTGCCTGCCTGTGCCATTCTGCCAACATGCAGCGGTCGACATGTGGTTAAAGGGGTTGTAAAGGCAGAAGGTTTTTTATCTTAATGCATTGTATACATTCCCCAGCACCCCCTAATTACTTACCCGAGCCCCTTCTCTCTGCAGCAATGTCCAGCAGTGTCTTAGCTGTCCCTGACACTCCTGATTGGCTGATACACAGCAGCGGCACCATTGGCCCCTGTGGCTGTCAATCAAAATCAGTCAGCCAATCAGGAGAGAAAGGGGGCGGGCCCGTGTCACCGTGTCTAAATGGATACATGGAGCTCTGACTCAGCTCGGGTGCCCCCTGTAGCAAGTTGCTGGCTGAGGGGCACTCACTAGAAGTAGGAGCCAGGAGAGCAGAAGAGAAGGATCTGGGCTGCTCTGTGCAAATCCAACTGCACAGAGGAGGTAAATATAACATATTTGTTATTTTAAAAAAAAAGCCTTTACAATCACTTTAATAACGTGAAACTGTGCTCATGTTCAAATGACTTAAAGCGGGGGTTCACCCGAAAAACAAATTTTTAACATTAGATTGAGGCTAATTGTGGGAAGCACAATCGGGTGTTTTTTTTTTAAATCAATGCAGTACTTACCGTTTTAGAGATCGATGTTCTCTGCGGCTTCCGGGTATGGTCTGCGGGGCTGGGCGTTCCTATTTGATTGACAGCCTTCCGACCTTCGCATACAGCGCGTCACGAGTTGCCGAAAGTAGCCGAACGTCGGTGTGCAGGCGCCGTATAGAGCGGCACCGACGTTTGGCTTCTTTCGGAAACTCGTGACGCGCTGTAAGCGACGGTCGGAAGCCTGTCAATCAAATAGGAACGCCCAGTCCCGCAGCCCATACCCGGAAGCCGCGAGAACATCTATCTCTAAAACGGTAAGTACTGCATTGATTTAAAAAAAAAAACACCTGATTGTGCTTCCCACAATTAGCCTCAATCTAATGTTAAAAAAAAATTTTTGGGTGAACTCTCGCTTTAAGGTAAACCAAACAGGACAAGTAGCAACCAGGAATGTTCAAGGCAACTATTACCAGGCTCTGCTCCTCAAAGTGACCAGGTCTGATTAATTTTATTAGCGGTTAATTATTAGCAGTTAAATTATCTAGGCTGGTCCTTTTAAGACAGCAGTAGAGGTAACAGTTAAAGCGGTAGTTCACCCTCACTGGCTTGATTTTACCATCGAGACAGGCATTGTAGCGCGAGCTACAGTATGCCTGTCCCGATTTTTTTAACCCCGGACTCACCTTGTAATCGGACATCGTAGATTTCGGCTCCCGCGGGGAATGGGCGTGCCTATGGAGAGGGAGGATGATTGACGGCCGGCCCTGGCACGTCACTCTCCCCGAAGACAGCCGGAGTAGGTCTCGGCTCTTCACGGCGCCTGCGCACAGGCTATGCGCAGGCGTCGTGAAGAGACAAGCCTATTTCGGCTATTTCCGGAGAAGCGTGACGCGCCAGAGCCGGCCGTCAATCATCCTCCGTCTCCATAGGCACGCCCATTCCCCGGTATCTTCGATCTACGCGTACAAGGTGAGTACGGGGGTAAAAAATTCGGGACAGGCATACTGTAGCTCGCGCTACAATGCCTGTCTCGATGATAAAAGAAGAAAAAATTTTTTTTTTTTTCGTTGATAGGGTGAACCCCCGCTTTAAGTGTTTTTAGTCATTTAAGATTCAGTTTACTTCTGTAAGCAGTTTAGCTAGTAAACAAAAATAACTCTTCCGAGGCAATAGCTAACAGTTTAATTTGTCTCCTGCATAAAGATCAGCAATTATCATCAGCAGGGAGCCAGTGATTTGCAGAAAATACTGCGTCATTGTGCTCCCCTCTTGGCAAGGAACCTGGTATATGAAGATGAAGAAAGCGATCGGGCAAAGTATGCCACTAGAGAATAGGACATGATGCACTCTTCCGACGTCATGTGTAATCACCAGTGTGTTTTCACATGAACCAGAATAACATAACTGACTGCAAGAGATATGCATGGACAATAATCCCTGTAGGTTTCTTTTTTATTCTTTATTTAGAGGTTTGCATCGGGATGAAAGAGGAAGGACAAAAAAAAAATAGACTGGAACCTCGGTTTAAGAGTAACTTGGTTTGAGAGCGTTTTGATTTGCGAGCAACTTTATTTTTTTTAATTCTGACTCGGTTTGCGAGTGTTGACTCGAAAGACAAGAATTCAAGCTTAATCGGCCTGCAGTACCTAATTTGGCCTAAGGTACGGGGGCGCAGAAGCCGAGCAGAGCCGAAAATAGGCCTGCAGTACCTAATTTGGCCTGAGGTATGGGGGCGCAGGAGCCGAGAAAAGCCAAACATTGGCCTGCAGTACCTCATTTGGCCTGAGGTACGGGGGCACAGGAAACGAGCCGAAGTGTCCTCGGGCCTTTTCCCCTTCAAACTGATTGATCGGCTGGCGTGGTGTCAACGCTGTTTACTGAGGGATTATCCGACAATCTGCAAAGCGCAGAGGGAGAGTCTAATTGTCAGATTCTTCCCCGCTCTCTCTGCGCATGTGCGAGACTTGGGCGATATCATAGGCAGAGTCACAGGCGAAAGACTATTGTTGGGTGGATTTGGGTGTGTTGCAGGGCGGATCTTGCAGGGTGGATCTTGGTGTGCTGCAGGACAGTGTCAAATCCTGCGCATGAGCAAATAGAGCGAGGCAGAATCTGACAATTAGATTCTCTGATAATGCTTATGACGATCTGCGCATCCGCAGTGTTTTGACATCACGCCAGCTGATCAACAGATCAGCTGGAGTGACGTTACGTCCTGCGCATCCGCAGATTGTCACAGGCATTCTCCGACAAGATGCACTATTCGACAGAACACCAGCAAGCTGGACTGAGCAATACAATGCCTGTGTTTCTCAGAAATCCAAAGAAGTCTTATAAGCTCTGCCCTTGTTACCTCTGTGAACTACAGAAAACCTCATCTTATGTAATGAAGAGGGAGATGTTCTGTAGTCCTGGGGTGATCAGGTTGCCCCTCTATAAATAAGTTCTGTGTACCTGTATACTGGGAGTGAGTGTTGTCATACTAGTACAGAAAGTGTGTTAATGACAGGATCAGCCAGGGGCAGACTGACAACTCATGTCCCTAGTTTTACTGAGGCTGGCAACCCTGATGGGGCCCCCTAGTGGCATGGGGCCCTTGGGCAGTGCCCGAGTGACCAAATGGTCAGTCCGCCCCTGGGATTAGCAGTATCACCAGGTAAAAATAAAATGAAAAAAGCCTAAAAAAAAACTAGTGCAGCCACATCAGACTGGTAAGCTGCAATATATAAGATCTTTGATTTAGGTTTTAGAAATACTTTAACTGTCACATACTGTAGCTGCTAAATCTAACATCTATCATGGATCCTGATCACAAAAAAGATAAAAGGCAGCAATCCTATGCAATATATTCTAGAATATAGATATGATAATTTAACCAAAATATCCAAACCTGGGAAATTTCTGAAACATACATTCTTCTTTCATCATTAACTTTGTAGTAAGCCTGCAATGAAAACAGAAAATAAATTAACGTTGCCCTCTAGTTAAAGTGAAACTTCAGTAATTTTTTTTACTTTCTATCTATTAAATCTTTTGCTCTTGTTGTTTTAACTTTGGATAGCAAAACATTTTTTTTTCTGCCAGTAAATACCTTATACAGCCCACTTCCTGTTTCTTGTCTGGTCATTAGCCTAGGCTTATGACATCATGCACAGCCAGGAAGGCAGGGGGGGGGGGTGAGTCATAAGAGGGCCTGTAACGGCTACCCACTGGTGTGAGGGTCGCAGCCGTTGGAGACGTCCTTTTCCTGCAAAGCACGTCAGGAAAATGACGTCGTGAGCATGCGCAGTACGGCCAGCGCGGGAGCGCGCCTAATTTAAATGGGACTCGCCGGATTTAAGTTACACAGCCGAAAATTTCTAGGTAAGTGCTTTGTGGATCGGGCACTTAGGTAGAAATTTTCCGGCGGTGTAACTTAAATGTCAAAAGTTACGTTGCGCCGGGTTTTTGAGGATTAGGCCCTAAATCCCTATGGTTGCCGGTGCCTTTATTTTCTGAATGGTCATGTGACAATAGAGGCGTGATTCCAACTACTAAGCATACTGCACCGAGTAATACAGCCCCACCTAGAGGCAGTGGATAAGAAAACCTTAAAGAACCGTTTAAAGATTTTACTGTCAAATTTAAAAGAATAATGCCTTAAGGCCCATCCACCAATGCACTGTAAAATGCATATTATAACATTGCATGGTAAAACATGTTATGCATGCTGGTGTGGTGCCATTCATTACAGATGCACCTCAACACCCCATGCTAATGCCCAAGCATTGCAGCACATTACAGGTTTGGAATTAATCATCAGGAGTTTTACCTTTATCCACCTTAAAGTGTCAGTAAAATCCACATCATAAAAAAAACTCTCAATAAATATATTATTACATGCTGTTCGAACTCACTTTGTCACTAGATTCGTTTTTTGTATTCTGCAAAAAAACTGGTTGATCCTGCTTCTCTCTATCTCCACTTTCTGTTCATGTCCCCAATGTGAGTTTCTATGCTGAGAATTTCCTCCCTATCACATCTGAGCAGCCCATGTGACTACAGAGTCACATATGGGGGCGTATACACAGTGGTAAATGACAGCCCACTCCCTAACTCCTCCTCCATGCCGAGTAATAAACTGAACACAATGGGGACGGGATATTACACATAGATTAATGGAGGCTTCACCTCCTCCTTATTCTAAGACACAGGCTGGAGGGGCGTGACAAAGCCTGTGACCCGCAGAAATCATGACATCTAAAGGGTCAGAGCATCCCTCTTGGATCATTGTCACTGGTACAGGTATCCCCACTGGAAGATATCCGCTCATCTCCTGGTGACATCTGTTATATTTTGGGCTTCCTATTACATTCTGTTTTGGTGACAAAGGTCATCAGGACATTTTCCCAGCTTTTGATGGGTGCAACTTGGATAAGATTTTGGCTTTGACCAGTGGTAATGGACAACTGTTGCTCTGTTTAACATTCAGGTACGGCTTTCATGCAATTTCTGTTAACATTGAAGTCTATGGCACTCAAGTTGCATGAAAGTGTAACAGGCGCTCTGCGCGCCTGTTACTTTGTCTTGTGACAGGCGCTTTCAGTGCCGTAGTGCGTTCCATGCTGGAACGCATACGCCGCTCGCGTGATGATGTCATCGCCCGTCGCTGTCCTGTGTTCCAGCGTGGAACATGGAAATGCACCGCGAAGTACGGTGGTCTATTTAAATCAGTGCAATGCACTGCAGCTGGATACCTGCCTATAAAGGCGCTCATTACACTCTCGGGCTTTGTTCTATTATTGTCAGCCATAGATCGGCCACGCTACAGTCATGGGTGTCATCGTTCCCCATGCCAGAAAAACCGCTCCAGCCTCAACTACTCCTTTAGTGCCATCTGCATCTACTGCAACTGGGAGCCATTTCTGGGGACAACCTTTGAGACCTCCTTGCTGAACATCCTTCACCACAGAATCACTATTGCCTATACTGAAGCCTGAAAAATGGGTAAGTAGCTATTATATCACTTGTAGTGCTATAGCAAGATCTGCTTCTTATGTTCCATCTATACAATTGCTATTGTTTATCATGCTTCCTGACTAGCAACATATTTAGGTTATACTGTTGTGTTAAAGGACTGTTTGCTAAGGAATATCTTAAGGAGACATCTACACTCAAATACCCTGAGCTATATTCACCTCTCATATGTAACTTTTAGTTGTTGCTACAGCTACAAATTACTACATGTACTCTCAAAGTACCTGAGCTATATTGCCTCTGATACGTAACTATTAGTTGCCACTACAACTCCTGTATTACTACGTTTACTCTCAAAGTACCTCAGCTATATTGCCTTTTGTATGCAACTACTATTACCTGAGCTATATTGCCTCTCATACGCAATTAATAATTGTTACTGCAACTCCTATTTACTACGAGCTTGACACAAGTATAAATTGCTTATAGGCCTTGTCCTAATTATTTGAACATGTTCGCTCTAACTTTTCTATGCTAGCGGTTGATGCTATTTCATAGCATCTCCCTTAGTGGCCTAATACATTCGTATATGCTCAAAGTGATATGATGTAGAGAATCCCTAAACTCCTGTTGCGAGGAGTGACGCCTGGGGTCCCTTACTGATAATCACTTGCATATAGAGGTGTATTGGAATATTGACTTTGAACTATATTTTTAAACGCTAAGCTCTGGTCTCATGTTGTAATGCGTCCATCCTTAGTAGTTCAACGACTTTCTTTATGTGACAGAGAGATGATGTATAGATCCCCCAAACTCCTGTTGCAAGAAGTGACGCCTGGGGCCCAATACTGAGTTGTCGCATAGAGAATCGCATTGAAATTCTTGCTAACTGCAGTTGTGGTTCACTCCGTTCACCAGTGCTGTTACAGAAAGTCGGACTAAAGTAGTGCATGAACTACTTTGAAGTTGCTGTAACTTTAAGTGGCGCATATATGAATGGTTATCATTGAAAAACATGGGAAATGACTTATCATGAAACTTTAACCACTTAACAACCCGCTCATGTACATATACGTCGGTATTTTAAAGATGGATATCTCGGTAACGGCAGCAGCTGCTGCCACAACGGAGGTATCCATCTTTAGCATGAGCGGTCCTGTTTACGATAACGGCGGTCTCCGCCGCGGATTCGATCGTAGCGGCGGAGGCGATCCGGTCCTGCTGCCTGCGAGTGAGGGCAAGATGGCCCTCACCCGTCCCCATAGCATTGCAGGACGGAAGTGACGTCAAAACATCAGTCCCGCCCATGCATCTTAAACAAACATTTTTTTTAAAGCGCCCCGTCCCGAAGAGCTCGCGCGCAGAAGCGAACGCATACGCGAGTAGCGCCCGCATATATATGACAACGGTGTTTAAACCACACAAGTGAGGTATCACCGCGATCGTTAGAGCGAGAGCAATAATTCTAGCCCTAGACCTCCTCTGTAGCTCAAAAAATGCAACCTATAGAATTTTTTAAACGTCGCCTATCGAGGTAAAAAGTTTGACGCCATGCCACGAGCTGGAGCAATTTTTAAGCGTGACATGTTGGGTATCATTGTACTCGGCGGAACATTATCTTTCACAATATATAAAAAAATTGGGCCAAATTTATTTTTGTCTTATTTTTTTATTAAAAAAAGTGATTTTTTTTTTCAAAAAAAGTGCGCTTGTAAGACCGCTGCGCAAATACGGTGTGACAAAAAGTATTGCAATGACCACCATTTTATTCTCTAGGGTGTTAGAAAAAAAATATATATATATATAATGTTTGGGGGTTTTAAGTAATTTTCTAGCAAAAAAAACTGTTTTAGTCTTGTAAACACCAAATCTGAAAAACACCCAAGGTCCTTAAGTGGTTAATGTTCACAAGTTTGGACGGAGCCTAAGGCCCCTTTCACACTGGGTCTGGAGGTGCGGTGGAGGTATAGCGCCGCTATTTTTAGCAGCGCTATACCGTCGGAATTGCCACAGAATAGCGGCGGTATTCGGCCACTAGCAGTGCAGTTTTTACCCCCGCTAGCGGCCGAAAATGGTTAATACCGCTGGCAATGCGCCTCTGCAGAGGCGCATTGCCGGCGGTATAGCCGCGTGCCCCATTGTTTTCAATGGGAAGGAGCGGTGGAGGAGCGGTAAACGCCGCTCCTCTCACCGCTCCAAAGATGCTGCTGGCAGGACTTTTGGAGCGGTCCCGCCAGCGCATCGCCTAAGTGTGAAAGCACTCCGGCTTTCACACTGAGACTGCAGACCAGGAGTTTTTCAGGTGGTATTAAGGCGCTATTTTTATCGCTAAACCGCCTGAAAAACTCCTCAGTGTAAAAGTGGTCTAAACCATTCTCCACACCATTTAAAACAAAATATATATATAAAAAAAAAAAAAATAGAAAAGTTTGGCTAGGATATTTACTTAAATGTGTAGTATTAGTATTAAATGACAGTGCACCCCTTTCATCTTAATTGAAGACCAGGTTGGAATTTTTATGACACACTGGCCATTGTTCCCTCTGTCTATACTGCAGTTTTCGTGCATTTCATGAGAATACTAAATGTTCTGGCATTTAGGTAATTTTCTAACACAACTGAAGTATTATATAAATGATGAGCTCAGCTCTTGGGTACAACATCCTAATATTGCGGAACCACTTTATCATACATTTCTTACTATAGGAGCATCAATTAACACTCTATAGAGCTGATCACACTTTTCTTTAATTCTAGTCTGACAGATAAGGGTAATGTACTTAATGTGAAGAAGCAAGCTCTTCTCCAGACGGGATGTCAGCTTCAATCCATCTCTCTTAATATATTATTTATTCAATGCTTCAACTCCATGGTCACACATTCACATAAAAAATGGCCTGTCAGGAAGATTAACGTTAAAGTGATAGTAAACCTCAGGCATGAAATCTGAGCAAAGCACATAATTCTATAGTGTTTACTTGCCTCTCTCCAAAGCACAAAGTATAATTTGTCTCTGCTGTATAGTTCCTCTGTTATCTGCATGAGTCCCTTCTGTCAAATTTTCCTGACACCAACAGAAAAAAGGTGACAGGGGGGGGGGGAGCTTCAGCTGATTGACAGCCTCAGCTCTGTTCCTGTGTACTGTGTGAAAGGGGGGGGGTGTCCCTTCCCTCCAATCAGCTTTGATGTACACACGATAATTTTTCGGCATGAAAAAAAAACACGTTTTTCGGCATGTAGAAAAAACGAAGTTTTTTCAACTTCATCATTAAAACGGTGTTGCCCACACACCATCATTTTAAAAAAATGTTCTAGCAATGCGCGGTGACGTACAACACATATACGACGGCACTATAAGGGGAAGTTCCAATGCGGACGACGCCACCCTTTGGACTGCTTTAGCTGATTCCATGTTAATAAAAGACGATTCGTGCTTTTCTGTCTGTTACAGCGTGATGAATGTGCTTACTCCATTATGAACGGTAGTTTTACCAGAACGAGCGCTCCCGTCTCATAACTTGCTTCTGAAAACGTTTTTTAAATGCTGAAAAATGATCGTGTGTACGCGGCACAAGAGCTCTTGTACAGAGTGTTACTACAGCTCTCCGCCCCCTGATTTGTGAGTGTGTAAAAAATCCTTTTTATTCCTGAGTTTTACAAAGATGAACAGGACACATTACTAAAATCACACGTTCAACTTATGTAGAAGGATTTGTTCCACCTCTGTGTGTCACCTTAGGGCCGGCTTTTCACTTCACTGGTATAGGTAAGGATTTACAACCACTTTGAGATAAAACCAGAAGTATACCTTAATTTCAATGTATTGATATACAATGCTACTGTTTTTAATTCAAAGGTAAACTCTGTTTACAATTACAGAGAACTAGAGAGAGAAGATTGAAGAAGGTCAGACAGAGTTGGTGTCTTTTGGTGTCAGTCAGCTTATCTTGATTTGATCACATTTATTTCTTGTGCTGCCCCATACTATATATATATATACAGGGAGTGCAGAATTATTAGGCAAATGAGTATTTTGACCACATCATCCTCTTTATGCATGTTGTCTTACTCCAAGCTGTATAGGCTCGAAAGCCTACTACCAATTAAGCATATTAGGTGATGTGCATCTCTGTAATGAGAAGGTGTGTGGTCTAATGACATCAACACCCTATATCAGGTGTGCATAATTATTAGTCAACTTCCTTTCCTTTGGCAAAATGGGTCAAAAGAAGGACTTGACAGGCTCAGAAAAGTCAAAAATAGTGAGATATCTTGCAGAGGGATGCAGCACTCTTAAAATTGCAAAGCTTCTGAAGCGTGATCATCGAACAATCAAGCGTTTCATTCAAAATAGTCAACAGGGTCACAAGAAGCGTGTGGAAAAACCAAGGCGCAAAATAACTGCCCATGAACTGAGAAAAGTCAAGCGTGCAGCTGCCAAGATGCCACTTGCCACCAGTTTGGCCATATTTCAGAGCTGCAACATCACTGGAGTGCCCAAAAGCACAAGGTGTGCAATACTCAGAGACATGGCCAAGGTAAGAAAGGCTGAAAGACGACCACCACTGAACAAGACACACAAGCTGAAACGTCAAGACTGGGCCAAGAAATATCTCAAGACTGATTTTTCTAAGGTTTTATGGACTGATGAAATGAGAGTGAGTCTTGATGGGCCAGATGGATGGGCCCGTGGCTGGATTGGTAAAGGGCAGAGAGCTCCAGTCCGACTCAGACGCCAGCAAGGTGGGAGGTGGAGTACTGGTTTGGGCTGGTATCATCAAAGATGAGCTTGTGGGGCCTTTTCGGGTTGAGGATGGAGTCAAACTCAACTCCCAGTCCCACTGCCAGTTTCTGGAAGACACCTTCTTCAAGCAGTGGTACAGGAAGAAATCTGCATCCTTCAAGAAAAACATGATTTTCATGCAGGACAATGCTCCATCACACGCGTCCAAGTACTCCACAGCGTGGCTGTCAAGAAAGGGTATAAAAGAAGAAAAACTAATGACATGGCCTCCTTGTTCACCTGATCTGAACCCCATTGAGAACCTGTGGTCCATCATCAAATGTGAGATTTACAAGGAGGGAAAACAGTACACCTCTCTGAACAGTGTCTGGGAGGCTGTGGTTGCTGCTGCACGCAATGTTGATGGTGAACAGATCAAAACACTGACAGAATGCATGGATGTCAGGCTTTTGAGTGTCCTTGCAAAGAAAGGTGGCTATATTGGTCACTGATTTGTTTTTGTTTTGTTTTTGAATGTCAGAAATGTATATTTGTGAATGTTGAGATGTTATATTGGTTTCACTGGTAAAAATAAATAATTGAAATGGGTATATATTTTTTTTTTGTTAAGTTGCCTAATAATTATGCACAGTAATAGTCACCTGCACACACAGATATCCCCCTAAAATAGCTAAAACTAAAAACAAACTAAAAACTACTTCCAAAAATATTCAGCTTTGATATTAATGAGTTTTTTGGGTTCATTGAGAACATGGTTGTTGTTCAATAATAAAATTAATCCTCAAAAATACAACTTGCCTAATAATTCTGCACTCCCTGTATATATATATATATATATATATATATATATATATATATATATATATATATATTTATTAAGAATACAACCCCAAAAAATGGTTTTCCCAGCAAGCCACAAAGTTATTGAAGGAGTTGTAAAGTCAGGAGGTTTTTTATCTTAATGCATTCTATGTATTAAGATAAAAAGCCTTCTGTGTACAGCAGCCCCTCTTGGCCCCCCTAATACTTACCTGAACCCCATTTCTGCTCAGCAATGTCCATGAGTGCCTCAGCCATCTGAAACTCTCCCTCCTGATTGGCTGAGACCAGGCCCGGATTTACTCCCTTTGCCGCCCCAAGGCCAGGTCCTTCAATGCCGCCCCCGCCTGCGCAGTACAGGGGGGGACATCATCCGCCGGTGGACTTTTTCGGCAGGACACTGAGAAGCAGGGGGGGGTGTTGCTGCCGAATATGACATTGATCATTGGGGGGTGCTGCTGCCGAAAATTACATTGACAACCATCTCACCTCCTCTTCCCTCTGTTTTCTCCCCTCTCACCATCCGTGACATGACAGGGGGGACTCCCGAAATAAAAGTGTCCTCTCCTCTCAGCTGCAATGCCGCCCCTGCACCCACTGCTGCCCCGAGGCCTGGCCTTGTTGGCCTTGTCTGGAATCCGGCCCTGGCTGAGACACAGCAGCGGTGCCATTGACTTCCCGCTGATGTCACTCAAAGTCTGTCAGCCAATCAGGAGAGAGAGGAGGTAGGGCCAGGCAACAGCTCTAAGTCTGAATGGACACAGGGAGCTGTGACTCGGCTTGGGTGCGTCCATAGAAAGCTGCTTGCTATAGGGGCACTCGACAGGAGGAAGGTGAGAGGAGCATAGAAGAGGGGCCCGAGAAGCGGTGGATTCAGGCTGCACTGTGCAAAAACATTACAACAGGTAGGTAAGTATAACATATTTGTTATTTTTTTTTTATTGGGGGGAAAAAAATCAAGTTTTTCACTTTAATGTATATGTAACCCCACTCACAAATATACAGTACCAATAGAAGTGTTTTGTTTTATCTTTTACTTTCTCTTGTGTTGAGAGACACGGTGCAGATCTTAGATCTTGACCACAGAAAGGTCACAAAAGCAGTGTCTACAGAAGAGCAGGCCATAAGAAAACATAAAACACAACTGCACTCTGAAAAGTTAAAGGCAAATACATTACACTGCTGTTTCTAATGCCTTGTACACACGGCCGGTTTTCCCGACAGGAAAACTGCCTGAGAGCTTTGGTTGCGAATACCGGCCGTGTGTATGCTCCACAGCAGTGTTTCCCCATAGGAAAACTGCAGGAAAACTGTCCGGAAACTGCTAAGGAGCATACACACCCCCCGGTTTTCCCGGTCAAAGGAAAACATGACAGTTTTCCCGACAGGAAAACCGGTCGTGTGTACAAGGCATAAGACCTTATGCCCAAACTGGCATTTGCAGAAGCAAAAACATTACCTTATAAAGCATATGAGCTGAAGACCTAGTGACTGTTTTTCAAACTCAAGAGGCCAATGCCCGGTGATGGTAGGTGTGACGGGAGTCACTTTGGGCGGAGGGCCCATGGAACCCAGCCTACCTTAGAGAGGTTGGGTAACCCCTGTCTCAGTTCCCCAGGTCCCTCTTATGCATAAGATACCCTGTGTCTATTAGGGGCACAGGGTGACCGAGTAAATAATGGATAACTACTTAATGGACACTAACAATGTGGTTTGGAGTACTTCAAATGGGACAGTGACATTTATCAACAATATCCCTCAATAAATATATGAAGACTTTGCCTGGTTTGTTTGATTCTGAACTATATATGTTCATTGAAAGAGATGGTCACATTGATCTCTGTTCAATGTAGGAGTCGGACAGTCTGTTACTGGTGGCCTCCTGCTATTGCCTGTGTATTTAGGTGTTATGTGTTTTCTGCTAAGCATGTCTGTCCCATTGTTAAATGTTAATTGGACAAACTACTGTGATATTGAAATTCTGATAATGTGTAGTGTACTTTGTGAGCTTGGGGCTGGGAGGTCTGACCTGAAGTAGGGATATCTGATTAATCACAACATTGTCCAGGTGGCCAGTTATTTACTTAATTTAATATTTATAGTACATGTTGATTGTTTAGCTATGGTAATTATAATCCTATGTACAGTTTGTATTGTTAGGGTAATATGATCAGGAGGGGGGGGGGGGATGTCCATCTATGGGGTATATATTTTGTGTGAGTTTGTTCAATAAACGTTCCAGTTTCATACAAGCTATTGTCGGCTAATCCTGTATGGTCAGCTATAATATCTGGTATGTATGTCCAGACTGGAGGAAGCGGTATACTGAAGCACTCTAGCAGAGTGTGGGACGGTTTCATCACAGAAGGCCCAAGGCACTCTCATTGCTTTCATGGAATGAGCCATAATAAAAACAGGAGGCTCCACGCTTCTCAAAGTATAGGGATTTAAAGATTCTTAAAGATTATGTAAACCCAGAATTTCAAATTCCTGATATGTGTGAAATCCCTGGTGTTCCTACCAGTCCCTCTGCTTTCCTATTAAAAACTGACCACACTAATCAGGAGTGTGGTCAGTTCTCTAGCTTTGCTGGGAACACAGTGTGCTCTCCTCCAATCCCCTTCCCCCACACACTGCACAGCCATTCACTGGGAAGATCAGTGTACTGTTGTTTCTCCTCCTCCAGCTCTTATGCAGCTGAGAACAAAGGGCATGTGATCACGTATAAAAAAAGGGGGAGAAAAGTGTTTGTAATTGTTTTTTTTTTTTTTTTTTTGGATTTTAAAAGAAGTTTATTGAAGAGCAGTACAGTACAATTCAATGCCACCAGAACATCCTGGGGCGCAGTGAAAATCACACAATACATATTAATTATTCGATATAGATTAATAATCGTCACTCAATATTAAATAGGTCATCCTACTCAACTATGTACTAAAAGATCTTATAAAGGCAGGAAAACCTGATAAGTGCACGTAGTTCCAAAGTCCATCCCGACACCCCTAATGGGCACAAACTGTGTCGGGAGTCGACTTAAAGTGTTAGATTCAGAAAGTACACCGTTAAAGGCTGGACTGTACTCGTGGCTCTGGAGAAACTGAAATCCCCAGACCCACGTGAGAGTCCAATAATGAGGAACATATTGTTAAATTCCAGTGGCTCAGTGTAACCAGGGACGATCCAACAATAATATCCAAAGCAGAAAATATTTCCCTCGGGTATGATACCACAGAATAAACAGTTTCTAACTCAAGAGTTGTGAATTAAACTGACTGCTGTCACACAGTGAAGTAAAAAATAAGTAAAAACAAAACAATAAATAAGAATAAAAAAAATAATAGAGAAGAGAAGGAAAGCTAGAAATAAGAAAAGAGAGATGAGAAAAGAGAAGAAAACATTGCCAGCTGCAGATTTCAAACACTCATGGAGGACCCCAAGATTCCCGGCTTAAGAGATATTCCTGCATATCTGGCCCAGGGTTCCCATGTTGCTTCAAAGAGTTTAGTAGTATTTTGGATTGAACTAACCATTTTCTCCTGATTCATAATCCAAGATATCTTCCTCTTGGCTGCCGAAAATGAAACCAGAGGTTGCTTCCAGGCACTGGCCAAAGTGATTTTTGCTCCCATAAGCATGAAAGCTATTAATTTTTGAGTATGCTTAGGAGCCTGTGGGATGTGGACCCCAAGCAACGCTATTTTGGGGGCTTTCTCTACAGGAATGCCCGATATCTTTCTTATGAGATAGAAGATTTTATTCCAGTATCCCCTAATTTTCGGGCATTCCCACCAAATATGAAGCATGGAGCCCTGGGCCTGACACTCACGAAAACAGAGCGGTGAAGCAGCTGGAAACATCGCCGCCAACCTGCTGGGGACTAGGTACCATCTCATTAAAACTTTCAAATTAGCCTCTATCAGAGAAATATTAACAATTCCTTTAAAAGCTTTCGTTCCTACCTTATGCCACTCCTCCAGATCCCAGGATTCCTGTAGGTCCCTCTCCCACGCCTCCATGTATAAGAATTTAGAGGTAGATTCTGAGAGCGACATATATATAATGGAAATGCCTCCCTTGTGCTCCGTCATTTGGTTACACCAGCGCTCATAGCGAGTGAAGTTTGGAGGACAGGGCTTGTTCTTCCAAATTAAAGATATTAAATATATCTTTTCAGAATCCGGCATCCCCAACCTCCTCACACAGTGCTGCAATGAAAGTGGGCCAGAGGTAGAAATGAAGTCCCCAATTCTATAGATCCCCTTGTCCAACCACCATTGAAAGGCTGTAATGTTCATACCCGGACCGAACAGGGGATTACGAATAATGTGTGCTAAAGGTTGAATGTCCGATATCAAAGAAGGAAGACACCTCAAATCATCCCAAAGCTTAAAGGACTGAGACAATGAAGGAGACATTATTGCAGGCCTGGATTTTCGGGAACACCACAGTAGATTGTCTAACGAATGATTAGGAGCCGCCATACTCTCTATTTCAATCCAATCAGGTTTCTCGTATTTTGTGTAAACGGTCGATAATTGAGCAAGCCTGGCTGCTTGATAATACTTAAATAGGTGCGGAAGACCCAGTCCCCCACGCGTCTTAGGGCTGTATAGAACATTCTGTGCCAATCTATATCCCTTACCCCCCTAAATGAACTTAAGTATTTTACCCTGGAATGACTTGAGTTGATCTCTTTTAATAGCTATCGGGAGAGACCTAAACAAGTAAAGCAGTCTAGGTAAAAGCGTCATTTTATTGGCATTAATTCTGCCCAGCCACAAAATCTTATGTTGTGCCCATGTCTGGAGATCAACCTCGAGTTTGCGATACATGGGAGGGAAGTTAGCCTGGTAGAGAATTTCAAATTTAGGAGTTAGATTAATTCCCAGATATCGGATGGAAGCATCTGCCCATTTAAAATCAAAGTATGGTCTTAAGTGGTCCACTACTGCAGGTTTTATAGAAACGTTAAGTGCTTGGGATTTGGTCATGTTAACCCGCAACCCCGAAATATCACCAAAGGATGTGAGCAATCTGCAAATATTAGGGAGAGAAGTGACCGGGGATGTGACAAAAAGCAGGAGATCATCCGCAAATAGTGCGCACTTATGTACTTGTTGTCCACAGTTCACCCCTTTTATACTTTGGTCAGACCTGATAGCGATAGCTAGTGTCTCTATCGCTATGGCGAAGATCAATGGGGAAAGGGGGCAGCCCTGCCTAGTGCCTCTAGCAATCTTAATAGGATCAGAAAAGTAACCTTGTAATTTGACCCTCGCCTCAGGTTCAGAGTATAGGGAATGTAATATCCCCAAAAAATTCTCCCCAAAACCCCAACGCTTCAGGATCGCGAATAGATATGGCCATGAGAGGGAATCAAAGGCCTTTTGAAGGTCCAATGATAGGAGAAGCCCTTCCTGGGAAGGACCTCCATCCCACCCTGATTGAAGGATCGATATAATGTCAACCACTCGCCTGACTTGGTCTGGGCCCTGTCTCCCTGGAATGAAGCCAACTTGGTCTTTGTGGATATATTGGCTAATAAAAGAACTTACTCTGTTAGCTAGAATTTTGGTGAGTATCTTCAAATCATTGTTGATTAACGAGATGGGCCTATAGTTTTCCTCGTGTTCGGGGTCTCTATCTGGTTTTGGAATGACAGAAATAAAAGCCTCATTGAGACGCGGGTGCAAAGCTTCCCCCTTCCGTTTGGAATTAAAAAATTTCACGAGTTGTGGGGCCAGGGTGTCTGCAAATGTTTTATAGTAAGGCGCCGAGAAGCCATCCGGCCCCGGTGCTGAACAACTCTTTACGTTTTTGATCACCTCTAAGGTTTCCTCCGTGGAAATTGGAGCCTCCATAAGATCAATGTGGCTCCTACAGAGGCTCGGTATCGGCAACTGATCTGTAGAGGAAGTAATCCCAGACATCTCCGCCGTATCAGCTGACTTATATAAATTAGAGTAGAAAGTCTGAAACATTTGTAAGATGCGTTTAGGATTAAGGGTCATTTTCCCGTCTGGGGTTCTGATTTTTGGGAGAGCAAATGTGCGGAATCTCTGCGAGAGTTTAGTGGCTAGTAATGTGTTCATTTTATCTTTATGTAGATAGAATCTAGCACCACTCCAACCCATGGATTTCTCAGCCTTCACTGTGAGCGCTAAATTCAATGCTAATCGAGCAGTATCCAACTGAGAAACCTGGACCTTCGTCTGGTCTTTCTTATGCTGTCTACACAAAGCTGTGAATTCCTTTTCCAATTTCTCTACTTCCGAGGCTCTGTCTTTTTTTAATTTGGAGGCTATCTGAATTAGCCTTCCCCGGATCGTAGCCTTGTGTGCGGCCCATAACACCTCAGCCGAGACTCCATCCACATCATTAAAACTGAAATATTCTTTCAACGCCCTGTCAATATCTGAGACTATGATGGGGTCGTTCAATAGAGATTCATTGAGTTTCCAATGTGACATGGGAGATTTGGCAAGGTGGCCCTATAAGGAGAGGACAACCATAGCGTGATCCGAAAGGGCTGTATCTTTTATATAAGCTTTATTGACCAAGGGGACGTGTCTCGCGGAAATAAGCAAGTGATCGATCCTAGAATAGGATTGATGTGGATTGGAAAAATGGGTATAATCCCTTTTCGTAGGGTTGAGTTCCCTCCAGATGTCCACAAGACCCTGTTGAAATATCAATTTAGCTATTTGAGAGCTGGCTCTAACAGGACGGGTTAACTGTGCTGCTAAAGGTTTGGACTTGTCTAGACTTTGGTCAAAGGCGATATTAGAGTCTCCCCCGAACACCACCGTTCCTTCCAGGAGCGGTTCTAAAACTTTAAACAAAGATTGGAAAAATTTTGCTTGCCCTTTATTGGGAGCATAATACGAGACAAAAGACATTAATTGTTCATCCAGTACTCCTTTGACCAACAGAAATCTGCCATCTGGGTCCTTATGTTCTAACAAAGATTTAAATTTGCATGTTTTAGCAAACAGGACTGCAACCCCTTTCGTCTTGTCTTCAGCGTTTGCAAGAAAAAATTGGGGATAATGAGCATTGATGAACGGTGGGGAGTAACTGATTGGAAAATGGGTCTCTTGTAAAAGAACAACCGCCATTTTTTGAGAATGATAAGCTTGAAGTATCTTCCTTCTTTTAACAGGGGAATTCAGGCCCTGTACATTATGTGAGACCACTCTAAGTGGAGGAGAAAGTGAGGAGTCAAGAGGCATGGTCAGTGAGGAAGATGCACCCTGTATCGGTAATAGAACTTACCTCCAACGATGAGAGGCGTGGAGAAGATGGACACAGATAGCGACCTAGACTGGGACCTGGAGTGAAGCAAACAAGACCCTGCATCTGCAGTCTGGCAATCAAGGAAAAGAAGTTAGAAAAGAGAAGAAAAAAAGAAAAAAAAACATATCCTACATTGAATCAATTTAAACAAACAACAACGGGAGGGGGAACACCCCATCCCATTATTGCCATACAAACAACCAACGTAGCCCCTACTACGGGCTACTAGACCAACCTCTGACAGGGAAAAATCCACTGCCTAAAGGTAGGTGGAGGCACAGGGCAACCGCCCCAGCCACAGCCATCCCTATATTTCAGAAGTTATATCAGTTATCAACAAAATGCAATATAAATGAGAACGATAACATTCTATGTAGAATAAAAAATGAGAAAATAGAACACGGTCGGCCGGAACAAAATATCAGTAAAGATAACCACTCCCTTAACAAGGCGAGAGTTCAGTTCGGAGGTCCAGAGTGTCTTCAAACTGTAGCCTCTTCTGCTAGTCCCAGGCAATTAGCGGAGGTGAAATTCAGATTCACACGGATCTCCAACAGCGGAGAGGAGACCCAATTTGGAATCAATCCAAGAAAACACAACAAGGGTCAGAAAAAAGAAAAATCAGCCTCAGTTCCGCGGTCAGGTAGTAGCCGGATGCTTAGTACGCCTGCTTTTATTCATCTTCCATGTGGGGGAAATTGGACTAGTGGGAGTGGGACGTTTGGATGAACTTGCTTGTAGATTAAAAGTGTCCATTGCTGGGTCCTGCGTTATGAATTTCAAGGCAAGGAGGATTTTTTCTCCCTCAGAGAGCGTAGTAAATGAGTAGGTTTTTCCCTTGTAGTTAAACTTAAGGGCAAAGGGGAATGCCCACCAGTATTTGATTTCCCTCTGCGCCAGCACTGTCAGTAATGGCTTAAGAGTTCTACGTTTTTGAATAGTCATGGGAGAAATATCTGCAAATATTTGGATATCATTTCCCTGGAAGGAGATGCGAGACTGTTGGCGTGAGATTTTCATGATCTCTTCCTTCACAGTGTAATAGTGAGGTTTTACCATAACATCCCTGGGCGAACCATCTTTCCTGAGGGGACCCAGAGACCTATGAGCCCTGTCCAGCTCTAGCTTGTGTGAGGTAATGGAGGGGATCATGACTGCAATGAGGTCCTGGACTGCCTTTGGGACATCCGTGATGGTCTCTGGAAGACCCCTGACCCTAAAATTGTCTCTCCTAGAGCGGTTCTCAAGGTCATCAATTCTGTTTAGAGCCACATCAAGTTGTTCTTCCAAAACCTGAATGTGATCAGTATTTAGATTGGCCCTGGATACAGTAATGTCCAGCTTCTGTTCAATCGCTTCCATTCTAGAACCCAGGTTCTGGAAATCAATGCGGATGTCATTAGTAATTCTATTTGCAGTTTGAGCAAGTCCCCTTTCAAGTAATTCTGACAATTTCAGAAAGAGTTCACCTGTATTCTGAGGAATAACCAGGTCTGGGTTTCCTGAGGAGATAATGGCGGTTGTTTGTATAGGCATTGTTCCCATAGGAGATAGAGCCTGAGGTAACGGACTCTCTAAAAGAGATTCTGTGGAGGCTGAAGAAAGGGACATGAGACTTGGGGTAATGGGAACAGTCTGAGGGAGGAATGTCAGTGAGGCTGGAGCAATCACTTGCCTTCCATCTGTGTGTCTCCCAGCGTTTGAATCCAGCATCTGAGGCGCGGCCGCCATCTTGGATTCGGCCTGGTTCTTCTCGGCGGAGAACTGCTGTTCCAGGCCCCTCCGGACCGCACTGCTATATACATGGGGTCAGTGCTGAGGTGTTCCCCTATCTAATCCACCGCATGAGAAGTGTCCCGCCACCGTGAATCCGGTGCTAGGGCCGCTGAATGGCTGAGGCAGTGCGGAGCTCCCGGCTTACGCGGCCATCTTGGAAGCCCCCGCCGTAATTGTTTTTTTGATCTATACACAAATGCTTTGCCTTCCATTGCTATTTTAAACTGACTGGGTTGTTTTACAAGGTGATTGTTTATAATCACTTTAACTATTTGATATTAGGAAAAAAAAAGAGGCTTTGTTAGCAGACAGAGGGCTGGCCACCAGTAGGGACTGTCCCTAACTGTTGTTTTTATAACTATTACCAATATAATCATGTAATTTAGATCCTCACTGTCTGGCTTAATGAACGGAAGAGAAAGGGGTCAGTGTGTGTTTGATTGTGATGGGGTACACTGCTAGCTCATTTAAAATAAATGGGTTGTGTTAAAGTGGTTGTAAACTCTTAAATATATCCAGTAAAGTGACTGGCCTCAGGCGATACATCGAGATTAACAAATCCACCTACATAAATCGTATCTTTATCTTTAGTCTTCTCTTCTCCTAATCTGTTCAAAGTCCAGAATTTATAAAGATTGTCTGAGAGGGGGGGGGGTGAAGTTACATTTTGCTGAGCTCAGTGAGGAGAGCTCTGAGAGCTGATTGGAGAGAAGAAAGAGACACCCCTCCACATAGCACACAGGAACAGTGCTGAGGCTGTCAATCAGCTCGAGATCTCACCTTGTCACAATTTTCTCTTGGTGTCAGGAAAACTTGTAAGAAGTGACTCAAGCTGATAGCAGAAGAATCAAGCAGCAGACAGAAATTACACTTGTGAGACAAGTACATACTATAAAGGGATATGCTTTGTGCAGATTTCAAGTCTGAGGTTTACAACCACTTTAACACAAACACATTTACTCACAATGTAGCGTGTGTTAATATGTGTGCATGACCACAAAAGAGCAGTGAGAATTCGACCTAAGATTTGTATAAATGAGGGCTAGCAGGTTTCTGAAAGTACAGTATAGGTGGCTCCTCTAGGTGTTTTCATCAGTGGCGAATGGTGCTCAACATTTTTGGGGGGCGCAAACAAATTAAAAAATTATGGATTTTTTTTAAATAAAAACCCCATCAATTGCAGCCTCATTGTGCCCATCAAATGCAATCACTGTGCCATCAAATGCAGCCACTGTGCCCATCAATTGCAGCCACTGTGCCCATCAATTGCAGCCACTGTGCCCATCAATTGCAGCCACTGTGCCCATCAATTGCAAGCACTGTGCCATCAATTGAAGCCACTGTGCCATCAATTGAAGCCACTGTGCCATCAAATGCAGCCGCTGTGCCCATCAAATGCAGCCGCTGTGCCCATCAATTGCAGCCGCTGTGCCCGTCAAATGCAGCCTCTGTGCCATCAATTGCAAGCACTGTGCCCATCAAATGCAGCCGCTGTGCCCATCAAATGCACCCGCTGAGCTCATCAAATGCAGCCGCTGTGCTATCAAATGCAGCCGCTGTGCTATCAAATGCAGCCGCTGTGCTATCAAATGCAGCCACTGTGCCATCAAATGCAGCCACTGTGCCATCAAATGCAGCCACTGTGCCATCAAATGCAGCCACTGTGATCCCAGCAACCCCGCCCGCTCGCTGTCTGACCGGCACTTGGTGGCGGTTCAGGCAGCGGGTGATGTCAGCAAATTGTGGGATGGGCAGAGGGTCAGATGGCGGCTCCTGTGTCCTCTATGCTTCCTCCATGCTTTTACTCCTGCTAGACGTCCAATATGAGCGCCTGTCCTTTCAGCCAATCAGGTGATGGGTATCAGACCTGCGCTTCTTGATTGGCGGAGAGGCCATTCAGTGTTCTTAATATTCATTTGCTTTTCTAACACACCTGGGTGAGCTCATGGCGCAATGCTCTGCACCATGAGCCACCCTATTTTGAAGCCTATTAGAACATATGGCTATAAACAGGTGCTTAAAAAAAAATAAAACACCCCCGAAGCTGTAATTCAGGCGCCCGGTGTCCTAAAAGGTGCCAGACGCCTGAATAGGGGGTGGCCATGGATAGATTCATCATGCTATGTATGAATCTAGCTATTAAGCATTTATATGGGTGGCGCGATAGAGGGGGCAGCACCTGGGCTCCCCTAATGGATGGGCTGCCACTGGTTTTCATTGCGTTTATGATTTTAGGTTAGACTTCATAAACTAACAAGAGATTGGGTGTATGAAATACACATTTCAAATGCTTTTTTGCCCATTCAACATTATATTTCTAGTCATATTTGTCTTCAACAAATGGCTGAACACCATTGTACCAATCTGTCTGAAATACCTTTGCTTCTTGTTCTATTCGAAGTTCAAAATCTTTTAATTGATTTTCTATTAAAGTCTTCTCATCCTCCAATCGCTTTAGATACTGGTTTAACGCACCCTGAGAGTACATAAAGGAAGGACATTAAATCCCACATTAAAACTTCAGGCAGAGATATATTAATGAATACAGTGCTGCATGCATTTGTGTATCAATACATTATTATACAGTATACAGTATTATTGCACGGTTACATTGGTCCACCTTGGTTGAATGTCAAGTACACATATTGATACCTGTGTGCTCTGCCGGCTGAAACTTAAGTGGGTAGGTACTCTGATGGGCACCCATGGATGTAAGGGGCTTTCTGGTTGGAGTTTCTGGGTGTAATGGGGGGGGGGGGGGGACTCTGATGGGCACTCCTGCATTGAAGAGGGAACTCTGCTGGCCACTTCTGGATATAAGATGAGTTCTGGGCACACCCTTGCTGAGAAATTTGGAGATCCCAGCTTAAGAATATAAGCTTGGTAAGCTCTAACAAGAAGGGCCCTACTAACCCTCTAAAATAATATAATAAAATAAGAATACTGACTATTTTTAAATATCATTGATAATAAAAAAACACCAACAACAATAATTCATAGTTACTAAACAATAAATATTATTACTAAATAATAATCATAATAAGAAATATTATTATTAAGTAAAAATAAAAATTATTATTATTGAATAAAAATAATAAAGGGTATTATTATTATATATACACAATGATGATTAGTATTAATATCAATAATAATAAATAATAGTGCCAATAATAAAAATTTAAAAAAAGGAAGTTGCCTCTTGGAAATGGGATTTTGTGGGCAATGAAAAGAAGAAAAAAAAATGGAAAAAATATATACATTTAATATACAAAAAGTTACAAAAAGTACAAAAAGTATATCCAAGTCAACTGTTGACTTGGATATACTTTTTGTACTTTTTGTAACTTTTTGTATATTAAATTTATATGCCCACAAAATCCCATTTCCAAGAGGTAACTTCCGTTTTTTAAATTTTTATTATTGGCACTATTATTTATTATTATTGATATTAATACTAATCATATGAATTCTTATTTTCATTGTCCACAAAATCCCATTTCCAAGAGGTAACTTCCTTTTTTGATGTATCAGGGAGGGATGGTGGCAATGTTCATGCCAGATTGTTGGGACTACATTTTTTTTCATAATAAAAATGTTAAATCATATTTCTAATAGCAATAACAGTGATTATTATTATTATTAAATAATACAAGAAATAACATAATTACCAGAAACAACAGTCATGAATATTATTATTTTAAATAATTAATAATTGTTTATATATATATATATATATATATATATATATATTATATATAAATATATATTAATATAAAAAAACAACTCTGAGTGGTAAAGTTGCCCTCTAGTGTCCATTTAAATTATGGTTTCTACACTTCAGAAGATCAACATGAGCAATATGCTTCAATTCTAGCTTTAAAATTCAGTTGATTGATGAAGTGAATGATTTTAACATTAATGAACACTGCAGCTGTGAACAGTAATGGCAAATGAAGCATTAGTCGTCCTTGTTAAGTCATGCATTTTTTAGTTGGCTATCTGACTACATGAAGTAGTCCTCTGACTGTTTTGCAAAGCACTAGAATAGGACAGGTAGTGGGCAAAACATCCCAGTGCTCATGCACACTGTGGAAGAACAGCGCATGCGGTTCAATTAACCCTATGAAGCTGTGGGTGGGCCATGGCTGTGCTGAAACTAGCCCAAGTAGGGAGAGCACAGTGGACCACTTTGAAGACCATCTACGCAAGCACTTAATGTGCAAACACAGGAGAGGCCTACAGAGAAAAACACATTGCACCCTAATGCAGAGAACTTATTGGGAAAGATACACTATATTACCAAACACTATATTATCAAACGTAGCCTCCATAACAGGCTGCCTGCTCTGGGAGTACTTGGTAAGGAGGGGGGGGATCCAGGAGCGCAGACGAGGGGACCAAAGAAGAGGAGGATCGGGGCTGCTCTGTACAAAACCATTGCACAGAGCAGACATGTTTGTTATTTTAAAGAAAAATGTATCTTTAAATACAGGTGCTTAAAAAAATATGATGTAATAATGGATGCGATGTTGCATTAAAGTGATTGTAAAGTCTTATTTTTTCCTATAAAAATAACAAACATGTTACACTTACCTGCTGTGTGCAGTAGTTTTGCACAGAGCAGCCCAGATCCTCCTCTTCTCAGATCCCCCGCCAGCGCTCCTGGCTCCTCCCTCCTGTCAAGTGCCCCCATAGCAAGCAGCTTACTATGGGGGCACCGAAGCAGAGCTGCAGCTCTGTGTGTCTATTCAGACCCCCTCTGTCTCCTGATTTACTAACTGACTTTGATTGACAACAGCAGGAGTCAGTCAGCCAATTAGAAGGGGAGTCCCGTGCTGCTGAGGCAGTCATGGAAATCGCTGGATAGAGATGGGGCTCAGGTAAGCCCTAGGAGGGGCTGAGGGGGGCTGCTGCACACAGAAGGCTTTTTATCTTAATGCATAAATTGCATTAAGATAAAAAGAAAAAACTTCTGACTTTACAACCCCTTTATTTCTTCTATCCACAGTTCAGCTAATACTTACTTCAGGCATTTGGTCATAAGAGCGAATGGATGACAGACGATCTAAAACAGACAAAACACATTTATATAGAGGTTCTTTTGATAAAATACACATGTCACTAAATAAAGTGTAGGGTAAATTCATGATTGGCCCTAACACCACCATCAACACATTCTTACTTGGGCATTAATTGTAGTTCTGATATATAAAAACATAAGAAGAGACATGAAATCATTGACCATATTGACCATTCAGATATTCTATTTCATTTTCGTAAAAAAGAAAACAAAATTCAATAAAAATATACAATCTAGCATGACATATAACAACAAATGCACTGCTATACCATTTTTTGTATGTACATACATATAAATACATACATACGGTACAAAAGCATATTTAGCAAATATTGAAACTGAATATACAAGATTGTTATGAATAATACATTATTTGCAGTCTTCAGATTGTACATAATTACTGTATGTTTCTAATACTTTTCTTAGCACATTGCATTCAATTCCAGGTAATCTCAACTACCAGATATGTCAAATGAACATCCTCACTAGTGGAATCATGGAGGCTTCAAAATTGCTTTTTGGAAGTTGAGACTCTCGTGTTAGAACTAGATCTTTGACTAAACGTCTCTTAATATTAGCACAGTCCCATAGTGAAGGGGTCTCCAAACTTTCTAACCAAAGGGCCAGATTACTGTGCTTTGGACTTAAGGGGTGGGGGTCAATGGTAGTAGAAAATGTCCTGTCATTAGTGGGAGTAAACAATGTCCCATCTTCGGTACTGTATTAGGGGAAATATTAGTGCCCAATCATTGGTATCAGTGGGAGGAATAGTGTCCCATCATTAGAAACAGTGGGAGTAATACTGCCCCATCATTGGTATATGGGAGAAAAAGTGTCCTATCATTGGTATCAGTGGAATTAATAGTGCCCCATCATTGATGAGTGGGAGGAATAGTGTCCCATCATTAGTATCAGTGGGAGGAATAGTGTCCCATCATTGGTATCTGTGGAAGAAATAGTGTTCCATCATTAGTATCACTGGGAGGAAGACTGCCCATCATTGGTATCAGTGGGAGGAATAGTGCCCCATCATTGATATTTGTGGGAGGAATAGTGTCCCATAATTGGTATCGGTGGGAGGAATAGTGTCCCATTGTTGGTATCAGTGGGAGGAATAGTGCCCCATCATTGGTAAGTGGGAGGAAGAGTGTCCCATCATTGGTAAGTGGGAGGAATAGTGTCCCATCACTGGTATTAATGGGAGGAATAGTGTCCCATCACTGGTATTAATGGGATAAATAGTGTCCCATCACTGGTAGGGATGAGCCGAACATACCCGGGTTCGGTTCGCACCAGAACGTTCGAACAGACCGCGGGTTCGCGCGAACATTTAGAACCCCATTGAAGTCTATGGGACTCGAACGTTCGAATTCAAAAACGATCATTTTAAAGACCAATATTCAATTTAATGTTGGAAAACGTCTTTCAGAACCCGGGTCTTGCCCCAGGGAACATGTATCAATGGAAAAAAAAGTTTTAAAAACTGATGTTTTTTCTGGAGCAGCGATTTTAATGATCCTTTAAATATCACACCTGCTGGGTGTCTATAGTAGTGGCACGTGTTCAGGGCTGGTGCAAGGATTTTTGACACCCTAGGTGAAACCTTATTTTGCCACCCCCTTGGCTCCTCCCCTGATGCCACCCCCTTTGTGCTTGCCCTGACCTTTTTAATGGCTGCTCAAAAACAAAATAAAAATACCTTCAAAGTTGTTGCTTTCTCCACAAACCAAACTTCTCCTGCAATCCTCACTTCCAGCACCCTGCCATTCCTGCTCTCAGCAATCCTCACTTCCAGCACCCTGCCATCCTGCTCCCAGCAATCCTTACTTCCAGCACCCTGCCATTCCTGCTCCCAGCAATCCTCACTTCCAGCACCCTGCCATTCCTGCTCCCAGCAATCCTCACTTCCAGCACCCTGCCATTCCTGCTCCCAGCAATCCTCACTTCAGCACCCTCCCATTCCTGCTCCCAGCAATCCTCACTTCCAGCACCCTGCCATTCCTGCTCCCAGCAATCCTCACTTCCAGCACCCTGCCATCCCTGCTCCCAGCAATCCTCACTTCCAGCACCCTGCCATTCCTGCTCCCAGCAATCCTCACTTCCAGCACCCTGCCATTCCTGCTCCCAGCAATCCTCACTTCCAGCACCCTGCCATTCCTGCTCCCAGCAATCCTCACTTCCAGCACCCTGCCATTCCTGCTCCCAGCAATCCTCACTTCCAGCACCCTGCCATTCCTGCTCCCAGCAATCCTCACTTCCAGCACCCTGCCATTCCTGCTCCCACCAATCCTCACTTCCAGCACCCTGCCATTCCTGCTCCCAGCAATCCTCACTTCCAGCACCCTGCCATCCTACTCCCAGCAATCCTCACTTCCAGCACCCTGCCATTCCTGCTCCCAGCAATCCTCACTTCCAGCACCCTGCCATCCTGCTCCCAGCAATCCTCACTTCCAGCACCCTGCCATTCCTGCTCCCAGCAATCCTCACTTCCAGCACCCTGCCATTCCTGCTCCCAGCAATCCTCACTCTCAGCACCCTGCCATTCCTGCTCCCAGCAATCCTCACTCCCAGCACCCTGTCATCCCACCTCCCAATATCCTGCCATCACTTAGCCCAGCCTGCCACCTCTGTGACATGTGACAGCAAATGCGTTTAGTTGCTAGTAAACAGCACACGCGCAGTTACAGCAAATGCGTTTAGTTGCTATTAAACAGCACATGCGCAGTAAGAGCGACTGCGTTTAGGTGCTATTAAACAGCAAACGTGCAGTCACATCAACTGCGTTTAGGTGCTATTAAACAGCAAACGTGCAGTGACACCAACTGCGTTTAGGTGCTATTAAACAGCAAACGTGCAGTGACACCAACTGCGTTCAGGTGCTATTAAACAGCACACGCACAGTTACAGCAAATGCATTAGATGCTATTAAACAGCACACGCGCAGTGACACCAACTGCGTTCAGGTGCTATTAAACAGCACACGCGCAGTGACACCAACTGCGTTCAGGTGCTATTAAACAGCACACGCGCAGTGACACCAACTGCGTTCAGGTGCTATTAAACAGCACACGCGCAGTAAGAGCGACTGCGTTTCTGTGCAATTCAATAGCCCACTTGCATTAACAGCGACTGCATTTCTGTGCAAATAAATAGCACACATGCAGTAACAGGTAATGCGTGTATGTGCAATTAAATAGCACACGTCCACTAACACGGAGTACTATGTTTAGGTACTATGTTTAAGCTAAACCCTAATGCAGGCAATACAACACGTTAGAGCACTGCATCAAGCACAATCTCCTGCCTGACAAATACTAATAGCAGATCTAGCTAAGCTATACAGTTTATGAATATATTTACAACTCCTAAGGATGTGAATATATTCTCTACAAACTGTAAATTTAACTCTACTGACTAGCCTTCCTGCTCTATCTATCTATCTATCTATCTATCTATCTATCTATCTATCTATCTATCTATCTATCTATCTATCTATCTATCTATATATCTATCTATCTGGTAGAAAAGACACTGTGTCTCTATCTACCTCTCTCTCTCTAACTGTCTGACTAATCTTCTCTGTAACAAAGCCGGAACACACTACACGAGGCCGCCTTGCAGGCTGCCTTTTATAGTGTGGGGCGTGTACTAAACCCCCTGAGCCATAATTGGCCAAAGCCAGCCTGGCTTTGGCCAATTATTGTTCCTCGTTTTTTGCGCCTTGTGATTGACCAATCATCAGCACGCATCGCCGCAGTGAATTATGGGCCGTTTTGCGTCACTCGAATTTGGCGCGAACGACCCGTTTTGTTCGAATTTCGTCGAACGATCGAACGACCGTATCGAACGCGAAGCTCATCCCTAATCACTGGTATTAATGGGAGAAATAGTGTCCCATCACTGGTATTAATGGGAGGAATAGTGTCCCATCACTGGTATTAGTGGGAGGAATAGTGCCCCATCACTGGTATTAGTGGGAGGAATAGTGCCCCATCACTGGTATTAGTGGGAGGAATAGTGCCCCATCACTGGTATTAGTGGGAGGAATAGTGCCCCATCATTGGTATTAGTGGGAGGAATAGTGCTCCATCACTGGCATTAGTGGGATGAATAGTGCCCCATCACTGGTATTAGTGGGATGAATAGTGCCCCACTGTTGGTGTCCAGTGCAGGAATTAATACCCCATAGGAGTAGAAGGGATAGTGACTCGTATCAGTCGGAGGAATAGTGTCCCAAGGGCTGGATAAAGGTATGCAAAGGGCCGTAATTAGCCCCGGGGCCACAGTTTAGAGACCACAGTCACATATTTTAATAAAGATCATTACTGTTAGGACAGAGTATGAATAAAATCTACAAACACTCCTGGAACTTCAGAGCACGGCATGGTAGATTATGTACATTACTGTCAGGCCCTGTACACACGAGCAGACATGTCCGATGAAAACGGTCCGCGGACCGTTTTCATCGGACATGTCTGCTGGGATCTTTTGGTCTGATGTGTGTACACACCACGGACATGTTCGGTCGTCTGTACGGCCGACCGGACAATTTTCCGGCGGATCGGACAGGTTTCCAGCGGACAAATGTTTCTTAGCATGCTAAGAAACATGTCCGCTGGAACCATGTCCGCCGGACATGTCCGATGGTCAGTATGACTCATCGGACATGTCCGCTCGCCCGAGAACCCGCGCATGATGTCGAAGTGATTCGACGCATGCGCGGAAGCATTGAACTTCCGCGTCAGAGAACGTCAGTGTCGTATACGTCACCGCGTTCTCTGTCCGCGGGGATTTTGGTTTGATGGTGTGTACAACCATCAGACCAAAATCTGCTAGCGGACATGTCCGATGAAAGCGGTCCGCGGACCGTTTTCATCGGACAGATCAGCTCGTGTGTACAGGGCCTAACACGGAAGTTCAATGCTTCCACGCATGCGTCGAATCAATTCGACGCATGCGCGGAATTTCAGGCCGCTGGTTATACGTCATAACCAGCGGACATGTCCGATGAGTCGTACTAACCATCGTACATGTCCGACGGACAGGTTTCCACCGGACAAGTTTCTAAGCATGCTAAGAAACTTTTGTCCGCTGGAAACCTGTCCGCTAGGCCTGGAAACCTGTCCGCTAGGCCGTACACACGGTCGGACATGTCTGCGGAAACTGGTCCGCGGACCAGTTTCAGCAGACATGTTCGGTCGTGTGTACGAGGCCTCAGGGTGAATCTACACATTGAGCGGTCACAGGCATTTTACTGCATTGTAGAAAGCCTGTCACCACAAGGACGCCCAGAAAACAATTTTTTCCCGTGTGTCCCATTCACATTGCAATGCATTCCATAGCTGCACTGCAGCGTGCTCTGATAAAACAAAGACATGATGCATTTTATCGCAGCACAATATACAGTACAGCAGAATGTCATTGTACCTCCAGGATGTATCATTCTACAATCTCTTCTGATAGGGGCCTCATCACCACAACTACTCTATTCCTCCTACTCCTACTCCTTACCCCAATCTATCCATCTATCTCCTTCTCTATCAGCTTTTAGAGGATCCCTGAAAACCCTTCTCTTCAGAGAAGCCTACCCTTCCCACACATAACTGTATTTTCATTTGAGTCCATCTGATCATCCCCAACAGCTAACTACCCTTTGTTCCACTTGACCCTCCCTTCTAGATTGTAAGCTCTAACGAGCAGGGCCCTCTGATCCCTCCTGTATTGATTGTATTGTGACTGTACTGTCTTCCCTGATGTAAAGCGCTACGCAAACTGTTGGCGCTATATAAATCCTGTATAATAATAATAATAATAATTTCCATTCAGGGAACATACCTGTTGGATTGCCTCGGATGTGTTCTGATTTTTCTTGTAGCATATGAATTTGACGTTCTAGTTGTCTGTTTAGTTCAATTTGTGTCTCATACCTTGTTTTCCATTCATTGCCTGAAACAAACAAACAAACCAACAAAAAAAGTTTTCAGCCACATAGGAAGCAAAAATGTGTTGTATCATAGCCATAGGTAGCAGCAGGAAAAGAAAAATGTTTTTAATTGGCTAATATATGAACAAATTGCATACCTGCTCAACCTTATCAGTCTACGATTCTGTCTCTTTCTTAGAGACTGCTTGCTGTCCAATGGTGATACTCTAGGGCCTCAGTGCTCCTGGTGTGCAGACTTTTGTCAGTCATTTCGAGCGCTCCCATCCAGGGCCGGCCTTAGGTGTTCAGGCGCCCTGTGCGAGCTAATCTTGTGGCGCCCCCCCCCCCATCGTCACCCCCTGGTCACCTAAACATACACAAAGAGAAAAAAACAAACAATTTAAGTGTGTCTCAATGGACCTTTCACACTGAGTCCTGTAAACAGCATCTTTGGAGCAGCTTTTGGGCGCTGAAAAAAAGACGCTCCAAAAACGCCACTCTCTATTGAAATGAATTGAAAGCGCTGTAAAAACGCCTTACCCTTTTACACTGAGGCACTGCAAAAACGTCCTAAAACGTTAGGGTCTTAGCGGTGCTTTACCAGCACATTGGGATTGCAGATGAGGCTTCGCTTGAATAATGCCTCAATAACGCTCAAATAACAGTTAAGCCTTTAATTGCCCTAGATTAGGGGGTCTCCAAACTGCAGCCCAGGGGCCAGATGTGACCCTTTTCTTGCTTTTATCTGGCCCTTGGGGCAATATTTCATCTTCTGACATAAAAAATGGGCCACAATTCCTCCTAATGACGCCAATGGGGCACAATTCCTCCTAATGACACCAACAATGGGGCACAATTTCTCCTAATGACACCAACAATGGGGCACAATTCCTCCTAATGACACCAACAATGGGGCACAATTTCTCCTAATGACACCAACAATGGGGCACAATTCCTCCTAATGACACCAACAATGGGGCACAATTCCTCCTAATGACACCAACAATGGGGCACAATTCCTCCTAATGACACCAACAATGGGGCACAATTCCTCCTAATGACACCAACAATGGGGCACAATTCCTCCTAATGACACCAACAATGGGGCACAATTTCCTTCTAATAACACCAACAAAAGGGCACAATTCCTCCTAATGACACCAACAATGGGGCACAATTCCTCCTAATGACACCAACAATGGGGCACAATTCCTCCTAATGACACCAACAAAAGGGCACAATTCCTCCTAATGACACCAACAATGGGGCACAATTTCCTTCTAATAACACCAACAAAGGGGCACAATTCCTCCTCTTACTGACACTAAAAAACGTGGCATTGTTTACTCCTGTTTACGCCTGATACCGGAACATTTTTGCTATTTCCAGTGGCCACAGCCCGGCCCCCTAAAGTCTGAAGGACAGTAAACTGGCCCTTCGTTTAATAAGTTTGGAGACCCCTGCCCTAGATGATTAACCCCTTGTCAGCCAGTGTCATTAGTACAGTGATCACTGTATTAGTGTCACTGGTTCCCACAAAGTATCAGATTGTCAGTCACAATATCGCAGCCCTGCTATAAGTCCCTGATCTCCGCCATTACTAGAAAAAAAAAATCCATAAATATATCCTATAGTTTGTAGACACTTATTAGGATATTTTGTACCAACAACATTGACCTAAATCAGAGGTCTCCAAACTGCGGCCAGGGGGCCAGATGTGGCCCTTTGCTTGCTTTTATTCTGGCCCTTGGGTACAATTCCTCCTACTGCCACCAATGATGGGGCACAATTCATCCAATGACACCGATAATGGGGCACAATTTCTCCCAATGACTCCAATGATGTGACACAATTTCTCCTGAAAACACCGATTATGGGGCAACCATTACTCCCATTGACACCAATTATGGGGCACAATTTTTCCCATTGACACCAAAGATGGAGCATGGTTTTTTCCCCACTGACATCAGGACATTTTGTACTCCAAATGGCCACAGTCTGGCCCTCCTGAAGCCTGAAGCACAGTAAACCAGCCCTTTGTTTAGAAAGCTTGGAGACCCCTGGCCTAAATTTATGAAAAAACGTTTAAAAAAATGGATATGTTATATAGCAGAAAGTAAAACATTTTTTTTTTTTTTTTTTTTTTGGTCTTTTGTTAAAACAAAAACAAAAAAACACGGAAAAAATAAAATAACGCAGAGGTGATCAAATACCACAGAGAAAAAAAAATACAAATTCTATTTGTGTACAGCGTCGCATGACCGCGCAGTTGTTAAGTTATGCAGTGCACATCGCAAAAAATGGCCTGTCATGTCCAGAGGTCACGTGGTTAAACCGTGAATTTTTTTTGCCCAGAGTTTATTTATACTTCAGGCAATAAACCTGGGGTGTCACAAACATGAAGTGATCCTCTGTAGGAGTTTTCCATATGACAGAGGTGCAGACATAGCCGAGGGTACATGGTACCAGTACAGGCCAATTACAGACTGCCTGAAGTATAAATAAACTCTGGGCAAAAAATTGGACCTCTGGAAGATTTACCCCCCTTTCATGATAGGCCATGTTTTGCTATGTGCGCTGCTTAAAGCGGGGGTTCACCCTTAGAGGGCACTTTTCCCCCTTAGATTCCTGCTCGTTTTTACTAGGGGAATCGGCTATTTATTTTAAAATATGATCCGTACTTACCCGTTTACGAGATGCATCCTCTCCGTCGCTTCCGGGTATGGGCTTCGGGAATGGGCGTTCCTTCTTGATTGACAGTCTTCCGAGAGGCTTCCGACGGTCGCATCCATCGCGTCACGATTTTCCGAAAGAAGCCGAACGTCGGTGCGCAGGCGCAGTATAGAGCTGCACCGACGTTCGGCTTCTTTCGGCTACGAGTGACGCGATGGATGCGACCGTCGGAAGCCTCTCGGAAGGCTGTCACTCAAGAAGGAACGCCCGCTCCCGAAGACCCATACCCGGAAGCGACGGAAGAAGATGCAGCTCGAAAACAGGTAAGTACTGCTCATATTTTAATAAAAATAGCCGATTCCCCTAGACCGAACGAGCAGGAAGCTAAGGGGAGAAAAATTTTTTTTTTACAAATGGGTGAACTCCCGCTTTAAAGTGGAGGTTCACCTAAAAAAAAAAAAAATTATCATTGCATTTAGGCTATTTAGTAGAATGAGAATCGACGTTTGTTTTATAAAAATGCTAGCGGGACATACCTTTTTCTATATAGATGATCAACGCGGCAAATAACAAATAAATATACAGTATAAGACATAAAAATCAATAGTACCCTACTGGATATTGCACCCAAAAGCACCAGTGCTGCAAATATAGAAAAGTGTGCAAACAAAGCAAGAGAATTCCACATGCAGATAAAGTTCATTAATGCGGTAGCAATATCCAAATAAGATGCCCCTGCTGGGTACTGCAACCAAATGTACCAGTGCTGTAAAACATCGAAATATGTGCAAATATGGTGAATAAATAGATAAACCAAATATATTTCATAGGATGATAAAGTTCCTCAATAAAGTGTCCTTTTTTGTGTTTCACACCCCACATCAATGTGTCCAAGCAAATAAATACATCAAACAGATCCCAGCGGTGATAGAAATGAATATATGACGGTGTGATCACTCCATATGTACTAACAGCTCACCTCACACCTCAGGCCCCGTACACACGACCGAGGAACTCGACGTGCCAAACACATCGAGTTCCTCGGCGAGTTCAGTGTGGAAGCCGCCGAGGAGCTCGGCGGGCCGACTTTCCTCATTGAACAACGAGAAAATAGAGAACATGTTCTCTTTTCGGCCCGACGAGTTCCTCGACAGGTTCCTCGCTGAAAAGTGTACACACGATCGAGTTTCTCGGCAGAATCCAGCTCCGACCGAGTTTCTGGCTGAATTCTGCCGAGAAACTCGGTCGTGTGTACGGGGCCTCACATCAAGATTGTTTACAGCACTGGTGCTTTTGGTTGCAATATCCAGTAGGTTAAGGTTGTCTTATTGTATTTATGTGTTATGTGCACATTCACTTGAACTTTATTGATGAATTTGATCTGTATATAAGGAATTTTTTATTTTTATCAGTTTATTCTGGTTTGTTTGCACATTTTTATCTATGTGCAGCACTGGTGTTCTTAGTTGTAATATAACCCAGTAGTGTGCTAATGATCTCTGTTATGGGTGTTCCTTATGTTATTTCTACATTCATCTGAACCTCTTGTGGCACTGAATTAGGGATTGCCACACAGTCACTACAAGTCCCAGCATGTCCAGGACTCCCCCTTTCCCATGCTGGGTTCCTGTCACTTCCTCACATATGGGATGTTCCCAGTACAGGGGGGAGTCCAGGGAAATCTCAGCCCCCCTCAATGTATAGAAGCCCCCCCCCCCAGCCATGTCAGTGTCCAGTGGCTGGACTTTAGAATGCTCCAACTCCCTCCACAGTCCACATACACCCCCCCCCCCCTGCATCTGACCTCTTGGTGAACTTGCTTGCAGTAACTTCTCTGGCTCCAGCTTAAAAGCATGTATCTCCAGCCGGACCCCGCCATGACTGAGGACAGGTGAGGGGGGTGAGGGGGGGGGCGGGGACGAGAGATGAGGGATGTGAGGAGATCGCACTGACTTGCAGTAATGTAAGAGGTGGAGGGGGCGGAACCAGCTCACAGAGCAGCAGGGACAGGGAGAAGACTCACGCTGCTGCTTGGAGGCAGTCTGCATACGATGTTCTATGGAGAGCTGATGGCCCGCCCATTCAACTCAGCGGTCCCGTGCGATGGGAGTGATCTGTCAAAGTTTTTTTTTCACAGTCCCTTCCCTCAAGTGCCCTGGCGAGATGTGACAGCCGCACGGCGCCCGTATTGTCCAAGGCGCCTTGTGCGATCGCACAACCCGCACAACGCAAAGGCCGGCCCTGCTCCCATCCCACTACTCCCACCAGTTGTGACAAACCCTTTTCCTCAACAGGACTATGCAGGGCCGAACTGGCCCACCGGGATAATTCCCGGTAGGCTGCCTGTCCTGGGGCTGCTTTGAGCTGCGGCTGAATGCAGCGCTCCCTTCCCTCACTCTCTCTCTCTCTCCTATGTGTCATATACATCGGGCATCTCCCACGCTGTGTGTGAGAGCTGGATCTGTGTTCGGCTGTGCTCCCTTTAGGAAGGTCCCGCCCCTCTAGATCTGCTTGTGTGATAGTAGATAGATCATGGAACACTGACTGGACATTCCTACAGGCAGCACAGCCAAACACAGACCCAGCCAGCTCTCGCACACAGTGCGGGAGATACCAGATGTATATGTGATCCAGGCAAGTATGTATTGATGGGCTCAGTAAGGCTGCATGCATGGACAGTAAGGCTGGGCTGGGCTGGGCTGCATTCAGGGACAGTAAGGCTGGGCTGCTTTCATGGACAGTAAGGCTGGGCTGCTTTCATAGACAGTAAGGCTGGGCTACTTTCAAGGACAGTAAGGCTGGACTGGGCTGCTTTCATGGACAGTAAGGCTGGGCTGCAATTATGGACAGTAAGGCTGGGCTTCTAACATGGACAGTAAGCCTGGGCTGCATTCATGCACAGAAAGGCTGGGCTGCATTCGTGGACATAAGGTTGGGCTGCTTTCATGGACAGTAAGCCCTGGTTCACACTGGTGCGTTTTTACTTGCGATTTCCCGGCAATGACACCGTCCTAATCGGTGCGACACCGCATCTGCGGCGCTGCACCGATTTCAAAAAGTAGTTTCTGTACTACTTTTTGCGATTTCGACCCGCGATTTACATTTACATCTGTGCAGAAACCTGCACAGATGTCTTTGTAATCATGGCCGAATATGGGACTGCCAGCGGGAGTGAAATTGTGCGAGTTCAGCTGAACTTGCACGATTTCACTCCCGCAGCCCAGTGTGAACCTGGGCTAAGGCTGGGCTGCATTCATGGACAGTAAGGCTGGGCTGCTTTCATGGACAGTAAGGCTGGACTGCATTCATGGACAGTAAGGCTGGGCTGCTTTCATGGACAGTAAGGCTGGGCTGCTTTCATGGACAGTAAGGCTGGGCTGCATTCTCATGGACAGTAAGGCTGGGCTGCTTTCATGGACAGTAAGGCTGCATTCATACGCTCAGTAAGGCTGCATTCATATGCTCAGTAAGGCTGAATTCATATGCTCAGTAAGGCTGCATTGATGGGCACAATGAGGCTGCATTGATGGGCATTGGGCACAGTGAGGCTGCATTGATGGGCACAGTGAGGCTGCATTGATCTCTTGTACCATGTCTGCAGTCTCTGACCATCTCTTGTACCATGTCTGCAGTCTCTCACCATCTCTTGTACCATGTCTGCATTCTCTCACCATCTCTTGTACCATGTCTGCATTCTCTCACCATCTCTTGTACCATGTCTGCATTCTCTGACCATCTCGTGTACCATGTCTGCATTCTCTGACCATCTCGTGTACCATGTCTGCATTCTCTGACCATCTTTTGTATCATGTCCGCAACCTCTAACCATCTCTTGCCTTATATCAATCCTGCAGTCTCTGAGGGAGTCTGGAGAGGAGTGAAGAGAGGGAGTGCTGCTGGGATTGGGGTCATGGGAGAAGTCAGACGTGTGGACTGTGGAGAGAAGATTATAGGATAAAACCAGAGCCACCAAACCAAGCTGGAGCCGACTGACTGATCCCTGCAAGGTGAAACCGAGAGGAGGTCAGTGACAGCTCCGCAAGGCCAGTCTGAGGGGGGGGGGGTCACTGATGTAAGGGGGGAGTGAATACAACAATGTAAGGGGGGTTCTGATATAAAGGTTTCCCCCAATATTAGTAACCTGAATGTGTATTCTTTCTGTGGAAGGTGGTCTCTGGTCAACAGAGTCCCGTCCCCCACACGTTCCTAGAGTTCCTGGGGTCCCCCCTGATGCTTGACCACTTTTAGCACTTGCTTTAAAATGTATGGTTTTCCCTTTCATGAACAAGAAAATAATGAAGTTTGCTGTTCGGCTGGTATAACAATGCTATGGGGCTGGTATGATTTTTTTTCCGGGGCTGGATTTTATTCCCAGTCCGGCCCTGTGACTATGTCTGCCGTAAAATGCTTCCTATGTCCAGAACTAGGACTATCCAAGACCCTTTAGCCCACCCAGTCACCAGCCGTACTTCAGTGTAGGACAAACATCAAACTCTTTTATTAAAGGATGCCACCACCGAAAGAAAGCTTGCAGCCATTGAAAAGGCACAAACAAGTAAAAAAGGAAACGCTGAGTCCGGTGTGGTTGTACGATGAGTTGGGTTAGGCAGACCCAACTGGAGTTCTCAGTCACCCTGTGCCCAGAATGGACACAGGGTGACTTACACATAGAAGGGGCCATGGGAGCTGGACCAGGAACTTCCAGTGCTCTCCAGGGTAAGCTGGGTTCCACAAGCCCCCCACCCAAAGTGACTCCTGTCACACACCCCATTAGTAGTAATTGAAATAGGATGGCACATACCAGGAAGCAATCCCAAAACTGTTATAATGTAGTATACAGCTCAATAAAACTGAACAAACAGAGAGCGTCAGACTAATGAAAGCTATATTCTCATTGGTAGATCTATGCACATCATTAAATAGCAAGCTGATAATTCTTTGTCAGTGATAACCTTGACAAATAAGTTGGTTCTTTTCAAAGTTCTAGAAGGCAAAGAGGTTATAAAATAATACTCAGGCTCTTTATGGAGCTGAAGTCAGTTTTCAACACTTGTTCTTAGGCACTTAAATATTTAGTAGAGTGAAGACCTGTCTAGTCCTTGCTGTGGACTCCTGGGGATTGTGAAAGGCCTTTCCATTAGTTTGTATATAACCATATGTTGTGAATCATATAAGTGCATTTTGCCAAGCATCAAACATATTATACAACTTTTAAGACCAGGTTTCTGCAGTCTGTAGTCAGTGGTAAAACATAATGCTATGGATATAGAAAAAATATTATATATGACATTTCTGATTTAGAAAATTGCCATGAAGCATGACTTGTTTTAATTCATTTACAATAGACACAGGGCTAGATTCAGGTACGAGATACGACGGCGTATCTCCAGATACGCCGTCGTATCTCTGAGTTGCGGCGTCGTATCTATGCGACTGATTCATAGAATCAGTTACGCATAGATTTCCCTAAGATCCGACCGGCGTAAGTGTCTTACACCGTCGTATCTTAGGCTGCATATTTACGCTGGCCGCTAGGTGGCACTTCCGTATATTTACGCGAGGAATATGCAAATTAGGTAGTTACGCCGATTCAGAAACCTACGTCCGCCCGACGCAATTTTTTACGTCGTTTACGTTCGGCTTTTTCTGGCGTAAAGTTACCCCTGCTATATGAGGCGTATCAAATGTTAAGTATGGACGTCGTTCCCGCGTCGAATTTTGAAAATTTTACGTTGTTTGCGTAAGTCGTTTGCGAATAGGGCTGGACGTAATTTACGTTCACGTCGAAAGCAATGACGATTTGCGGCGGAGTTTCGAGCATGCGCACTGGGATTCTTGTAAAAAACATAAAATACGCGGGGTCACCATTCATTTAAGTAAAACACGCCCACATCATCCCCATTTGAATTAGGCGGGCTTACGCCGGCCCACATATGTAACTTAGGGCGCAAGTTCTTTCTGAATACGGAACTTGCGCCCTAATTTACGGCGGCGTAACATAACTGAGATACGTCACGCCCGCAGAAAGATACACTTATCTTTCTGAATCTAGCCCACAGTCTACACTATACTGTATATAAAACAGTTTAGGAATACTGGCCATTTAAAGAGGAACTGCAGTCTGCTCACATAATTTGTAATAAAAACATCTTTGCCATTCTGAAGCTTCCCTCCAACCACTTTGCATTCTATTTTATAAATATTGTGATTCTGTACTTGCCAAATATGCTGCAAAAATCTCCCTCCACTAAGTCTGGCTGCAACCATTTTAACTTTGTGCAGCTGAAGCTGCTGTCTGTTCACTTCCTGGATTTACACAGACACACACCTCAAGCTCTGCAGCTCTCATTGGCCCTCTTATGACTTATCTCCCCCTCCCTTCCTGGCAAACTCTCACAAGAGTCAGAGATAGAGTTGTGCTTGATGTCATAAGCCTAGGCAAATGACCAGACACAGGGCTGTCTTAATGAGAGGGCACACCTGGGCACTGCCCAGGGGCCCCAGCTGCATGGGGGGCCCCTGCACTTTCCCCAAAGCAGCTGGTCCCTGAGCCCATGATCCCCCGAAATTGGGGGCTCCATGATGGCACTGAGAGTGATGGATGTAAAGGGGAGGCAGTCTGCCTCCTACCTACTTAATGTCTGTTTACCTGCACTGTCATCATTGTAGGGGCCCCAGAGCATGACTTTGCCCAGGGGCACATGATGCTATTAAGACGGCCCTGGCCAGACAAGAAACAGGAAGTGGGCTGTATAAGGTATTTACTGGCAGAAAAAAAAGTGTTTTACTATCCAAAGTTAAAACAACAAGGACAGAGGATTTAATAGATGGAAAGATGAAGAAATTACTGAAGGTCCGCTTTAATAGAAGGACAGATTGAGTATTTCTTATAGGTCTACAATGGTGGCCATGTACACTTTGCTAAATTTTGTATTTATTTTCTGATTCCGGAAGGAACAATCAATCTATAGATGATAGCCCATTCAATCGATATGCCACACATGGATAAGTGGACCTGAATAAAGAAACTTGGGTTACTGCTCTGGTTCCTGTGTCCCAAAACCGGCGAACTCCCACTGCGGGTACTGGCTCATTTTAAAGAGTTTGTCCTGGCTCTATGTGATCAGACACTATGTGATCGCACTCCAAACAGATCCGACAGTTAGGAAGGTGGAAGCAGCCTCCGCCTAGCTCAGTCCTGGCCACACCCATTTCACTCCCTGCTCTCGGGAATTATGCCTCGTACACACGATCGGATTTTCCGACGGGAATTGTGTGATGGAAGGGTTTTGTCGGATAATCCAACCGTTTGTACGCTACATCGGACAGCTGTTGTCGGAATTTTCGACAACAAATTTGCCATAGCATGCTTTAAAATTTTCCGACAACAAATGTGTCTTGTCGGATTATCCGATTGTGTGTACACAAGTCCAAAAAAAAGTACAAACACGCATGCTCAGAAGCAATGCTAACCATAAGACAATATTAGCAGAAGTTGCCCAAAGGGTGGCGCTAAAGAGCAGAAAAAACACGTTGTTTCTGTTTGTTAGCTGACAAAAGTTTTGCCGTTTGTATGCAGAACAAATTCACGGCCAAAGTACTTCGCACAAAATCCCACGGCTTTGTCCGATGGAAATCCGATCGTGTGTACGAGGCTTTAGTCATGGAGGTGGATTTTGATCAATAGTTAAATGGTTAGTTCACCATTCAGAAAAAAACTATATAGGTGAATTAACACGGCACATTTTACTAACCCTTTACATTATTTCTTTAAAGGTGAACTAACTCAAAGACATGATTAGATCTTATGATTGTAAGTTATCAATCGCTTCTCTATTTCCACTATGTAATCCGATTCATCCAAATACGATCATATTCACAAACAAAACATCGCAGTGCTTATGATTGGTGCAAAACAATTGATCATTTTCCACCCTGGCCGATTGACTCAGTTTGAAGGAATCTCATTGAAACTGAAATCGATTGGAAGGGAAGTTATGGCTATTCAATACTTTGCAGATTCAATCAATCAGATTAAAAACTGGACAAGGAGGATGATACTTGGACTGATGCTGGACTGGGACTGGTATAAGGTTTGTGTTCATCCATATGTAGCGCTACCCCCGAAGGAGCCGCTGATTAGTTTGGGATCGGCTTACTGAGTTACTTTCTTGACTTGGTCTAGGGGTGATTTCTGTGAGTGTGAATAAAGAGCAAGTGTCCAGACATCAATTCAGTTTTCAATGCTTTATTCCAAGGCCTAACATGGCCAACATCAACATGGCACACGACAGAAAAAGGTTGATGAGCGTAGAGAAACTTTAGTATCAGGCCTTGGATATGAAGAGAGAGAGAGCAAGCCTGCTCTCAGCAATAGTGTAGCTCAATTCGTCGCCACCCCAATCAGGGTGGGTAAAGTGCCCCTGGACAGGCGGTTATCTCAGGCCTGGCAGCCGGAGCGTCACTTGTGGATTACTAGGAGGAAACAGACCTCTGCCACAGGCCTGACTCAGGGCCTCTGCCACAGACCGGACAACTTGGGATTTGTGAGATCAATTTGAGCAAATCCTCCCAGTTAGTTCAATCAGTGTCACCCGCTGACAGCTTGAGCATACCTGTCATATGGTGTGATGACCAGATCCCCGATGATTCGTCTAGGCCTCCTGGACAACCTCTAGATCTAGGTTCCCCCGAGCCGATCCCCCATCGCACAGCCTCCAGCTTAGGATCCTCTCAACAGAAGGTTGGGACCCAGCAAGTCGCTGGGGCCCCTTTCAATGTCAGGATGAGGCTCTGCATGGTGCACAACCTCAGCGAAGCAGGCCACGGTGGAGGAGCCCATGGATGCGCGTACCCTGAAGGTGGGTACCGCACCTGGAACTCGGGCCCCGCATAGAACAACCTGCCAAAAGCGACCGCCACAGATATACCTCCCTCCCAGCAACGAGGGAACGAGGGAAGAACTCCTGTGATTGGCTGCTGGGAGAAGGTGGGTCTGTCAGAACCCCTCTAGCGCCAACTGCCGCCCAGGGGTGATAACATACCCCTGGAGCGCAGACTGACCTACAGGACCGATTCTGAAGTGGGCAGCAGCCTGAGTTTCCATAAATCACGAATGGAAGTAAAACTAACCCTTCCATTCCCTACTAACTTTAGTGTAGTGCCCGCACTGAAAGTAAGGGGGGCGCTACACATATAAATGGAAGGAGTAGGCTAAGAGGGGCGTTCTGGCCTGGCTAATTTATAATTAAAGCACCTTTTAAAAGAGCATGTTTGGTCATTAACCTCTTGCTGACCATGTAATGCACGGATGAGGCAGCGGGTAGAATGGGCTTTAACGCCCAGCTGCTGCACATATGGGTTCACAACAGCATAAGATTGTGTCCTGAGAGCACAATCACTATGTGATCCCAGCACACTGACCGAGCTGTCACCGGAAGCCATGCAGCCAGACGTGCCCTGGACAGGCCCAATCTCCAGCCTAGCAGCCTGGGCAATATGACACACGTCCTCCCAGACAGCCGTCTAGTTGGCACAGAACATAGATCACCTGACCTCACCCGAATATATAGGCTCTTCCAGCAGGCCAAGGGATTCAAGAAAACCCCTGCCCATTGGCTGAGATACCCCATATACCCATAACCTGACCTTGAATTGCCCTTCTCATATCTAGTACTGCCAAGTAGAGAAAAGTGCAACAAGGACAAATTTAAGGAGAAATCAATGGATCTCTAGCAATCAACCAGGATAATTAGTCCTGGCAAGTAAATGTGTGAGGAGCAATCCTGCTTAAACTCCAGGGTGCTACACAAAGAATGCATTAAAGGGGTTGTAAAGGTTTGTTTTTTATTTTCTAAATAGGTTCCTTTAAGCTAGTGCATTGTTGGGTCACTTACCTTTTCCTTAAATTTCCCCTCTTAATTTTTTTTTTCTTTTGTTTTCTTTTTTTTTTTCCAATCAAGTTTAGTTTTATTTAGAAGATGTATACAGTACATAAGAATTTATACAATAAGAATGTCATCACATTGTATTACAGGAAGACACATTTTGATATTATATATTCCTACCAATACTTTGGTCTCAATCAAAGAAGCTCTCCCTATTCAGAGATAATTAGAATAGAAAGAGAGAGAAAAAAACAAAAAAAAACAAAAAGAGACCATGCTTCCACTATCTGATCTAACGGAAATTTAGCAATCCCCCTTATTTACCCGTATACAATGTTCCCTTTAGTATTATACAAATTCATCGAAATCATTAGTACTTGACAAACTATAACATATGGTATTCCATTCCAGAAATAGATTGTATTCCTAAGAATTCAACCTGCAACCCCTTTAATTTAATAGGATCGAATTGTTTCAAGGGAAGCGTAATCTCACCTCCCTCCATTTCACCCTCCTTTCTTCTCCCTTTTTTTTTTTTTTTTCTCTCTCTCTCGTGGTGAACTAGAAGGGGGAAAATGAGCAAATAGAGATTGAGAAGAATAATCGAATTTCTGGTAATCCTTCAGTTCCGGATTATTGTAATAACATTGAGATTCCAGAAAATGTCATAAAACAATTAAATTAATAAAACTGTTGAGGAATTGACACCATTCCTAAGATTTACTCCATGGATCTCGATATCATAAAAAAAAGAACACCATGTCCAGAAATCTCAGTTTTCCTATAATGATAAAGGATTCTATCGGAATGGACAAAGTAAAAATTTCTATGAATATAGAAGAATAAATTCTCAAATAACACATTCATGTAGTAAATGTACCCTATGGTAGTTAAAAAAATAGAAATCACATCAAAGAACTCGGATCAAAAGAAAAAGATAGAGGAAACGAAAAAGGAAAATTAGGAGGAAAATGCAGAATAGAGAAAGGGAGGAGTAGATAGCCTACCTGCCAAATGTATATCACATAATGCTGTAAATTGCCTTGTTAAATTCATATGTTATTTAAGATACCCAAATAGTTTAACCATGGTTCCCAAACTTCATTAAACTGGTCTTTTGAATCTAACAGTAAGCCCATCCTCTTATCTTGCTCCATTATCCAAGTCACCTTTCTTTTCATATATAATACTGAAACTGACGTTTTTTTCCAGGCAGCAGCTATGGAAATCCTGGCTCCTACTAGGATAAACGATATCAGTTTCCTGATAGATTTGTGAGCTTGCGGTATAAATCCATTCAATAAAGCAATCGTCGGAGATTGATGTATATTACAGCCAGTTACACGTCTTATAATATGAAAAACCATATTCCAGAATTTACGAATTTTCGGGCATTCCCACCATATATGAATCATAGAACCTATCCCATGACATCCTCTAAAACATAGAGGAGATTGAGAAGGGTAAATAGTGGCTAATCTCAAGGGCACTAAGTACCATCTAGTGAAGATCTTTAAATTAGCTTCCATAAGTGAAACATTGGTAATCCCTTTTATAGATCTTTCAAAATTAGAGTACCAGTCTTTTATATCCCATTCGGTCTGAAGATCCCTCTCCCAAGCTATCATATGTGGTAGTTTTTGATCATTATCTGCAAGCGATCTATATATAATAGAAATTCCTCCCCTTCTTCCTAATGCTTGGTCACATCTTATTTCATATGCCGTCATAAAACCCGATACGATCTTGTCCAACCAGAGCTTTTGAGTAAAATCATGAATTCGAGAGAATCCTGTTTTTTCAGAGGATGAAAGACCTAGGTTTTCCACAAAATATTTTTCGGAATGGGGACCTGAATGTGAGAAGAAACTACCAATGCGGTACACCCCCTTGTCAAGCCACCATTTAAAGGATTCCCCATCCATCTTAGAGGCGAAATCAGGATCCTTGAATATATTGGCTAAAGGATGGCCCTTGGAGATCAGAGAAGGGTCTTTTTTAAGGGAGTCCCATAGTGCCATGGTTTGAGAGAGAGTCGGTGACATAATAGGAGGTCTCCATTTGGGAGTGACCCATAATAAATCTTCCAACGTGTAAAAGGGAGTAGCTTGTTCCTCCAAACAAACCCAATCAGGTCGATCCCCTCGGATGTATACATCCGAAAATTGAGCCAATCTAGCAGCCTTGTAGTACCATATTAAGTTCGGAAGGCCGAAACCACCTTGTTCAGGTAGATTAAAAAGAGAGCGCGAAGAAACACGTGGGTTCTTCTTTTTCCAGACAAATTTGGTAATTTTGCTCTGGAAGGTTTTCAAATGGTTTGTCTTTATCGGTATTGGGAGTGAACGGAATAGGTACAAAATCCTGGGTAAGAGAGTCATTTTAACGGAACTTATCCTTCCCATCCAACCTATGTTATGTGAATTCCACTCTTCTAGATCAGATTCAAGTTTTTTATACATGGGAGGGTAATTGGCCAGATATAGATCTTCAAATTTCGAGGTCAGATTAATACCTAAATATTTAATGGACGATGTATTCCAGATAAAAGTGTAATTTTTTCGAATGAAGGAAACCATAGAATCAGAGAGCGACACATTAAGGGCCCTGGATTTAGTTATATTGACTTTAAGGCCCGAAACTTCAGAAAATTCATCCAATAGAGAATATATTGCAGGTAAAGAAGATTTTGGGGAAGTAATAAAAAGCAGAAGATCATCCGTAAATAAAGCACATTTATGTTCCTTCTGGGTACAATTTACCCCTCTGATGTTCGGGTCGTTTCTGATTGCTATAGCTAGAGATTCTATTACAACAGCGAACAACAGAGGAGACAAGGGACAACCTTGGCGAGTACCCCTCTTAATATCGATGGTTTCCGAATATAATCCCTGAAGTCTGATCCTGGCTTTAGGTGAAGAGTAAAGAGCATTTAAAAATCCCAAAGTCCTGTTACCAAATCCCCACCTCCTCAAGATTGAAAACATATATGGCCATGATACCGAATCAAAGGCCTTCTGCAAATCTATCGATAAAAGCATACCCTCCTGTCTATTGTTTCCAATCCAACCGGTTTGCAATATTGAGATTATGTCTACCGCCCTTCTAGTCTGGTCCGGAGCTTGTCTATTAGGAATAAAACCTACCTGATCTCTATGTATATATTGACCTATGAAGGTCGAGAGCCTATTAGCCATTATTTTAGTCAATATTTTTAGGTCGTTGTTAATTAAGGATATTGGTCTGTAATTCTCCACTAGGCTGGAATCTTTATCAGGTTTAGGGATCACAGATATGTATGCCATATTAAGTTCACTACCTAGGGGATTACCTTCGGACAAACCATTGAAAAACCTCGCAAGATATGGTGCCAAAATTACCATAAACTTCTTGTAATAAGGAGATGAAAAGCCATCTGGACCGGGTGCCTTATTTGTCTTCAACCCCTTAACAACCCCTATAATCTCCTCAACTGATATAGGAGCTTCCATTTCGCTACTATGTAAATCCGATAGTCTTGGAAGATCTAAGCCTTCAAGGAATCGTGTGATTCTACTGGAGTCACTTCCGCTATCGAAATGATAAAGCTTTGAATAAAAACTTTGAAAGGTTTCCATCACCTTTTGAGGATTTAGAGTAAGAGAGCCATCGTGTTGTTTAATCTTGGGAATGTTCCTAGATCTGAGCCTGGCCGAAAGTTTATTTGCTAACATAGGACCAATTCTATCCCTTAATCGGTAGAATTTTGTCCCGGACCATTTGAGAGCTTCATCCGCTTTAACCGTGAGTGCAAGGTTTAGAGCAGTTCTAGCTGCGTCTAAAGTGGAAGTAGGAAAATTTATAGGATCCTTTTTATGTTGTGAAACCAAATCATTAAATTCATGTTCAAGTCTCTCTATTTCCACCTTTTTTAATATTTTCTGTCTAGCTGCTATCTGTATTAGTTTGCCCCTGATTGTTACCTTGTGAGCAGCCCATAAGATTTCTGGTGAGATCTCGCCAGTATCATTAACCCCAAAATAACCTTTTATGGCCTGTTCAACTTCTATAACTATATTGGGGTCATTTAAAAGTGATTGGTTAAGGGTCCAATGAGAAACTTTCTGGTTAGTGTTTACCCTTTTCAATGTCAACATGACTATGGAATGATCCGACCACGGAACATCTATAATAGACGAATGTAGAGCACAGGGGATATGATGAGTAGACAGTAATATATGATCTATGCGCGAAAACGATTGATGAGGACTAGAGTAGTGTGTATAATCTTTTGTCGTCCGGTTCAATTCCCTCCAGATATCTGACAATCCGGATTGGTGAATCAGACGTGCTATTTGTGTGCTGGCCCTGGTTGGTCTGATCAATTTAGTCGTTGACGGTCCAGATTTATCTAGTCCAGTATCAAAGGCCAAATTGGAGTCACCACCCATAATTATGATCCCCTCCATTAAAGATTGGAGAGTCTCAAACATATTGCAAAAAAATTATTTTTGTCCCCTATTAGGGGCATAGTAGGAAATAAAAGTATATAAGTTACCATCTAAGGTACCCTTGACCATAACAAACCTGCCTTCCGGATCTACATACTCCTTAGCCAAATTAAAATTGCAATGCTTGGAGAACAAAATAGCTACTCCCTTGGTTTTATTTTCAGCTTTGGATAAATAAAACGTTGGAAAATTTTCATGTAAAAACGAGGGGGTGTACCGCTTTGGAAAGTGAGTTTCTTGTAGAAGTACTACATCTACACGAATGGACTTATAGTATTGTAATGCCTTTCTCCTTTTGATTGGAGAATTCAACCCCTGCGTGTTATGAGAAATAACACGAAGAGGAGATGGGGAACTAGCTATACCAGCCATGAGTCAGGATAGTAATGAGCCTAAGCAACATGTCCAACAGAAGTTCGGTGGTTCTAGGACCAAAATCATATGAGAAATAGGCATTCGATGGACCGTAAAACCGCATCAATAACCTCATCTTAATATGAGCACAAATTGGCAGGTAGGCTGAAAAGGTAAAAAAAACTAGAAAGATAGAGAGAATCATAGAAACAGAATAGAAAAACAAACCCATCAGGGTAAACCAGCAAAATATAGGGCCGAAAAATGGCCCTGAATGAAGGGAAAAACAATATTAGAATAGCCCGTAAAAAGGGCTACGAACTCACACCCCAGGACGACCAAACGTCAATCTAAGGAGTGAGTTGAGGTCTAGTGACTCACCACTGACCTGCTATCAATGACTAAAGATATATAAGATAACGCAATCATACAACAAATATTCAGCTTGAACATATTTCATACACCAAATGGAAATGGCTATAAATGCATTTCCTTCGTAATATCAGTGAAGAAGGAAAAAAGAAAAGGAAAAAATCATTTTGTCCCTATCCTTTCAGAAATAATCATGTCTGAAAAGTATACGTATACATATACATATGGGTACAGACAGAGACATCAATAAATTAAAAAAAAAACTTTTCCCTTTGTCCCTGTCCTTAAAAAAATCACATATCCGAAATGTATATGAAAACATATACATATGGGTAGAGACAGAGATACCATTAAATGTTTAAGAAAAAAAAAAAAAAAATCCTTTTTTTTTTTTTTTTCTTTTTTTTTCCTTCTGTCCATGTCCTTAAAAAATACACATAACTAAAATGTATACGAATACATACACATATGGATAGAGACTGGGATACCATTACATTTAAAAAAAAAAAATCTTCTTCCCTTCCCTCTCTTCTTTCCCCTCCTCTCCTTCCTCCTCCCTTTCTCTCTCTTTCCTTTTGTCCCTGTCCTTAAAAAATACCCATATCCAAAATGTATATGAATACATATACATATGGGTAGAGACAGAGATACCATTAAATGTTAAAAAAAAAAAAAAGGGGGGGGGGAAGAAAAATGAAAAGTTTCTTCTTTTCTCTATCCATTCAGGTAACAGAGTTATCTTTAACCTTCCTGTGCTTGACTTTTGACCATGTAGAAGACGTCGGGCTTATAGGAGTCTGTCTTTTAGTAGGGCCCTGCTGTATCGTTGAAGTGTCCATATCAGGTTCCGTATAGATTATATTAAGACTCATCAGTAGACGTTCACCTTCCTGAAAGTTATGGACTGCATAGTGGTTGCCTTTATAAGAAAACTTCAGTGCAAAAGGAAATGCCCATTTATATCTTATCTCTTTCTTCAGGAGGGCAGATAATAAAGGCTTCATTGACCTCCTCTTTTGAATCGTAAAAATAGAAATATCAGAAAATGATTTGAATATTGGTACCTTGGTAGGTCAGTTGTTCATTATCTCCTCCTTTGTAGAATAATAATGTGGTTTAACCACTATATCTCTTGGCAAACCATCGTTCCTCAATGGTCCCAAAGACCTATGTGCACGGTCCAAATCCAGTTTATGAGCCGAAATAGATGGTAATAAAATTTTAATAATGTCTTGTACTGCAGAGTTAACATCAATAATAGATTCAGGAAGGCCTCTGATCCTAAAATTGCCTCTCTGAGATCTATTCTCAAGTTCATCGATCCTAGCTTGTGCTATGTCCAGTTGTTCCTGCATGTATTGTAGGTGATCGGCATTCTGGGCCGTTCTATTAATATTAACATCCAGATTATGTTCAATAGTTTCAATTCTTGAACCCAGGTTTTGAAAGTCAGCTCTAATTTCTCCAGTTATTCTTTCAGCATTTTGTGCCAATCCTCTGTCCAGCATTTCAGATATTCTAGCATACAGTTCAGACACATTAAAGGTAACATCAAGAGCCTGTGTGCTGCCTGTGGGCTTATCAGCTGAATTACATGAGGGAACCAATACAGATGACAGTTGATTAGATTCCACAGGGATTTGTTCTTGAGGTAAAGTGTGATGCATTATAGGGGACATAGAGTCCATAAGTGATGGATTCTTATTTACTGCACATTGAGCATACGTTTGAGGTGCTGCTGACATCTTGAAAAGATCTCTTGTCACTTCAGCTTGCTTATTCTTGCTTATTCTTTCCTTTGCCCTTTTTTTTATTTTTAGAGGATGTAACAGGCATGTGCCATACAGATCAAGCAAGTATTTTTATATTATGAAAAGGCAGTATAATTTCATCCCATGACAGTGGTCAGTGGTGAGGTAATTTTATCAAGCCTCCATCTTAGCAGCGCTTAGGAACGCTCCACCAATTCTCAAATATAGGTTTTGAGTCATAACCATTAGCTGTGAGGTGAAAAATCATTACATTCAGAGGGCTCAATGAGTATTACAGATGCTGACGCTCACCTCTGTCACTCCAAGTATCCTTTTCTTACAGAGCTCTGCTACTAGATAATGGTTCTTCCTCATAACAAACAAAACCAGAATCTATGTCAGTCACAGGGCCTGGCATCCAACTCAGAGTCCCTTTCAGCTGTAGTGTCACAATATAGACAGTGATGTCTCTTAGGCCTCAAAATGGCGCCGGCTCTCCTCCAGCAAGAAAGGGAGATTCTCGTCTCCAAACGCCGCTAAGGTGCCTTTACTAGATCACCACCGCAGAGCGGTATATAAAGGAGGATTAGCCTAGCAGTCCGCTCCGGTTTCCGCACTTGAGCGCGGTGATTTCCGAGATCTCTTAGGCCTCAAAATGGCAATGGCGCCGTAATAAAAGGGGCAAGTCCCGATTTCAATAGTCGAGTGGACGACCGCACCGGATCATCCAGGTAGGGCGGTCTATTTTGGATAAATTCGGGAGGGTATGATGTGTAATCCGCCCCCCGATCCGCACTCAAGCGCGGCGGTGTCCGAGGCTTCACAGGCCTCAAAATGGCGACTGCGCCACAGTCTTCTTTTGTTTTCTTTGTCTGAATTTCTCACTTTCTGTTCCTCCTCAGTAAGCTGTTCTGGCTGACTATCCACCGCTCGCATGATGGGGGAAAGCTTACTGAGGAGAAACAGGAAGTGAGAAATTCAGACAAAGAAAAAAAACATTTAGAAGGGAAATCGAAGGAAAAGGTAAGTGAACCAACAATGCACTAGCTTAAAAGAACCTATTTAGAAAAAAAAAAAAAAAAAAAACGAACCTTTACAACCCCTTTAAGATAAAAAGAAATTTTTTTTTTACCTTTTAGGCAACTTTATTGAGGTGAGATCTACCTGAACAACATGGCAAAAGTCAAAGTTCGCTGGGCACAATGACACCTCCTCATACCTGATTTAAACCTCTAATTGCTGTACTACCAAGTTGCAATCGTGTGCATTACACAGCAATCATGGGTTTAAATCAGGTGGTGAGGAGACAACATATTTCCATTAACAGCTAGGCGATTTGAATCACGGGCAGAATCCCTTAAAAACACGGGACGTTACTTGTCAATGGCAACCCAATCACGGTGAGATTTTGGAGCGTTTTTCACAAGACAAATCATGCTGCAATCGCGTCAAATTCACAACACGAGAAGCTTGTCGCTCAAAAAATAAGCAGGAGCTTCTTTTGGGCAACAGCATTGCACGTTGCGATTTTGATGCAATTGGATTAATAGCATCGCAAACGTGTCCCGCCTTTTCCCGCTATTCTGAAATTGTGGGCAGAATTGAGGCAACTCTGCCCATGATTGAAATTGCCTAGTAGGGCCGGTTCACACTGGTGTGATGTCAGAGATCGAATGTAATTTGCACCTCACTGCAGTGAAAATCACATGCGATCTCTGTGCGATTTCAGCCATAAAGGTCGTATGGCTGAATTTGCATTAGGGCTCTTTCACACGGGCGGCCCGTTCAGGTCCGCCTGCCAGTTTTTTTAGGCGGACCTGAACGGGAGCTTCGTGCTCCTCTATGGAGCCGCGGATGTCAGCGGTGACATGCCCGCTGACGTCCGACCCGCTCCGATCCGCCAAAGTGTGACGGAGGAAAAACCTACTTTTCCATCCGTCTGGCGGATCGAATCGGGTGAACACTGACAGACGGTCCGTGTTCATCCGATCCCGCCATAGGGGAGAGTGGAGAAAAGACAGGGCGGTCCCTGCACAGTGTCATCCTGTCATCCGCCGGCTCAGCGGGGATCAACGAAGCGATCCCCGCTGAGCAAGTGGAGGTTCACGGGGCGGATCATTACTGATCCGTCCCGTGTGAAATGAGCCTAAAACTCGCACAGGACCCTGATTTGGAGTGCCATTAACTTTTAACTGACACTCCCAGCAGTTCGCATAGGGCAGTGGGAACTGCCGCCGGGAAACATGCGATGCGGGAACCCGCAGTGGATTCGCAGGGTACACGCATCGCAGCAGTGTGAACCAGCCCTTACACACGATGGAGCCTAATGCCTGGTACACACAATGAGATTATTGGACGAATGATCATCCGTTTTTTTTTTTTGCATGCTAGTCTCATATCGAAAATAAAAGAAGTTACTAAAAATCTGGTACGACAGAATACAAATTCGGAAGTGATGTCATGTGTTTTCGTGCTTGTTCTATAGAATAAATCTGCATGAATTGTCATGATTGGCTCTGGAAAGCTGTGTACTAACAATCAGATTATCGTACGGTCACTTTGAAAGTGGTATTTTTCATACGATTTTATGAACATGTGTACGGGCCATTAGACCGTTCAAGCATCATAAACAATTGCCATGGTTTTATTTTTATTTTAGATAATAGTTTTAATTGTTTTGATCCTTTTTGCAATCTCAGTGCTGCCACCAGATTTAATTCTTGGAAACTAAAGTGGAAACTCCCCATAATGGAAGATCTGAATCCCTTTGGGCATCTCATGGAGGACCTCAGTAGGTACCAGGGGCGGACTGACCATTGAGTCACTCGGGCACTGCCCGAGGGCCCCATGCCACTAGGGGGCCCCATCCGGGTTGCCAGGCTCAGTAAAACCAGGGACAGTATGTAAAAATCTGTGTTTTTTTTAGATCTGTCCCTGATATGTCCGAAAATGACATGCTTTTAATGTGAATATCCCAAGATTTTAGCTGCCCGCCTCTGCACTACCTCCTGGCGTGGTGGCCATCTGTAAGCCAGAGGGGCCCCATAACCTTCTATTGCCCGGGGGCCCCATGAGTTGTCAGTCCGCCCCTGGTAGGTACCATAGCAGAGCCCTGAATGCGTTGCTGCCTTTTCCTTGTGTATTTTAGTCTTTGATACAGCAGAGTGACAGTTAGGACCTCTGTCACATTTTTACTGCTGTGATTGAACTGGTGAGATTTCCCCTGGAGACTAGTAAGCCCAGACCAGGAGGTGTACAGAAATCTCCCCAATGGGATCAAAACAATAAAGACCCCCCTAAACCTATACAGAGATCCACTCTTTCCTATAATAACTAGAAATACAAAAAAAAAAAAAAATCAAAATTTTCCAGTCAGAAGGTTGAAGTGCTCTGCCATTGTTGATGTATTTTATGCTGAACCCATCCCAAGTATTTTCTCTGAACAGCTATTTATAATACAAGGAGTGTTGCCAACCGTCCGTATTTTTACAGACAGTTCGTAATTACTGGCACTTTTTCCCCCCCGTTCGAAAATGTCCGTGGTTGCGGGAATGTGCCAGTAAAAATAGCCGAGATCGGTTCGGCTTGGAACTGCGCATGGGGATTGGAGGCAGGGGGTGATTGGAGGCAGTGGGTGATGGTGGCTGCGGTGGCACCACAGAGGGGGGTGGAGGCAGGGGGAGATTGGAGGCAGGAGGTGTTAGTGGCAGGGGGTGATTGGAGGCAGTGGGTGATGGTGGCTGCATTGGCACCACAGAGGGGGATGGAGGCAGGGGGCAATGGAGGCAGGGGGAGATTGGAGGCAGGGGGTGATTGGAGGCAGGGGGTGATTGGAGGCAGTGGGTGATGGTGGCTGTGGTGGCACCACAGAGGGGGGTGGAGGCAGGGGGCAATGGAGGCAGGGGGAGATTGGAGGCAGGGGGTGTTAGTGGCAGGGGGTAATTGGAGGCAGGGGGTGTTGGTGGCACCGCAGAGGGGGGTGGTGGCACCGCAGAGGGTGGGGGATGTAGACAGGGGTTGTTGGTGGCACCGCAGAGGCGGATGGAGGCAGAGGGTGATTGGAGGCAGGGGGCCTGGAGGAAATTGGAGGCATAGGGCCTGGGGGAGATTGGAGGCAGGGGGAGATTGTGGCACTGCAGAGGGGGGTGAAGGCAGGGGGTGTTGGTGGCAGAGGGGGATGGAGGCAGGGGGTGATGTGACTAAACAATTTGCCCTTATTATATTAAAAATAACTTAATATCTACCTTAAATCACATTGTTATTTGCCTAGCGTACTTGTTTGTAGTCTAAATACTGAAATGTGCACCAAAAAATGTAATTTAGTAACTTTTGTGAAATGCCAGTAAAAACGTGGCTGCGCCAGTAAATTTCGGGTGTCGTGCCAGTAAATTTCAATCTGGTAGGTTGGCAACACTGCAAGGACACCTCTTACCTTCATCACCCACACTGCTCAGTTTCCTTTCCAGGTCCACAATTGCATTTTTTCTTTCATATATAGACGCTTGTAACATCTCCCTGAGGAAAACAAAGACAAATAATGTGATCCTCAACAATGAAAATTATAGTCATATGCGGCGTACACACGATCGGACATTCCGACTAAAAGCCGTGGATACATTTCTGATGGATGTTGGCTCAAACTTGTCTTGCATACACACGGTCACACAAATGTTGTCAGAAATTGCGAACGTCAAGAACACGGTTTGGTGAGAAACGATTCGCGTTTTTCAGCTTTGTGCTTTTCAGTCCGTTACAGCGTCATGAATGTGCTATCTCTATTACGAACATTAGTTTTACCAGACCGATCGCTTCCATCTCGTATTTGATTCAGAGCATGCATGGAATTTTGTGCTTCGGAATTGTCTACACACGCTCGGAAATTACGAGAACGGATTTTGTTGTTGGAAAATTTGAGAACCAGCTCTCATATTTTTGTTGTCGGAAATTCAGACAGAAAATGTCCGATGGGGCTTACACATGGTCGGAATTTTCGTCAACAAGCTCCCACCGAACATTTGTTGTCAGAAATTCCAAACGTGTGTACGCGGCAATAGAGAAAATCAGTTGTCACAATTTAAATTAGAGAATTTATGAGGAATATCTCCACACAGGCTATTAGTGGGAACTCTGCTTAAATGGCGCACATCAGAAGAACATACTTAGAGAGGTGCTGACAGTATAGTCAGATAAAAGGAAAACCTCAAACAAGCTCAATAGCTTTGGCAAAGCGGCTCCCACACAGCAAGGCTTCCCTCGATGGGCACCCAAAATGAGGTCAAACCAAAGAAATACAGAAAGGAGCACAAGACCAAAATGTATTAAAAAAAATATATATTTTAATTGTTGGTAAAAGTTAAATAAAAACAGCCGACATGTTTCAGGGGCAACACTATTACCTCTTTCTCAGGGCTCAAAACAGGAAAATTCAGATGGACTCATCCCTGCTCACTAACTATGGGCCAGATCCACGTAGCCCGGGCGCAACTTAACTTTCCCGATTTAAGTTACACCGCTGCAATTTTTCCAAGTTAGTGCCCGAATCCACAAAGCACTTACCTGGAAATTTGCAGCGGTGTAACTTAAATCCGTCCGGCGCAAGGCGGGCCCAATCGAATGGGGCGAGTCCCATTTAAATTAGGCGCGCTCCCACGCCGGACGTACTGCGCATGCTCCGTCGGGTAAATTACCCGATGTGCATTGCGCTAACTGACGTCGCACCGACGTCATTTGCTTAGACGTTAACGTAAATGGCGTCCAGCGCCATTCACGGACGTCTTACGCAAACGACGTTGATGTTTGAATTTCAACGCGGGAACGACGGCCATACTTAACATGGCTTAAGAGAACTAGGGCTCAGCCCTAGTTTTACGCGGCGTAACCCGACGGAAACTACGTAGATTTAGATTGACGGGCCATTCGGGACGTTCGGGGATCGCCGTAAGTCTTCATTTGCATATTCTACGCCGGCCACAATGGCCTCGCCACCTAGCGGCCGGCCTAGAATTGCATCCTTAAGATCCGACAGTGTAAATCAATTACACCTGTCCGATCTTAGGGCTAGCTATGCGTAACTGATTCTATGAATCAGTCGCATAGTTAGAAACAGAGATACGACGGCGTATCAGTAGATACGCCGTCGTATCTCGTTTGTGGATCTGGCCCTATGTGACTATGAGGCGCTATGATAGAGCAAGAAGTAAGTCACCGGGGACTTACAATGTGCTCTGGGGAGGAGAATACTCCATTATAACCATCAACCTCATTTAGATCTTGTATCAGCCATTAGAACTTTCCTCTGATTAAAGAACCTGATTTATTGAGGAACGCTACCCTTAAAGGGGTTGTAAAGGTACAATTCTTTTTTCCTAAATAGCTTCCTTTACCTTAGTGCAGTCATCCTTCACTTACCTCATCCTTCCATTTTGCTTTTAAATGTCCTTATTTCTTCTGAGAAATCCTCACTTCCTGTTCTTCTGTCTGTAACTCCACACAGTAATGCGAGGCTTTCTCCCTGGTGTGGAGTGTCGTACTCGCCCCCTCCCTTGGACTACAGGAGAGTCAGGATGCCCCCACTAACACACAGCTCCTTTCTCTATCTGCAACGTAGAAAGCATCCTGACTCTCCTGTAGCCCAAGGGAGGGGCGAGCACGACACTCCACACCAGGGAGAAAGCCTTGCATTACTGTGTGTAGTTACAGACAGAAGAACAGGAAGTGAGGATTTCTCAGAAGAAATAAGGACATTTAAAAGCAAAATGGAAGGATGAGGTAAGTGAAGGAGAACTGCACTAAGGTAAAGGAAGCTATTTAGGAAAAAATAATTGTACCTTTACAACCCCTTTAAATTTACAATTGCAGTCTTTCCTCTTTACATTTGGTGTTCTTTATGTTGTATTAATATAATTACAAGCCCAGGAGATCCAGTGTAGACCTCTTCTCTTGCACTGTTCTCCTACTACATCCCAAACCACCATTTGCCTTTTTACAACATATGTAGCCAGCTGTCTCCTCCTGGCTCCTGCAGCCAACTCCCAAATGTCAGATCCCGCACATGTACAGACAGAGATCTGGTGCTGCATCGCTTTACATGTTGTTCTATAAGTGGTGGAAAGTAATGTCTCCTGAGATATGTGACACTAGTATCTCAGGAGGAGACTGAAAGGTTATTCTCGCCTAGGTGAGAATAGAGGCAGGGTGCGGGTTTAATATAAGGATATAAAATAAAACAAAAAGAGCTGCGTCAACCCTGAATTTAAACAAAAGATATTAAGTTAAGTGATTGAAAACACACAATGTAAATTTATAGTCCATGTTAATCATCGAATGAATCGTATGGAAAAAAGTGAATAAGGTAAAGTTATTGTAAAGCTTTTTTTTTTAAATAACAAACATGTTATACTTACCTCCACTGTGCAGTTCGTTTTGCAGTTCGTTTTGCACAGAGTGGCCCTGATCATCCTCTTCTGGGGTCCCCCTGCGTAGATATCAGCACCTCCCAGTGGCGGTGCGTCCAAAGAGGGCGCAGGAGCGCCGCCCCCTCTCTCTTGCACCTGTCAATCAACAATAGATAGATTCAGGCATTGCCTGAATCTATCTATTGTTGCCGCTGCTGCCCCATATTCAGGTGTCCGGCACTTGTCGGGCGCCCGGGCATCTGAATTACAGAGGCGGGGGTGTATTTGAAAGCGCCTGATTAGAGCTGTGGGCTCTAATAGGTATCCAAATTGTTAAACAGCGGGCACAATGCTGTGCGTTCGCTGTTTGCACAGTGCTGTGTTAGGGGATCAAATAAATCGATTCCCTAACACTGACCCGCCTCTTAGCCAATCAGGTGCACTGGGTCTGGTTACCTGTCACCTGATTGGCTGAAGTGACAGGCGCAGAAGAGGATGGTAGAAGACATTGAGGACTCGGAGGGAGCGTGGAGGACAGCTCTGACCCAAGACAGGTAAGTGCTGGGCGGGGGGAGGACACTGGCAGCATTTGATGGGGCAAACTGGTGGCAATTGATGGGGCAAACTGGAGGCAATTGATGGGGCAAACCGGTGGTAATTGATGGGGCACACTGGCGCAAGCTGCCTTTGATGGCACAGTGGCTGCAATATATGGGTACAGTGGCTGCGTTTGATGGCACAGTGGCTGGGTTTGATGGGAGCCAATGGCCGCGCTGCTATCAATCTATCCAATCAAGAGCCGAGAACCCCGGGCAGAGAGGTATAGCGCGTCTCCGCCGAGGGATGCAAGGGTGTCAGGTGAGTAAAACGGGGGGGCCGGTCACTGTCAGAAGTTTTTTCACCTTAATGCATAGGGTGCAAAAAAGTGCACCTCCACCACATAAAATCCACATTTACCAGATGGCAAGCTATTAAAAGCTTGCGGCTATTGCCCAGCCAAGGCCTTTATCCTAGGGGGGAAATCTGATGTCAGCTCACAAACGGGGCTCGTTCCACGTGGAGTAAAGAAAAGCAGGTGATCTTAGCCCTTAGCTCTTAGGATTCAAATAAAGTCAGCACCGTATTCACTGGACATGAACGCCAGGGTGACCCAATAAGTAAAAGCTCGTAATAGAGTAAAACCCAATACAACTTTATTCATAAGAAAGTAATGCACTTACAATTAGGAGATGATAAAACAGCATTTGTAAAAAGCCAGCCAGGTTGTATGAACCACCTGTCTTTCCGGGATCGTAAACGACGTGGTGACGTCGGCACGTTCCTCCTCCCGATGTGTTTCGTCACAATCTGACCTCTTCCTGGGGCGTGGTACAGATTTTGAAGGGAACCCCATGCAAAACTTAAAAGAAAAAAAATGGAGTAGGACCCCCCAAAATCCATACCAGACCCTTATTTGAGCATGCAGTCTGGCAGGTCAGGAAAGGGATGAATGGACCCTCCCCCTCCTGAACCATTCCAGGACACATGCCCCCCCCCCCACAAAGCAATTTTAAAGCGTGACATGTTAGGTATCTATTTACTCGGTGTAACATCATCTTTTATAATGTAAGGTGCCATCCATGAGCACTCCTTTTTTGCGGTGATTACATCTTTTTCTTCTTGTGGTGGAGGTGGAAGCCTGTACTGATTAAGTGGAATCATCTTGCAAGCATTTGTTTATTATTCACCTTTTGTACTTTTTTCTGCACATTATTGGTTAAGGATATCTCCTCAATAGGGAGTCTGTACTATGATGGACAATTATTGTTTATTATCACTAATATTATTCACCTTATATTTTCTCACTATTTATGATGAATCATTGTTGCTGATTATTTTTTATTATTGATTAGTCATTATTTATTCATTTAAATTTAGATGATCAATATTCCTAGCGCCCCCGCTTCCTTCACTCATTCACATTGTTACTTATCACTGTAATTTTGGGGTAGCAGCTCAGGTTATTTATTTTATTTTGTTTTTCTACTTATATCTTGGCGCGAGATTCTACCTCCCATCTTTTATAATGTACTGAAAATTGGGTTATTTATTGTGGGATTTTTCTGCATGTGGAATCAGTACAATCAGTGGTGATGGATCAGTAACCAGCCTCACTTGCTGCTGCTGCTGCTGCTGAGAGCCCATATATAAGATATACATTATTTCCTGCTATGAAGAGGACTACTACATCTATAGATGAGAATGATCATAGGTAATAATAACCGGGCTCACTTCATCCTCCGCTCCGCCTGCAGTTCCTCCATCAGCTGATAATGATCGGGAGGTCCCGGGCTCTGCTCCATACTCCGCACAGCCTGATGACAGCTGATCATGCGTCCTGCATCACCATGGCTACCAGGACCTCGCACCACGTGACCGGTGTTCCGTCTCAGTCTGGCGTGCTTTACGTGAGGACGCCAGGAAGCGCGGCGTATTGGTGTGTGTGGGCGGGGACTGGCGGCAGATATGAGATGGAGTCTGTGGAGGTGTATTCGGGGATGCTGAAAGCTCTGGGTGAGGAACGTCACATAGAGGACTGTAGTGTGGTCACTGCATGGAGAAGGAGCCACTAATGGCGTCTACTTCCTCCTTTCTAGGGCTGTGTGTGGTGTTGGGGTGTCACAGAGGACAAAATGTATAAGCCTCTGTTCACATTGGAGCGACTTGTCATGCAAGTTTACAGGTCAAATCGCATGAGAAGTCGCAGCCTATGGCTGGCAATGGCACCGTTGCGGTGCTGCAATGACTGCAAAAGTAGTTCCTGCACTACTTGCAGCGATTTCAGGTGCGGCTTGAATAGACATCTGTGATGAGGCTGCCCGATGTCTTCCGAGTTGCACCTGATTTCGCACTGACAGTCACGTGGCTTTGAAATCCTGCGATTTCCGATGAAGTTGCGCGATTTCAAAGCTGCAGCCAATGTGAACGAGGGCTCCTTCACACCGGTGTGTTGTGTCCGGTCGCCACCTCATCCCATTAACCACTTCCGCCCCGGAAGAATTTACCCACTTCCTGACCAGAGCACTTTTTGCGATTTGGCACTGCGTCGCTTTAACTGACAATTGTGCGACGTGGCGCCCAAACAAAATTGACGTCCTTTTTCCCCACAAATAGAGCTTTCTTTTGGTGGTATTTGATCACCTCTGCGGTTTTTATTTTTTGCGCTATAAACAAAAAAAAAGACAGACTATTTTTAAAAAAAAAGCAATATTTTTTTTACTTTTTGCTATAATAAATAGCCAGTATGCTCCTTGCACTGCTGCACACCTCATTGGATCCTTGTGATGCTTCTCCCTGCCCCTCTAAGCTCTGCTGTACAGGAGGTGCAAGAGATTGATACTCGGTTAACACATTTAATGATATAGGTCTAGATTCACGTACGGCCGATCTACGTTGCGCGGGCGTAGCGTACCGTATTTACGCATACGCTGCCGCAACTTAGAGAGGCAAGTGCTGTATTCACAAAGCACTTGCCTCCTAAGTTACGGTGGCGTAGCGTAAATGGGCCGGCGTAACCGCGCATAATTCAAAGTAGGCTGTAGGGGGCGTGTTGTATTTAACCACTTCCATACCAGGCACTTACGCACCTTCCCGCCCAAGCCAATTTTCAGCTTTCAGTACTGTCGCACTTTGAATGGCAATTGCGCGGTCATGCTACACTGTACCCAAACAAAATTGGCGTCCTTTTTTCCCCACAAATAGAGCTTTCTTTTGGTGGTATTTGATTATTTTTTTTGCGCAACAACTAAAAAAAGACTGAAAATTTTGAAAAAAAAATACGTTTTTATTTTTTTCTGTAAATTTTTTTGTAAATAAGTAAGTTTTCTCTTTCAATTACGGGCACTGATATGGCGGCACTGATGGGCACCGATGAGATAGCACTGATGGACATCGATGAGGTAGTACTGACGGGCACAGATGAGGTGGCACTGATTGGCGGCGCTGGTATGCGGCACTGATGGGCACACATAGGCGGCACTGATGGGCGGCACTGGGCACTCATAGGCGGCACAGATGGGCACTCATGAGCGGCACTTATGGGTGGCACTGATGGATACTTATGGGTGGCACAGATGGGCACTCATAGGTGGGCATGGATGGGCACTGTGGGGTGGCACTGATGGACACTGTGGGGTGGCACTGATGGACACTGTGGGGCGGCACTGATTTACCCATGTTGCCAATCAGTGCCCATTTGTGGGCACTGATTGGCATCTTTTTTTTTTTATGCTTTTTTTTTTGCCCCTTTTTTTTTTTGCCCTTCCCTGGCAAAAGGGTGGTCCAGGGTGGGCTTCCCTGGTGGTCCAGTGTGGCTACGCTGATAAACAGCGCGAACCCCCCCTGTCAGGAGAGCCGCCGATCGGCTCTCCTCTACTCGCGTCTCTTCCTGTTTACATCGTCATCAGCCGTGACTGGACACGGCTGATCACGTGGTAAAGAGTCTCCGTGAGAGACTCTTTACCAAGATCGGTGTTGCGGGGTGTCAGACTGACACCCTGCAACAACGATCGCCGTGATGCGCGCCCCCGGGGGCGCGCAGCGGCTCAGAAACCTGAGGACGTCATATGACGTCCAGTCAGTATTCTACAACCACTTTGCCGACGTCAATATGTCATTGGCGGGCGGCAAGTGGTTAAATGAGGCTTGACCCCATGTAGATGCATGGCCGAACGAACGGTGCATGCGCACGCATGCTCAAAATCACGTCGTATTTTTACGCCCAAAGATACGTCGGCTCAATGCCTGTGACGTGAACATAATTTATGCACAGCCCTATTCGTGTACGACTTGCGCAAACGACGTACGCCGATGTAAGTCTCTGAGAATCTGGCCCATAGTATTGATTACAGACTTGGGTTAATTTGTGTCTTTTATATATTTTATCTTTTAACCCTCTCGCTGCCAGAAGAGAAATATAGCTGTGTATGGCTAACCTCAATAAACCCAATAAAATGTGACTTTTGTATGTGATGGAGCCTGACAAATAAAACACTACTATCCTGTAAGGTAATGTTGTTTTACTTGTAAGATATTTCCCTTAATAACTAAAACTTCTGTGTTTTTTTTTTTTGTTTTCTTGCAGAGAAGCTCACACAGGAAACTACTGTTTTGGCTGAACATAATCAACAAATTCGAAAATACAACATGACTCTGAAAAAGTTAAACACAAGCTTTGATCAGGTATGACGTAATGAGGAGCATTCTGAATGGGGTGGATTTGATTTATGTCCGCCGCCAGCCCACGATCACCTAGTACAGAGATCTCCGACATGTCCCCTGTCAGAATGGGGATCTGCCTTTGTAAACAAGGCGGATCCCCATTCTGACAGGGGACATGTCGGAGATCTACTGTTTCCAGTGATTGGGAACAGTGATCTGTCATGTCCCAGTGAGCCCCCCCCACGGTTAGAACACACCTAGGGAACACAGTTAACCCTAGTGTTAACTTCTTTCCTACCAGTGTCCTTTTTACATTGATCAGTGCATTTTTATAGCCTGTGCAGGGCAACAACAGGCTTACTTCAATGCCCCCCTCTCTGCGGCCCATACTTGTTTTGTCCAGCGACGTCACGTAAGCACCCATACTTGTTTTGTCCAGCGACGTCACATAAGCATGAGAACTCTCAGCCTTGTTTAATCACCAAGTAAAAATCTTGCATAGGGTTTCCTCCCCTTTCCCCGACAGCAGAACAGAGCAGCGGGGAGCGAAGGAAAGGTCTCTTACTGTATGTGCTTCTTGGAGCCGGATATCCGAGTCATAGTCGGTGTTGCGGATGAAGAAAAACATTTAATTTAGTCAGTCCAGTCAAAACAAATGTTTTATTTTTTGGGTAGATATGGAGTGTTAAGGCTCTGTTCACACTGGTGCGATTTCATATGTGACTTGAATCATATGACAATGGAAATCTTTGTTTTCAATGGTGTCTGCACACATCAATACAATTCAGCATGGCACAATTTTGGAAAAGGTTCCTGTACTACGACCCAAGCATGATTTTGGCCCCATAAAATATGAAAACCACTTAAAAGTAGCATCCAAGTTGCACTACATAATCGCATTGAAAGTCTTATAAAAACAGCAGTGTGAACCTAGTCTAAACCTAAACGTTTTTCATATCTCTTGGAGGCTCTATTGCTAAGGTATCTGCGCTTGGGTTGAAAAGTGTAGCGCTAACAATGAAACAATTAGTGATAAACAATTGTAAAAGATAACGTGCAACACCACGTGAATTAATGGTATATTAAAGTCCATATATTAATGACTGAATCGGTGAATCCTTCTCAAATGAATGGAAAACGCACACATAATCCAATGCTTAAAAAATGTGAAGAGTCCACCACCACTTATGACAAGGGGCTTACCGGATCGATTGGACCCAGACAGGCATATACCTTCTAGGCCAATCAAACTTTGTTAAAGATGATACGCTGAAGAGGGTACACCATACACGTCATGCGATTCGGTATCAATGAAGAAAACCTCAGGCAAATGGTATGAAAATGGTTTTCAGCAAGCAGCGACGTTCACACGGAGGGTATATCAGTAATCCAACTGATAAGTATGAAAAAGAAAAAGGGCGCACATAGCATAATTCCGTAAAAAAAAAAACAATATTTATTTTAAAAGAGAGTAACTCACATTTTGCAATGTTCAATCGAGCTCATAAAAAAAGGGTAGCAGGAACAACAGCAGTTCATCCCGACATGTTTCGTTACAAAAAGAACATCATCTGGGGTGCTGTCATCATGCTACACTTACCCTTAAATACATCAAAGGACCCCCACATTCATATCAAGGCTCCAATAGGCAGCTGGTGTCCATATCACAGCACTTCCTGTTTGTTACAATGGAGGATATGGCGTGCGGGTCAAGCCTCTCTTTCAGTACAGGAAGTACATCGAGAGGGTGGATATAATGGACCAAACCTCAAAGAAAAGAGGATTAAAAATAGTGGAGCTATAAGATCGCTGAATAGCATCTGCTCCGATTTATAATAAAATTGGCTGTGCAAAGACCCGATCCATGGATCGCAGCGTCTATATTACTAAAGGGATGTGTGCTCCATATTCTCACAGCACATCATGTGACAGTGCAACCAGGCCTCGTTCTGAAATCCAGGACGGTTGCACATGATTTTTCCCTATTGGTAGATTGCGGTCACCTGACCGCATTACCAAGCCTCGTTATGGATCCAAAGTTATGCACTCCACAGCAGTCTGATTGCCCTGAAAAGCATAGCTGCGGATGTGCATATAGGGACACAGCCAGGCCTCGTTCTGAAAACCAAGACGAGTATACATACTTTCTCCCTATTGGTAGATGGCAGTCACCTGACCTCACTACCAAGCCTCGTTGTGGAACGCATAGCTTTAAATTCACAGCAGGCTGATTACAATGAATAACATGACTGTGGATATGCATATAGGGAAAACATAATCAGGGGAGAAAACACTAGGGAATAGGAAAAGCACATAATAAGAGCCCATCCACATCACAAAAAATGTGAATACAAAGATATTAAATTTAAAATATAAAAGGGAAATTCTACCCTTCAATTAAAAAATTGCTGGTTGATATAAAATGACATAGACAACATAATAGAAGGAGAATATGTCAGATCAAAAGACTTGTATATATGAAAAATATATATATATATATTTTTTTTTTTTATGATAAAATATGCCACTAAAGGGAATTAAATCCACAAAAATGTCCTTTATAATGATTGCTAAAAAGCTGCAACGAGTATCAAAAAAAGGAAGAAGGGATGGACATGTATTACCATTGGAGCCAAGATTGAACATAGGTTTACATGAACACCAAATAAACAGCAGAGATGCTATATATCATAATAATAATCAGAAAAAAGGAATTATTAACCACTAATAAATTATTGGGAATTGGGTGGGATCAACTAATAAACTAAGACTGGTTGATAAATGCGTTGATATCCCACTCTACATTCATACCCTGTGGGGAGTGAGTTTGCAATTCGTATATCCAGTAGGTTTCGAGTCTGGATACTCCCCTGGTCCTGGCTCCCCCTCGCCAGGGTGGGATATACCTGTCAATGATCAAGAACTGTGACCCTTTAGGATCCCGACTATGACAAGATCTATAATGCCTTGGTACAGTATGCTTAGTGTCACCCCCTATGATCTTGGCTATGTGCTCACCTACCCGTACAGAGAACGCACGCGTCGTGCGACCCACATACTGCTTCCCGCACGGGCAAGTGATCAGATAGACAACGTGAGTGGTGGCACACGTGCAAAAATGTTTGATCGGATAGCTCTGGTTGGTCACTCTAGATTGAAATTCCAAAGTTTTGCGTCTACCACAAAGATTGTATTGGCAGACTGTGCATTTTTTACACGGAAAGTATCCCTCCATATTTTGAAAAAAGGTTGGCCGTACTGGAGGGTCAACAGTATTTGGAGCGATACTGCTCCTCAAGGAGGGAGCACCTTTAAAGATGATCCTAGCCTGTTCAGGCAAAACTTGTCCGAGAACCTTATCCTTTCTTAGCACGTTCCAATGGCGATTAAAGATATTTTTTATATCTCTATGTTGGTTGGAGTAAGTTGTAAGCATAGAATAACTGAAAGAGTTATCACTAACTCGTGGAGGTCTATCAGCTAGGAGACATCCCCGATCAATCTGCTCTACGTTTAACATCTCTAGGTTCACAGAGGATTCATCATACCCCTTTTCAATGAATCTCTGTTTGAGCAGAGAAGCTTGGGACAGATATGTGTCGGTATCACTACAATTTCTCCGTAAACGTAAAAACTGACTCCGGGGCACAGATTTAAGCCATGACCTGTGGTGACAGCTATCCATGGGGATAAAGCTGTTACGGTCTGTGGCTTTAAAATGGGTCTGAAACTTAAATTCCCTGGATTCCAACCTAATCTCGAGATCTAGAAAATTGATCTTGGTGGTACTCCATTCAAATGAAAGAGAAATACCTCGATTGTTGTCATTTAGTGTGGAAAAAAATGCTTTAAGGGATTCTGGAGAACCATCCCATAGGAGGAGGATGTCGTCTATATACCTGGCCCAAAGGACCAGGGAGGGATTGCGCTCCGAATAGACGACATCCTCCTCCCACTTGGCCATAAATAAATTCGCCAAGCTTGGGGCGAACTTGGCGCCCATCGCCACTCCACGCTTTTGTAAAAAGAACTTCTGGTCAAACCAGAAGTAATTGTGGGTGGTGGCGAATTTGAGTAGTTCAATGATAAAACTGCGTTGTTCATTAACTAAGGAATGGTCCCGATCCAAAAATAGAGTGACTGCTTCTATTCCCAAATCCTGGGGGATGCATGTATACAATGAAGCTACATCCGCAGTAGCTAATAGATAGTCACCACATATTTCGGTATTTTCTAGTAATTTGATAGTGGAGGTGGTGTCCTTCAGATAGGACGGAGTTGTCTTGACTAATGGTTGTAAAAAGAAGTCTATATAGCGACCAATGCGAGAGGTAATAGAATCTATGCCGCTCACAATGGGCCTTCCGGGAGGGTGTACAGAGTCTTTGTGGATTTTGGGTAAATGGTAGATTGTCGGGATCCTGGGGGCAATAGGTATCAGATAAGATCGTTCTTTCTCATTCAGAATACGAGATTGAAACCCTTTCTTTACCAGGCCAACAAGTTATTTTTTAAAACTATTAGTGGGATTATTTTGTAATTCCTGATACGTGTCGTGATCTGACAAAATTCTCGACATTTCAGCAACATATTTGGATTTATCCATAACCACTATTCCGCCACCTTTGTCCGCTGGGCGGACAACGAGATCCTTCTGATCACAAAGAGATTGAAACCCTTCTTTAGGTATGGGATTGTGGTAATGCTTCTTGATGGGTAAAGAAGCCAAATCTTGAAGGACCAAGTCTTTAAAAATGCTAACTGCAGGGGCCACTGCGACAGGAGGATTGAACAGTGACGGATTGGACAATCTAGTATGAACCGTTCCTGAAGTAGCTGCCCTCTCTGCAGGGGGTAAGGTATTGGTCAAAAAATATCTTTGGATGTTGATTTTACGCACAAATTTTTGCACGTCTATAAACGTGTTAAATTTGTTGAATTTGCTAGGGGGAGCGAATTTCAAACCTTTGTCCAAGACAAGCAGCTCATTAGGAGTTAATGCCTTTGAACTCAGGTTGAACACTCCTTGGCCTATTAAACCCTTCTTCTTTTTCCTCTGCGCCCTTCTGCCCCCTCTGGTCCCTCTTTTGGATCCGAAGGCCTTTGATGTCCTGGACCGTCCCGATGAAAATCCTTATTTTCATAGGATCCTGGACCATATGCGTCATGGTTATAGTGTGCTCGATTGGGTTCAGGCACACTTCCACCACGAGAATCGCGAAGGGGGAGAAATCTGTTATGTGTATATACAGGGGGGTGGCTATAATGATGGACATAGGACTCATAAGGGGCCTCATAATCACCAGACCTTCTAGGTGAACCTATAGGGCCATAATAGCCTTGGTCTTGGTGATAGGAGTTCCTGGAATCCCGTTGGTTCCCCCTAGACTTACCACGCCCCCCTCTTCTATTGGAATTGTTATTAGTCCTCCTAGGTGAGCGGGGTGATGCATATCGCCCCGGAGAGCGCCCTCTCACTGTTTGCTCCCTAGTGGTATGAACAGATTTGGGGTATACAGGAGCAGATTGATGGACTGCATGTTGACTGTTATTGGAATAAGTCCCCGCAGCTCCGGTTTCCATAGTAGAATCTACGTCAGCCGGTTCTGCTGAGGACTTCTGCCACTTAAAAACAGTTCCTGATTCATAATCCCCAACATCACGTGAATATTTCTTACGTTTTTTATTTCTCTGTTCTCCATCTTCTTTTTCAAGGTGAGATTGGAGATTGGAGGAGAGAGAATTATACTCTGCAGAGTTCTTAAAAGACAAAAGCTTTTCACTTAATTCTTTTATCTCTCTATCCAGAAGTTGAAGTCTGTTTTGTTTCCTTGAAATTAAAAAACCCAAGAACTTAGTACCGGTCTCATTAAAATACCGATACCAGGAGTCCAGATCAGGGTCGCCTTGTTGGGGCTGGACATCCCATCTGAGGCTCCTGGGGACCATACCCTCCGTTATGTACTGTTGTAGGAAAATGATATCCCACTGTAGGTGTAACTCAGAAACCATTATGTTTTTGAGACGCATAAACATTCCACCGATTTCGGTATCATTACTCATGACAGTGAACACACCCTCAGTATTAACAGTCCGTTTGGCCGTTTCAACTTCTGGATAGAGAGATAAAAGAATTAAGTGAAAAGCTTTTGTCTTTTAAGAACTCTGCGGAGTATAATTCTCTCTCCTCCAATCTCCAATCTCACCTTGAAAAAGAAGATGGAGAACAGAGAAATAAAAAACGTAAGAAATATTCACGTGATGTTGGGGATTATAAATCAGGAACTGTTTTTAAGTGGCAGAAGTCCTCAGCAGAACCGGCTGACGTAGATTCTACTATGGAAACCGGAGCTGCGGGGACTTATTCCAATAACAGTCAACATGCAGTCCATCAATCTGCTCCTGTATACCCCAAATCTGTTCATACCACTAGGGAGCAAACAGTGAGAGGGCGCTCTCCGGGGCGATATGCATCACCCCGCTCACCTAGGAGGACTAATAACAATTCCAATAGAAGAGGGGGGCGTGGTAAGTCTAGGGGGAACCAACGGGATTCCAGGAACTCCTATCACCAAGACCAAGGCTATTATGGCCCTATAGGTTCACCTAGGAGGTCTGGTGATTATGAGGCCCCTTATGAGTCCTATGTCCATCATTATAGCCACCCCCCTGTATATACACATAACAGATTTCTCCCCCTTCGCGATTCTCGTGGTGGAAGTGTGCCTGAACCCAATCGAGCACACTATAACCATGACGCATATGGTGCAGGATCCTATGAAAATAAGGATTTTCATCGGGACGGTCCAGGACATCAAAGGCCTTCGGATCCAAAAGAGGGACCAGAGGGGGCAGAAGGGCGCAGAGGAAAAAGAAGAAGGGTTTATTAGGCCAAGGAGTGTTCAACCTGAGTTCAAAGGCATTAACTCCTAATGAGCTGCTTGTCTTGGACAAAGGTTTGAAATTCGCCCCCCCTAGCAAATTGAACAAATTTAACACGTTAATAGACGTGCAAAAATTTGTGCGTAAAATCAACATCCAAAGATATTTTTTGACCAATACCTCACCCCCTGCAGAGAGGGCAGCTACTTCAGGAACGGTTCATACTAGATTGTCCAATCCGTCACTGTTCAATCCTTCTGTCGCAGTGGCCCCTGCAGTTAGCATTTTTAAAGACTTGGTCCTTCAAGATTTGGCTTCTTTACCCATCAAGAAGCATTACCACAATCCCATACCTAAAGAAGGGTTTCAATCTCTTTGTGATCAGAAGGATCTCGTTGTCCGCCCAGCGGACAAAGGTGGCGGAATAGTGGTTATGGATAAATCCAAATATGTTGCTGAAATGTCGAGAATTTTGTCAGATCACGACACGTATCAGGAATTACAAAATAATCCCACTAATAGTTTTAAAAAAGAACTTGTTGGCCTGGTAAAGAAAGGGTTTCAATCTCGTATTCTGAATGAGAAAGAACGATCTTATCTGATACCTATTGCCCCCAGGATCCCGACGATCTACCATTTACCCAAAATCCACAAAGACTCTGTACACCCTCCCGGAAGGCCCATTGTGAGCGGCATAGATTCTATTACCTCTCGCATTGGTCGCTATATAGACTTCTTTTTACAACCATTAGTCAAGACAACTCCGTCCTATCTGAAGGACACCACCTCCACTATCAAATTACTAGAAAATACCGAAATATGTGGTGACTATCTATTAGCTACTGCGGATGTAGCTTCATTGTATACATGCATCCCCCAGTGTGACGAGATCCTTTCTCGCCCAGGTCCTGCTCTCCCGACACTCCTCTGCTACCAGTAAGTCAGCTTTCAGATTGCAGCGTCTGATGGTCCAGTCATCCAAGGTTCCGGGGTCCGAACTACAGCTATGTGCCATTCAGACCCATTAAGAACAAACACCAGGCAGGCTGTATGTAAGTTCAAGCAGGACTCTTTATTTCAAGTACACAGCACACTTTTATACAGAATTTTGGAACATCCCACTCCCAACAACCGCTTTCCTATTGGTCAATTGTAAAGTATATCCAGTCTTCACTCAAGTCCTCCTTGACCATGCAAATGAGGACTTGAAATTGTCAACAGGGATTGGTCCAATAGCTTGGATAGAAAGACTTGTGTATTGAGACAGAAGCCCCAGGGGGTAATCAATGTACACAATAACCCGGGCTACTTAATTACTACCTCTGAGAGGTTACATTGCTTTAGACAATAGAATGCTAATTCAATACAGCTGACAGGAGGCTTCTGACCTTTAGAACAATAAACACATACATCTTCACACATACATTCTAGATTCAATTAACCTTCAATCCATAGTTTTTAGCCAGACGGAGTGTCTCCGACACCCGCTCTTAGCCTGCAGAGCACAATAAAAGGTATTTCTCTAGCTGGTTCCACTTAGCATTTCAATAGCCGGTGTCCTTGCATTGAATGTCCCTCTCCTGTGTAACAGATGTCAAGTAGAAACACTTTAATATCTTAAGATCCATGACATTACTTCCCCTGGGAAACAGTCCAACAGCCGCAGTGGGACCCAAACGGGTCAACTCGAGGATGTTGGAAAAGTAGTCTTAAGGTTCCAGGACTGTCCGCTGGGATGACCCATCTGCCTTCCTGTTTTGAGGTCCTGGCCCATAATCGGACGGCAAGAGGCTCACATTCAGTCCTCTCCAAAAGCCCCTGTCCCGGCTAGGTCTGTCACACATCTCCCCCTTTGGCAGGAGACTAACCCTGGGAGAGATCCCAATTCCGGTACCCACCCAGTACCCCAGATACCTTGTCCCAAACAGAGCATTACTCACCCAGCCCATCTCTGCCTCTCTCAGAGAACACGCCTGCCGCTGGGGAGAGGCCTGGACTGGCCCTTCTCCCTGGAGTCCTTTCAGCCGCTGGAGAGAAGACAGGGTGGCTGGGCTCAGTTCATCATGCTGTTGTGGATCTGGGCCAACTGGCCACCATTCCTGAGGTACACCAGTGGAGACTGAAGTCCCATCCACTGATGCTAGGTGAAAATCCCCCGGTGCTTGCAAAGCAAAGCCGACATCCTCCTGTCTCAGTGCCGCACCATTTTCTGGGGTTGTGTCAGTGGAGATCAGAGTCCCATCCACTACCACAGGAACCCCCTCTCCTGTTAGTTGAGAGCAGAGGCCTGGGGCACTCTGCTCTGTTGCCAGCTCTTCTGCTGGGTTGCTGTGAGTGGAGACCACAGTCCCATCCACCGATATCTGCTCAAGCTGTAGTCGTGTGCAGCAGCCAGTAGCATCTTGCCCTGCTGCCAGTGATTCAGCTGGGAGTAACAGCTTTACTACCTCAGCTTGTTGCTGGGGAGGGGGGCCAACCGCCCCGGCTCCCTGGAACGCCACAGTTGGTCCCAATGCTGGGCAGAGATGGCTAGCATTCTGCCCTGTTGCCAGCACTTTTGCTGGGGGTGCATAATCCATAACATCCTCTGAACAGTCAATACATTCTGTAATCTGTGGCTGGGGAGTGATCGCCATCTTCTCACCCTGAGCCTCCAGAACTGCCACGGGGGTGGGGCAGAGGTCTTGATCCCTCTGTCCGGTGACCAGTGCTTCAGCTGAGGAAGTTCCTTGTAACTCCACAAATACTGCCCTTGGTGCTGGGCAGAGCACAGTGAAGTTTGGCCCTGATACCAGTTCTTCTGCTGGAGGCTCCCCAGGTTGTTCTTCCTCAGCAGAAAAGTCTATCAAATCCCCTGTCTCTACAACTGGTGTCTGGGGATAGAGGTTCATCATCTCCTGTCCATGGAACCCAGAAGATGCTATGGGTACTGAGCAGAGGTTAGCAGAGCTCGGCCCTTCGGTCAGTACTTCCGCTTTGGGAATGGCAAGCTCCCGATTTTCCACTGCTGATTCACTGGCAGACTGCTGGACAGGCACATTCCTCCATTCAAAATCATCCCATGCAGAAACCGGATCATCAAGGTCAGTCAACGCTTGCTGCATCCGCCATAAGACCTCCGGGCCCATAGCTACAGGGCCAGGTTGGCAAAGCCCACTGTTACTCTGCCACATTGCCGATTCTTCAGCCAGGATTTCATCACTGTCAGCTGATATTTCCTCATAGTCCCATGTAAAGGGAGCCCCACCATGCTGCTGAGCGGAGTCTAGCAGCTGTTTGTAGGCGATTTCCAGCTCATGTTGCCGCTCTCGTTCTCTCTGTTGCCGCTCTCGTTCTCTCTGTTGCCGCTCTCGTGCTCTCTGTTGCCGCTCTCGTTCTCTATGTTCCTGCAGCTGGAGGTCTCTAATAGTATTCTGTATGGCCGTCTCTGATGGGTTAGCACCATATAATGCCAACCGTTGTTGAACTCGCTGCTGGAACAAGTCTTCAACTGACCGGGGTCCTGCATCACCATCTCTCTGATCCATCTCGGCTAGCGCAATGATCAGGGTGGCCTTGTTCTTCCCACCGGTCCCTCCACAGCTCTCAAGCAAGTCTTTTAGCATGGTTCTCCTCCAGGCTGCATAGCTGGTCATTCATGGTGGTGGTTTGGAGTTGTCCCAGTAACTGGAGAGCAAATCCCACCGCTGCCAACCAATGTGACGAGATCCTTTCTCGCCCAGGTCCTGCTCTCCCGACACTCCTCTGCTACCAGTAAGTCAGCTTTCAGATTGCAGCGTCTGATGGTCCAGTCATCCAAGGTTCCGGGGTCCGAACTACAGCTATGTGCCATTCAGACCCATTAAGAACAAACACCAGGCAGGCTGTATGTAAGTTCAAGCAGGACTCTTTATTTCAAGTACACAGCACACTTTTATACAGAATTTTGGAACATCCCACTCCCAACAACCGCTTTCCTATTGGTCAATTGTAAAGTATATCCAGTCTTCACTCAAGTCCTCCTTGACCATGCAAATGAGGACTTGAAATTGTCAACAGGGATTGGTCCAATAGCTTGGATAGAAAGACTTGTGTATTGAGACAGAAGCCCCAGGGGGTAATCAATGTACACAATAACCCGGGCTACTTAATTACTACCTCTGAGAGGTTACATTGCTTTAGACAATAGAATGCTAATTCAATACAGCTGACAGGAGGCTTCTGACCTTTAGAACAATAAACACATACATCTTCACACATACATTCTAGATTCAATTAACCTTCAATCCATAGTTTTTAGCCAGACGGAGTGTCTCCGACACCCGCTCTTAGCCTGCAGAGCACAATAAAAGGTATTTCTCTAGCTGGTTCCACTTAGCATTTCAATAGCCGGTGTCCTTGCATTGAATGTCCCTCTCCTGTGTAACAGATGTCAAGTAGAAACACTTTAATATCTTAAGATCCATGACACCCAGGATTTGGGAATAGAAGCAGTCACTCTATTTTTGGATCGGGACCATTCCTTAGTTAATGAACAACGCAGTTTTATCATTGAACTACTCAAATTCGCCACCACCCACAATTACTTCTGGTTTGACCAGAAGTTCTTTTTACAAAAGCGTGGAGTGGCGATGGGCGCCAAGTTCGCCCCAAGCTTGGCGAATTTATTTATGGCCAAGTGGGAGAAGGATGTCGTCTATTCGGAGCGCAATCCCTCCCTGGTCCTTTGGGCCAGGTATATAGACGACATCCTCCTCCTATGGGATGGTTCTCCAGAATCCCTTAAAGCATTTTTTTCCACACTAAATGACAACAATCGAGGTATTTCTCTTTCATTTGAATGGAGTACCACCAAGATCAATTTTCTAGATCTCGAGATTAGGTTGGAATCCAGGGAATTTAAGTTTCAGACCCATTTTAAAGCCACAGACCGTAACAGCTTTATCCCCATGGATAGCTGTCACCACAGGTCATGGCTTAAATCTGTGCCCCGGAGTCAGTTTTTACGTTTACGGAGAAATTGTAGTGATACCGACACATATCTGTCCCAAGCTTCTCTGCTCAAACAGAGATTCATTGAAAAGGGGTATGATGAATCCTCTGTGAACCTAGAGATGTTAAACGTAGAGCAGATTGATCGGGGATGTCTCCTAGCTGATAGACCTCCACGAGTTAGTGATAACTCTTTCAGTTATTCTATGCTTACAACTTACTCCAACCAACATAGAGATATAAAAAATATCTTTAATCGCCATTGGAACGTGCTAAGAAAGGATAAGGTTCTCGGACAAGTTTTGCCTGAACAGGCTAGGATCATCTTTAAAGGTGCTCCCTCCTTGAGGAGCAGTATCGCTCCAAATACTGTTGACCCTCCAGTACGGCCAACCTTTTTTCAAAATATGGAGGGATACTTTCCGTGTAAAAACTGCACAGTCTGCCAATACAATCTTTGTGGTAGACGCAAAACTTTGGAATTTCAATCTAGAGTGACCAACCAGAGCTATCCGATCAAACATTTTTGCACGTGTGCCACCACTCACGTTGTCTATCTGATCACTTGCCCGTGCGGGAAGCAGTATGTGGGTCGCACGACGCGTGCGTTCTCTGTACGGGTAGGTGAGCACATAGCCAAGATCATAGGGGGTGACACTAAGCATACTGTACCAAGGCATTATAGATCTTGTCATAGTCGGGATCCTAAAGGGTCACAGTTCTTGATCATTGACAGGTATATCCCACCCTGGCAAGGGGGAGCCAAGACCAGGGGAGTATCCAGACTCGAAACCTACTGGATATACGAATTGCAAACTCACTCCCCACAGGGTATGAATGTAGAGTGGGATATCAACGCATTTATCAACCAGTCTTAGTTTATTAGTTGATCCCACCCAATTCCCAATAATTTATTAGTGGTTAATAATTCCTTTTTTCTGATTATTATTATGATATATAGCATCTCTGCTGTTTATTTGGTGTTCATGTAAACCTATGTTCAATCTTGGCTCCAATGGTAATACATGTCCATCCCTTCTTCCTTTTTTTGATACTCGTACTAGCAATTTTTTAATTGAAGGGTAGAATTTCCCTTTTATATTTTAAATTTAATATCTTTGTATTCACATTTTTTGTGATGTGGATGGGCTCTTATTATGTGCTTTTCCTATTCCCTAGTGTTTTCTCCCCTGATTATGTTTTCCCTATATGCATATCCACAGTCATGTTATTCATTGTAATCAGCCTGCTGTGGAACGCATAGCTTTAAATTCACAACGAGGCTTGGTAGTGAGGTCAGGTGACTGCCATCTACCAATAGGGAGAAAGTATGTATACTCGTCTTGGTTTTCAGAACGAGGCCTGGCTGTGTCCCTATATGCACATCCGCAGCTATGCTTTTCAGGGCAATCAGACTGCTGTGGAGTGCATAACTTTGGATCCATAACGAGGCTTGGTAATGCGGTTAGGTGACCGCAATCTACCAATAGGGAAAAATCATGTGCAACCGTCCTGGATTTCAGAACGAGGCCTGGTTGCACTGTCACATGATGTGCTGTGAGAATATGGAGCACACATCCCTTTAGTAATATAGACGCTGCGATCCATGGATCGGGTCTTTGCACAGCCAATTTTATTATAAATCGGAGCAGATGCTATTCAGCGATCTTATAGCTCCACTATTTTTAATCCTCTTTTCTTTTGAGGTTTGGTCCATTATATCCACCCTCTCGATGTACTTCCTGTACTGAAAGAGAGGCTTGACCCGCACGCCATATCCTCCATTGTAACAAGCAGGAAGTGCTGTGATATGGACACCAGCTGCCTATTGGAGCCTTGATATGAATGTGGGGGTCCTTTGATGTATTTAAGGGTAAGTGTAGCATGATGACAGCACCCCAGATGATGTTCTTTTTGTAACGAAACATGTCGGGATGAACTGCTGTTGTTCCTGCTACCCTTTTTTTATGAGCTCGATTGAACATTGCAAAATGTGAGTTACTCTCTTTTAAAATAAATATTGTTTTTTTTTTACTGAATTATGCTATGTGCGCCCTGCTTTTTCTTTTTCATACTTATCGGTTGGATTACTGATATACCCTCCGTGTGAACGTCGCTGCTTGCTGAAAACCATTTTCATACCATTTGCCTGAGGTTTTCTTCATTGATACCGAATCGCATGACGTGTATGGTGTACCCTCTTCAGCGTATCATCTTTAACAAAGTTTGATTGGCCTAGTAGGTATATGCCTGTCTGGGTCCAATCGATCCGGTAAGCCCCTTGTCATAAGTGGTGGTGGACTCTTCACATTTTTTAAGCATTGGATTATGTGTGCGTTTTCCATTCATTTGAGAAGGATTCACCGATTCAGTCATTAATATATGGACTTTAATATACCATTAATTCACGTGGTGTTGCACGTTATCTTTTACAATTGTTTATCACTAATTGTTTCATTGTTAGCGCTACACTTTTCTACACATGTTTTATTAGCAACTTTTTGATCTCATTTGCTGTGTTAGCGGCTTTTCAGTTTACTAGATAGCGCAGTATTTTTTCTTTTTTCTATTATCTTTGCTTGGGTTCCTGGTTCTTCTTTGTCAGGTTTCAGCTCTTACGATTTTCACCTTGAATTTTATAGATATTTTGAGTAGTGGAGTATAACCCCCCTCCCCCTTTTGTGAAAAAAATATATAGTATATACAATTGCTACACAAACCAAATTGTAATTTTATTTAATTTTTTCCCCAGGAGTCTGAACTAAGATTCAAGTAAAATGTTCAGCTTCCCCTCCAATAGCAATGATATGTTTGGTATACTAGCTAAGGTTTAATTACTTCTAAAGGGATGCAGACACTGCAGCTTTCCTCATTACAAATGCATCAGCTGATTAGATTTAACACAGACACTCCGATTCGGGAAACAGTATTCCAAGCACATAGTAGAGCATACAGCTTTTTCTCAAGAACAGAAACGGGTGGCAATTTGCTGCAAAATTCGTTAAAATTCGTACAATGTACATTGATCACCCAGAGGCGATACATTTTTTAACAAAAGTGAAATTACTTTTTTTAACTAACTATAGGCAACACTTTTTTGGATAGAGTAAGGGGCCCTTTCATGTGGGCTGTCCAATCAGGTCTGCCTGTCAGTTTTTCATGCGGACCTGATCGGGCTTTGCACTCTCCTCTATGGAGCATTGGATGTCAGCGATGACAAGTCCGTTGTTTTTTTCCGCTATCCGATCTGCAAAATTCAGACAGATGGTGGTCCAATTTTTTTATCCGTCAATCGGATCGCATATGTCCGATTTCCCCATAGAGGAGAGCGGGACTGGGTCCATCTCTGCTCTGCACAGTGAACGGAGACGGATCTGTCATCCGCCTGCTCAGTGGGGATCAGTGGAGTGATCCCCCGCTGAGCAAGTGGAGTCCATCAGGTGGCAGCACCCAAGTGAAAGGGAGGATTAGGCCCCTTTCACACGGACGGATAGAATGGTGCTTTTTAGCTGCGGATTTTCTAGTTTTCTACCGCAGCTAAACGCACACAATGCTTTCCTATGGCCCCATTCACACACAGCATTTAGCTGCGATTTTGTTACATGCGGTTTGGTGTGAATAGAAAAAATTGAATTGAATGCATCCAGTTGCGATTTAGCGCAGCTATATGTACTTAACAGCAGGTAATTACAGCCCGGAGGGCTTTCACACTGAGGCGATGCGCTGGCGGGAGACAAAAAAAATCTCCCATCAGCAGCATCTTTGGAGAGGTGAGAGGAGCCGCATGTATACCGCTCCTTCCCATTTAAAACCATGGGAAACCGCGGCAATACCGCCCGCAATGCGCCTCTGCAGAGGCACATTGCGGGCGGTATTAACCCTTTATCGGCCGCTAGCGGTGCGGTATTAACCCCGATTCCTGCGGCAATCCCGGCGGTATATTGCTATTTTTAGCGGCGGAAATATACCGCGGCTCCCGGTCCAATGTGAAAGGGGCCTTAATCTAAAAACAGGTTTGCCTTTAGGCTGGATTCACACCTATGCATTTTTGGTGCTTTTTGCCGATTTGCACTACAGATTGTGTTCCATAGGAAACCATGTATAATGGACTGTAGTGCAAATCTGCAAAAAGTACTAAAACTGCATAGGTGTGACTCCAGCCTTAGTTACACTTTAGGAAAATCAACAATAGGAACTGAAACACTCAAGGTGGCCAGGAACACCAATATCACAGGTAATAATGGAGGCTGCATTTGGAAGATGTAAATGGAATCCTATTAGAGATAGAAAAAGCCATTAGGCTATTCAGTCCACCAATGTCAAAACTTAAAATATTTTCTTTGTTTAGGTTTTATTATTATTTTTTCTTTTTGCCCCTCTAGGTCCAATCCAGGCTTGTGCGTGTGGCCGCTGTGAAGCCAACTTTAAGCAGAACAGTTGTGTAAAAGGAAACCTGACCCCAGATGCATGAAATCAATATAACCGGGTTTCCATGTATATTCAGACTGATGGAACATCACAGCAAATCTAGTTGTTTGCATTTCTCCATGCTTTATATGTGCCATGCATAGAAAGGGAGGGGAGATAATGGTGGCAACATGACCATGTTTTACATACTGCAAAGCCCCACTTACGTTGCCTCTTGCTGTGTTAGATTTTGGTTGTAACATTACTGCTGGTAAAAACATGGTTACATTTGAACATACTATGTCCACCAAGTGAATGTAAACAGCTAGATGGATGACTTGCATGCAGAGATAACCAGCTTTGTTAGTACCTGATTTGCTGGTGGATCGACATTGCACAGGCGATTTGTTTGTATGTTGAAATTCTGATTTTACTGTGGACTGGCCAAATATTGTCGGGATTCATCATTTGTGCAGCAGTGCATGGACTGGTTAAATAAAAAATATATACATTGCCTATAAAATATATCGGCCCCCCCCAGAAGTTTTTATGTTTTACCATTTTAGAACTTGTGAATCACAATTGATTTAATATTTATTTCAAAGTGAAAATGTACCTCTGCAAAGTGATAGAGCTTGAACAGAATAGTGGACTGCACAAGTATACACCTTTAACTGCTTGCCGACCGCCCACCGTCGTTTTACGGCGGCAAGTCGGTTCCCAAGCACGTTATACAACGTCGGCTCTCGCGCAGGCCACTAGGGGCGCGCCCCCGACTCGCGTGCCTGGCGGGGTGCGATCGCTCGTTGCAGAGTGGGGACCGGGAGCTGTGTGTGTAAACACACAGCTCCCGGTCCTGTCAGGGGGGGAAATGCTGATCCTCTGTTCATACAATGTATGAACAGCGATCAGTCATTTCCCCCAAGTCAGTCCCACCCCCCCTACAGTTAGAACACACCCAGGGAACATACTTAACCCCTTCCCCTAGTGTTAACCCCTTCACTGCCAGTGGCATTTTTATAGTAATCCAATGCATTTTTATTGCACTGATCGCTATAAAAATGCCAATGGTCCCAAAAATGTGTCAAACGTGTCCGTCATAATGTCGCAGTACCGGAAAAAAAAACGCTGATCGCCGCCATTACTAGTAAAAAAAATTTTTTTTTTATAAAAATGCCATACAAATACACCCTATTTTGTAAACGCTATAACTTTTGTGCAAACCAAACGCTTATTGCGTTTTTTTTCTTTTTTTTACGAAAAATATGTAGAAAAATATGTATCGGCCTAAACTGAGGAAAAAAAAGTTGTTTTTATATATTTTTGGGTGATATTTATTATAGCAAAAAATATTTTTTTTCAAAATTGTCGCTCTATTTTTGTTTATAGCACAAAAACTAAAAACCGCAGAGGTGATCAAATACCACCAAAAGAAAGCTCTATTTGTGGGGAAAAAAGGACACCAATTTTGTTTGGGAGCCACGTCGCACGACCGCGCAATTGTCAGTTAAAGCGGCGCAGTGCTGAATCGCAAAAAGTGCTCTGGTCTTTGGGCAGCAATATGGTCCGGGGGTTAAGTGGTTAATATATCACACAGATCATTACCGGTGCAGCCAAATTTTTGTTTCTTATATCATATTAAATGAAGATCACTTGTGTAATTAATGTGTTTTAAGTGATTTGTGATGTAAAAACATGTCTGGAAGATTTTACATCTGGTAACTCTACTGCAGCATTACCTACACATGTGGCTCAACACTTCCAAGCCACTAAGTATTCCTTTGGCTCGGTTCACACCGATGCAGTTTGCTTTTGATCCGTTTCTGCTGTGCCTTTTATTTTTTTTTGTGGCCCATTTGTAGTTGGGCAGATAAAAAAATGCTAATTGCTGCAAGAACCGCACTACATGCTTTTCGGGCATTCCTCCATTTAGTTAATGAATCGCTATCTATCTATCTATCTATCTATCTAATCTATATTAGCAAAGTGGGAGGAGGAAATCTGAAGCACAAGTCCACATTTAAAATCACATTTGTCTGTGGAAGCACATTTATAACGCATTTCAAGGTGACGCTGCATCTTGACTGAAGGATATAAATGTGTGCTGTTTAGGTTATAGGTTGCCCTGTGTCCCAACCTAGACTTTGGGGGTTATTTACTGAAGGCAAATCCACTTTGCACTACAAGTGCAAGGTGCACTTGGAAGTGCAGTCGCTGTAGATCCGAGGGGGACATGCAAGGAAAAAAAAAAAAAGCATTTTACCTTGCACATGATTGGATGATAAAATCAGCAGAGCTTCCCCTCATTTCAGATCTACCTCTCAGATGTACAGCCACTGCCATTTCAAGTGCACTTTGCATTTGTAGTTTGAACTTGTAGTGCAAAGTGGTTTTGCCTTTTGTAAATAACCCCCCCTATAGGTCACTCCATTCTGTACCAGCTGCATAAGGTAGTACAAACCAGCAAGGTGACAGAAGCGTTTTTCCCCAATAAATCTCAACCTTGGCCTCCCTCATGAGCTCTGCTCGTGGCTCTCACCCTGTCCTTTCCAGTTACACCCCACTAGACTAATGCCCCGTACACGCGATCGGTTTTCCCGTTGGACAAAGTCCGATGTGAGCTTTTGGTCGGGAATCCCGACCGTGTGTATGTGCCATCATACTTTTTCCAACGGAAAAAGAGACAGCAGGTTCTCTATTTTCCCGACAGAAAAAATTCCTAGCGGAAAAACCGTTTGTCTGTATGGAGTTCTGACGGGAAAAAAAAAACATGCATGCTCGGAAGAAATGAACTTATTTTTCTCGCCTCGTAGTAGTGTTGTACGTCACCGCATTCTTAACGCAAGAAAGTTCAGAGAACTTGTGACCGTGTGTAGGCAAACCAAGCTTGAGCGGAATTCAGTCGGAAAAAACATCCAACTTTTTTCCGACGGGAAATCTGGTCATGTGTATGGGGCATAAAAGTATCTTGTCTGATCTATTCTTGGGAACCCACTCCTTTTCTTTTAACCCTTTGCCGCCGAGCGTACGCACATATGCTTTCGGGGGTTTTACCGGGATGATGCCTGCAGCTGCAGGCATTATCCCGGCTTTGATTTGGTGTAAACACGGAAGCAACGTCACTTCCGGTTTACTTGGCTGCCAATGGCGCCGTTTTTTAAAAAAATACACCGTATTCAGAATTGTCGTTTTCGAAGTGCAAAAAAATCTATTTTTCTTTTTTAAAGCGCAAGCTCGCACAGCAAAGAAACGCATACGGAAGTTGCGCCCGCATATGTAAACTGTTCAAATCACACATGTGAGGTGTCACCGCGATCGTCAGAGCGAGACCAATAATTCTAGCACTAGACCTCCTCTGTAACTCTAACCTGGTAACCGTAAAAAAAACATAAAAAAAAATAAAAAGCGTTGCTTATGGAGATTTTTAGGTACCGTAGTTTGTCGCCATTCCACGAGCAGATGCAATTATAAAGCGTGACATGTTAGGTATCTATTTACTCGGCTTAACATCATCTTTCACATTATACAAAAAATTGGGCTAACTTTACTTTTTAATTTTTTTTCAATTCATGAAAGTGTCTTTCCCAAAAAGTTACGTTTTAAAACACTGCTGCACAAATACCATGCGACATAAAATATTGCAACAATCGCCATTTTTATTCTCTGATAAAAATAAATAAATGTATATGTGTGTGTATGTGTATGTGTATATATATATATATATTTTTTTTTTTTGGGGAGTTCTAAGTAATTTTCTAGCAAAAAATATAGATTTTAACTTGTAAACACCAAATGTCAGAAATAGGCTTAGTCATGAAAGGGTTAAACTGCTGTAGAGAGGGCAAGGCGTGGAAAAATTGGACATTTCAATGGTGCAAGCTTTATAAAAACAAGCCACATTCTAATACAAATAACTTAATTTTATTAAAACAAAAAATAAAAGCAAATACTTAAATGTTTTTTTCAGAAATTTCATTAAATAAATCCAACTCTATTCTTATATTAAAGCGGGGGTTCACCCTTAGAGGGCACGTTTCCCCCTTCGCTTCCTGCTCGTTATTACTAGGGGAATCGGCAATTTATTTTAAAATAGGTGCAGTACTTACCCGTTTACGAGACGCATCCTCTCCGTCGCTTCCGGGTATGGGCTTCGGGAATGGGCGGTCCTTCTTGATTGACAGGTTTCCGAGAGGCTTCCGACGGTCGCATCCATCGCGTCACGATTTTCCGAAAGAAGCCGAACGTCGGTGCGCAGGCGCAGTATAGAGCCGCACCGACGTTCGGCTTCTTTCGGCTACGAGTGACGCGATGGATGCGACCGTCGGAAGCCTCTCGGAAGAATGTCAATCAAGAAGGAACGCCCGCTCCCGAAGACCCATACCCGGAAGCGACGGAAGAAGATGCAGCTCGAAAACGGGTAAGTACTGCTCATATTTTAATATAAATAGCCGATTCCCCTAGACCGAACGAGCAGGAAGCTAAGGGGAGATTTTTTTTTTTTTTTTAAATGGGTGAACTCCCGCTTTAAGCACACTAAAGTAATATTTAAAAAAAAACTGATCTTTTTTTTTTTATACATATTTTACTTTAATTTTAAAAAAGGCACCTGTTTTAGGTTTCTTTAGAGCTCAATCAAACCTCTGCTATTCATTATTATAAGGCGGCCAGACTGCATGATTTCCACATCCCGTGCTGTTAGGACAGTCCGACTAAAGCCTTGTACACACAGTCGTACTTTTTGCCAAAAAACTTCAAAATGAGCAAGTTTACCCAAAAATCCGACCGTGTGTACGCTCCATCCGACAAACTTTTTTCAATTTCCAGCGGGAAAAAAAGTTCGCTCTGCAAACGGACAAACTTTTCAGCAACAAAAGTCCGATGGTGCAAAGTCCGACCGTGTGTACAGAAATCCATCAGACTTTTGTCTGAAGTACAAATACGCATGCTTAGAACCAATGTTAAAATCAACCAACAATAGCAGAAGTTGACCAAAGGGTGGCGGTAAAGAGCAGAAAAAGTGCATGATATTGGGAAAGTTTGCAGAAAAGTCCTGCTGTGTGTATGCTATGGTGTGGCCGGCCAACTCGCTTTGGACAAAAATCCACAGGAAAGTTTGTTTGAAGTCTGATTGCGTATACGAGGCTTTAGGCCTCATACACACGATCTGTTTTTTTTTGTGGACAAAAGCGTGGGACTTTTGTCCAAAGGGAGTTGGCCAGGAACTTGTATTGCATACAAAACGGCAAAGAATTGTTGACCAACAAACACAAAACTATGTGATTTTTCAGCTCTTTAGCGCCACCCTTTGGGCAACTTCTGCTAATGTTGTTTTATGGTGAGCATTGCTTCTGAGCATGCGTGTTTGTACTTTGGAGTTTTGTCCAACGAACTTGTGTACACACGATCGGAAAATCCGACAAGACACATTTGTTGTTGGAAAATGTTAAAGCGTGCTATCCAACATTTGTTGGCGACAACAGGCTGTCACCACACAATTCCTGTCGGATAATCCAATCGTGTGTATGAGGCTTTAGGCTCGTTCACACACAGCAGCGACCTTGCTCTCCTTCGGTCTGACATCCCCCCCCCCCCCCCCCCCCCCCCGCCCAAAACTTTTTCTGCTGTTAGTAGTGCTGCTGGAGCTGGAGGGAAGGTATTTCACACTTTTTGCTGTACTATAATGATAAATAGCAAGGGTTCAATTGGACTTAAATGTCTGAATATATAAACAGATTATGGAGTTAAGATGCAAGACTTTTGTTTCACCTTTTTATTGCTTTTTGTGGAGACCGCCTGTTCAGAAATGCTTGTATAGGTTAGCAGCACAATTTGTAACTACTGGGATCAACACCTTACTTGTTATATAAAATATACATTTTAATATTCCATAAAAAAAGAAACAAACACTTTCTAAATACAAGGTATGTTTCTCTAGTAATGCAAAATGAAGGAAGGATTTCTGGTCAGCCACACTCCAAAACTTGTTGCTTTTATTGTAAAATTAAAAACACAGGATACATGCCACAGCAAACGGGGTACCAGCTGACGCGTTTCACACTAAACTTTAGTGCTTAATCATAGCTTGATTAAAGCGGGGGTTCACCCCAAAAATTTTTTTTCAACATTACATCCAGCATACTAAGGACATTTACTGTATGCAGGTCATTTTTTTTCCTCCGTACATACCGGTATATTGTAATTTTGTCCAGGGCTTCCGGGTTCTGATGACTGCGGGACTGGGCGTTCCTATTCTTGGATTACACGATTGACGGCTTGTGAAACCATTTCCCTGTCGCACAACGCGCGTCACCAGATTTCCTGAAATAGCCGAGCTGCGAGTCGGCACTATAGGGCGCCTGCGCCCGCCGTGTAGAGCTGACTGCAGCTCAGCTATTTCCGGAAATCTGGTGACGCGCGTTGTCGACAGGGGAACCGTTTCACAAGCCGTCAATCATCTAACCCAAAGGATAGGAACACCCAGTCCCACAGTCATCAGAACCTGGAAGCCCTGGACAAAATCAGAATATAACGGAATCTACGGAGAAAAAAAAAAAAAAAAAAGATCTGCATACAGTAAATGTCCTTAGTATGCTTTAATGTTAGTGAGTGAGTGAAAAACTTATATAGCGCTGCACATGCGAACTGAATCGCCTCTGGGCGCTTGTTTGACCATTTCTCCATTGATATCAGAAGAGATGGGTTTTGATCTTTCTCCTAAAGGCCAAGTGATTCTCCTCCAACCGAATAGAGGTTGGTAAAGTGTTCCAAAGTCGAGGGCCTTGGACCGCAAATCTCCTTTCTCCTTTGGAGAAATTTGTTTTTAGGATGAACCCCCGCTTTAAGCACTAAAGTTTAGTGTGAAACGCGTCAGCTGGTACCCAGTTTGCTGTGGCATGTATCCTGCGTTTTTAACTTTACAATAAAAGCAACACGTTTTGGAGTGCGGCTGTCCAGAAATCCTTCCTTCATTTTGCATTATCCTATGCATTGCCAGCACCCGTGGTTTCGGATTTAGTGAGGAGATTCTTAATTGGTATCCTATCTTTTCTCTCTATGTTTCTATATTGCTGTGTTCCACTGGTAGCCAATACCAAAGTAACCATTTCCTGGCTACCAACACACCCTAAATTATACTATGGGACCAACATTGGTGAGATTTACCACTAGGGGTACATGACTGACACTTTGGTAAACTCTGTGGTAGAGGAAAGCTGCTTTGGACAAACGTTCTATTTTCACCTTTTGGATAGTCTGTCAAAATATATCAAATCACAAATAAACACTATTATATACATTAAATATTTTCGGGTTCAATTGACTTTACCTTGTTTAAAGCGGTTCTCCACCCTAAAGTGGAGTCCCGCTGATCGGAACCCGCCCCCCCTCCGGTGTCACATTTGACACCTTTCAGGGGGGAGGGGGGTGCAGATACCTGTCTAAAGACAGGTATTTGCACCAACTTCCGGCCACACGCTACGGGCGAAAGACGGGTTTTTCTGACTTCCCGTCTGTCGCCCGTTGTGTGCTGGGAACACTCTGCTCCCAGCACACAGCGTGTGAGCCAATCGGCGGGCGCAGCGCGACTCGCGCATGCGCCGTAGGGAACCGGGCAGTGAAGCCGCAGCGCTTCACTTCCTGGTTCCCTCAGCGTGGATGGCGGGGGGAGCAGCAGAGAGACGAGCGATCGCTCATCCTCTGCTGCGATCGGCACTGGACTACAGGACAGGTAAGTGTCCTAATATTAAAAGTCAGCAGCTGCAGTATTTGTAGCTGCTGGCTTTTAATATTTTTTCCCCGTGGCACATCCGCTTTAACATATAAGTAACTTAAATTATACACCCAAAAGTTCTGTTTAGCAATGTCAAAGGCTGTACAGTCTTTCATAAACCCCAGTAATACATTCAACACTGCACGCTAGACTGTTCTGTTAACTTGTTTGATACAACTATACTATCTGTATTCAAACTGTATTAATATATCTACTATACTGTTTAACGTATTAGAGAAATAAATACCTGTGAACAGCAGTGAGTTATGGCTAAAAAAAATGGCTGCTTTGTATTAAAGAGGTTGTAAACCTCCATGGGGAAGTTGTACCTATAGGTAAGACTAGAATAAGGTACTGTAAATATCACCTAAACGTGTGCCGTTCAGGAGAGGTTTACTGCGCCGATGATGTCATCAGCGCATGCGCTCTGAAGGAACGGCTGCCCGGGCTGTTTCTTCAGGCAAGTGTGACCGGTGGCTCCTATGCATGGGAGTGACATCAAAGAGATGGAGTCCGTGGCCCCAGAGGGAAGATGGATGCGGCCTGCAGTGGGGGGGCCACGCAGGCTTCGTGTGCAGGCAAGTATCACATAATGTGCCATTATGTGATGCATACTAGCACATTATGCCTTTACTTTGCAGGGAAGAAGAAAGACCCACCAGGGTTTACTTCCTCTTTAACAGAGCTGATCTACAACTTAGGACCAGTTAGTTGGATATACTACTGTAAAAAAGAGAAAAGTAAAACAGATGTAATCATCCCTGTAACCCTAGTGTAAGGATACATTGACACCGCTGCATGCAGGTAATCCTTGTAGCCCCAGGCTGGGAATACATTGAGACTGCTGTATGCAGGTAACAAGCGCCTCTGTAGCCCCAGACTAAGGATACATTGACACTGCTGCATGCAGGTAATCCTTGTAGCCCCAGACTGGGAATACATTGAGACTGCTGTATGCAGGTAACAAGCGCCTCTGTAGCCCCGGACTAAGGATACATTGACACTGCTGCAAGCAGGTAATTTCCCCTGTAGCCCCAGATTAATGATACACAGACACCGCTGCATACGAAAGCACGCCCCTGTATCACCAGATTATTGATACACGGACACCACTGCATACAGGAAAGCGCTCCCATGTAGCCCCAGATTAATGATACACGGACACGGCTGAATACAGGAAAGCGCCCCCCTGTGGCCCCAGATGAATGATACACGGACACCACTGCATACAGGAAAGGGCCCCCCTGTAGCCCCAGATTAATGATACACAGACACCGCTGCATACAGGAAAGCGCCCCCCTGTAGCCCCAGATTAATGATACACGGACACCGCTGCATACAGGAAAGCGCCCCCCCTGTAGTCCCGGATTAATGATACACGAACACCACTGCATACAGAAAAGTGCGCCCCTATAGCCCCAGATTAATGATACACAGACATGAGAGATGAAGAAAGGCAGACATGTTTTAAAGTCCAGTCTGTGCGATAACCATGACTCCCTTCAAAAATACAGTGGGGAAAAAAAGCATGTGTTATTTGCAGGACTACAAGTTGAAAATAGAACCTCAATAAATAAAAATGAATGAAGCCATTACTTAGGACTGGGAATCTGCAATATCACATTTTTTGTTTTTGGGATTACATGCCTATTAATGTTCACCTATCATTTTCTTTATGGACGCCAGTGAGGGCAAAAAAAAAGTGCAGCGTTTTGCCAAATACTGGGAGCAGGCATGTCTTAGGATCTGAAAACAATGCGCAAAATAGCGAATGCATACGCACAAATACATACAAAAACAAGCGGCTGAAAAATGTGATGCTCAAACGGGAGAATGTGCAAGAGGCCCAAGCCTAGACCGGCAACCATCAGTTCCAGGTCAGTGATAACAAATGTTCCTTTAAACCTGTCCCGTCATGGAAATATGATGCTTCCTTCCTAGTTGTCCGACCTCAACACTTTACCGACCCACAACAATTGTAAATAAAAGTCAGATTTTCTTTTTTTTTTATATACTCGTTTCAGGCTAGGGACCCAGAAACCAAAGCTTTGCACCAGGTAACTCGTTTTTCAGGAAACCAAAAAGCAGCCCATTCATTCAAGTTTGCCAAGTCTTACAGAAAGCTCACCCAACCTGCAGGGTGAAGAGCAGCTTATCCAAGCATGTGATCTAGGGCTGAAACTAATCGATTATGAGATTGATCGTTAGTTGCAGCCCTAATGTGATCATTTGTTTCTAGAGATTACACCCCTTTTAGTGTCCAGCAACATCCACTATAAGTGCCTATGGATAGGTAAGTGTTCTGTTGCTTAGTGCTTCGCCATCTTTGGCTAAATGTTCATGTTAGTGCAGAATAAATACAGAACAGCTTTTACCAATATAAATTTGTTTTCTTCTTACCTTCTCCCCTTCAATGGTTTCCCCAGCTGTGCCCCTTTAGTTTGAAAGCTCATTACAGTACCTTTTAATTTTATCTACTAGCTAAAACTATTTAAAGCGGAGTTCCGGCCACAATTTCACTTTTTATATATATAAATACCCCTGTAATACACAAGCTTAATGTATTCTAGTAAAGTTAGTCTGTAAACTAAGGTCCGTTTTGTTAGGTTGTTACAGCATTTAGACACTTTATAAAATAGAAATTGACTGGGGCCATCTTAAGTGTGGGCATCATGAAGCCAGACTGTATGACTTCCTGGATTTCGGCCTTGCAGATCTTGCACATGCTCAGTGCTGCACAAGCAGTGTCAGATCAGGTTTCAGCACCTGTACTGTCCAAGTCACATGATTCTTTGAGACTGGGGAGTGCACAGACTCCTGGAAAGTTACACCCACTACATTCCCAGGAGTCTGTGCGGTGTAGGTTAGGAAGCTTAAGCACCTAGGTGCAGGAAGTGGGAAGATTAACTATTCTGCCTAGCAACAACACTTTGAAGGCATCTAAAAAAAAAAAAAAAAAAAATTCTTAAAGGACTAATGAATTTTTTTTAAAACTACTGATGTAATGTTATATTTATGGGTGGAACTCCACTTTAACCTTCAACATACAGTATATTCAGTTCCTCCAGCACCACTTCTACCCTAAACCGCAATACAAGTATGCACACCTTTTACTAAAGCAATGTATTTTGGGACATAACATCAGACTTGCACATTTCTAATCCATGCCACACCCAATAAAAACAGGCAGGTAGATCCAGCTATGTGTTACTAAAGGGAAGTTTAGAATAGTGGTTCTGTAGACTGCAGGAAGAGCTTATGGGAAAACAAGGGTTAAATCAGCGTTTTCTGTAAGGCATCGGGTAAAAAGGCTGGCAGTGGTTTAGTGGGGTTCCTTCTTCTTGTTTGGTTTCTCGACCAGTTTATATTCATCCAGAATTGCATGGCTGGTTTCTTTTGCAGTTTTTTTCACAATGGCTTTTACACCCAGGTGATCAATGTTAAATGCAGTTACGCCAACGTTGATCGCAGAATTGACAGCATCGTTAGTAGCGTGCCCAGCGTCTTTTCCATACCTAGATCACAAATTGAAAGATTTTACAAATAATTCCATAATCACATGAATGGATGCCATTGGCTAGAGATTTATTATGGGCACAGTTATGCCATTAATTTGCCAAGTATACAGGTGCCTAATCCTATCTGCCCCCCATAAGCTAAAATGGAAACATTCTTTACCAACATTTAGGCTAGGTTCACACCTATGCGAATTGAGTGCGGTTTAAACCGCATCTAATTCGCAGGACATTTCAAAATACATTGTTTTCAATGAGGCTGGTTCACATATGTGCGATGCATTCGCACTGCGTATTGCCTCCAAACCGCATGCAGTTTTTATGTCTTGCGGTGCGAATTCAGTCCCATTATCTTCTATGGGTACGCATCTAATTCGCACATGTGTTCAGTTCTCTGCAGGAGTTTCTCTCATTCAGCTCAATACAATTCTCCCCCACTCTCCTCTCACCCGGAAGTTCTCCCAGGTCTCCAAATTCGCACCTGATCTGCAGCTAAACCGCAGTTGATCTGCAGAACACCCTCTAGAGAAATCTGCAACGACAACGCAGCTCAAAAAAGCAACGCACTAGTGTGATTCCGGCCTTAAAGACAAGGCAGATACTGGGGGTTATTTACGAAAGGCAAATCCACTTTGCACTACAAGTGAAAAGTGCACTTGGAAGTGTAAATCCGAGGGGTAGATCTGAAACAAGGGGAAGCTCTGCTGATTTTATTATCCATTAATGTGCAAGCTAAAATGCTGTTTTTAATTGTCCTTGCATGCCCCCTTAGATCTACAGCAACTGCACTTCCAGTGCAATTTCAAGTGCACTTGTAGAGCAAAGTGGATTTGCCTTTAGTAAATAACCCCCATTGTGTGGACCACATTAAGAACATAGGGCCAGATTCAGGTACAAATACGTTACGCTGTGGCGGCGTAACGTATCCCATTTACGTTACACCGCCGCAGGTTTACAGCGTAAGTGCCTGATTCACAAAGCTCTTACCTGTAAACTTGCGGCGCTGTAACGTAAATCCGCTCGGCGCAAGCCCGTCTAATTCAAATGGGGCGGGCACCATTTAAATTAGGCGCGTTCCCGCGCCGAACGTACTGCGCATGCTCCGTCCGTCAAAATACCCGATGTGCATTGCGCTAAATGACGTCGCAAGGACGTCATTGGTTTCGACGTTAACGTAAATGGCGGCCAGCGGCATTCACGGACGACTTACGCAAACGACATTTAAAATTTTGACGTGGGAACGACGGCCATACTTAACATGGGTTACACCACCTAGAGGGCATGCTTGGTTTTACGCGACGCATCTCTACGGAAACTACGTAAATTTAGATCGACGAGCAAAGCGGACGTTCGTGAATCGGCGTAACTAGTCATTTGCATATTCTACGCCTACCTCAATGGAATCGCCACCTAGCGGCCAGCCTAGAATTGCATCCTAAGATCCGACGGTGTAAGTCAATTACACCTGTCGGATCTTAGGGCTATCTATGCGTAACTGATTCTATGAATCAGGCGCATAGATACGACAATCGTATCTCAGAGATACGACGGCGTATCAGGAGATACATATAAAATATAGATGCGCTAATATTAACTTAAAAGGTGATAAAACGTACAAAGAAAAACTAATCAGGGAGAATACTCCATAAACTGTGAATTACTAATATGTCCTTAATTAGTGCACAGTGATTAGCAGGATTCCATGCAGGGAAAAAATCACTCTCTTCAATCTGAATGCTAATCCAGCCCTCCACCGCTGTGATCAGATGATACAGGCACTCACAGACAGGGATTGCATGAAAGAAAAGAGAAAAAATCTCATTGCGCAATATTCGATGACAGATCAAAAAATGTAATCAGAGCATTGACATATGCACTCACGAATCCCGGCTTTCAGTAAAGCATGAAAACGCCACTCAGTATGTTGTTTCCTCAGCTCGATCCGATGCACTCGGATTCGATCGCAGGCTCCTCCCTACGCGTTACGTCACAGGCACGCGACTTACTCATGGGTTCATACCCATGAACCCATGAGTAAGTCGCGTGCCTGTGACGTAACGCGTAGGGAGGAGCCTGCGATCGAATCCGAGTGCATCGGATCGAGCTGAGGAAACAACATACTGAGTGGCGTTTTCATGCTTTACTGAAAGCCGGGATTCGTGAGTGCATATGTCAATGCTCTGATTACATTTTTTGATCTGTCATCGAATATTGCGCAATGAGATTTTTTCTCTTTTCTTTCATGCAATCCCTGTCTGTGAGTGCCTGTATCATCTGATCACAGCGGTGGAGGGCTGGATTAGCATTCAGATTGAAGAGAGTGATTTTTTCCCTGCATGGAATCCTGCTAATCACTGTGCACTAATTAAGGACATATTAGTAATTCACAGTTTATGGAGTATTCTCCCTGATTAGTTTTTCTTTGTACGTTTTATCACCTTTTAAGTTAATATTAGCGCATCTATATTTTATATGTTTCACTGTTTGGATTTGGTATCACTCAAGATAGCAGCTATATTATTTGTTTTTTTATTTAGGTGCACGTGGAATTGATTATTTAATTAGCGCTGTAGTATATTTTTCACAGTATCAGGAGATACGCGGTCGTATCTCTTTTGTGAATCTGGCCCATTGATACCGCAGTCAAGCACTAAATAAAATCTAGTGAGCCCCTATTGGGGGTGTTTGCAAGATGCTGCGTGTATCTATGTATGCACATAAAAAAAAGAGTTTTAGAGAAAGCATTTTACTAGATAAAAGGGAATGTATTCCAATCTTAGCATCACCGACATCCATTTTGAACTGCTTCTTGGCAAATTAATGGCACAAACTACTGTGAACCGAAAACACATTAGAGATGAACAAGAATTACCAGATTTTATATTTGAAGTGATTAAAATAATTATCCATCCCATAATTACCTGGATTAAACAAACAGAATTATTTTGGTTTGTGATGCACAAAAGCCGTCACACAATTGTCATACTGACACTTTAAAAAGCAGAAGAAAGGAATGTAGATTGTTTATGTCCAATCGGTTCCCTGATACAGTCAGCATCTGGTTATCATGAGCAATCAGACATTTATTGTCCATTTACATTTCCAGAGAATTTAATGCACAGATGTTGCATTAAGGGAGCATATTCATTTCAAAGTTGTCCAACACACACAAAAAAACAAACAATGCAGCGCACAACAATGCATGGTCGTCCATTACTGTACATTGTGTTGCACTGCATCCCAAGGGTGTTGAGGTGCCTTTCAGAATAAATGGCACCTTAGGGTACCAACAAGCATGATGAGGTATTAAACCCTATAATGCAACACTGTAAATGGGCCCTTATAGTTCCTCTATAAGCACATTATTTCCTCCAAGCAGGTCAGTGAGACAGTAAGGTGTGACTTTTGTACATTTCAGACATAAAGATGTAATGCCGGTAAAAGGGGAAGGACTCTATTCATATCAAAGCGGGGCTGAGCACTAGAGGGTTATTTGTTTCTGTTCATGTATGAAATGCAGGGAATACATTTTGTTTTCATAGAAAGCCATTTTTTGTGTTCATCTAATGATATAGCTGAGGATAATAAATCCAGATAGAAGTACACAAGCACGTATCTGCCTGTGAATATGGCTGGATCGCAACTATGTGCCACAATGGTCTCTATGCCCCGTATACGCGATCGGAATTTCCGATGGAAAAAGTCTGACGGACTTTTTCCATCGGAAATTCCAACCATGTGATGAGAGCTTTTTTTTATTGGAAATTTAGTCTAAGTTTAGATAGAGAACATGTTCTCTTTTACTTCGATGGAATGCCGTCGGAATTCCGATGTGATTTTGGCCGGTCAAAAGTCTGACCGTGTGTACGGGGCATTATATTGATTATACCTTTTCTCAATGCAGCCCCACCTTTGCAGGAAGCACAGTATGAATAAATGTGATCTACATGTGCTAAACTGTTAATGTTGTTGAATGAATGAATGAAAACTTATATAGCGCAACACATGCAAACTTAATCGCCTCTGTTCAGCGGAACTCAGAGCAAACATATGTAGGGATTGTTCCCTATCCTATTGTATCTCGAAATACATTTTCTGTTTTGGCTGCTAGGCTATATCCAGACTGAGCAGTTGTTTACCTTTTTGTAAGCTCAGAAAATCTTCCCTGAGCTCAATGGGTGGATTGCTTCTGCATGTTATCGCGAAGACAGTTCCAGTAATCAGAGTGAGAAGAAATATCGCCAAGTTATAAATATGTATCCGACCCAACCAATCTCAAAAGTTCTTGTGCAGAAGTATGGTTTTGAGAAATGATCAGTATTTGGGTCACTTATCCAGAGTGTTCTCTATCTCCTAGGCCAGGGGTGCCCAACCAGTGGCCCGCGGGGCCCACTGATGTGGCCACCGATCTCCTGCTCTGGGATGGCAAGTTGGCAAGCCCAGATTGCAGGTTGTCTACCCACCATGCCAGAGCATCAGTGCTGTGAATGAAGCCAGAGGTAGAGGAAGCAAGCAGCTGTATAGCACCGGCTCCTGTAATAGGTATAGCAATACCAAATGCACTCTGCCTGGGACAGCACGTTTATTACTAAAATAACAGTGTATATATGGACATATCTGTTCTGCAGTGGTTACTGGGCTGCTTTCAAACTGATCCGCAGGTGTAGCGCAGTGTAGAAGTCTCTAGACATTGTAAGAAGGATTCATCGCTGATCAATCAAGGTATCTCATTGCTCTAAGTCCCTGTACACACGTCCGAGAAACTCGACAGGCAAAACACATCGTTTTGCTCGTCGAGTTCCTTGTGAAGCCGCCGAGGATCTCGGCGAGCCGAAATTTCCCATTGCCCAACGAGGAAATAGAGAACATGTTCTCTTTTTGGCCCGACGAGATCCTCATCGGTTTCCTCGGCGAAAAGTGTACACACGACCGGTTTTCCTCGGCAGAATACGTCTCCCATCGAGTTTCTTGCTGAATTCTGCCGAGAAAACCGGTCGTGTGTACGGGGCCCAAGGCTCCATGTTCACTAGCAGCTCCTAAACTCAACTCCATAAAAGTCTATGTGTGGATGTACACATAGGCGTTTAGGAGCTGCTGTGGTTAGAGGAGGTTTTACCTCACTCTCCTGAACGTGGAAGAATTGCATTCAGGATAGGAAATTTTGACCGCTGGCTGCAAAACACGCACAATCACTGCGCCATTTTGCATTTTTCCCTGGCCAGCGGTCAAAGTAGTTCAAGTGTACATGAAGTTTCAAAGGTCAAGGACACACCGATTAAAGACAAATCCACTGCAAGCTAAGACAAGACTGTAACTGCTCTTTTTGGTAGATCCGTTTGGTTGCTCCCACACGGGGCCAGCATGGGGGTCACCTGCCTGCCTGGGTTTTGTAGTTCTTTTTCAAAATGCTTTGGCAGGTAAGTCTTCATAAAAAATATATTGTATATTCCAAATGTGTATTTAGCCGTCAGCCTTCAGTTCAGATTTAGCTTCCATTGAAACTATGAACCACATGTGAATCACACAAGAACCGCACCTTATTCCTGTTAAATTCAAATGCGATTTAATACAGTGCAATTTGCGCTTATTCATTTTGAATGAGCTCACATCGCACCAAAGTTGTGCATGCAGGAATTTGGGACCGCACTGCATCGCATGATACTGTACTTTAGTACCAAGCGATCCGGTGCCGGCAAACACACTGTATTTGCGACCTGCGTTTGAGGGGTCGTTAATGCCCCTTTTACACTAGTGCGACTTGTCCTGTAACTTGGCACTGCAAAGTCACATGACAAGTCGTATCCCATGATTTCTAATGGGTACTGTTCATATCTGTTTGACTTCAAAATAGTCCCTGCACTACTTTGATGCGACTTGAGATCCACAGCCCTTAAGATTACACAGGCATTGCCTCAAGTCGGGTGACTTTCAGGTTGTACAAGTATGAAAGGGGCCTTAGACTGCAGCGGATTGCAAGGGCAGTGCGATCTGAATGCGGTGAGGGAAACGTGTACGGATCGTGGCATTTCCTGAGCTGCATATGTGTGAACCCAGGCTTGATCTACTGTATAAAGTAAATGTGTTGTAAGCCTGGGGAGGTGATTTACGAAAGGCAAATCCACTTTGCACTACAAGTGCACTTGGAAGTGCAGTCGCTGTAGATCCGAGGGGGACATGCAAGGAAAATAAAAAACAGCATTTTAGCTTCCACATGATTGGGTAATAAAATCAGCAGAGCTTCCCCTCAGATCTACAGTGACTTCCAAATGCAAAACTCAAAATAGAAAATCAGTAAAAAACACCCGGCCAAAGTCAGGCAATAAATACTGACCCAGCGCACCAATGGATAATGGCTTATGCGATTTTAGGTATAGCCGGAAATCGCCAGTCATTAGAAAAAAAGAAAGAAAAGCAGTGTAGCAGCTATTATAAATGCCAAAGTTATCAAATTCAAGTATGCCTATAAAATCAATGGTCTAATGCATCAATTAAAATAAACATTAACAGCGCTAGATCTAAGCCCCTCGTGCTTAAACCAATAATGTGTTACCACATCCTGCTAAAGAGATATTTGGAGTCTCAGTGCCAAATATCAATTGAATTACCACATGAATGAGCTAAGTGGAACTTCAAAAACAACAGAGTCCTCAATGCAAATGTTCTGCTCTAAATACAACAGTCCTAAATGCAAATAAAGTCTGTTCTGAAATCAGTAGACAATGATGGATGTCTCAGATGTTAGCATGCACAAAACGCAGGGTATTTTTCATCAGTCCTACAAAATACAATGTAGCGAAACACTTCTGCAATGATTGTGCTGTTATAAGAATTTGACTCGTAGGGATCCCCTAAGGGACCTCACTCACCAGATAGATGATATCAGTAGGCACGGATCGCTGGCTTTCTTTCAGCAAAAATGCAGCTGGATCTCTCCTCCGTCCTTCTCCTGTCACTGGATAGTCTCTGGTGGTGCTCAGATTCATATAATCATGTAAGGATAAGAGAGAGACTCTGCATAGTGTAAAAACGTTTATTTATACAGGATACAGAAAACTCTTCAATGTTGTGCTTACTAGAATGAAATTCAAATATGGCGCTGTGTCTCAATCATACGGCTTGCAGGCGTCTCACTTGTACAGCTCCTGGGGATTCCTCCTCCTGTCGCCGTGAGTCCCGGGATCCCGCGCACCTGATTGGACGATTAGATCACGTGGTCACGCCCTGACGCGTTTCGTGATTGGATGTCACGTCTTCAGAGGGCGTGGCCACGTATCGTGAACTAACCATATTTATAGCGCCGTCCATTCAAGCCGCCCGCCCTCTACATGACGTCGGCTGAATGTTCACTGAATACTGGGGAAGCCCTGTGTTGTCAGCTGCTGTGCGCAGACTTCACTGACGTTACGTTCCCAGCTGACAGCTACGCTAAGCGTGTATTGTTTTCTGCCTGCTGTTAACTCACTGCGTCCCCAGTGGTCAATGTTCACATTGCATGCTCTCTTTATCAACTCAAATGTCCGTTCTACCACCAAACATGATCCTCAGCAAGTCAGAATTTACTGGGTACCTTTCTGATCTCACTAAGTATCCTTAAAGAACAGACATCAAGATTAACTGAGAGTGCACAGTATTAGCTATCTCTTATAGCATAACAATTAGTAATAGAAACTATTAAAATACAAAAATACATATTATTTTCATACCATGACTGTTGTATTTAGAGCAGAACATTTGCATTGAGGACTCTGTTGTTTTTGAAGTTCCACTTAGCTCATTCATGTGGTAATTCAATTGATATTTGGCACTGAGACTCCAAATATCTCTTTAGCAGGATGTGACTTCCAAATGCACTTGTAGTGCAAAGTGGATTTGCTTTTTTTTTTTAACGAAAAGGGGTTTCAACTGTTTTCCTAGCCTTGTTGCCCTTTAAAGATTCCGGATAATCCATATACAAGGGTGAATATGTCAGTTATGTTATCTTTAAGCATAGCCCAATGTGTCAAAAGTCCTTCCCTTTTTACCAGTAACAGACCAAAAATAAAGCATTGCTTTGTACAGATTACCAATTGTCATATCCTAACAAATAAAACATTTTGCAGCAAAACGCCAACCATGAGCTGTAAATTCTTTAAAGGCAAATCTATCTGTTATATATAGCTGTTTCTCCCATTTTATATATACGCTTCATGTGTCCTCATCCCTATATATACACACACACACGGCACACCAATTTTTTTTTTTTTTTTTAATAAATTAAAATAAAAAGGGATTACTACAAATCACTGCCAGTTTTTTTTTGCTTTCCAAGGCTTCATTAGAAGGATTTCCTTGCAGTTTGTGTTGCACAAGCGAGAATAAAATTTCCAACAGCAACACAGACAGAAATAACACCTTTTTGGGGGAATAAGGACAAGGCTTAAGTAGAGTCCTGGATATAAGTAAAAACCCAACAGGGGTTCTTACCTCCGATCTAAAACAAAAAATGGCTGGAGATATACACTCCAACAAATACACCAAAATATTTTCTACCAATGCCCCGTTCAACAAACCTAGTTTGTGTAAGAGTAGGCATGTGGAGTGTGCATTGGCAGAATGAGGACCGTTTCTTCAGACGTTTGGATACAGTGTTAGCACAGTGTTGGATATGAATACGTAAATCAGACAATTCCCATTTATAGAGATGGCTATTTGAAGGGCACACTAGTTTAATGGTTTTTAAACTGGCTTTCTCCTATGGGGTAAAAAATAAAATGAGGAAAAAAGTTGCGCTAACTGTAAATATTGTAAACCAGTAGCAGCTAGCACCAACAAAAGACAATATTGTGTACAAAGAATAAAAAAGAAAAAGTGCAGCGCTGAATATTCAGTGAAATGAATCAAAAAATATGGTAAATAATCAAAGTTCAGTGAAAAATCAAAGAAATAAAAAAACACAAAAAAGGGGGACACACCCCCAAGTAATGTGACAGGTAAATAACCTGAAAGGCAGCTAGAAAGTGAGATCTAGCTGGATAATGTGTAATGTGAACACACCGTGATAAGTGAGGGAACACAAAAATAAATGATAATAAGAACCTCAGATGAAGTCCATGTAATTTAAACGTGTAACTCCAAAATGTAAATGTGATAGTCCAAGGTCAAAATGGCCTATACAGTCCAAAGAAATATATATATGCAATGTATTTCCTTTTTAGGAGTTGGTCAGAAGTTCTTTGTGGAAAAGACCAAATGACTGTAAAGGAATGGAAGATGTTGTGATCTTCTCAGGTATGGAACTCAGATGTTCTTAATAAGCAGTTGGAACCTCATCGGCAATCCATAATGGTATCCAAATAAACAAGTATAAAGATGGGTACTCTTACCGGAAAGTGTGGACATACACGTCAGCGACGGTATGTCAAACACGCATGTACGAGCTCCTAGGCAGCCGTGATGTCAGTGGGGAAGCTGTTTGATGTGCCGGCCTTTAATCCGCCAGGACGGGTCCAATCCAATGAGAGGAGACAGCTCGTGCAGGTGTGCAGGCCAAACGTAGAAACCATGTAAGGGAAAACGTACTCACATAGTGCGGTTAATCCCAAAACAAGCCTTTATTAGGCATAGAAAATAAAAGCCAAAATAGACAAAAAACTGGATAAAAATATATAAAATAGATAAAAAAGTACAAGCCCAGTGAAAGACGAGTACAAGTGATCACAAGTAAAATATGGCGTAATGAGCAAGTAGCATATGAGCTATGTACCCGACATGTTTCGAGCGGCAGAGCTCTTCAACTGCCCCAGTTGAAGAGCTCTGCCGCTCGAAACATGTCGGGTACATAGCTCATATGCTACTTGCTCATTACGCCATATTTTACTTGTGATCACTTGTACTCGTCTTTCACTGGGCTTGTACTTTATCTATTTTATATATTTTTATCCAGTTTTTTGTCTATTTTGGCTTTTATTTTCTATGCCTAATAAAGGCTTGTTTTGGGATTAACCGCACTATGTGAGTACGTTTTCCCTTACATGGTTTCTACGTTTGGCCTGCATATCACACTCTTTCATCTGAGAACCACACCTGCACGAGCTGTCTCCTCTCATTGGATTGGACCCGTCCTGGCGGATTAAAGGCCGGCACATCAAACAGCTTCCCCACTGACATCACGGCTGCCTAGGAGCTCGTACATGCGTGTTTGACATACCGTCGCTGACGTGTATGTCCACACTTTCCGGTAAGAGTACCCATCTTTATACTTGTTTATTTGGATACCATTATGGATTGCCGATGAGGTTCCAACTGCTTATTAAGAACATCTGAGTTCCATACCTGAGAAGATCACAACATCTTCCATTCCTTTACAGTCATTTGGTCTTTTCCACAAAGAACTTCTGACCAACTCCTAAAAAGGAAATACATTGCATATATATATTTCTTTGGACTGTATAGGCCATTTTGACCTTGGACTATCACATTTACATTTTGGAGTTACACGTTTAAATTACATGGACTTCATCTGAGGTTCTTATTATCATTTATTTTTGTGTTCCCTCACTTATCACGGTGTGTTCACATTACACATTATCCAGCTAGATCTCACTTTCTAGCTGCCTTTCAGGTTATTTACCTGTCACATTACTTGGGGGTGTGTCCCCCTTTTTTGTGTTTTTTTATTTCTTTGATTTTTCACTGAACTTTGATTATTTACCATATTTTTTGATTCATTTCACTGAATATTCAGCGCTGCACTTTTTCTTTTTTATTCTCCTATGGGGTGGCTCTAAATCTTATGATTTCAACCCGAATTTTGGGCCGAAATCGAACCTGAAATGCACTAAATAGTGCGTTTCAGGTTCGATTTCGGCCCAAAATTCGGGTTGAAATCGGACCTGAACCCGTGAACCAGCACGTACCGGACCCCTGCTGAGCGCCGCATGCGGCGACAGTGTGAACCCGGCCTAAGTACCGATATAGCACTTGGTAATACACATTTCTTTTAGGCAGCCATAGATGATGCGATTTTCTTTCCTGCAACCCTGCTGCACTGGCCGAGATTTGATCCATCTATGGCCGGCTAAGGCCTAATTTTGTCTCTCCCCAACAACATACATTGTCATCGCCTCCTCTTTACTACTGGGTCACCAACATGGCTATAGAATATCTAGGACTATCTACAGACTTGTCTATAAAATGGAAGAGAACAGCTATTAAAAATCACTATATTACAAAATATTGGTACAAGTTGGCAAAATGTTTTTTTAGGGTATGACATGTTTATTCACCAAATGCTTTAATTAAAAATGATAAAGCAATGAATTATCATTAAAAACACATAAATGGTATTCACTTAGGGTTTTGTTGCCGGAGGTTCAACCACCTTTTCTCCCCTATATCTAGAATGAAGATCATTATGCTTACGTTAGATAAATACATTTACACAATACAATATTAGAACCTTGAGAGGGTATTCGTTTTGAAGTTTCCATTTGAAAATTGAATTCGGCCATCTGCTTGGAATACATAGACAAAACAATCATGTTAGGCCTCGTACAGACGGACGGACTGTCCGCTCAAAACTGTCCACCGGACCGTTTTGAGCAGACATGTCCGCCCGGAGATTTCTGTCTGATGGTTGTACACACCATCAGACAGAAATCCCCGCGTACACGATACGTGGGGACGTGGCCGCGCCGTCGCCGCGACGATGACGCGGCGACGTGCGCGGCCCTAGAAGTTCAATGCTTCCACGCATGCGTCGAAGTGATTCGACGCATGCAAGGGATGACGGCCGGTCGGACATGTACGGTGAGTCTGTACAGACGACCGAACATGTCCGACGGACAGGATTCCAGCGGACATGTTTCTTAGCATGCTAAGAAACATTTGTCCGCTCGAAAACGGTCGGCTGGACAAATGTCCGCTGGAAACCTGTCCGGTCGGCCGTACACACGACCGAACATGTCTGCTGAAACTGGTCAGCGGACCAGTTTCAGCAGACATGTTTGGTCGTCTGTACGAGGCCTAAGGCTGTCCCAGCCGATTTAAACATATACACTGCAGGCTGAATAAAAAACAAAAAAAAAACAGATCTACAGTATGGACAAATAAATATACCACTGCAGCAATTTTTTTTCGACACCTGGCCCTGGCTTTCAAAATACCCGAATAGCAGCGCCAACTGATTGGATGCAGTTGCAAAAGTCAAATAATTGATAAACTTTTGGCAGGATTTGGCTTTATATCAAACCATTCAGATAATCTGTATCTGTTATCTGCCTGCAATACCGGTATTCACCAGAAGATGGTGTACTGGTACTCTACTCACCCGGATGTTACTATGCAGAGTTGGCTGCAGAAAAGGGAAATACACTTTAAAATCTGTGCAACTAAAACATTTTTGTTTTTTTGTTTTTATTTCCTCCATTCGGTGCACCAGACAGGGCTAAACCCAGGCATGTTAAAAAGAGTACTGTTGTTCCATAAAAGCTCTGTGTGTTAGGCAGTATCATTTCCAACGTCACCTCCACCTCTTAACAATACACAGGCAGATTTTTCAAATGTAAGAATTGCCTGTTGTCACAAGGAGCTTTTAGCACGGTTCCATTTGGGGATTTGTATATTTCACCTAAAAAAAACATTTTATAACCCCTTCGCCTTACACATATGTGGGATGACAAAAGGGTGGGCTGTAAAAACCACATGCAGCACATATGCCCAGGGCAGTTGATAAGGCAGTAAAGCCAGCCCTCCTCTATAGGGCCCCAGCCCAATCAGTTCAAAAGTGGGGCACAGGGAATCTGCAGAGCCGGAGGTCCGGCTGTACTGCCTTATTGCAAACACCAATCCTCTTTTGCCCCCTCCTGCAGCTCTGCCAGCTTCTCTTCTTTTTCCCCTCCGGCTGCACTGCAGGGGGATTGGTCCTAGCACATTGCCCCTTTCCCCCCACAGAGCTGCTGGCTTTCCTCCTCTCCTGCCGGCAGCTGCTATGGGCACACACAGGGATGATTCAAAATAGAGAGCGGGGGAAGGGGCGGTAAATATGTCCCTCTTTTCTCGAATGAACACAATGAACAATTGGTACCGATCGCTTCTGTGTTCATCACTGAAGCACAGTAAACAGTTTACTATGCTTTAGTTTGTGAATGAGTAGGAAGCTTCAGAGCGCTACCTATTCATTCATCTGTGCAGCGGAGGCTGCAGAGAAAGGGACTGCTAAATCTGTGTCTAGTCACTATCGGCCGAATGGGCCCTGTCAGATAGAATGTATGGGGCCTGTAACAACATTTGTAATAGCAGCCCTGTATATGCTTTACCGGGCAGCCGATGTTTATCTACTGAGAGCGTGCTCACTGCGCATTCTCAGCACAAAGACAGCTCTCAGACCAGACTAAATAATTGGTAGCCGATGGGGCAAAAGTCACAAGATCACGATCCTTCCTGCCCCCTGAGCATTCAGAACTGGAATGCTGGAGTGGGTGGGAAATGGTTAAACAAATTGTACATTATACATTACAGCAATGGGCTTTCCAGCATGCTGGAAAAGCCCCAAGAACAACACCTACTTATATTTGACGGTATGCACGGTCTCTGTGGCCACACTCTTAGCGATGTTCTTCCCAGCATACTCCAGGCCCAGCCAGACAGTTGCAAATCCTAAAAAGATAAAAAAAAAGGTTCATGTTAACATATTGAAACTGGTGGATTGTAGCGGTGGAAGAGACCTCAGGTCCTGTGAATACCTTGTACACCACTAGCTGCTACCACCATAGCGCCATCCAGTGGAGACTTTCCATCCTTGTCTTTCTTCAAAGATTCTGGAATTAGCTTGCTGCCATGTTTCTTCACATGTGGCCCAAGTTCTCTCCCGACACAACTTGCAATGGCACAGACACCATCCACTATGGGAGATATACACATATTTTACAAAATACGCACTCACTGGTTGCACGCAAGAAAAAGTCTTTCCTTAAAGGAGTTGTAAAGAAAAAAAAATGTTGCCTAAAATTAATGTCTGCAAGGTAGACAGACAGAATAGTGTAATGATTCTGTTAAAAAACTAGTAAATACCTATTAAATTCCTTCATCTATATCACCTCCGGCATTCTAGTTTCTGTTCTCTCATTCACTTCCTGGTTTGCATCGCTCGTTCATGTAAGAACTACATTTCCCAGTATGAATTGCGGCACGTCCAGTATTTCACACCTCCTTGAAGTCTCTAACACGTAGAGAGCGTCCTGCCGCACAGATGTAGTTCCCAGGAGGGGGTGAGCACGTTACTGACCACCGCAGTAAACCCTCCCGTCACGGTGGTGAGTAACAATCAGACAAGCAGGAAGTGAACAGAACAGAGAAGAAATAGAGCAACTTCTGAGAAAAAACGAACAGTGAGGAAGTGAAAAGAGGAATGTCTGCAGGTAAAGGATGCTTATTATGAAAAAAAAAAAAATTCCTTTACAACCCCTTTAACATCGGCACGGTTTCCAATAATAACCAAAAATCTGATTTTTTTATTCTATGAACATGGTCTCTGATTCTCTATCACTTTGTTGACTGAAGAGGTGGATCTTAAAAATTGTAAACTGATAATGTATAGATTTTACCCACAACAAAAAAAAATCCCATGCTCAGCAAAATATGTTCGCTACCACTGCCAAATGAAATCTCTTCCTCAATAAATACTAAGGGCCAGATTCAGAGAAGAAGTACGCCAGAGTATCTGCCAATACTCCGGCGTACTTTCAAATTTGCTGCGTCGTATCTTTATTTGTAATTCACAAACAAAGATACAACGGCATTTGGCCAAGATCCGACAGGCGTACGGCTTCCTACACCTTCGGATCTTAGGATGCAATACTTCGGCCGCCGCTGGGTGGAGTTTGCGTCGTTTTCCAGCGTCGGGTATGCAAATTAGCTTTTACGGCGATCCACGAAGGTACGCGTGTTCGTTATAGTTAAAGTATGGCCGTCGTTCCCACGTCAAATTTCAATTTTTTTTTTTTGCATAAGTCGTCCGGGAATACGAAAGTACGTTAAGCACGTCGCCATTCAAAACATTACGTCGGGCGACGTAATTTCGCACAAAGCACGGCGGGAAATTTCAAAACTGAGCATGCGCAGTAAGTTCGGCACCTAATTTAAATGGTCCCCGCCCCATTTGAATTAGGCGGGCTTGCGCCGGACGGCTTACCGTTACTACGCCGCAAGTTTACACTCAAGTGCTTTGTGAATCAAGCACTTACGAGGAAAACTTGCGGCGGAGTAACGTAAAGGACATACGTTACGCCGCCGCAATTCTTTATGAATCTGTCCCTAAATTCCTGGTTGTCTGTGGCTATAAAACATTTCAGAGCCACCAACCTGACCTTGTCCAGGCCAGTCACTGGATTAATGTGACCCTTAATGAGCATTGCCAGGAGAAGTGGGCAGCAATGGCAGCATCTGGAAATTCCATATCCTACAGCACTGGGAGCAGAGAAAGGGCCTGTGTACACGGAATATTGTTCTTACTAGAACAGTTTCTCCCCATATCAGTCAATGTGAATGAAAAAGCAGCTGGAACAAGCTTAGGAAGCCAAAAACAGGTCAGAAGGAGATCGGAAGCATCTCAAATGTAAGAACCTGCAAGCCAGCGGTGTTTGCTGATCTACAGAAACCATATAACATGTTGTCAAAGGAGGATGTACCCTACTGGGACGATGATAGTATGGAATTACAATATCTGAAGCCAAGGCCGGCTATAGACAGGTCAAATCTCGGCCAGTTCAGCAGAAGCTGCCCAAGATTTGAACCATGGATGGAAAGGCTGATTTGATCGATCAACTTGGATACATTGGGCCAGATCCTCAAAAGGGATACGCCGGCGTAACTGCTGTTACGCCGTCGTATCCCTGTTCCCAACTATAGAACTGATCCACAGAATCAGTTTCTCATAGTTAGGCAGAAGATCCGGCATGTGTAAGGGACTTACACTGCCGGATCTTAGGATGCAGTACCGCATCCGCCGCTGGGGGCATTTCGTGTCGAAATGCCGCCTCGGGTATGCAAATTAGCACTTACGGAGATCCACGAAGCTTTTCAGCTTCGCTTTTTCTCCGTAAGTTTTAGTTTGCAAACGCAAAATTAGGGCTGCTTTTACAAAGTGTAAACTGTTTACACCATGTAAAAGCAGACCCTTCTGTCCAGCGACGCGATTTTTTTTTTGGTTTTGAATTTTTTTTTTTCGCCGTATCTTTTTTTTTCCCGACGCAACTTTATTGACCTGTCGCGATCCACAAAGCTCGGCGTAATGTAATTTCGCGCTATGCACGTCGGGAAAATGACATCACAAGCATGCACAGTACGGCCGACGCGGGAGCGCGCCTAATTTAAATGGGAATCGCCCCCATGAAAAAAGAGGAACGCCTTGCGCCGGCGGAATTTAAGTTACACAGCCAAAAATTTCTAGGTAAGTGAAGTGCTTTGTGGATCGGGCACTTAGGTAGAAATTTTAAGGCAGTGTAACTTAAATGGGAAAAATTAAGTTACGCCGGATCCTTGTGGATTACCCCCATTCATTCTCTCTCTCCCTCTCTCTCTCATTAATTAACTACACAGTACTTTACATAGAATTTGTTGAAAAACAAACAAATAAAAAATAAAAAAATGCTGGATAAGGGCTCCTGCGCAGGCACAGTTTCTGGCGCATATCTACTCTAGCATAAAAAATCCAGGATTCTGGGCCCAGGGAGCTGCAGCTGGTGAGCCACAGAAGGAAATGGTTGTACATGGCTGCAATTGGGTAAACGCCTATACTTGTTTGCATTAGCATGCGCATATGATGTATGTCCTGGATGGAGAAGTCTTGTGTGCAGGAAATACCTAATTTTTACACTCTGTGGCCCAGATTCAAGAAGCACTTGCGCCCACGCAACCATAGGTTGCGTGGCGCAAGTGCTTACTTGCTCCGGTGTAACGAGTGCTCCTGATTCAGGAACCTCGTTACACCGACTGCAGCCTAAGATATGACAGGCATAAGCCTCCTTATGCCTTCATATCTTTGGCTGCATTCTTGCGTTGGCCGCTAGGGGGCGCGGCCATTGTGATCTGTGTATAGTATGCAAATTGCATACTAACACCGATTCACAAAAGTTGCGCGGGCCCTGCGCACGCAAGGTACGGAGTTTCCGTACGGCGACTTTAGCATAAGGCTGCTCCTACTCATAGTAGGCGCAGCCAATGCTAAAGTATAGCCACCCTTCCCGCTCGTGAAATTAGAATTTCACGTCGTTTACGTAAGTGATTCGTGAATGGCGCTGGACGCCATTCACGTTCACTTAGAAGCAAATGACGTCCTTGCGACGTCATTTGCCGCAATGCAAGTCGGGAAAGTTTCCCGACGGAGCATGCGCTGTTCGCTCGGCGCGGGAGCGCGCCAAATTTAAAGGATTCCCGCCCCCGGCGGGATCATTTACATTAGGCGCCCTTACGCAGGGCAAATTAGCATAGCGCCCGCTACTGCTCCGTGAATCGCGGGCAAATCGAAATATTTGCGTGGGCGCAGAGCAAAAATCGTTGCCCTTTGCCCTTGCAAATATTGCGCGGTTATACCTGAATCTGGGCCTGTATGTGTAAAAAAATTACGCAGAAAAGCATCAGTGTTTACCCGATTTGCTCCCCGGGTGCCGAAAAACACCTGGATCTATGGGTAGATGTATGCGGCCCTGTGGCTTCCTGGGTGCAGAATATTTTTTTTTTTACACATTTGCTCCACAAACTGCCTGTGTTTATGGGCCATACAATTCTCTGTATGGTAAAAGACAGACTAAATGGCAGGTAGAATTATGTTTTATATACTCTACCACTGGGCACAGCTATGGCACATACAGTATATTGTGTGCCTTCTGCTTGGTAAATTCTACTTTTACTTCTTTGTTCTTTCCAAGGACCATGGAAATGGTTCCCATCCATTTATTGGAGTGAGCGGGCATATGTGAAAAATGGCACTGCCAATAATAGCTTTGCAAGGCACAGAAGTGAAGAAAGTTTTATACAGGTTTAGTTGCATGTGTTATTTCTATTCAAATAACAACATGTATGGTGTGAATGGGGAACGATTAGAACCTAGGTCTGGTTTCTATTGCTATCTGGGGCTCGGTTAGAGATTTTTCCCAACTTTCTGTCCTAAGGACATTTTATAAAATGTATAAAAAGTTTTTTTTATTTTATAAGAGTACTGTATAGTATTATATAGTATTATATAGTATTAAAACAGAGAGTGTATTAGAGTAGGGGAAGGTTGGAACTTCTATCAGAATTTTGTCTGCATCCCTGTTGCAGATTTTCCCCGCACTTAATTTTTTGGTAAAATGTCAGCAGAACAGGAAGTAGAGCTGGCGATAGATTATGCGATTTTATTTTCTTCAACTATGGGTTCGGGGAAACACAGGGATTACTGCTAGTGGCTATAGCCGCTGGAAATAATCGCATGATGAAGATCCTACATGCTGGTTGTGCAATCAGTCTGCCCATACATGGATCAAATTTTAGCCGGTCCCTGCTGAACCGGCTGAGATTCGATCCATTTATGGTCAGCTTAACCTCTTCACCCCCGGGCTATAGGTGAAAGACGGCTACACCGTGATTTGCTTTGCTGGGAGGGTGTACACGGATGTCCTCCCGTGATCGTGCTGCCACTAGTGCTGTCAATCAGTGCCAATCAGTCAGTGTCACCTATCGGTGCAGCCTCATCAGCGTATGAGAAAAATTATCCGTTTGCAAAATTTTATAACAAAACACTATGAAAATGTTATTTATTTTTTTTCAAAATTTGGAGTCTTTTTTGTTTGCTTAGCAAAAAAAAAAAAACGGCGGTGATAAAAAAAGGGCCAAAAGAAAGCTCCATTTGTGCAACAAAAACGATAAAAATGTCATATGGGTACAGTGTTGCATGACCGTGTAATTGTCATTCAAAGTGCGACAGCTAAAAAATTGGCCTGGGCAGGAAGCGGGTAAAAGTGCCCAGTATTGAAGTGGTTAAGGAGAAGTCTTTCTAATGGAGCAATGAATAACGCAAACCAGACAGGATTTCTAATCCTTCGTCGCTCTATTCAGAACCACTAAAAAACATTTTTGGCTTAAAACACACTTTAATGGAATAATTCTACATAATTGCATAGCTGGACGGGATGGCGTGTTTGTATCTGCCCACAGTTTAGCTTTAATTTATTTCCATAACCCAAACATATGACCCGCCCACCCATTCATGAAGTTTCAAGCCAATTATTAAAGAAAAAAAAGACAAAAACAACTATGCTATTATGTTCACAGTGCTCCTGCAGGGACGTTATTAGCAATGTAAACTTTGGAATTGCAGGTTTTTTCTTTGTCAGTGTGAAAATGATATAATTAATTAAACTTGAGTAATACAGTCAATGCCCACACTTCTTAGGTTCTGTAAACCGATATACAGCTAGGATGTTTTTTTTTTACCTAGGAACTGGCTGACTTTCACTGCACCGCCGGTGGCCTGCTGTGCCACATGAAGTCCCTTGGCCACTGTGGGGTTGACTTCCATAGGTCTGTCCTCAGGCTGAATATGTTCTCTTAATTTTGTAGCGCCTTTGTGAATGGCTTTTTCCGTCAGCTCTGCTCCTTTCACCAAGCCCCAGTTCAGCCAAGACGCCCCTAGATTGAAACACAGCATTTAAAGTCCAAAAAACAGTAGGCTATAATCTACAAATAGAAAGTAAGGGCCAGATTCAGGTACCTGCGCCGCGGCATGACGTATCCCGTTTACGTTACACCGCCGCAAGTTTTCAGCGTAAGTGCCTGATTCACAAAGCACTTACCTGTAAAGTTGCGGCGGTGTATCGTAAAGACGTCCGGCGCAAGCCCACCTAATTCAAATGGGGCGTGTACCATTTAAATTATGTACACATATTCGCCAGCACACCAAGGATCATTGAAAAAACGTCCAAAAACGTAATGCATAATAGCGATCCAAAAAGCAACGTTTCGAGGTCACGCAGGACCTCTTCGTCAGGCAAAATTTTGTGACTACCATTTAAATTAGGCGCGCTCCCGCGTCTAACATTCTGCGCATGCTCCGTTCGTAAATTTACCGACGTGCTTTGCGCAAAATTACGGCGCCCCGACGTGTTTGTGAATGGCGACGTGCGTAACGTACTTACGCCAAAATTTTTTTGTTAAATTCGACGCGGGAACGACGGCCATACTTTAACATGGCTGGTGTAAAGTTAAGCAATGAAAAAGATTGCTTAACTTTGCGACGGGAAAAAACAATGTTATGCACGCGAGTAGCTTCGTGGATCGCTGTAAAAGCCAATTTGCATACCCGACGCTGGAAAACGACGCAAACTCCACCCAGCGGCGGCCGCGGTACTGCATCCTAAGATCCGACGGTGTAAGTCAATTACACCTGTCGGATCTTAGGGCTATCTATGCGTAACTGATTCTATGAATCACAGAGATACGACGGCGTATCAGGAGATACGCCGTCGTATCTCTTTTGTGAATCTGGCCCATAGTATCCGCCGCTGAGTGATCTATACGCCAGGTGGACGTAACGCCACATGTATTCCCACAATACCTCCAGGGAGTTGCATGAGCTCAGCCGTTTCCTGGCTGGAATTCATTTTTGTTCTTTTGGCTGGTTGTGTCTCTCACTTTGGGGACCTCTATCTTAGGATACAAGTTTGTGGCGCTTGGGCTGGGCCCCCATGCCCCAAACCGTTGCCCTTCTAGGAGTTGAAATTGCCCTGGCATCAGTGGAAGTAAACAATGCCTTAGGCTTGGTGGTAAGTGGGTGTAAAACGATTACATAGCGTCTGTGGTCAATAGGAGGAGGATTACTGCTCTATCATTGGTACTCTTTTTTTTTTTTTTTTTTTTTTAAATCTGTTTATTGAATTTTAAAACATTCAACAAAAAAAAAAAAAGAAAACAAACATTGGTCATGACAAAAATTGGCTAAGGTACATACAGAAATATGATACGAGGCAATCTGAATACATAGAAGAAGGTGGGAAGTTCAAGTCAGCACAAAGGTCTCAGCGGGCCGTCATTCACGAGTGGAAAAAAAATAAAATAAAATAAATAAAGAAAAATAAAAAGGGGAACCCTGCAGCTCATAGACACATGAGATATTACATTCGAAGAGTCCTATACAACATCCGGGAACAAAGAATTAAGTGGAGCTTGGGTCTGCGGCTGTGGAAGAATCCGCCAGCCATTTGGACCAAACCTTGTCATATTTTTGAGGGCAACCCCTATTAGCATAGCAATCCTTGTAAAGAGGCAGGCTGTTGTTGACCAATTGCTTCCACAGGGAGAGAGGAGGAGGATTAGGTTTACGCCAGCTAAGGGCTATGGCCTTGCGGGCATAAAAGAGAAGCAACCAGACCAGGGTGCGACCTGCCACAGTGGGAATCAGTTGTTCTATCAGACCTAATATACATACTGCTATGGAGGGTTGAAGCGATATAGTGGTGATCTGCGTAATGACCCGTAGTATCTCCTTCCAGTAATCAGCGATGGCTGGGCAGGTCCAAAAAATGTGGGTAAAGTCACCTGGGACTGTACCACAACGCCAGCACCCCGGGGGGGAGGCGGGGTTCATTTTGTGCAACCTGTGTGGGGTGAAGTATGCGCGGTGAGCCATCTTGAACTGTATTAGTCGGTCTCTCAGGGAGACCAGGGATCTGAAAGGGAAGTCCCACATGTCATCCCAATCGTCATTGTCAAAGTCAGGAATGTCGTGTAGCCATTTGTTTCTGAGGTTTTCCAGAGTAGGGAGGGAGGTTAGTATTAAGTGAGAGTACAGTCGCGAGGTGGGTTTGTCTGTACACCCCGACCTAAGGAGGGTCTCTAATGAGGACTGAACGAACTGAAGGGGAGAACTGGAGAATTGGCGACCAAAGGCATGGGAGAGTTGTAAATATCTAAAGAAATAGCTCTGCGGGATGTTAAAGTCCGAAATCAGTTTGGGGAGTGGGGCCAGAGATTGGTTGAAGACCACCTGGGCCACTGTTTTAACACCAAATTTGGTCCAAGCGTGGGGTTCAGGCAATTTGTAAATGTGCTCAATGGTGGGGTTCAACCACAAGGGGGCAGCTGGAGAGAGTGCATTTTTAGGGTATCTTTCAATTCTAAGTCCCGCCCCCCAAGCACGAAGCGTGGTGCGCATGGAGGGGGTCAATGAGTACGGGGCCTTGGGACCGCGAAAAAGCAAAAATTTCAGCGCTTCTAACGATTTTACCACCGCCGCCTCAACCATGGTGGCAGGGTTTGTCGTATCGGGAGTAAGCCACCAGGCTGCTGTAACTAGTTGGGTGGCCAGGAAGTATTTATGTAGGTCAGGGCACGCCAGCCCTCCCTGGGAGGACGATCATTGGTACTCTTTGGAGGAATAATTCTCCATCACTAGTATTAGTTGTAGAAAAAGTTCCCCATCACTAGTATTAGTTGGAGAAATGGTGCCCCATCACTAGTATTAGTTGTAGAAAAAGTTCCCCATCACTAGTATTAGTTGTAGAAATAGTGCCCCATCACTAGTATTAGTTGGAGAAATAGTTCCCCATCACTAGTATTAGTTGGAGAAATAGTTCCCCATCACTAGTATTAGTTGTAGAAATAGTGCCCCATCACTATTATTAGTTACAGGACTAGTGCCCCATCATTGGTATTAGTTGGAGAAATAGTACCCCATCACTATTACTGCATTTGCCGGTGTATAAGGCGACCGGGCGTATAAGACGACCCCCTAATGTTACAGTTTAAGATTTTTTGCCTGTACTCACCGTATAAGACGACCCCCCTCCCGAGGTTTCCGACACTTCATATTTCTTCCTTCTGGAGCCATATCCTTCTTCATTCTTGCTGGAGCTGGAGCCAATCACGGTGAGCGATGTATTCTATTAATGAATACAAAGCCTGCTTGGATTGGCAGAGGCTGTAACATCATCAGCCCACGCCTCTCTGACTCTCAAAGCCAATCTGAGCAGGCTACTGTATGTAACCTGCTCGGATTGGCAGAGGATGTTACTCCAATCCAAGCAGGCTCTGTATTCATTTGAATACATCGCTCATCGGGATTGGCTAAGCGGTATATACTGTATGTAGCAGAAGCTACATATAATATTACTGCACATCCAGCAGGCATCCGAGCAGCTGACCCGGCGTATAAGACGACCCCTGCTTTTTGACCATTTTTTTTTAAGTGTAAAAGGTAGTCTTATACACCAGCAAATACAGTAGTAGAGCAAAAATGCCCCCTCACTAGTATTAATTGGAGGAATAGTGCCCCATCACTGGAATTAGTTGGAGCAATAGTGCCCCCTCACTAGTATTAATTGGAGGAATAGTGCCCCATCACTGGTATTAGTTGGAGCAATAGTGCCCCCTCACTAGTATTAATTGGAGGAATAGTGCCCCATCACTGGTATTAGTTGGAGAAATAGTGCCCCATTACTGGTATTAGTTGGAGAAATAGTGCCCCATTACTGGTATTAGTTGCAGGAATAGTGCTCCATCACTGGTATTAGTTGCAGGAATAGTGCTCCAGCATTGGTATTAGTTGCAGGAATAGTGCCCCATCATTCGTATTGGTTGCAGGAATAGTGCTCCATCATTGGTATTAGTTGGAGAAATAGTACCCCATCACTATTAGTTGGAGCAATAGTGCCCCCTCACTAGTATTAATTGGAGGAATTGTGCCCCATTATTGGTATCAATGAGAGGGATAGTTCCCCATTATTGGGTATCAGTGGCAGGAATTATGCCCCACTATTGGTGTCCAGTGGGAGGAATACTACACCCAGAGCTGGATAAAGCTCTGGAGGCCACCTCTATAGTTAATAAAGTTACAGATTACAAGACTCCACCCCAAACCGACATGACCCAATGGATTTAATGACTCGCCATCTTCTTGCATGTCCATTAACAATATTTCCCTGTAGTCATTTTTCTCTTTACTCCCCTAAAGACCACTAAACCTCTCTGACAGCTGGATCCTCCATTTATTATTCATCACTGATGACATCCTCTTAGCCGTGTAAATGATCTGTGACACTAAACCACCAACTTTTGGCAGAGGTGACCTTAGACGGAACCAACACTGGATGGAAAATACGATGAACTGCCCCTTTTTCTGCCTTCATATTTCTTTCCGCAAGGTACAGCATGTCCCATTTGTATTCACAGAAAAAAAAATCCCAGCTTGGCAAGTTACTTTTCCATTATTGAAGTCCCTAATAGGAAACTAATGTAGATGAAGGGCTCACCAAGGCACGAGGCCTGAGGCTAGATAAGACCCGAGCTGTAACCCGCACTGAAGGGCATCAAACTGCAGCATGAAGTTTTATTTCCACCTCTGCCGGTCTTCAATTGCCAAGCGGATAAAATACGAAATATTATCTCATTTACCTTGCAGGATTCCTTGGGCAACCTTCTGACTCCATGGTGGCAGGTCATCTTTCTCTATTGGCTCAGGCTCTGGCTCAGGTATGGTGACAACATGCACAGTCTGACTCAAGTCAATGACTTCTTCTGCTGCATCGCTGGACTTGAAGAGCAGAAACAAAACAATAGAAGGTTTTATTATTGTAGCCATTTACTACCTGCACAAGACAAGGGGCCGTGACCATGAGGTGACTGAGGAAGGATCCTGTTGCTGACAGACACGGTCATGTGGGCTCTTTACAATTTCTTTTTTTTTTAAATCAGAAAAATTGTTTATTGTGCCAAAAAATAAGACATGAAGTCAGGTACATGAATATAGATCAACATTCAGAGCATTATTCTTTACAATTTCTACAGACAGACGGACTGGATATTAAAATTCTGGATTCCAAAATGTGGCATCCAGAAAAAAAAAAAAACACCTAGGCCTCGTACACGCGAGAATAATCACACGTCCCTAGGACACACTTAACCCCTTTCTTGCCCCCCTAGTGGTTAACCCCTTCCCCGCCAGTGTCAAATGACAATGGTCCCAAAATAGCATCAAAAGTGTCTGATGTGTCCGCCATAATGTCACGATAAAATAAAAAAAAATAAAAAAAAAAAATCGCAGATTACTAGTAAAGAAAACAAAACAAAAAAAAATATTAATAAAAATGCCCTAAAACTAGCCCCCATTTTTTTTTTTAGACGCTAGAACGTTTGCGCAAATCAATCAATATACGCTTATTTTTATTAATTTTTACCAAAAATATGTAGAAGAATACATAAATCGGCCAAAACTGAGAAAGAAATGTGCTTTTTTTTTTAATACAGTTTGAGGGATATTTATTATAGCAAAAAGTAAAAAAAAATGTATTTTTTTCAAAATTGTCAGACTTTTTTGTTTAGAACGCAAAAAAAAACGCAGAGGTGATCAAATACCACCAAAAGAAAGCTCTATTTGTGAAAAAAAAAAATGTCAATTTTGTTTGGGAGCCATGTCGCACGACTGCACAATTGTCGGTTAAAGCGACGCAGTGCCGAATCGCAAAAAGTGCGCTGGTCAGGAAGGGAGTAAATTCTTCTAGGGCTGAAGTGGTTAAAGGGGTTGTAAACCCTCATGGTTTTTCACCTTAATGTATTCTATGCATTAAGGTGAAAAAAACTTTTTAGTGCTGCAGCCCCCCAGTCCCCAAATCTGCCCAAAGGGTGGAGCTAAAGAGCTGAAAACCATGTCGTTTTGTGTTTGTTGGCCGACAATTCTTTGCAGTTTATATGCAAGACAAGTTTCTGGCCAACGCCCTTCGGACAAAAGTCCTATGCCTTGTCCGCAGAAAATACGATTGTGTGGACCAGGCTTTACTCTTTCCAAAATGAAAAAAAGCTGCCTATAGTTCTACTTTAAAGGGGTTGTAAAGGTAAAAAATAAAAAATCCTAAATAGCTTCCTTTACCCTAGTGTAGTTCTCCTTCACTTACCTCATCCTTCCATTTTGCTTTTAAATGTCCTTATTTCTTCTGAGATATCCCCACTTCCTGTTCTTCTGTCTGTAACTCCACACAGTAATGCGAGGCTTTCTCCCTGGTGTGGAGTTTCGTGCTCGGGACGCCCACTAACACACAGCGCCTTGCTCTATCTGCAACGTAGTGAGTGTCCTGACTCTCCTATAGTCCAAGGGAGGGGGCGAGAACAACACTCCACACCAGGGAGAAAGCCTTGGATTGCTGTGTGGAGTTACAGACAGAAGAACAGGAAGTGAGGATTTCTCAGAAGAAATAAGGACATTTAAAAGCAAAATGGAAGGATGAGGTAAGTGAAGGAGGACTGCACTAAGGTAAAGGAAGCTATTTAGGGGAAAAATAAATAAAAAAATTGTACCTTTACAACCCCTTTAAGTTTAAAATAAAATCAATCTTTAGCTTGGTGTCTGACAAACAGAGCTGAATGTGGAAATTAGACACAGACAAATGCACACCGCCCGCTTTGTTTTATAGACAACTTATTCTTTGTATTTCTGCGATTATTGCAGAATGTTTCACGCGACATAAACTGGAGAACATCCAATCTGGTACAAAGGAGAAACGTCTGTGCCCTTTGTTCCACAGCTCAGCCATACAGACAAATCTGTAAACAACAAGCACTGAAAACTATCCTGCTGTGTCTACCATGATTATTATTGTGGCCCTCCAATATTACTAGGGCCCCCGGACATCTCGGAGGGGTCACTGGAACTGCCACTTGACCTCCTGCACAATGTCCTCCTACTGATGGAACGTTTACTTAAATGTAAATACTCTGAGTGGTCAGATAACAGAAATCCTAGTTTCTGCAGGAGAAGCGAGTCCAGGGAAGTGCCGCCTGACTCAGAGTACCACCTGTAATTCAGCACAGGTCTCCAAACTGCACCACTAATCAATGGCCACTGCCCCCACCTATAACTGCCCTTCAATGCAAGGAGCACGCTGAAGGGAGATGCATGTCAAACAAAACGAAAAGAAAATCCCAGCTAAACTAACCAACCTGTCAGCAAACAACCTTACAGTGGAACCACGGATAGCGTGTAACGCGGTTACCAAGCGTTTCGCAATACGAGCACCGTATTTTTAAAGATCGTAACTCGGTTTGCGAGTGTTGTCTCGCAAAACAAGCACGATTCAGGCCAAAGCGGTGTGCAGTACCGCGTTTGGCCTGAGGTGGGGGGCGAAGGGGCCAAGCAGAGCCGAACGTCGCCGATCTGCGCGGAAAGGCCAGAGGACAGCTTGGCTGACCTCGGCAAATCTCGGGAACAAAGTCTTTCCAAGGTTTTACGAGGTCAGCCAAAGTGTCCTTGGGCCTTTTCAGCCGTTTCCAAGGCTCTCTGGCGCCCTCTGCCTCTGGCCGCATGTGGTATTGCATGTCATTGAAGTCAATGCGAAACAAATTATTTTCGTTTCCATTGACCTCATTGGGGAAACTCACTTTGATATGCGAGTGCTTTGGATTACAAGCGTTCTCCTGGAACGGATTATGCTCGTAATCCGAGGTTCCACTGCATCCACCCCCCCCCCCCCAGTTAGAAAGCACTCCCAAGGACACACCCTATCCCCTTGATAGCCCCTGGTGTTAACCCCTTCCCTGCCAGTGTCATTTATACAGTGAAAGTGCATTTTTTTTTAGCACTGATCATTGTATTGGTGTCACTGTTCACCAAAAAGTGTCACTTAGTGTCAGATTTCTGCCGCAAAGTCGCAGTCTCACAAAAAAAATCGCCGATTGCCGCCATTACTAGTAAAAAACAATAAAAAGTCCATAAATCTATCCCGTAGTTTGTAGACGTGATAACTTTTGCGCAAACCAATCAATATACACTTATTGGGATTTTCTTTTACCAAAAACCATGTAGCAAAATAGATATTGGCCTAATTTTTTTTTTTTTTAATTGCATAGGTTTTATAGCACAAAGCATAACAAATAGCAGGAAATAGCATAACAAATTATGTGTTTTTTTTCAAAATTGTCCGCCTTTTTTTGTTTCTAGCCAAAAAATATAAAAACCGTAGCGGATCAAATACCACCAAAAGAAAGCTCTATTTGTGGGGGGGGGGGGGGGGGGGAGGAAGGGCATCAATTTTGTGTACAGCGTCGTACGACCGCGTAATTGTCAGTTAAAGAAACGCAGTGCCGTATCAGGAAGGGGGTAACACCTTCCGGAGTTGAAGTGGTTAAAGTTAATGTGCGTTTAAAGGCAGCCGTTTTGGTAATATAGTGTAGGTCACGCTGCTGGAAAAGGTCTTTCTTTACAAAAGGTGATACAACATAATGCCATTTTCCAATAGGCTCCAAGGACAAGTACAAATGCATGTTCATTGAAAGTTCAGTTATACTTTAATTTCATTTTCAATAATGTGGTCCTATATATGTGGAAGGATAAATATATATATATATATATATATATATATATATATATATATATATATATATATATATATATATATATATATATATATATATATATATATTTTATGCAAATCCCTCGGGCTCGCTTCATTTTGGAATCAGTTTTTCAGTTTGGAATCATAATTATTCAATATATAAAAATCACCTTTACAAATAAAACCCCAAACACAAGATCCCAGCACCTGCCAAGTGTTTAGAGTCTATTGCTGTGTACACACGATCATTTTTCAGCATGAAAAACGTCATTTAAAATAATCGTGTGTGGGCTTCACATAATTTTTCAGGTTCTGAAAAACGCAGAATTTTTATTTTTTTCGAACATGCAGCATTTTTTAACGTCGTTTTAAACGTTGTAGTTTTTTGGGTTGTAAAAAAAATGATGGTGTGTGGGCTAAAACGATGAAAAAAAACCTGCGCATGCTCAGAAGCAAGTTATGAGACGGAAGCGCTCGTTCTGGTAAAACTACCGTTCATAATGGAGTAAGCACATTCATCACGCTGTAACAGACAAAAAAGCGCGAATCGTCTTTTACTAAAAAGGAATCAGCTAAAGCAGCCCCAAGGCGAATGGAACTTCCCCCTTTATAGTGCCGTCGTACGTGTTGTACCTCACCGCGCTTTGCTAGAGCATTTTTATAAAATGATGGTGTGTGGGCAACGTTGTTTTAATGATGAAGTTGGAAAAACGTTGTTTTTTAAACATGCTGAAAAATTATTGTGTGTACGCGGCATTAGCCTCAGACATTCAATGCCTAAAAAGTGTACGGAGCTCTTGTGGGTAAATAAGTGCAAGTCTCACATTGCGATAATCATGTTTTGGACAAATGACATATATAAGGACTTTGTGATGATTCTACAGTTACCATACCGCGGTTATCTCTTTTTCTTTTACCTGGATCCTCAGATCAGACATTTGTTTCAAAAGATCTTCAAAGAGCTCCAGGTCAGCGGCGGGCAGCTCAGCTGAGAGTACCACCCCTACGTAGGATCCTTGGGTCTGGGACATCATGTCCGGGAACATGTAGACCCCCGTGTTGGAGCGTAGTACAGGGGACTGAGTGCACATGAGAGGGTACAGCCAATCACAGACCTGAAAAACAAATGACAAATTATTATTATTAAAAACCAGTTGTGGTACAATATGAAGAAAAAAAGAAAGAAAAAGCTATTCAATAAAATGATTATATATATATATATATATATATATATATATATATATATATATATATATATATATATATAAATCAGGGGTTGACAAATTTGCTTGGAATCTCGGAGCCAGCTAAAAAAGTTAGGAGCCAGAAAACGCACCCCGTCCCGATGAGCTTGCGCGCAGAAGCGAACACATACGTGAGCAGCGCCCGCAAATGTAAACGGTGCTCAAACCACACATGTGAGGTATCGCCGCGATTGGTAGAGCGAGAGCAATAATTCTAGCCCTAGACCTCCTATGTAACTCAAAACATGCAACCTGTAGATTTTTTTAAACGTCGCCTATGAAGATTTTAAAGGGTAAAAGTTTGTCGGCATTCCATGAGCGGACGCAATTTTGAAGCGTGACATGTTGGGTATGAATTTACTCGGCGTAACATCATCTTTCATAATATTAAAATAAATGGGGATAATTTTACGGTTGTCTTATTTTCTTAATTAAAAAAAGTGTAATTTTTTCCCAAAAAAGTGCGCTTGTAAGACCGCTGCGCAAATACGGCGTGATAGAAAGTATTGCAACGATCGCCATTTTATTCTCTAGGGTGTTAGGATAAAAAATATATATAATGTTTGGGGGTTCTAATTAGAGGGAAGAATATGGCATTGAAAAATAGTGAAAAATTACATTAGAATTGCTGTTTAACTTGTAATGCTTAACTTGTAATACCAACGGCCACCACCAGATGGCGCCAGCTCACAAATTTATTTTTTTTGCCCACCTTCCAAGCCAAGTCGCCAGGACACTATTTCTAGTCGCCATGGCGACCTGGTGACCGGGATTTGTCGAGCCCTGATATATATATTATATATATTTTTTTTTTATTATTATTATTATTATTATTATTATTATTATTATTATTATTAATAATAAATCCCTGATATGCATTCAGTGAACACATACTTCCCATCAGAAAAAAAACATTCAGCAGGCAGGACAGCCCCAGCATATGACGGCCTTGCTGCTTGTATCTGGTGTTGAAGGAACACCACTTGCTAGGCCATGAGAATATGAAATCCAGGTATTCTCAGGCCCGCCCACTGTATGTCTCTTGGCGCTTCTCACACAGGCAGCTGCACAGCATAGAATTGTGTGACAAAAATCTCAAGTCTTGCCCAGTAGCACACGCGAGAATTGCAGGAGTATGCACGTCCCTGCTTTTGGTGCGGTTTTGGGTTAGCTCTAAAACATGGCGCCTGCGACAGATCAATAAAAAATTATATTAAAAAGACAGTCAGTAATACAGTGCAGTGCTGATAATCCTACTGCGCATGTGCTGCGTTCTCTGCTATCTTGCCTAATCTGGAGGCCCTTTACTGGGCAGCCAGGTCAGTGTTGCCAACTGTCAGTATTTTTACTGGCCAGTAAGAAATGGGCATTTTTCTCATGCCAGTGACAGGAAAAGGTTGTCAGTAAAAAAATATGGCACTGCGCATTCACAGTTCTAGTTTGGAGCTTACAGATCTAGGTGCCTGCTACAGTGAGTTTGGGCGGCAGGTCTGGCAGAGGTGGTGTCTGAGCGTGTCATGTGATGACATGGTGCAAGGGAGACCAGCAGAGTGGGTGGAGCCTCGTGTGCAGGTCTGCGGGATGGGAGCAAGGCAATCCAGGAGCGGGACTGTCAGTGCTGTTTGGACTAAAGGGACCACCTGGTGTGGAAAGGGACTGTCACTGTGACTCAGGAGAGGACGTCTCGTGTCATCATTATCTGTACTGCTGTCAGTGTCACTGAGAATCAATTTCGTGTGTGTGTGTGTGTGTGTGTGCGCGGCCCATTCTAATTTCCTCCCGAGTCCTGTCCTCAAGCTACTTACTATAAGGAAAATAAAATAAGAACAGTTTTTGCCTTAATATATACCTGAAGTCACACTGCCAATTGCACATTGTACTTGTTTGTAGACAATTTGTGAAATTTGCACTTAAACTAAATTTTGTAACTTTTGGAAATGGCAGTAAAAACTTGCCAGTGTCAGTAAATTTCAATCTGGTAGGTTGGCAACACTTCATCAAGTTACTCTGCTACTGCACATGCAGGGCTGTTATAGAGACAGTATAATCCAATGAAGATCCTAGTAAGGCTCTGTTCACACTGGTGTGACTTTGGACACAAAGAGTGAGTGAGTGAGTAACTTGTATAGCGCAACAAATGCGAACTAAATCGCCTCAAGGCGCTTGGCATCCAGAGTCGTACCGGTCTTTCAGAAGAGGTGGGTCTTTAGTTTTTTCCTAAAGGCCCGATGGTTTTCCTCCAAGCGGATGGTGGTGGGTAGAGCATTCCAGAGCCGTGGTCCTTGGACCGAAAATCTACGTTCTCCCTTCGATTTGTAGCGGGATTTAGGAATTTGGAGAAGGTTTTGGTTGGTTGACCGGAGAACGCGCTTGGTGACGTAGGGTTTTATTTTCTCGCTTAAGTATTGGGGAGCTTTACCCTGTATACATTTGTGGGTGAGGCAGAGTGTCTTGAATGTCACCCGGTCCTGTACGGGCAGCCAGTGGAGGGACCTCAAGATTGGGGAGACCAATTCCCACGGCTTTTTACCAGTTACCAGTCTGGCTGCTGTGTTCTAGATGACTTGTAGACGTGAAATCTGGTATTTCGGTAGTCCTAAGTAGAGGGAGTTTGCGTAGTCGAGTCGTGAGTTGATGATAGTTCCAACCACTACTGCTGTGTCCTCACCAAAGTCACAGTTCATTGATTTCATTGGCACCCTTTCCAATCTATGCAACTTGCTGTGACTTTGAAAAGGTTCCAGAACTACTTTGATGCAACTTTGTGACTTGAGTGCCAGAGAGTGAACGGAGCCTTAAATGCCTACTAGGTGCTGCGCATGTACAGAGCTATTGCTATGGGACTGCAAAATACACACAAACTGTTACCAAAACGCATCTTTACTATTTAACATTCCAATTATTTTGACTTGCACATCTCTATTTCAATTTGGAAATTAAAATGCAGTTTTCCTTTTTTTATTCTGGTCTTACAGTAATTATAGGTTATAATAAATTCCAACTAGTGATTTTATTATTTTGACTGCAAACTGGGCTGTGCCATTTGGTATAGCAGAACTTTCATATAAACATCTATTAAAGTATAAGGCAAACAAGGTAGAGCCAGGTGAAGACTGTTTGTTACCCAGTCCGATGCTACGGAGCACCCAAGGTGCCTTCAGTATGCAACTTTCTGCTGACCTTGGACTTGATAAAACACAGTAGACTAACACCAGCAGATGACATGGCTTCCCAAATCATCACGGAAAGTGGAAAAATTTGCATTTCCTTTGGAAATCGAGGTCCCGGAGTCTGGAGGAAGAGTAGAGAGGCACAAAATTCAAGTTACCGTATTTATCTGCGTATACCGCGCACTTTTTTGCCCTGAAAATCAGGGCAAAATCATGGGTGCGCGGTATACGCCGATACCCGCGCCGAGTTTGAATACTGCGCCGACATATACAGAGCGCAGTACACTCGGGTATAGTCGGGCAGTCTCGGCTCCTTCCGCGCTCACGTCCTGGACGTACAGGACTTCAGCGCAAGAGTTGCCAAGCCTGCCCGACAATACACGAGTGTACTGCGCTCTGTATATGTCAGCGCAGTATTCAAACTCGGCGCGGGAAACGAGCGGGGAGGACGCCGCAGAAGGACGCCGGACCCGACGAAGAGGACACCCGAAGCCCCAGACGGACGCGGGACTAGACGAGGCCGCCAATGGACGCCACGCAAGACACCAAAACTAAGTACAAAAAAAACTTTTTTCCACAAGATTCGGGGCAACTTTAGGGGTGCGCGGTATACGCGGGAGTGCGCTATACTGCGATAAATACGGTACATGAGGTCCAGTGTGAAGTTTCCATGGTCAGTAAGGATTTGGGAAGCCATGTCATCTGCTGGTGTTGGTCCACTGTTTTATCAGGTCCAAAGTCAGCACAGCCTTCTACCAGGAAATTCTAGAGAACTTCATGCTTCCCTCTGCAGACCAGCTTTATGGAGATGCCGACTTCGTTTTCCAGCAGAACTTGGCACCTGCCCACACTGCCAACAGTACCAGTACCTTGTTTAATGATCATGGAATCACTGTGCTTGATTGGCCAGCAAACTGTACTATACTGTACATGGACATACTTTTCAGTAAGCCTACATTTCTGTATTAAAAATCCTTTTTTTTTTTTTTTATTGGTCTTATGTAATATTCAAATTTTCTGAGATACTGAATTTGGGGGTTTTCACTAGCTGAAAGCCATAATCATCAAAAAATAAAAGCTTGAAATAGATCACTCTATGTGTAATGAATCTATATAAAAGTCTAATACCTCGTACACACGAGTGACTTTTTCCCCCGTCGGAAAACCCGGCCGTGTGTACTAGAAAAACAGCCGTATTTGGCAGTTTTCCCGTCGGAAAAATTCTGATGGAGAATACACACGGCTGGGATTCCCATCCAAAAGCTCTCAGAGTTTTCCCGACGGGAAAACCAAACGCGTCTACAGGGGAAAAGTAGAGAGCAGGCTCTTGGTTTCCCCCTCGGGATTTCCGACGGATCATTTCCTGTCGGGAATCCCGCTCGTGTGTTTAAATTTTTGAATTGAATTACTGAAATAATATAACTTTTTGATGATATTAAATTTTTCGTAGATGCACCTGTAGGTTTGACTTGAGGGATTTCTGCAGAGAGACCATTGCTTCCACACTGACAGCAAGGTTTCTTTTCTGCAGCTTTCTGGTAGAAATGAGCTTTTCTACACTAAGGGCTCTTTCACACGGTCCGTGTCCGTGCTCCGCTTTAGCTCAGTGGGGATCAACGAGCAGGCAGATGACAGGTCTGTCACCCCACACTGTGCAAGGACCGACCTGTCAGAGCACCGTTCTCCTCTATGGGGGATCGGATGACAACGGACCGTAGAGTCCGTTGTCATCCGATCCTTCAGGCGGATGGAAAGTGGAGTTTTCCTCCGTCACACTTTGGCGGATCAGAGCGAGTCGGGTGTCAGCGGACATGTCACCGCTAACATCTGTGGCTCCATAGAGGAGCACGGAGCGTCCGTTCAGGTCCGCCTAAAAAACTGACAGGTGGACCTGGACGGGGACCGTCCATGTGAAAGTGGCCTTAGGCTGTAGTTGCTTACTAAGAAAATGAACCCTAGTGTTTTGTCTGGTTTCCAGGTGCATATTTAGCAGATTTAAAACGGTCATGTAGTCATGCGTTTTGAGCAAGGCAGTCAGCTTAGATAAACTGTGCTTAGTTCTGTGCTTAGTTCAGTTGTTTAAATAGAGGGTTACTCACATGTGCATACAAGATATAATAGATAAAATTCTAAAAGAGCCAATCATAAAAAAATAAAAAAATAAAAAACACACACAAAACGATATGAGAATAAACATAAAATAAGATTGGATACAGAATATGCGAAACATGCTGCACTAGAAAAATAAATGTTTGCAAAGAAAATCAAATCTAATAGAAAAAAATTATATCATATATATATAAACCGTGCAGCTCATTTGGCATGGCGGCAGACCAGTATTCTTCGGTCTATGAATATTTGATGCGTTAACCTTTCTCAGTTTCTCTGGTGCTACAGTAAGAATTCAGTATATAGATCACCATCCTAAATACAGTGCATCTTCTTCATAGTTGTAGGTAGGCTTGTTTGGCTGTTTTAGAACTCTATGTGGTCATTCATTAGTGTAGAATTTTCTTTTGTTCAGTTCACATACATAAAATATAGGTGTGGAATCGTTACATCCTAAAGTGACCCTGTCAGTAACAGAAACCAGTCCAGAAAGGCCTCTCTCTGCTAAAAAAACAGAGTAAATACCCATTTCTGCTGAAGGCTAATCCATTAAAAAGAAGTCCACCAAGAAACCATCATTTTTTGGGAGTATCGATCATCTGCATCCCCTACTGCAGTGGCCTCCAAACTGCGGCCCGGGGGCCAGATACGGCCCTTGTGGTGCCATTTTATTTATTAGCACCAGTGAAAGGCGCAATTTCATCCAATGACACCAATGATGGAGCCCAATAATACCAATGATGGGGCAGAATTCCTTCCAATGACACCAATGATGGGTCACAATTCCTTCCAATGACACCAATGATGGGGGATTTTGTACTCCTGTCCGGCCCCCTTAAGATATGAAGGACTGTAAACCGGCCCTTTGTTTAGAAAGTTTGGAGACCCCTGCCCTACTGCACTCAATGGTTTCTCCCACTTGTCTCCATGTCATCACACAACACAGTAGTGATTTGGAGGAAAGTGGGGCAAACCACAGAGAGCTGCAGGGAACATAGTAGGCAGACACTCACAGACATGGTGGTTTCTTGGCAAATTTCAAATAACTATTTCTCTTTAAAGGGGTTGTAAAGGATAATTTTTTTTTTTTTTAAATGTTATACTTACCTCCACTGTGCAGCTCGTTTGCACAGAGTGGCCCCGAACCTGGTCTAGTGGGGTCCCTCAGCGGCTGTCTCGGCTCCTACCCACAAGAACCAACCCTCTTCATGGGAGCTCTCTCCCATGGGGGTTAGTTCTTGCGGGGGCGCGCTCCCGTGATACAGTGAGCGGCTATAGCCGCCGGCTGTATCACTTGGCCCCACCCCTCGGCACGCCGCATCATTGGACGTGATTGACAGCAGCGCGAGCCAATGGCTGCACTGCTATCAATTCATCCACTCTAGCCAATCAACGGCCAGACTTAGCAGAGAAGAGGACGTCGGTGGTGAGCGCAGCAGGTGAACGATGGGGTGGGTGGCATAACTGTCAGATGTTTTTTCATAGGATGCATTAAGGTGAAAAAACATGAACCTTTACAACCCCTTTAAAGCGGAACGTAAGATACAAACAAACAGAGAGCAGGCAGGCTCATTATTGCAAAAGTACTGGGATGGCTGACTCCTGGGCATCCGCAGGACTGATGTCATCCCACGCTGGCCAATGAAGGCAGATGAAGAATGGCATGCAGAGGAGAGACGCTGGCGTGGGATGGGGATCATTGAAGGAAAAGTAAGTTTAACTCCGCTTTATTGAAGCAATGTTCAGCATTTGCTCTCTTCTTCAGAGATGCCTTTCTGGCCTGTTTTTTTTTACAAACTTAACCACTGCAAGGCAATATTATTCAGGAACTTTTGTCTTATCTCATCTCTAATACCTCCTATTTCTGCTTTCTACCACAGACACTTACTAAAAAGATCACAGTTAAGGTGGCCATATATGCAGGCTGAATAAGAAACATGTAAGATTCCTCCACCCATGCTATACAGCGCAGTTGGACAAATCTCCCGCTGTGCCCATTGCATTTTGACTGGCGATAGTGCCACCCTCAGAGGAATTTTGACACCCTCAAGAATCAGCTGCAATTCGTACAGGGTATGGCTTGATTGTCAACCAGGCAGTATTTTAGGAGGTGAATGTCCCTACTGATCAACAGTAATCTAGACCAGTGTTTGTCAACATAAAAAGGTATAGGGGGCCTCAAATGCAGCCCCTGATGTCCCCAAAGGGCCACATATATTATATGTAATGCTACAGAAGACTGTCATAGAGTGAAGACTTACTGGAGGATATGGTCAGATGTCATGCTGTAGGACACAGAGACTAGGGATGTTTTATTAAAGGACCATTTATCCATATTGGGGTTATAGTATAAAAGTTAGTTTGTTTATGTTGTGCCCTGTTGCGGTATGCTGCTGCATCAGAAGAACTGCCCCTATGTGGGCAAAGGTTTGGCCCCTGCGCGGGCCAATTTTGTAGGCTAATAAAAAATGTAATAAAAAAAGATTTTGCAAAAAAAAAAAAAAAAAAAAAAGGACCATTTATAAAATCAATTCTCTCAATACTGACTGCTGGGGACCGATGGCTGCACTTCAAAACACCAATGGGCCAAAATGTGGCCCTCAGGCTGGGCAATAGGGATCTAGACTACTGCAAGTCGCTACACCTACAACATCTATATTCAGTTACAATAGCAGTGAATGAAAAGGATACCATATGACACTACAGTAGTAGTAGCCAAACCGGTACGTTCACCACGTGAATGGGTAGGGCCTGCATGTGACTAATAATGTCAACAGGGAATTCCAGGCAAGTGGATTACAGATCAAAGAAAAGAAAGAAAAAAAAAAAAATATACTGTATGTACCTAATCTCATACCCGACCGTTATTTTCAAACTCAATAAAATTAAAGTGGAGTTTCACCCATAATTATAACATTACATCAGTAGTTTTAAAAAAATGTCATTAGTCCTTTCCGAAAAAAAATATTTTTTTAGATGCCTTCAAAGTGTTGTTGCTAGGCAGAATAGTTAATCTTCCCACTTCCTGCACCTAGGTGCTTAATGCTTCCTAACCTACATCGCACAGACTCCTGGGAATGTAGTGGGTGTAACTTTCCAGGAGTCTGTGCACTCCCCAGTCTCAAAGAATCATGTGACTTGGACAGCACAGGTGCTGAAACCTGATCTGACTGCTTGTGCAGCACTGAGCATGTGCTAGATCTGCAAGGCTGAAATCCAGGAAGTCATACAGTCTGGCTTCATGATGCCCACACTTAAGATGGCCCCAGTCAATTTCTATTTTATAAAGTGTCTAAATGCTGTAACAACCTAACAAAACGGACCTTAGTTTACAGACTAACTTTACTAGAATACATTAAGCTTGTGTATTACAGGGGCATTTATATTTAAAAAGTGAAATTGTGGCCGGAACTCCGCTTTAAGTAGTAAACCTATGTACTTTGTTGAGCATATTTTACAAAGAGTTTCGTAGAAGACAAAGCATAAAGATATGCGACATTTAAATTCCTACACATGAGTGTCATATAAATTGATTCTGGGATCAGTTAATGCCAGAGACACTCACTGCTGCCATTGCAAGGGGCAAACCCCTAATCTACTATACCAAGCATGGGTCTGCAAAGGGCTTGTGTGTTTAAGAGCCAAATATATTTTAAGGTCTGCACAGTGTGAACAGCAAGCTTTGACAAAGCATTTGCAGAGCTTTCAGCAAGCTTTGCTTAAGCTTTTAAAGTGCCATTCAGCTTCAGCTTGTAAATATTGAACACAGACCCTAATGGCAGTGCTGATTGTCACTTTAAACAAGCTACTAGCCAGCTTCAGCACTTCTTGAAAGTTGATGAAAGCCTGCAGAAGCCTTCTTATAAGTGCCAATCAACACTCTCATTAGGATCGGTTTAATATTTACAAGCTGGAGCCAAATGGTCAAAGCTTTCTCCTCACACTACTCTTATACAAGCTGAAACCCGTGTGAAACTGACCTCAAAGGTAATGGGCTACTACCAATTATAGTACCGACTGTACATTGATCAGTGTAGATGAGGCTCTATAAATCAGCAGGCAAACAAATAAAAAAAAAAAAACGAAAATCTGTAAAAATGGTATAGTTCTTTTGTTCCACAAAACTTTCATTTCACACACCTCTGCTACATTGCACGGCCAATGGGTGGCACCATTTTTTTCACGATGAAGAGATGTGGCGCAGATAACTGTGCACTTTTTTCATATTCATAAACACAGAACAATGGAAAAGGTTAAAGTGCGTATGGATCTAAAGTGCCACACACATCCTTGCTATACAAATTTTTAAAGCAGGCCACACACGGTTCGGATCTCGGGCGGTCCCTGCAGGACAGGTCGAGATTCGAACCGTATATGGCCTGGCTAAATGGAACAAGTTGATCCATCGATCAACTCCCGGCGGGTGGTTTCCTCCTCCCCCTCCCACCGCGAGAAGACATTGGCTCGGCAGAAGGGATTCCCTCATTAACACGGTCTGTGTTGATGGGGACTCAAGTGAAATTTGCCTTGTGTATAGCCAGTCTAAGCATCTGTGGTGGATTGGAGCCTGTGGATGTTTGTGCTTGGACTGCATTAAAGGGGTTGTAAAGGTACAATTTTTTTTCCTAAATAGCTTCCTTTACCTTAGTGCAGTCCTCCTTCACTTACCTCATCCTTCCATTTTGCTTTTAAATGTCCTTATTTCTTCTGAGAAATCCTCACTTCCTGTTCTTCTGTCTGTAACTACACACAGTAATGCAAGGCTTTCGCCCTGGTGTGTAGTGTCGTGCTCGCCCCCTCCCTTGAAGGGGAGGGAACAAGCAGGAGAGTCAGGACGCCCACTAACACACAGCTCCTTTCTCTATCTGCAACATAGAGATCGTCCCGACTCTCCCGTAGTCCAAGGGAGGGGGCGAGCACAACACTCCACACCAGGGAGAAAGCCTTGCAATACGGTGTGAAGTTACAGACAGAAGAACAGGAAGTGAGGATTTCTCAGAAGAAATAAGGACATTTAAAAGCAAAATCGAAGGATGATTGTACCTTTACAACCCCTTTAAAGTGGAGGTTTACCCGGAAATGTTAATTTTTAACCTTAGATTCATGCTCATTTTGTCTAGGGGAATCGGCTAGTTTTTTTAAAATCGAAGCAGTACTTACCGTTTTAGAGAGCGATCTTCTCCGCCGCTTCCGGGTATTGGCTGCGGGACTGGGCGTTCCTATTTTGATTGACAGTCTTCCCACAGGCTTCCGACGATCGCATCCATCGCGTCACGATTTTCCGAAAGTAGCCGAACGTCGGTGCGCAGGCGCCGTATAGAGCCGCACCGACGTTCGGCTTCTTTCGGCTACTCGTGACGCGATGGATGCGACCGTCGGAAGACTTTCAATCAAAATAGGAACGCCCAGTCCCGAAAACCATACCCGGAAGCGGCGGAGAAAATCGCTCTCTAAAAACGGTAAGTACAGCTTCGATTTAAAAAAAAACTAGCCGATTCCCCAAGACAAAATTAGCATCAATCTAAGGTTATATTTTTTTTTTAGGGTGAACTCCCGCTTTAAAAGTGGATTATGTACAACTCACCACCACACACACACACTTGGGTATTAAGATGTTTACCTGGTGTTGCCAATTTGACCTGTAGCACCCAATAATAAAGAAAAAGTCAGCTTATGTCTCTTACCTGGAGAAAAGCTGGAGGCCGGCTCTGAGCCATCTCACTGTCAGTGTCCATGAACTTGATAATGCGGAGATAGCCAGGATACGAGGGGGCGCTCACTAGTCCATCTGGTGTAACAAAGAAGATCTGAACCCCTCTTGGAATAAGTATAAGTTCCTCTGCATCAACCCCCAAACTCTGCACTGGAGGCGGCTGTGCCGTCATTGAATAGAAGTCATCTCCTACTATAGAGCGTTCCCCAGATTCGGTGCCATAGGAGACTGTGAAATGTCCATCTGTGGCCTGGGGGGTGTATGCTGGTGGTGCAACGGCACCTTCTGTGAAGGGATTTATTGGATTGTCTGTTGGTATACAGGTGATACCGCCTGCTGGCTCAGCAGAGAATGGAGGCATCTTTGGCAGTGGTGGTCTTTCAGGCCTTTCCTTCTCAGCTGCTGGCAGTAATGGGTATAGAGGAAGGGCTGGTGCAGCCGTAGGTTCTGGAACATGACCCGTCATACCCTGGTGTAGGATGTTCAGTCTGGTATGCACATTCTGTAAAGTCTCTTGCATCTTTACTTGCATTTGTCTTGCGGAATCCCAAGCTGGACCAATATACTCAGGTGCCTGCAAGGAAACACCCAATCCTCTTAGCAAATGCTCCCGGCCTTGTCTGTAAAAGTTACGTGCGTCTTCCTTGTAACCATTTTCATCTGCGTTCAAACCTCTATTGATGTATAAAAAGGCTTTTCTGTATTCCTCCTCAATACTGCGAATTAAGGCGTTGTCCTGCATCTCTGCAAGCAGCTGCTTCTCCATCACTGAAATGACAAAAAAAAAAAATGTAATTATAGGAGTACATTTATATATATATATATATATTTATATACATATACATATATATACACACACACACACACACACACACACACACACCGGCGTAAATATATATTACACATATACCGGCGTAAATATATATATATATATATATATATATATATATATATATATATATATATATATATATATATATATATCGTATTTGCCAGCGTATAAGACGACTGGGCGTATAAGACGACCCTCTAATTTTCCAGCCAAAAATGTTGGTTTTGGGATATACTCGCCGTATAAGACTACCCCCTTCCTACTAGTCGTGCCTTGCCTCACGGTGCCACCATTACATGCCAGACTGTGCCACTACATGCCAGACTGTGCCCCATTACATGCCAGACTCGCTGTACCTTATCCTAAGACATGCAGAATCGCGGCCGTACGTTTTTTCAACAGCCACGCCTCCTACGTCTTCTCTTCCGTGATAGGCGAAACACTCAGCTTCCCAGGAGGCACTGTGTTCAGTGTTCGCCTATCACAGCGATAGGCGGACACTAAACACAGGACGAGAGGGCCTCCGTGATAGGCGAACAGTGAACACAGTGCCTCCTGGGAAGCTGAGTGTTCCGCCTATCACGGAACAGAAGACATAGGAGGCGCGGCTTTTGAAAAAAGGGAAGGCCGCGATTCTGCATGTCTTAGGATAAGGTAAGGGATGTTAGGTTACCGGCGTATAAGATGACCCCCGACTTTTAAGAAGATTTTAAGGGGGTTAGAAAGTTGTCTTATACGCCGGAAAATACGATTATATATATGTATATATATATAAAAATCATGTCATGTTCACGCAAACGCTTGCTGAGAAACTTGTGGAAAACTTTGGCAAAGCATGTTGGTTTAGCAATGCCTGACTGATGTCCATGTCTCCGCCTATGCTAACAGAGCGTGAGCTAGGCAAATATTTCTCTACAGTATATTGCAGGGTTGAACAAGTGGCAAAAGCATTTAAACAAAACAAATTCTCAACCAAATTTTCATGGAACCTTAGGGTTCCTCCCGAGTATACTAGGGGTGCTTGAACTGGAGCGGATTGACCTCCCACCCTCCTTCATATTTCCAGGTCTATCGTCACTTGGCAGAGCCAGCTGCATGACACCGATGAACTTTTTTGGTGTCTGTAAGGCCCCTTTCACACTAAGAAATATTAGCGCCTAAATACCGCCTGAAAAACTCCTGCCCTGAAGTCTCAATGTGAAAGCCCGTGGAATTTCACACTGAGGCAATGCGCTGGCGGGACCACTCCAAAAAGTCCTGCCAGCAACTTCTTTGGAGCGGTGAGAGGAGCCATGTGTTTACCGCTCCCTCCCATAGAAAACAATGGGACACCGCGGTAATACTTCCGGCAATGCGCCTCTGTACCCTTTTTTAGCGGGGGTTAAAACCACACCACCAGTGGCCAAATACCGCCGCAATTCCGACAGTGTATTGCCGCTAAAAATATTTACTTACACTTTAAGCCTCGTACACATTGCTAGTTTTTTTCATTTAACCCAGGGGGCCGAACGAAAAAAATAAACAGACAGCTCAGGTCGGAGCCACTGTAACCAACAACCCAATGTTTGTACAGTGATCTCCTCTGCTGTTCTATTGTGTTCTGAACAGTGGCGGCTGTGGTGCTCAATATTTTGGGGAGCAGCAAACAAACTGCCCCCCTCACTCGGACACACAACCGCCACCTCCACCCCACCCTGTGCACAGGCCGGCCTCGGCTGTATTCACAGCGTCTCCCCGCAGGGATATAGTCCCAATATAGGGGGCGAGCACACCGACTAACCCCCAGCCAGAACGGCTCAGATGATGGGGGCAAGCTTACTGAGGAGGAACAGGAAGTGAGAAATTCAGACAAAGAAAAAAAAAAACATTTAGAAGGGAAATTGAAGGAAAAAAGGTAAGTGAACCAACAATGCACTAGCTTAAAAGGAACTCATTTAAAAAAAAAAAAAAAAACCTTTACAACCCCTTTAACGGAATAAACTGAAGACAGAATTCTTCCCAATGTTCACAGTATGACCTGTTCAAACATGCGTGTTGTGAAAAAGAGTCCTATATATCAGTGGTCATCAACCCTGTCCTCAGGGCCCACTAACAGGCCAGGTTTTATGTATTACCTTGGGGAGATGCAGACTAAAATACTGCAATCACTGAGCAGCAAATGATATCACCTGTGATGTATTTCAGTTATCTTGCAAACCCGGCCTGTTAGGGTCCTTTCACACGTGCGGACCGTTCGTCCGTTTTTTCATACGTCCGTTTACGGACTCCAATGCTTTCCAATGGGATAAGGTCCGTTAGCGGATGAGCATCCGCTAACGTCCGTTAACATCCGTCTCCGTTAAGCTCCGTTTTTTTGAACGGAAGAAAACCCTATTTTTCTTCTGTCCAAAAAAACGGAACGGACGAAAAACGGATGTTAACGGACGATCCGTTTAACATCCGATCTGCTAACATCCATTTTTCATCAAAATATGTAATAAAAATAAAGTTCTAACAAAAAACAAAAAAAAAAACGGATGAAAAAAATGGATCAACTGATGATAAAAAAACGTATCTAAAAAACGGTCCGCACGTGTGAAAGGACCCTTAGGCTCCATTCACACTAATGCTTTTTTGATACATTTTGCAGAAAAGCAGGGACATTTTTTTAACATGGTTTCCTATGGAACATGTTCACATCAATGCTTTTTTGTACCTCTGCGTTTTTGGAAAGGGTCGGGGACTTTTTTTTTTCCGCAAAAAGCAGCGTTTTAACATGTAATAGAATTCAATGGACCCGCATCCAATACGCAAGTACCGCGTTTTTACCGCGATTTGCATTTTTTGTTTAACCTGTTTATAGCTGGTTGTTAAAGGAAATGTAAAAAAATTCAAATTGATGTAAAAAAAAATTTTTTAAATGCAAATCGCGGTAAAAACACACGGCAAAAACGCAGCAAGCACCGCAAAAACGCTAAAAAGCAACATGCAGAGGTGTGAATCGAGCCTTAGTGGGCCCTGAGGACATGGTTGATGACCACTGCTATATATATATTGCATTGAAGGTGCATTGAATAGCAATGTTCCATTTAAATCCTCAGTATGAGCAGCAATGTGGGAACCCAGCCTCCTGGCACTGCAGCGAGCACATCGGACAAGGAGGGTTCAGATTAGAATGAAGCAGTTACATAACGAAGCTGATAATAGCTCAGACATCACAGCGATCGATTTAATCCACTCAATGTCAGACCTGAAGCTGTAATTCAATGTACTGTGCTGTAACAATGGCAAGGAATAAAACATCTAAGAAACAAGTATTTAAAGGGGAGTTCCACCCACAATTCCACTTTTTAAATATAAATACCCCTGTAATACACAAGCTTAATGTATTCTAGTAAAGTTAGTCTGTAAACTAAGGTCCGTTTTGTTAGGTTGTTACAGCATTTAGATAGTTTATAATCTAGAAATAGACCGTGGCCATCTTAAGTGTGGGCATCATGAAGCCAGACTGTATGACTTCCTGGATTTCAGCTTTGCATATCTCGCACATGCTCAGTGCACAAGAAATGTAATAGGTTTCAGTCAGGTTTGCAAGGACTACTGGGAAACATGATGCCTATCCCAGAAACCCTTGCAAATAGCCTAGGCAAATAAGGAGGAGGAAGTAATGAAGGACTACAAAATAAAGGTATTTACAAGCAACACATTAAATAAAAATTGTCCATTCTGAACACTATGAACACTATGAGATTAGAGCATGCAGCACAGACAAACATAAAAAAATGGGTGGAACTCCACTTTAACCACTAAAATCTAGAAGTGAACTAATAATCTATAATATGTATTACTGGGGCTTTGAGGCCCAATCACACTTTGATGCAGTAAAACTTGCATTTATTTTGTAATATGAGTTGCCTTGACACACAGGGCCAGATTCACAAAGAGATACGACGGTGTATCTCCTGTATCTCCTATCTCCTGATCCGCCGTTGTATCTCTGAGATCCGACGGTCGGATCTATGCGACGGATTCATAAGAATCAGTTCCGCATAGATCTCCCTTAGATCCGACAGGTGTAAGTGACTTACACCGACGGATCTAAGGCTCCATTCACACCTAGGCAGACAAATTCGCGGTACAAATAGCGGCGTTTTGTACCGCGATTTGCGGCGACAAAACGCCGGTATTGTCCACCCAGATGTGCCCCAGATTGACCCCCTCTATGGAGATGCTTCCCATCTCCTAGCCGAAAGCCGCCTGAAAAAAAGGTCCGGGACCTTTTTTCAGGCGGCAGGCGTCAGGCGTTTGGCGTGGAGATGTGAACCATCTCCATAGAGGGACATGTGTTTTCATCCCTCTGGCGGCAGCGGCGTAGCACTACAGGCGTAAAAACGCTTAGGTGTGAATGGGGGCTTAGGCTGCAATCTCCCGCCGGCCGCTAGGTGTCGCCTCGTTTTTTTACGCGTCGGATATGCAAATGAGGAGAACCGCCGATTCAGTAACGAACGCCCGTCCATCGCTTTTTTTTCACGTCGTTTGCGTTCGGCTTTTTCCGGCGGATAGTTACCCCTGCTATAGCAGGGGTAACTGCGGCGTATCCTATGTTTAGTATGGCCGTCGTTCCCGCGCCGAGTTTTACATTTTTATGTAGTTTGCGTACGCCGATTCAGAATTCTTCCCGACGCAAGTTACGCTCACGCCGAAACCACCGACGTCCTAGCGACGTCAGTGTGAGCAATGCACGTCGGGAAATTTAGCTGGCGGCGCATGCGCATTTAAATAGGCGTGGGGACGCGCCTGATTTAAATACTACACTCCCCCTAGCCGCGGAATTTGAATTCCGCCGGGGGAGTTACGATACGCCGGTGCAAGTTTCGAGGTAAGTGCTTTGTGAATACTGCACTAGCCTCGCAAAAGTGCGCCGGCGGATCGTAAATCACATAGATTAGCGGATCTAAAGATCCGCTAATCTATGTGAATCTGGCCCACAGTGTGTGGCACATTATTGCAAAGTCTAGTCTGCTGCAACCATTGCTTACTTCACTCAGATTTTACTCGTGGGCATGACAAAAGTAAAAAACGTAGGCCTCATACACACGATCGGACTTCCATCTGACTTTTCCGTGGATTTTGGTGCGAAGGGGCGTTGGCCGTGAACTTGTTCTGCATACACACGGCAGATCTTTTTCAGCCAACATTCACCAAATCACGTGGTTTTTCAGCTCTTTACCGCCACCCTTTGGGCAACTTCTGCTATCGTTGTCTGATGTTTAGCATTGGTTCGGAGCATGCGTGTTTGTCCGATGGACTTGTGTACACACGATCGGATTATCGGACATTTGTTGCCGGAAAGTTTGAGAGCATGCACAGTTGAAAAGCCGAAAACAATTGTCCGATGGAGCATACACACGGTCGAATTGTCCGATAAAACACGTCCGTCGGACCGTTGTTGTCAAAAAGTCCAATCGTGTGTATGGGCCTTTAGAAGGTTTTCCACTTATTCAGTAAAAAGGCAAAATCTCTGCCACCGATCAGCAGGATGACCCACTCAGAGCTCCTGCCAATCAGATGATTGATCAGAGCCGCCCTGTAGCTCAAAGGCCATTACCACTCAGATCTGTGTGGCCTCCTTTGTCTGCCATCAGAAGACCAACAACATTTTAAGTGACAAATTATTCTGCACATATTTCACACTCGCTTTAGGCCCCATTCACATATTGCAAATTGCGGTAAACACGCATTTTTGCGTCATTCATCTTGAATGGCCCCCAAACGTTAAGTGATTCTGCTGCGATTTGTAAAACAAAATGTGTGAGAATAGAGGGAAAATGCAAGTGCAAAAATCGCACCTGGTTAAGTGCCAAAATTTGGACCCTCAGGCCCAGATTCTCAAAGGGCTTACGACGGCGCAACGCCATCGTAAATCCTAATCTGGGCCGTCGTATCTATGCGACTGATTCTTAGAATCAGTTACACATAGATATCCATTAGATCTGACAGGCGTAAGGCTCTTACGCTGTCAGATCTTAAATGCAATTTTTTTTTCCGCCGCTAGGTGTCGCCTCCGTCGTTTTCCCCGTCGTCTATGCAAATTAGCTATTTACGCAAAATTCCCGAACGTACGCGCGGTCGACGCAGTGAAGTTACGACGTTTCCGTATCTTTTGCGACGCGTAAAGTTGCCCCTGCTATATGAGGGGCAACCAATGTTAAGTATGGCCGTCGTTCCCGCGTCGAAATTTAAAAATGTTCGTAGTTTGCGTAAGTCGTCCGTGAATGCCGCTGGACGCCATTTACGTTAACGTCGAAACCAATCCTTGCGACGTCATTTAGCGCAATGCACGTCGGGAAATTTTAGGGACGGCGCATGCGCAGTACGATCGGCGCAGAAACGCGCCTAATTTAAATGATCCACGCCCCCTACCCGGATCATTTGAATTAGGCGGGCTTGCGCCTGAGGATTTACACTACGCCGCCGCATTTTTACAGGCAAGTGCTTTGTGAATCAAGCACTTGCCCGTAAAACTTGCGGCGGCGTAACGTAAATGAGATACGTTACGCCGCCGCAGTATAAAGCCGTTCTACGAGAATCTGGCCCTCAGTTTTTTTGGAATGACAATTGTCTATAGGGCAGCCCATTCAAGTGATCAGGAACGCAAATTCTTGCAATGCGTAGTGTGAATGAGACCCTGTTCACATTCAGCGTTTTGTGATCTCGGGAAGAATGACTGCGATTCTGCCCATGACCTCAAATCACATTGCAATAAAGGCAAAACAAACCACGTGTGTTGGGTGGCATTCAGTTTGAATTGCATCTAGACACGGTGCTGTTTTGCCGCCTTTATTGCACAATAAAATTGCAGCAAACCACATTACATGATGAAGTTCATCACTCGACAATCACGGCAAAGCCACAGTGTTTAGGTGCCATTAAAATGAATAAGCACGGTTTGTTTTGCCACTATTGCAGTGCCATTTAGGATCACAAGCAGAATCGCATCGATTTCCCCCCCGAGATCCCAAAATGCCAGATGTGAATAGGGCCTTGCTGTGTGCAAATATCATAATGTCTGTATAAAGTTGTGCATCCAGGGATGGCGTTTCTGTGGAGTCCTGGCCGCAACTATTCGGACTGTTTGTATGCGGTCACTGCGCAGGGTGTTGCTACATCCAGATGTGTAAATAACCTGCCTCTGAATGCAGCAAACTATGCCCCTGCCCGCCTGAATGTAGCCTTATGGTATGGGTGGGCTAGGGTTGCCACTTCATCCCTTTAAAACCGAACAAAATTACACAGGTTCTGGGGCCAATTTAATGCAGGTAAGGCACTAAATTTAATTACCACCTTAAAGCGGAAGTCCACACAAAAAGTGAACCTCCGCTTTTCGGAACCCTCCCCCCCTCCGGTGTCACATTTGGCACCTTTCAGGGGGCGGGGGGGGGGGGGGTGCAGATACCTGTACAATACAGGATATAATATATATATATATATATACATACATACACACACACACACACACACACACACACTTGTACTTGGTCTTAAAAAGGTGGTATCGGTGCAACCCTAGTTTTTATTTTTTGCTAAAACAAAAAAAAAAGGGTTTTCATATACCGTATTTATCGGCGTATACCGCGCACTTTTTTCCCCATTAAATCAGGGGAAAATCGTGGGTGCACGTTATACGCCGATAGCATACCTCGGAGGGGAAGGGGGGGACGAGCGCCCGCCGGAAATCACCGAGCCGTCATCTCCTCTCGGCTGTCACGTCACACACGCACAGTCCAGCCTCCGGAGGAGATGGTCCAATGCCGATGGCGGGACTGTGCATGTGTGACGTGGCAGCCGAGTGAGATGACGTCTCTGATTTTTCCGGCGGGCGCTCGTCCCCCTCCTTTCCCTCTGAGGTATGTGAAGTATGTGTGACAGGCGATGACGGCGTGATTCCGGCGGGCGCTCGTTCCCCTCTGAGGTATGTGAGACAGGCGATGACGGCGTGATTCCGGCGGGCGCTCGTCTCCCTCCTTTCCCTGTGAGGTATGTGTGACAGGCGATGACGGCATGATTCCGGCGGGCGCTCGTTCCCCTCTGGGGTAAGTGAGACAGGCGATGACGGCATGATTCCGGCGGGTGCTCGTTCCCCCTCCTTCCCCTCTGAGGTATGTGTGTGAGACAGGCGATGACGGAGTGATTCCGGCGGGCGCTCATCCCCCTCCTTCCCTGAGACCCTTAGATTGCTTCAAAGCTTTTTAATTAAATAATGTGTTTTTTCCAGAAAATTCCCTCTTAAAATTGCGCGTTATACGCCGATAAATACGGTAACTATGTAGTACAGTGATGGTCTGATCTATGGGTCTGGTCCTGATTTGTAGATTATTTAGGCCGGCCCTCACAGTAGACTGTTTATGTATCTCTAGAAAAGACGACTCAGATTGTAAGCTGTATGGCCGGCTTTAGAAATTGCCCTTTGTACGGTTCTGTACTAGAATGCAGAGATGATCCGATCTCACAAGTTGCTTCCACAAATCATTGTATAGAAGTCAAACAATTCCATTCCTGTTTCCTCCTAATTAGATCTATCACATGAGTTCTCGTGGAAGTTTACAAATCTATTTCATTTCATGGATCGCAGAACTCAGACAGGGGAATGAGGACAGAAGATATATGAAGACAAAATGTCATCTGGTCTAATGCAACATAATTTCCCAACGTCCAGCTCCACCATCCCCCGACTCCGATATGTTGTGTATTATAAATATATACAGAACATAGAGCTATGAAATCCTCACTGACCCCCCATCACTACTTGTATGCTGCATATTCTATTACCATCTGCAGACAGTAAACAAAGCATAGGCTGGGAATACATAACATTCTAGATCACATCTCTCCTTAAATACCCTCATCACGTCTGGGAGGACTGAGGAATACGCCAGCTTTTCCTGACCCGAGTGTCCTTCCTAGATGTCCCTAAGGGCCTGTTTACACCATGTCAGTTAGGCTGCATTCATCAACGCAGGCCCAATGCCAGGGCACATAGGAAACATAGGTTGTCTATATGCCGTTATGCCATGATCACAGTATATACACATGTACTATACATAGAGCTGAATAAAATGCCATTTTGTGACATTTCAAATAATAAAAAAATAAAATAAAAAAAAGTGTAAAATAAAAATAAAATCAGTGTCTACAATACAAAGTGCCCCCCATCCCCACAATGGCCACCAGTCCATATCTGCTTTTAGGAGTGTAGGTTGGAGAGAGATAGAGATATATATATATATATATATATCTCTATCTCTCTCTATGTGTAGCACCTGGTTACTTCCAAGTACCGGTGCTATTGAAATTTAGAGGGCGATCAGAGTATTAGTAGACTCTGATCCAAATTGTTATGTTCAAAACAGGGTCTCTGTCTCAGCTTGGCTGTGCTGTGGGCTCATTCTGTTGTTGCTGGGGTGATGTTCCACCCCAGGACGATAGGTGGCAGCAGTGGAGTCGAGACTTGGGTGCTTTTTCCCCAGCAGCCAATCAGGAGGGAGTTTCCTCACTGGGCATGCTGGGAGAGGGTATTTATTGGACAGACGCCATTGAGTCTGCGTCTTCTTCCAGTGTGGCACCCACCTTTAGGGTGACCACATCACGGCCCCCCCAGTGTTATGGCCTACCTGGCCGGGGCGTGCGTGCCACGCGGTGTTCCTGGTTCCGGGACCATGTTGGTCTGGGAAAATTTGAGCAGCGGCGGGGACCCAGTGATCGACATTTGGCAAGATTACAGCCCACCAAAATGTGGCATTGTGGCTGCAACATGTGTACAACCTTCTTCCAACTGCAGGGGTCTCCAAACTTTCTAAACAAAAGGCCGGTTTATTAGCCCTAAGACTTTAGGAGGGCCGGAATGTGGCCATTGGAAGTAGAAAAGATCCTGACATCAGTAGTCTTTAGTATCAGTGGGAGAAACTCTGCCCCGTCATTGCTGTCATTGGGAGAAATTGTGCCCCAGAAAATATCCAGTGAGCGACAGTTGTGTGGAGAAAAATGTCCTGTTGATGTCAGAGGAGAATGAGCAGACGTTTGAGATTATACGATATACGTCGACAGAATGGCATGGCTGGGCATATGGGCGTACAGGTACGTGCCCTTTAAGATCCCAGCCATGGGGCGCGCTCGCGGGACACGATCGGGTCACAGAGCTGAAGAACGGGGAGGTAAGTGTAAACAAACCTTTTCCCGTTCTTCCTAGTGACATGTCATTGATCGTCTGTTCCTTGTCATCGGTGACAGCGATCAGTGACGTGTCACGCCAAGCCACACCCCCTAACAGTTACAATCACTCCCCAGGTCACACTTAACCCCTTCAGCGCCCCCTACAGGTTAACCCCTTTACTGCCAGTGTCATTTTTACAGTAATCAGTGCATTTTTATAGCACCAATCGCTGTAAAAATGACAATGGTCCCAAAATGGTGTCAAAAGTGTCCGCCATAATGTCAGAGTCACACAAAAAAAAAAAAAAAAAAAAAAAAAAAAAAAAAAACGCTGATCGCCGCCATTTCTAATAAAAAAAAATAACTTATTAATAAAAATGCCATACAACTATCCCCTATTTTGTAGACGCTATAACTTTTGAGTAAACCAATCAAACGCTTATTGCAATTTTTTTTTTACCAAATATATGTAGAAGAATACGTATCGGCCTAAACCGAGGATAAAAATGTTTTTTTTTAAATAATAATAATAATAATAATAATAATAATAATAATATTATATATATATTTTTTGGGGGGGGGGTAAATATAATTTTTTTTTTACACAATTGTCAATCAATTTCGTCTTTAGCACAAAAAAAAAAAAAAAAAAAAAAACAACACAGAGGTGATCAAATACCACCAAAAGAAAGCTCCGTTTGTGAAAAAAAAAAAAACGTCAATTTTGTTTGGGAGCCACGTCGCACGACCGCGCAATTGTCAGTTAAAGCTAAGCAGTTGCGAATCGCAAAAAGTGGCCCGGTCTTTGACCAGCGAAATGGTCCGGGGGTGACGTGGTTAAAGTGGTTGTAAACCTTATGCTATAGGAAAGTCTATAATAAGGCTTACCTGTAGCTAACTAGGATATCTCCTAAACCTGCACGGTCCCCTGTATGTGCCGATGTCATCGGCACATGCGCACTGGGGCAAACTAAAGCAATGGCACCAGTTCTGAAGGCAAAAGGGGGTCCAACCCAATATTAGCAAGGTGTACCTAATGAAGTGACTGGTGAGTGTATGTATACAAACACCTTCCCCAATTACAAAGCAGGTCCTTCATTCAGCCACTGACATGTCACAAGTCCCTGTACGGCGTCCAACACCCTCCAAAGTCCACCCAATTGGATTAGAACGATCACTTTTGGGTAAAGGCCAGGAGTTGAATCAGCAAGCGGATTGTGAAAGTCCCATTAAAGATTCCCCTGCAATTAAAAGGGTTGTTTTGTATTTTCTAAATAGGTTCCTTTAAGCTAGTGCATTGTTGGTTCACTTACCCTTTCCTTCGATTTCCCTTCTAAATGTTTTTTTTTCTTTGTCTGAATTTCTCACTTCCTGTTCCTCCTCAGTGAGCTGTTCTAAATGACTTTCCACCGCTCAGATGATGGTGGAAAGCTTACTGAGGAGAAACAGGAAGTGAGAAATTCAAACAAAGAAAAAAAAAATTTAGAAGGGAAATGGAAGGAAAAGGTAAGTGAACCAACAATGTACAGTTGTGTTCAAAATTATTCAACCCCCCAATGCTGTAAAGGGTTTTAAGGAATTTAGTGTACATTTGTAATTGTATTCAGAATGAAATCCTACAAGGACTTCTTAAAGAACCATATGCAACTAAAATGACATCAATTGGTTTTGTAATACAGTAGTTAATGTTTATTTTGTGAATTCTTCATTTACACAATTATTCAACCCCTTAAAGACTACCACTCTGAAGAACAGAGGTTCATTGAAGTGTTTTCAATCAGGTATTGAAAACACCTGTGGATGTCAGGGAGCACCAATAAAGCCTAATAAGCACCAATCAGGCAGCTTTAAAATGACTGTGATACTCAGCTCCTTCTAGACATTTACTGGTGTGGTTACAAACATGGTGAAGTCAAGAGAATGGTCCGGGAAGACAAGAGAAGAGGTGATTACTCTTCACATGAAGGGCAATGGCTATAAGTAGATTGCAAAGATGTTAAACATACCAAGAGACACCATAGGAAGCATCATTCGCAAATTCAAGGCAAAGGCCACTGTTGAAACGCTACCTGGTCGCATGGGTGTAGGAACCCTTACAAATCTGGGGGGGACAGCATTTTTACTCGCCATGTAAATTCTTATTCAGTAAACTCGGACTCCCACATGCCATGTGGGTTAATTGTTACTTATGCCATGGGCCACACGGCATTAGTAAATATTAACCCACATGGCATAAGTAAATATTAACCCACATGGCATAAGTAAAGATTAACCCACATGGCATAAGTAAAGATTAACCCACATGGCATAAGTAAAAATCAACCCACATGGCATAAGTAAAAATTAACCCACATGGCATTAGTAAAAATCAACCCACATGGCATTAGTAAAAATCAACCCACATGGCATTAGTAAAAATTAACCCACATGGTATTAGCAAAAATTAACTGGTTAGCTGGTAGTGGCAGGTTAGGTGATTGACAATAGTTCCAGGTTAGGTAGTAGTGGCAGGCTAGGTGGCAGTGCCAGGTTAGGTGGCATACAGTAGTGCCAGGTTAGGTGGTAGTGCCAGGTTAGGTTGTATACAGTAGTGCCTGGTTAGGTGGTAGTGTCAGGTTAGGTGGTATACGGTAGTGCCAGGTTAGGTGGTAGTGCCAGGTTAGGTGGTATACAGTAGTGCCTGGTTAGGTGGTAGTGTCTGGTTAGGTGGCAGTGCCAGGTTAGGTGGTATACAGTAGTGCCAGGTTAGGTGGTATACAGTAGTGCCTGGTTAGGTGGTAGTGGCAGGTTAGGTGGTAGTGCCAGGTAAGGTGGTAGTGCCAGGTTAGGTGGTATACAGTAGTGCCTAGTTAGGTGGTAGTGGCAGGTTAGGTGGTATACAGTAGTGCCTGGATAGGTGGTAGTGCCAGGTTAGGTGGTATAAAGCAGTGCCTGGATAGGTGGTAGTGGCAGGTTAGGTGGTAGTGGCAGGTTAGGTGGTAGTGTCAGGTTAGGTGGTATACAGTAGTGCCAGGTTAGGTGGTAGTGTCAGGTTAGGTGGTATACAGTAGTGCCAGGTTAGGTGGTAGTGGCAGGTTAGGTGGTATACAGTAGTGCCAGGTTAGGTGGTAGTGTCAGGTTAGGTGGTATACAGTAGTGGCAGGTTAGGTGGTAGTGGCAGGTTAGGTGGTATACAGTAGTGGCAGGTTAGGTGGCAGTGCCAGGTTAGGTGGTAGTGCCAGGTTAGAGTGGTAGTGCCAGAGTAAATACATGACATGAATAGATAATATCCTGTTCCCCATTACTATACCTCCCCCCTCTCTGTAAACTGTCTGTAACACCCCCCCCCCTCTCTGAATACTATACCTCCCCCTCTCTGTAAACTGTAACTTCCCCCCTCTCTGTAAAATATACCTCCTCCTCCCCCCTGTACCTCAACTGTGTCATTCTGGCTCTCCATCACATGCAAGTCTCTCTGGCTCTGCAGGCTCAGGCTGGTCAGGTGTAGTGTGGCCTCAGTCTGAACACGAGTGTCAGTCTGGGCCCCGCCCCCTTCCTGCTCCTTTCTCTCATTCAGCAGAGCGGCCAGCACAGCTATGCGTGTCTGTGTGAAATCAGCTGTGCGCCGCTCGGGAGGGGAGTGGTCGGGGCTGGATCGGCACTACATCGGCACTGAAGGGGGGGAAAAGCAGTGACCGCAGTTGGACTCGGCGGCCCCTGCCTGCGATCCGGGGACGATCTCCCTATCCTAACCTGGGGGGGATTTTACTATACCTGTCCCCCCCGCATTATTTCCTGGGGGGGATGGGTCCCCCCCATCCTCCCCGGTTCCTACGCCCATGCCTGGTCGTGGCAGAAAGAAGATACTGACTTCGACTGCTGAGCGCTACCTGAAGCGCAGAGTGGAGAAAAGTCCCCGTGTGACTGCTGAGGAACTGAGAAAAGATTTGTCAGATGTGGGTACTGAAGTTTCTGCTCAGACAATACGGCGCACACTGCGTAATGAAGGCCTCCATGCCAGAACTCCCAGGCGCACCCCCTTGCTGTCTCCAAAGAATAAGAAGAGTCGACTGCAGTATGCCAAAAGTCATGTGGACAAACCACAGAAGTTTTGGGATTGTGTTCTGTGGACTGATGAAACAAAATTAGAACTGTGTGGGCCCATGGATCAACGCTATGTTTGGAGGAGGAAGAACAAGGCCTATGATGAAAAGAACACCTTGCCTACTGTGAAGCATGGCGGGGGGGTCAATCATGCTTTGGGGCTGTTTTTGCTTCTGCAGGTACAGGGAAGCTTCAGCGTGTGCAAGGTACCATGAATTCTCTTCAGTACCAGGAGATATTGGATGACAAGGTGATGCAGTCCGTCACAAACCTGAGGCTTGGGAGACGTTGGACCTTTCAACAGGTCAATGATCCCAAGCATACCTCCAACTCCACTAGAGCATGGTTGTAGATTAAAGGCTGGAATATTTTGGAGTGGCCATCACAGTCACCAGACTTAAATTCCGATTGAGAGCCTCTGGTGGGACTTAAAGAAAGCAGTTGCAGTCAGCCTAATGCCGGGTACACACGAGAGGATTTATCCGCGGAAACGGTCCTCCGGACTGTATTTGCGGATAAATCCTCTGGCGGATTTTGATCTCCTGGTTGTACTAACCAGGAGATCAAAATCCCCGCGGAATTCCGTCCGCGGTGACGTGTCGCGCCGTGATGATGACGCGGCGACGTGCGCGACGCTGTCATATAAGGATATCCACGCATGCGTCGAATCATTACGACACATGCAAAGGAATGTGTTCGGACGGATCGATCCGGTGAGTCTGTACAGACCACCGGATCGATCCGCTGGAGCCGATTCCAGCGGATAGATTTCTTAGCATGCTAAGAAATTTTTATCCGCTGGAAATCGGTCGGCCCGAAATATATCCGCAGATAAATATCTGCTGGATCGTACACACCAGGGGATCTATCCGCTGAAACCGATCCGCGGATCAATTTCAGCGGATCGATCCTCTCGTGTGTACGGGGCCTAAGAATGTGACTGAACTGGAGGCTTTTGCCCATGACGAATGGGCGAAGATACCCGTAGATCGCTGCAAGACACTTGTGTCAAGCTATGCTTCAAGTTTAAAAGCTGTTATAACTGTAAAAGGATGTTGTACTAAGTACTAAGATTGAATGTCAATTGGGGGTTGAATAAAACTGATAATGATGTGAGCACAGAAAAGACATTTGTGGTTATTTCATTATAAATGTTATGTTATATTTGTCTGACCTACACGTGCCTCTTTGATTTAATTGTAAGCAGGATGACTGAATGATCAAAATCAATGTCAAACTGGGCAAAACAATCAATTTCAGTGGGGGTTGAATAATTTTGAATACAACTGTACTAGCTTAACCACTTAAGACCCGGACCTTTATGCAGGTAAAGGACCTGGGCAGTTTTTGCGATTCGGCACTGCGTCACTTTAACTGACAATTGCACGGTCGTGCGACGTGGCTCCCAAACAAAATTGGCATCCTTTCTTTCCCACAAATCACCTCTGGGGTTTTTATTTTTTGCGCTATAAACATAAATAGAGTGACAATTTTGAAAAAAATCAATATTTTTTACTTTTTGCTATAATAAATATCCCCCAAAAAAGATATAAAAAAAAAACTTTTTTTTTCCCCTCAGTTTAGGCCGATATGTATTCTTCTCCCTTTTTTTGGTAAAAATAAAAATCGTAATAAGCGTTTATCGATTGGTTTGCGCAAAATTTATAGCGATTGCATTTTTATTTTTTTTACTACTAATGGCTGCGATAAGCGATTTTTTTCGTGACGGCAACATTATGGCGGACACATCGGACAATTTTGACACATTTTTGGGACCATTGTCATTTTCACAGCAAAAAATGCTATAAAAATGCATTGTTTACTGTGAAAATCACAATTGCAGTTTGGGAGTTAACCACTAGGGGGCGCTGTAGGGGTTATGTGTGACCTCATATGTTTTTCTAACTGTAGGGGGGCGGGGCTGGACGTGTGACGTCATTGATGGCGTTTCCCTATATTATGGAACACACGATCAATGAAGCTGCCACAGTGAAGAACGGGGAAGGTGTGTTTACACACGGCTCTCCTCGTTCTTCAGCTCCGGGGACCGATCGCGGGACTCCGGCGGCGATCGGGTCCCGTGGTCACGGAGCGTCGGACCGGGTCGCGGGCGTGCGCCCGCGACCCACGGCTGGGCACTTAAAGAGGACGTACAGGTACGTGCTTGTGCCATTCTGCTAACGTATATCTGCAGGAGGCGGTCCTTAAGTGGTTAAAGGAACCTATTTAGAAAATTAAAGACGAACCTTTACAGCCTCTTTAGGATGAAACCAAGTAAGGCAGGGCTCGAAAAATCCCGGTCGCCAGGTCGCCATGGCGACTAGAAATAGGGTCCTGGCGACTTGGCTTGGAAGGAGGGCTTGTGAGCTGGCGCCATCTGGTGGTGAGCCGTTGGTATTACAAGTTATTACCACCAGATGTGTAAGCTGGCGCCATCTGGTGGTGGCCGTTGGTATTACAAGTTAAGCATTACAAGTTAACCACTTGGGATCCGCGCGCCGTCTATTGACGGCTACAGCGGGGATCCCAAAAGCCAAAGTGCCGTCAATTGACGGCTGCCCCTTTGGGCGGTCCCCGCGCGCGCTCCAGAGCGCGCAGCGGGGAAATTTTGTTTTGGCCGTGTCCCTTGGACACAGCCAATTAGAGATCGCCGCAAACGGCCAATCAGAGTGGCCGTTTGCGATGCGATCTGGGCGGCCAATGAGAGGAGATCTCAAATGTAAACATATGAGATCATCTCTCATTGCCGCCTCTCCCTCCTCACACAGAGACAGCGTGTGAGGAGAGAGAAGTGAGTGCAAATCGTTACAGTGTTACACAGTGTTACAGTGCCTGCCATCCATCCCAGTCCCATCCACCAGTGCCATCCATCCCAGTGCCATCCATCCCAGTGCCATCCATCCCAGTGCAAGCCATCCCAGTGCAAGCCATCCCAGTGCAAGCCATCCCAGTGCCGCCAATCAGTTCCCACCTGTGCTGCCAATCAGTGCCCGCCTGTGTGCCAATCAGTGCCCGCCTGTGCCGCCAATCAGTGCCTGCCTGTGCCGCCAATCAGTGCCTGCCTGTGCCGCCAATCAGTGCCTGCCTGTGCCGCCAATCAGTGCCCGCCTGTGCCGCCAATCAGTGCCCACCTGTGCCGCCAATCAGTGCCCGCCTGTGCCGCCAATCAGTGCCCGCCTGTGCCGCCAATCAGTACCTGCCTGTGCCGCCAATCAGTGCCTGCCTGTGCCGCCAATCAGTGCCCACCTGTGCCGCCAATCAGTGCCCGCCTGTGCCGCCAATCAGTGCCCATCTGTGCCGCCAATCAGTGCCCGCCTGTGCCGCCAATCGGTACCCGCCTGTGCCGCCAATCGGTACCCGCCTGAGCCGCCAATCGGTACCCGCCTGAGCCGCCAATCAGTGCCTGCCTGTGCCGCCAATCGGTACCCGCCTGAGCCGCCAATCAGTGCCTGCCTGTGCCGCCAATCAGTGCCCGCCTGAGCCGCCAATCGGTACCCGCCTGTGCAGCCAATCGGTACCCGCCTGTGCAGCCAATCAGTGCCCACCTGTGCTGCCAATCAGTGCCCACCTGTGCTGCCAATCAGTGCCCACCTGTGCTGCCAATCAGTGCCCATCAGTGAAGGTTTAGCACACACCAGCAAAATGTCCAAAAGGTCCTATTCCCTTCAGGAGGCTTTCCAAATAATTTCTGCCCCCGACGAGAGCAACGTGGAGCTCTCTCTTTCAGAGTCCCTTTCCAACTCTGATTCGGAGTTTGACGTCGCTTATGAGCCAGCCATCAGTAGCGCAACACTGAGTGACTCAGAGGAGGAAGATAGCCGGCCGGCTAAACGAAGGCGTGAGGAGGCAGTGCCATCCACCAGCACCGCAGTGCCATCTGCCAGCACCGCAGTGCCATCTGCCAGCACCGCCGTGCCATCTGCCAGCACCGCAGTGCCATCTGCCAGCACCGCAGTGCCTCGGCAACAAACTTCCAGGACCCATGCCAGCCTTCCCTATGCCCTTCAGAACCCCTTGTGGCTTCCTGCTACTTCAGGAGAAGCCAACATTCCCCCTTTCACGGCCCAGCCAGGAATCCAAGTGAACACGGAGAATTTTACCCCACTCGATTATTTTAACCTCATGTTTACAGAGGACATGCTATCCGAAATTGTGGCCCAGTGCAACCTATTTGCACAGCAATTTATTGCAAACAATCCCACGTCCTACTATGCCCGTCCCTTCCAGTGGAGAGACCTTACGTTGGACGAGTTCAAATTTTTTTTAGGCCTCACATTTTGTATGGGACTCAACCCAAAAAACACTTCACGTGCCTTTTGGTCCAAAAAGCCGATCTACCACATGCCCATCTTCTCCACCATAATGCCCAGAGCCCGATACTTTGCCATAATGAGATTCCTACATTTCAACGACAATACCCAGTGCCACCCCCGAAATCACCCAGATCATGACAGGCTCTTCAAAATCCGGCCCTTACTCAATTATTTTTCCGAGAAATTCCCCCAATTGTACACCCCGGACCAACACATCTGTGTGGATGAGTCCCTTATCAAATTTAGTGGCAGACTCCAAATAAAACAATTCATGCCCAGCAAAAGAGCCCGCTATGGTGTGAAGGTCTACAAATTGTGTGACCGAGTCACAGGATACCTGTATTCCTACAGAGTATACGAAGGCAAGGACACCCAGATCAATCCCCCTAATTGCCCAGACTACTTGGGATCAAGTGGCAAAATTGTTTGGGAACTAATCAACCCCCTATTAGACAAAGGATACCATCTATACGTAGATAATTTCTACACCTCTCTTCCCCTGTTCCACAACCTGCACCGGAAGCAGACGCCAGCATGTGGCACCGTCAGAAACAATAGGAAAGGCTTTCCTCAAAGCCTGGTGAACCAAAAGTTGAAAAGAGGAGAATCAGCAAGTCTGCGTAACAATGCGGTTTTGGCGGTGAAGTGGAAGGACAGAAGGGATGTCTATATGCTATCTACTATCCACAATGACACCATTGTTGAAACCCGCAGAAGGCGTGGCACCACCATCCGAAAGCCCACTTGCATCCAGGACTATAATTTGTTTATGGGGGGGGTCGACTTCAATGACCAGATGCTTGAGCCCTATCTTGCCACAAGAAGAACGTACCATTGGTACAAAAAAGTTGCCATTTATTTTTTTCAATTGGCCATATACAATTCTTTTGTAATTTACAGCAACTCCACCCAAAACCCCAAACGCTTCCTTGGCTACCAAGAGGACCTTATCACTGCCCTTATTTTCCACAACGATGCACCCCAAACCATCCGATCTGATGTTTTAAGTCGTCTCGCCGAGCGTCATTTTCCCGATAAAGTCCCTCCCACAGAAACAGGCCGACGACGTCAAAAACGATGCAAGGTATGCGCCAGTGAAGGAGTCAGACGAGACACAGCTTACCATTGTGCCGATTGTCCTTCCAAACCAGGCCTCTGTATAATTGACTGTTTTCGCCGTTACCACACCAAACTAAAGTATTAATCCTCCGTTCCTGCCTTCACACACCTTCACATCCCTTATGCCACCGCCTGCTCTGTAACTGACCCCGGCTTGTTTTTTGACCATTCTTCTGCCCAACGATTCTGTACTGCCTCTGCCTGATCTGGAACTGACCTCGGACTGTTTGACCATGTTTTTGCCTGCCTCATGGACTGATCTTGTACCCTGCTACTGGACTAGTGGGAACACAGGGGTCTCACATATGTGAGGGGCGCCAGAAAAGTTTTTCTGGATGAAGAAAACTTTTTCGTTTTCTCATCCTAGATTAGGGTCTGGTTGCCCGGAGGCTTCAAAGAGATTTGGGTGGGAGAAGCCTCTACCCCTGTCCCCATTCTGTCCTGAACGAGGCCCTACTTCTGCCTGCTGCCTGTAGGACCTATGCCATCATGCCTCTGCCTGTTGCATGAACTGACCACCTGCACTAACCCTGACGGGACAGTATCCCTGCCTGGACGTTGCTGACCAAGTCCCTGCCTGCTGCCTGGACCAGTGCTATCCTGCTGTAGAACTGCGCTACTATTACCACAGGTAATCTTTTGTTTACGCTTTGCTCAGCATAATGTATTTTGAGGTGTAATTCTTGGTATGTGCATACTATGTGTCTCTGGAACACCTGACGGTGTTCCTTGCATGTTGGATCTCTGTATGTGGTCAGGCTATGTAGAAGTCTCACACACGTGGTATTGTTGTACTCAGGAGGAGTAGCAGAATGTATTTTGGGGTGTAATTTTTGCTATCTAAATGCTATGTGTTGGAAATATCTTAGAAACATACAACTTTGTGTAAAAAAAATGAGTTTTCATTTTTCTTCCACATGTTCCAAAAACTTCTGGAAAAAAATGAACCATTCAAAAGACTCATTATGCCTCATAGATTATACGTTGGGGTGTTAGCTTTCCAAAATGGGGTCAGTGTGTTGGTAATTCCATTGTCCTGGTGTTCCAGGGCCTTCAAAAGTGTAATAGGTAGTCAACTAGTTAGATGTGCAATTTATGCTCCTAAAACCCCTGATGGCGCTTCCTGCATGTTGGGCCTCTGTATGTGGCCAGGCAGTAAAAAAGTCTCACACATGGGGTATCATTTTACTCAGGAGGAGTAGCAGAATGTATTTTGGGGTGTAATTTTTGATATGTACATGCTATGTGTTGGAAATATCTTATCAATGGACAACTTTGTGTAAAAAAAATGCGTTTTCATATTTTTTCCACATTTTCCAAAAACTGCTGGAAAAAAATAAACCGTTCAAAAGACTCATTATGCCTCATAGATTATACGTTGGGGTATTAGCTTTCCAAAATGGGGTCACTTTGTGGGTAATTCCATTGTCCTGGTGTTCCAGGGCCTTCAAAAGTGTAATAGGTAGTCAACTAGTTAGATGTGCAATTTATGCTCCTAAAACCCCTGATGGCGCTTCCTGCATGTTGGGCCTCCGTATGTGGCCAGGCAGTGAAAAAGTCTCACACATGGGGTATCGTTTTACTCAGGAGGAGTAGCAGAATGTATTTTGGGGTGTCATTTGTGGTATGCACATGCCATGTGAGAGAAATAAGCTATTACAATGACAATTTTGAGAAATTTTTTAAATGAAAAATAAAAATCTTTATTTTGCAAAGTATTGTGGGAAAAAAACACAACTTCAAATAACTCACCATGCCTCTTACTAAATACCTTGGGATGTCTACTTTCCAAAAAGGGGTTATTTTGGGGGCATTTGTACTTTCCTGGCTTGTTAGGGTCCCAAGAAATGAGATAGGCCTTCAGTACATCAGGTGTGATCAGATGTGACAATTTTTTATGATTTGCACTATAGCTTGTAGACTCTAAAACTTTCACACAGACCAAATAATTTCCCAAAATTTTGGGTTATTTTTATCAAAGACATGTAGCAGTATAAATTGTGGCCAAAATTTATGAAGAAATATTAATAATTTGCAAAATTTTATCACAGAAACTAAGAAAAAATCATTTTTTTTCCAAATTTTCGGTCTTTTTTCATTAATAGCGCAAAAAATAAAAAACCCAGAGGTGATCAAATACCACCAAAAGAAAGCTCTATTTGTGGAAAAAAAAGGACAAAAAAATCATTTGGGTACAGTGTTGCATGACTGAGTAATTGTCATTCAAAGTGTGACAGCGCTGAAAGCTGAAAATTGCTCTGGGCAGGAGGGGTGTTTAAGTGCCCAGTAAGCAAGTGGTTAAACAGCAATTCTAATGTCATTTTTCACTATTTTCACTGCCATCTTCTTCCCTCTAATTAGAACCCCCAAACATTATATATATTTTTTATCCTAACACCCTAGAGAATAAAATGGCGATCGTTGCAATACTTTCTGTCACGCCGTATTTGCGCAGCGGTCTTAGAAGTGCACTTTTTTGGGAAAAAAATTACACTTTTTTTAATTAAAAAATAAGACAACAGTAAAGTTATCCCCATTTTTTTTATATTATGAAAGATAATGTTACGCCGAGTAAATTGATACCCAACATGTCACGCTTCAAAATTGCGTCCGCTCGTGGAATGCCGACAAACTTTTACCCTTTAAAATCTTCATAGGCGACGTTTAAAAAAAATTCTACAGGTTGCATGTTTTGAGTTACAGAGGAGGTCTAGGGCTAGACTTATTGCTCTCGCTCTACCAATCGCGACGATACCTCACATGTGTGGTTTGAACACCGTTTACATATGCGGGTGCTGCTCACGTATGTGTTCGCTTCTGCGCGCAAGCTCGTCGGGACGGGGTGCGTTTTCTGGCTTCTAACTTTTTTAGCTGGCTCCTAGATTCCAAGCAAATTTGTCAAACCCTGAAGTAAGGAGTCTCACTTCTCATGCGGCATTCCCCATAATGTAAAATAGGGACGCTAAGACAAGATTCTGGGATCTCATGCTTTTAGATCTGGTTGTCACAGTCCCCATGAGGCAATTATATGCTTACATCCTGGCCCTGATTTATATGCAACACTCATCCTATTACTATTGATGCGTTTTATAAAACAAATGTACACAAGCCAAGGAGGAGAAGACAGATCACAGGTTGGAAGACCTGATTCCCCAACACTCCCATGGTGCATTGCGCTCTCTGGCACTCGGCCACATAAATCATGCCATCTGACCGGCCCAGGCATGCGACATCCTGAAAGCCGGTGTAATCCACAATTGTTATCTCGTGTCATGTGCCGCTTTCACAATTCAATGGCCATCGAACACGCCGATTGAATGCAATCATTTCCTGTTGCAGCATTCTATGATCTGTTATTATTGGACTTTACTGTGCCCCCGAGCGCCACAAACCATCATTGTCACCACAAGCCGGGATTACAGATATATTGTCACACCGCTGTGTAATAGACTTACACCTTTGCATCTGCGTTTCTATACTTATTTTTGTGTCCCTGATGCACATTTTTCATGCATTTTTTTTTTTGTATGTGCTGCCATTGAATTCTATGGAGCCAAAAACAAAACGTTTATGGACCCGAAAACAAATACATAAAAACCCACTTACAAAAACACATACTACTCATAGTAAAAAGGTATGGCGCTTGGTTCTAAATAATGATAGAAGTGGCATGTGAGACAGTACAGTAATAAAAGTAATGTGTATATATAAAAAAAAAATATTATAAGTAATTAAATAGTCCAATGAGATAAATTCCCAACCCCAAAGTCAATCTTCCAGCACAATTTTCAAAAAAAAATCCTTCACCGCTTGTGCTCACATTATGGATGTGCACTCAGAATTTTCACCTCTTTTTACAAGTTGACCTAAAAGAGCTTTTTTTGTTCTCAAAAACCAAGAATCCTGCTGGGGTGCGCTGCAAGGATTCCTCCAATTTTGATATCACATTGGTTATTTAGATCGAGTCTATCTATCTAAATAACCAAACAGGAGAGAGGGGGCAAAGGGGGCAGAGCAGGGAGCCGGGGGCCAGAGTTTGGAGCGTGCTGAGCTGGTGCACAGGGGGCAGAGTGGGGGGCAGAGTGGGGAACATGCTGAGCTGGTGCACAGGGGGCAGAGTAGGGAGCAGAGTAGAGAGCATGCTGAGCTGGTGCACAGGGGGCAGCAGAGTAGAGAGCGTGCCGAGCTGGTGCACAGGGGGCAGAGTGGGGAGCAGAGTAGAGAGCGTGCCAAGCTGGTGCACAGGGGGCAGAGTAGGGAGGTGGCTGAGCTGGTGCACAGGGGGCAGAGTAGGGAGGTGGCTGAGCTGGTGCACAGGGGGCAGAGTGCTGAGCCGGGGGATAGAGTGGGGCAGAGTGGGGAGCCAGGGCACAGAGTTTGGAGCGTGCCAAGCAGGGGCAGAGTGGGGAGGATGCCGAGCTGGTGCACAGGGGGCAAAGTGCTGACCCGGGGGACAGAGTAATAAGAAGCAAGAGGCTGACTAAATCCATAAAATATTCTGGCAAACAATATTCATCTGCTTTTCTAACACACCTGAGTGGGCTCCGAGCAAAATGCTCTGTGCTCCGAGTCAACCCTATTTTGAAGCCTATTAGAGTCTATGGCTCTAATCAGTCATAAGAAGTCCTGTTTGCGAGAAGCCACGTGGGGTACACAGCAAACATGTGGAAGAAGGTGCTCTGTTCAGATGAGACCAAAATTTCACTTTTTAGCCTAAAAACAAAATGCTCTGTGTGGCGGAAAACTAACACTGCACATCACCCTGAACACACCATCCCCACCGTGAAAAATGGTGGTGGCAGCATCATGTTGTGGGGATGGTTTTCTTCAGCAAGGACAGTGAAGCTCGTCAGAGTTGATGGGAAGATGGATGAAGCCAAATACAGGGCAATCCTAAGCCTCACACACACGGTAGGACTTCAAACAACCTTTTCTGTGGATTTTTGTTTGAAGGGAGTTGGCGGGCACACCGATAGTATATGCACGGCAGGACTTTTCTGCAAACTTTTCCCAACATCACGTGTTTTTGTCTGCTCTTTACCGCCACCCTTTGGTCACTCTATTATTGTTGGTTGAATTTAACATTGGTTCTGGGCATGCGTGTTTATACTTCGAACAAAAGTCAGATAGAGCGTACACAGGGTAGGATTTTTTTTTAAACTTGCTCATTTTAAAGTTTGTTGTCAAAAAGTCCTACCGTGTGTATGGTGCTTTAGAAGAAAACCTGTTAGAGTCTGCAAAAGACTTGAGACTGGGGAAGAGGTTCACCTTCCAGCAGGAAAACGACCCTAAACATACAGCCAGAGCTACAATGGAATGGTTTAGATCAAAGCATTCTTATGTGTTAGAATGGTCCAGTCAAAGTCCAGACCTAAATCCAATTAAAACTCTGTGGCAAGACTTGAAAGTTGCTGTTCAGACGCTCGTCATCCAACCTGACAGAGCTTGGGCTATTTTGCAAAGAAGAATGGGCAAAAATGTCACTCTCTAGATGTGCAAAGCTGGTAGAAACATCCCCAAAAAGACTTGCAGCTGTAATTGCAGTGAAAGGTGGTTCTACAAAGTATTGACTCAGGGGGTCTGAATACAAATGCACACCACACTTTTCACATATTTATTTGTAAAAAAAAAAAAAAAATTGAAAACCTTTTATAATTTTCCTTCCACTTCACAATTTACGTTTTTGGTTGTAAAAAGTGTTATATTTATTTTGCTGCAGATAAAAAAAAATGCACATTTTATTCTAGAATTCGTCCTGTTTAAAAAAAAACAAAAAAACACTAAAATTATGATTCTGCTGCAAAGCATTGCAAAGTTATTGACAAATGAATTACATTTTTTTCCCCAATTTTGTACTTTTTTTTTTAATGTGAAAAAATATATTATAAAATGTGTAATGTTAACGAACAAAGAACAAAAAAAAAAAAAAAAAAAAAAAAAAATTGTAAATATTAATGGTTAATAAATAAAAAAAAAAAAAATCAGCAGGGAAAAAAGATAATTGAACGCATAAGAATATGGAGTTAATTAGAGTAAACTAAGGATTAATAAGGCTCCATGTACATGGGACTAGGGTTGTCCCACTTTTTTAGGACTGAGTACGAGTACCGATACTTTTTTCCAAGTACTCGCCGATACCGAATACCGATACTTTTTTTTAAATGTGTCCCCAAATGCAGCCATGTCCCCCCACAAATGCAGCCATGCCCCCCCCCATATATGCAGCCATGTCCCCCCCATATGCCATGCCCCCCCCATATCCAGCCATGTCCCTCCCATATATGCAGCCATGTCCCCCTTACCGTACATGCTGCCGCATCCCCGCTGCCGCGCCGCATCCCCGCTTGGATAATACGGGCGGGGAACATTACAGCTTTCATTTGAATAGCTGTAGTCTTTCGCGCCGTGCATAGACACTCCCCCTTGCTTGGGATTAGACAGTTCACCCGAGCAAGGGGGAGTGTCTATACGTGGCGGGGCGGGAAAGACTACAGCTATTCAAATGAATGCTGTAATGTTCCCCGCCCGTATTAACCAAGCGGGGATGCGGCGTAGCGGTGGGATGCGTTGGCGGGGGGGGGGCGGGAAGTATTCTATTTTGGTATCGGTGGTATTTGCGGGAGTACGAGTACTCCCGCAAATACTCGGAATCGGTCCGATACCGATACTAGTATTGGTATCGGGACAACCCTACATGGGACGTTTTTACAACTGCTCCTAAATGATTAAACTTGACAGATAATAATCAACGTTTAAAACGTCTGTTTTGCTGCATTTACATGCCGCGTTTTTTTTTTTTTTCTAAATGGCCAAAAACTAAAAAAGCCTATAAACGAAAACGCAGCTAAACGCCGGTACCACGTTTTGCGTCTGAAACGTGAAAATCTCCGGCGTCTGAACTTATTTTTTGGCTTTCAAAGAAACGCTGTTAAAAGCAACTGCCTAAAAACGACTGTAAACGAGACTGTCACATAAGATAACATTGAACTTGTTCAATGGAAAAACATTTTGTTTTAAAAAAATTAAATAAAAACATTTTTACTCGTCAGGTTACTTTGACGGATATCTGCGTATGGACGTATCCCTTTGATGATCTGCAGATGAATGAACAAAAAGATACAAAAGTAACAATATGTTATATTGTATCTTTCTATAGTGTCTGACCGAGTGTTGTTTATAAATACCATCAGACTGACAGCTGAAGCTGCCAACTTTTTCTGTTTTTACAGACATGCAGCTGTTTTATTTACATACAAATACAAAGTAGTCATCCTAGAATGTGATCAGGACATTGTAATAGATGTCTTTCTCATCCTTTAACAATAAGATGTGTGTCACCTGATATCAGGGAATAAAGTTATAAAGGATTGAACAAAGGTCATGTTCTAGTCACCCTGAGTAGATATATACAGTACATGACTGCAGTGATGGGGAAGTAGAGATTATGATGGGACAGAGTACAAATCCAGTTCTTGGCACATATATAAACAGACATCCCAGCACTGCACAATACATGGCAATCAATCACACCCTGCCAAGTCCCTGAGGTCTCCATTTTCAGTATGTGCCCCTCTATGGAGTCCAGTGTACCCCAACTACCCCTAGGTGTGGTCACTGGATCTCTCATACCCCAGAGATGGGTTATCATCAAGTGTGTTCAAATGCTTAGAAAACAACCATTGTGGTTTATTGTGAACCTTTCACCCATAGAAATACCTTATGGTGGGCTTTTATTTTTTATTTATTTTTATGCATGACTGATTACTTGCTCAAACTCTGATCCGTTATGATGAACTTACAATAAGAAACAGAATCCTCAACCCCCCACCCCACTCCTGCATAACCTCCGATCACCCTGACATCCCAAACTTAGACACCCCCACTGGCCAAAATCTGACCCCCCCCTAAAGTCTGAAGGATTGTAAACTCAGGAGTACAGTACAGGGGGGGTCACCGCATCAGGAGGAGTACAGTACAGGGAGGGGTCACCGCATCAGGAGGAGTACAGTACAGGGGGGGTCACCGCATCAGGAGGAGTACAGTACAGGGGGGGTCACCGCATCAGGAGTACAGTACAGGGGGGGGGTCACCGCATCAGGAGTACAGTACAGGGGGGGTCACCGCTCAGCAGGAGTACAGTACAGGGGGTCACCAAATCAGGAGGAGTACATGGGGGGGGTCACCGCATCAGGAGTACAGTACAGGGGGGGGTCACCACAAATCAAGAGGAGTACAGTACAGGGGGTCACCAAATCAGGAGGAGTACATGGGGGGGGGTCACCGCATCAGGAGTACAGTACAGGGGGGGGTCACCACAAATCAGGAGGAGTACAGTACAGGGGGTCACCACATCAGGAGGAGTACAGTACAGGGGGACAACACATCAGCAGGAGTACACGGGGGGGGGGTCACCGCAGCAGGAGGAGTACAGTACAGGGGGGGGGTCACCACAAATCAGGAGGAGTACAGTACTGGGGGTCACCACATCAGGAGGAGTACAGTACTGGGGGTCACCACATCAGGAGGAGTACAGTACTGGGGGTCACCACATCAGGAGGAGTACAGTACAGGGGGTCACCACATCAGGAGGATTACAGTACAGGGGGTCACCACATCAGCAGGAGTACAGTACAGGGGGACAACACATCAGGAGGAGTACACGGGGGGGGGGGGGGGTCACCGCATCAGGAGGAGTACAGTACAGGGGGGGGGTCACCACAAATCAGGAGGAGTACAGTACTGGGGGGTAACCACATCAGGAGGAGTACAGTACTGGGGGTCACCACATCAGGAGGAGTACACGGGGGGGGGGGGTGTCACCGCATCAGGAGGAGTACAGTACAGAGGGGGGGACAACACATCAGAAGGAGTACAGTACAGGGGGTCACTGCATCAGGAGGAGTACAGTACAGGGGGACAACACATCAGCAGGAGTACAGGGGGTCACCACATCAGGAGGAGTACAGTACAGGGGGACAACACATCAGCAGGAGTACAGGGGGTCACCACATCAGGAGGAGTACAGTACAGGGGGACAACACATCAGCAGGAGTACAGGGGGTCACCACATCAGGAGGAGTACAGTACAGGGGGACAACACATCAGGAGGGGTACAGTACAGGGGGTCACCACATCAGCAGGAGTACAGGGGGGCACCACATCAGGAGGAGTACAGTACAGGGGGTCACCACATCAGGAGGAGTACAGTACAGGGGGACAACACATCAGGAGGAGTACAGTACAGGGGGACAACACATCAGGAGGAGTACAGTACAGGGGGACAACACATTAGCAGGAGTACAGTACTGGGGGTCACCACATCAGGAGGAGTACAGTACAGGGGGTCACCACATCAGGAGGAGTACAGTACAGGGGGACAACACATCAGCAGGAGTACAGTACTGGGGGGTCACCACATCAGGAGGAGTACAGTACAGGGGGTCACCACATCAGGAGGAGTACAGTACAGGGGGACAACACATCAGCAGGAGTACAGGGGGTCACCACATCAGGAGGAGTACAGTACAGGGGGACAACACATCAGCAGGAGTACAGGGGGTCACCACATCAGGAGGAGTACAGTACAGGGGGACAACACATCAGGAGGGGTACAGTACAGGGGGTCACCACATCAGCAGGAGTACAGGGGGTCACCACATCAGGAGGAGTACAGTACAGGGGGTCACCACATCAGGAGGAGTACAGTACAGGGGGACAACACATCAGGAGGAGTACAGTACAGGGGGACAACACATCAGGAGGAGTACAGTACAGGGGGACAACACATTAGCAGGAGTACAGTACTGGGGGTCACCACATCAGGAGGAGTACAGTACAGGGGGTCACCACATCAGGAGGAGTACAGTACAGGGGGACAACACATCAGCAGGAGTACAGTACTGGGGGGTCACCACATCAGGAGGAGTACAGTACAGGGGGTCACCACATCAGGAGGAGTACAGTACAGGGGGTCACCACATCAGGAGGAGTACAGTACAGGGGGTCACCACATCAGGAGGAGTACAGTACAGGGGGACAACACATCAGCAGGAGTACAGTACTGGGGGGTCACCAAATCAGGAGGATTACAGTACTGGGGGGTCACCACATCAGGAGGATTACAGTACTGGGGGTCACCACATCAGGAGGATTACAGTACAGGGGGACAACACATCAGGAGGAGTACAGTACTGGGGGGTCACCAAATCAGGAGGATTACAGTACTGGGGGGTCACCACATCAGGAGGATTACAGTACTGGGGGTCACCACATCAGGAGGATTACAGTACAGGGGGACAACACATCAGGAGGAGTACAGGGGGGGGGTTACCGCATCAGGAGGATTACAGTACAGGGGGGGTCACATCAGAAGCACAGTACAGGGGGACAACACATCAGGAGGAGTACAGTACAGGGGGGGTCACCGGATCAGGAGTACAGGGATGTGTACAGTACAGTCTGGATCACTTCAGCTCTGCCCTGGTATAATCTATGTATGCTGGGCCTTGTAGTTCCCCAGCAAGGTGCGGCCATGCTGCTCTCTGTAGTGCTGCATCACGTGACGAGCTATAACGTGCGGTACTCACGTTGTCGGTGTGTTTCCGTCCTCTGTGTCTCCGGCTGTGCGCTGTCAGTGCTCTGTCACATCAACACGGCAAGCACCTGATTCTCCCTAAAGCTCTACAAACCCCGCCCACTGACAGAGCTCCTAAACCCCGCCCACAAGGTGAGCTCTGCACCGAAGCCTACTGCCAGAGCTCTGAAACCCCGCCTTTCTCTGACATCTGCAACCCCGCCCACTGTCAGTGCTCTGCAATCCCGCCCCCCTGAGGGCTCTGCAACTCTTCCTACAGTCTGAGCTCTCAATCCCGCCTACTCTTCGAACTCCTAAACCCCGCCCACTGTCTGAGCTCTCCAAACCGATCAGAACGTCGTAGCTCTGTAACCCCGCCTTCTGTCTGAACGCCACAGCTCCGCCCCTGTCCCAGCATGCACATTGCTTAAAAGGGCAATGCCATAAACACCAGTTAAAGTGGCGTTGTCATCCAAAGGGGGTGTGGTTATCATTAAGCAAAAAGTACGGATTTTACAAACTGTTTGGAAATTTGCTGCAAGTTGGCAACCCTGGTTCCTATGATGGAGTGACATTACTCTTGTTCTGTTTTCTTCAGGTCTGCCCCCCTCTCAGGTCTAATGTAAAGATCTACATGATGAATGGAATCATTAAAGTGAACCTGTACCCTGGTACTCGGTGAGCTCTGAGCAACCTACAAAGGCTGACAGCATAGAGTTCTTCTGAAAATGCTACTTGCCTGGCTGACATGCCGATGCAATTGCTACAACACAGATAGCAAGTAATTGTGCTGCAAGTTTGAAAATGGCTTGCTAAACCATAGCTCCCAATTGTCCCTGAATTCGAAGGGACAGTCCCTGATATGGAGAAAAGTCCCTCTGTCCCCCTCATTTGTCTCTCATTTTGGTCTGATCTATATATTTGTATATAAAATGCACTTTTTATCTTTCAAAACATCTTTCCCAGTGCTAAACCTTTCATCCAATTTCTAAATTGATGTTTTTGTACATTTTAAAATATAAAGCAATAGTAGTGGTAAAAAAAATAAAATAAAAAATAAAACACTTGTGGATTTAACCACTTCATTACTGGGCACTTAAACCCCCTTCGTGCCCAGACCAATTTTCAGCTTTCAGCCCTGACGCATTTTGAATGACAATTGCGCGGTCATACAACACTGTACCCAAATTATATTTTTATCATTTTTTTCCCACAAATAGAGCTTTCTTTTGGTGGTATTTGATCAATGCGATTTTTATTTTTTGCGCTATAAACATAAAAAAACTGAAAATTTTTAATAAAAACACAACATTTTTTACTTTTTGTTATAATAATATCCCAATTTTTTAAAAAAAAAAAATTCCCTCAGTTTAGGCCGATACGTATTCTTCTACATATTTTTGTTAAAAAAAATCGCAATAAGCGTATATTGATTGGTTTGCGCAAAAGTTATAGCGCCTACAAAATAGGGGATAGATTTATGATTTTTTTTTTACTAGTAATGGCGGCGATTTGCGATTTTTTTGTCAGGCCTGCGATATTGCGGCGGACGTATCGGACACTTTTGACACAAATTTGGGACCATTCACATTTATACAGCGATCAGTGCTATAAAAATGCACTAATTACTGTATAAATGTGACTGGCAGTGAAGGGGTTAACACTAGGGGGTGAGAAAGGGGTTAAATGTATTTCCTGGGTGTGTTCTTACTGTGTGGGGGGAGGGGGGTGACTGGGGGAGGTGACCGAAGCTGTGTCCCTATGTAAAGGAACACAGATCGGTCTCCTCTCTCCCTGACAGCATGTGGAGCTCTGTGTTTACACACAGAGCTCCACGTCCTGCTGTGTCACCAACGATCGCGGGTGTCTGGCGGACATCACGACCGCCAGGCACACGCATCGGCTCCCGAGCGATAACAGCAATTGTTTCAACTAATATGAATGGCTTTCATTCATGACTTGCTTACTATTGTGATGCTGTGATTGGCCACAGCTGTCACATAGTACAAGGTGCTGTGATTGGCCCAAGTATCGTGTGATCAGTGTAACCAATCACAGACCACACACACACAATAATAAACAATGATGCCATGAATGGATTCCATTCATGACTGTTGTATACTAGATGACAGGTGACCGATGTGATCGGTCACAGCAATCACCTGGTATCTGGGCTGATCACAGCAGTTGGATACCGAGCACCATGATCCCCTGTGTCCGGTAGATAGTGTCACTGCGTGACGACATACCTATAATTGCCAATAGTCCCAAATTTCCCGGGACATTCACAAATTTATGGCCCTTTCCCGGAAATAAAGTTTCCCCATATTTGCCCCGAATTTTGACGTTTGTCCCGGGCATCGAAAATTTTTGGGCAACTATGTGTTAATAGCGCCGCGTTAGAACATGCTTGTATCCTCCCCCTACCTCAAAAAATCCTTCCCGCCTCATTTTTGTCCTCCTTGTCTTCTATTGGACAAGGAGGACACATGCTCTCTCTCTGTTTCCTGATTCCTGCTAGAGGTCCGTGGGTGGCAGGGACAATGTCACCGCCATTTTCCTGAAGATCACAACAAACAATTACTGTTTAGTAATGGCCGGGTGGCTGCCAATTAGAATTTGAGCTGTGGCACGCCCACCTCCCGCCCGGCTGCCCTCTGTCTGTGACCTGATGTGGGAAGGGGCGGTGGTGGGCGACGCCGCAGCTCAATTGCTATTGGCAGCCACCCGGCTATTTTGTCCCATTCTGTTTAGTAATGGCGGCAGAGAGAGTCTCCACTGCTGGGCATGCCTGATGTAAGGAAAGGGGGGGGGCTCCATTGGGGGATGCCTGATGTAAAGGAGGACTTTGCTGGCAATGTCTGATGTAAAGGGGGACTCCGCTGGCAATGCCTGCTGTAAAGGAGGACTCTGCTGGCAATGCCTGATGTAAGGAAAGACTCTGCTGGGGACCCCTGATGTAAAGAGGGACTCTGCTGGGGACACCTGATGTAAGGAGGGACTCTGCTGGGGACCCCTGATGTAAGGAGGGACTCTGCTGGGGACCCCTGATGTAAGGAGGGACTCTGCTGGGGACCCCTGATGTAAGGAGGGACTCTGCTGGGGACCCCTGATGGCATCTGGTGGCAGGTGACATGCTCAGGGCTTCCACTGATTCTGCATTTTATATTACAATGTAATAATAGAAATAATGCACTTCAATCATCCTGACACCATAACAACTATGGTGCCGGGATGATTGAAGCGCCAACACCAGGTGTTTGGAGTATCTTTATCTGCTGATTGTTAAACTTTCTGGAATACACATATTTATATTGTGGTGTAGAATCTGGGCCTGCTGTCCCTCCATCTCTCTTTCTTTCTCTCTTTCTTTCTCTCTTTCTTTCCCTCTTTCTTTCTCTCCCTCTTTCTTTCTCTTTCTCTCCCTCTTTCTTTTTCTCCCTCTTATTTTCTTTCTCTCCCTCTTTCTTTCTTTCTTTCTTTCTTTCTTTCTTTCTTTCTTTCTTTCTTTCTTTCTTTCTTTCTTTCTTTCTTTCTTTCTTTCTTTCTTTCTTTCTCTCCCTCCCTCTTTCTTTCTTTCTCTCCCTCTTTCTTTCTTTCTTTCTTTCTTTCTCTCCCTCCCTCTTTCTTTCTTTCTTTCTTTCTTTCTCTCCCTCCCTCTTTCTTTCTTTCTCTCCCTCTTTCTTTTTTTCTTTCTCTCCCTCTTCTTTCTTTTCTTTCTCTCTTTTCTTTCTCTCCCTCCCTCTTTCTTTCTTTCTTTCTTTCTTTCTTTCTTTCTTTCTTTCTTTCTTTCTCTCCCTCTTTCTTTCTCTCTTTCTTCCTCTCCCTCTTTCTCTCTTTCTTCCTCTCCCTCTTTCTTTCTCTCTTTCTTCCTCTCCCTCTTTCTCTCTTTCTTCCTCTCCCTCTTTCTCTCCCTCTTTCTTCCTCTCCCTCTTTCTCTCCCTCTTTCTTCCTCTCCCTCTTTCTTTCTCTCTTTCTTCCTCTCTTTCTTCCTCTCCCTCTTTCTTTCTCTTTCTTCCTCTCCCTCTTTCTCTCTTTCTTCCTCTCCCTCTTTCTCTCCCTCTTTCTTCCTCTCCCTCTTTCTCTCCCTCTTTCTTCCTCTCCCTCTTTCTTTCTCTCCCTCTTTCTTCCTCTTCCTCTCCCTCTTTCTTTCTCTCTTTCTTCCTCTCCCTCTTTCTTTCTCTTTCTTCCTCTCCCTCTTTCTCTCCCTCTTTCTTTCTCTTTCTTCCTCTCCCTCTTTCTTTCTCTTTCTTCCTCTCCCTCTTTCTTTCTCTTTCTTTCTCTCCCTCTTTCTTTCTCTTTCTTCCTCACCCTCTTTCTTCCTCTCCCTCTTTCTTTCTTTCCTTCTTTCTCTCTTTCTTTCTTTCTCACTCAATCCCTCATTCATCTCATACTCTAACCACACCCCCTCCAAGCCATGCCCATTTAAGCCACACCCACTATTCAACGTAACCACACCCATTTTTGACACAGCGCACTTCGCGCAACACATTTTCCTATTATGGTAGGCCCCGCCCACAAACGGATGACATGTCCCCTAATTTCAGCAAGGCTCCGCCTACATGCAAAACAGTGTCCCGAATATTTTTTTTGCAATGTTGGCAGCTATGCATACCAGTACATTGCCTGGGAATAACAGAGCTGCTGGCCAGCAAGTGGTTAAATAGAGAGCCATGGATATCGGAAATCCCCAGGCAAGTTTTGAAGTGGGAATAATGCATGACACAGTGTTATATCTGTTTTGAGGACTTTGGGCCAGATCCACAGCCAGCGAGCGCAACTTAAATGTTCCTATTTAAGTTACACCGCCGCAAAATCTCTACCTAAGTGTCCGATCCACAAAGCACTTACCTAGAAAATTTGCAGCGGTGTAACTTAAATCTGTCCGGCGCAAGGCGGGCCCACTCTAATGGGGCGAGTCCCATTTAAATTAGGCGCGCTCCCGCGCCGGACGTACTGCGCATGCTCCCGACGCTATTTTCCCGACGTGCTTTGCGCGGATTTACGTTGCGCCGAGTTTTGAGAATCGCGACGGGTGTAAATGAAAAAAAAAGAGTTGCGGCGGGAAAAAAAAATTAAAAAAAAAAATTGACAGCGTCGCGGGATAGAAGGGTCTACTTTTACATGGTGTACTAAGTTTACACTTTGTAAAAGCAGCCCTAATTTTGCGACGGCAAACTAACCCTTACGGAGAAAAAACGAAGGGAAAAACCTTAGTGGATCTCCGTAAGTGCTAATTTGCATACCCGACGCTGGTTTACGACGAGAAATGCCCCCAGCGGCGGCCGAGGTACTGCATCCTAAGATCCGACAGTGTAAAAGTATTACACCTGCCGGATCTTCTGCCTATCTATGCGTAACTGATTCTGTGGATCAGTCGCATAGATAGAAACAGGGATACGACGGCGTATCAGGAGATACGCCGTCGTATCCCTTTTGTGGATCTGGCCCTGTGTATTTTCACTGTAATTGTCATGTATGAGTTGTATGTGTTCATAATCTCGTGATCGGTGTAAGAGGCACACTAACCATTTTATCACATATATGTTAATGTTAGACATGACTGAATGTTGAAAAATGATTATTTTTAGTGCTGCACTGTTGGGTTTTCCTTTTCTGTGTGAGTCACACCCGCATGACTTCGGTCACAGGAGAGCGAACTCACCTGAATTGTGAAGCATGTGACTGATGACACAATCCCTTCACAAAAAACACACACGGTGAGGTCATCTTTAGACCTGACTCAAGTAGTTAATGTTTCACATAGAGAATAATTCACACTTCACATTAATCAGTTGGACACATGTCAATATCAACTCACTTTAAAATTTTCAGTTCCTAAAGTGGACCCTCACCCAGCTTTCACTTTTTCCTAATATTGCCAGGGCTATCTTTAATATTGATTGGACCCTGGGCCCTCCCGAATCCACTTATCAACTATTTGTGGGCAGTGCAGGCTCAAGGGGAAGCTGCCTTGGGTCCTTCAACAATGACTGGGCCCGGGGCAGCTGGCCCTTTTGCCCTGTGTTAAAGATGGCCCTGAATACTAACTTATCTCACAGAACCTGGGTAACTACCTGGTCAGGACTCACCGAGGTGAGAAAGACATACTCCAAGCCACCAATGCCTCCTAGGATACCACATCATGGTTAAAGTGGTTATAAAGGTTTGCTTTTAAAAAAATAAAATAAAATAACAAACATGTTATACTTACCTGCTCTGTGCAATGGTTTTGCACAGAGCAGCCCCGATCCTCCTCTTCTAGGGTGCTCCGCCGGCGCTCCTGGCTCCTCCCTTTCATCAGGTGCCCCCATGGAAAGCCGCTTTCCATGTGGGCACACGTGCGGGCTCGCTTCCAAATCCTCCATTGACATAGACAGCAGGACTCAGCCCCATACCCCGCTTCTGTGTCAATGGATTTGATCGACAGCAGCGGGAACCAATGGCATTCTAAACCCTGATTAGCTGAAGCAATGCATCTGACCGCTGGTCAGGGCACAGTGAATAGTTGGTTGTTAACCACATCAATACAGAGTGCTTTCCCCCCTTCCTGCCCAGGCCAATTTTCAGCTTTCAGCGCTGTCGCTTTTTAAATGACAATTGCGCGGCCATACAAAACTGTACCCAATACAATTTTTTTTTATCATTTTGTTCCCACAAATAGAGATTTATTTTGGTGGTTTGTATTTTTTGCTAAACAAATAAAAAAAGAACATTTTGAAAAAAATAGTTTTTCTTTGTTTCTGTTATAAAATGTTGTAAATAAGTAAGTTTTCTCCTTCGTTGTTGGGCACTGATGAGGCTGCACTGACGGGCACTAATGGGCACTGATGAGGTGGCACTGATGGGCACTAATATGCAGCACTGATGGGCACCTATAGGTGGCACTGATAGGTGACAGTGGTATGCAGCAGTGATGGGCATTGATAGGCGGCCCTGATGGGCACTCACAGGTGGCACTGATGGGCACTGATAGGTGACACTGATGGGCACTGAAAGGCTGCACTGATGGGTACTTATAGGTGGCACTAATGGATAGCACTGGCAGGCATTTATGATGGGCAACGATTTTATGGGCACTGATTGGCATTCCTGGTGGTCATGGGTTGGCATACCTGTGGTCATGGGTGGGCATCATTGGTGGGCATCCCTGGTGGTCCAGAGTGGGCATCCTCGGGGGGCTGCACTGATATTTAATCAGTTCAGACCCCCCTGTCAGGAGAGCAGCTGATCGGCTCTCCTCGCGTCTGTCAGACATGATAGAGGAAAAGCTGATACACTCTGAGGCTCTTTACCTAGATCAGAGTTGCGGTGTGTCAGACTGACACACCACACCACCGATTGCCGTGCTGTGCACCCCTGTGGTCGCTCGCTGGCTTGTTATGCTGCGGAACGTCATATGACACCCAGTCAGGATACCCGAACCGCTTCCTGGCCGTCATTCTTCTATAGGCTGGGCAGGAAGTAGTTAAGGAGCAAGTCGGGAAGCCCACCACTGCGTCCTTAACAACAGATGAGTCATCAGCTCTCAATGGGCTTCCCGCTGACAGCTGAATGAAAAAAAAACATTGCCAACAATATGTAAAAAAAAAACGCAATCCAGAAAAAAAAACAATCCATACTTGGCCCTTTAAGTTCTTTAGGGTCACCCATGACCACCAGGGTAATTTAGGGCAACCTACTTGCTTCACTACTAGGGATAATCTTTGAGTTCGAGTCGAACCCATGTTCGACTCGAACATCGGCTGTTCATCCGTTCGTCGAATTTCGAACATTATGGGCCGTTCACGCCAAATTCGAGTGTTGCGTCACGGCCCATAATTCACTGCGGCATCGCAGTGCATTGCTCGCCGATAATTGGCCAAGCATGCACTATGACCCGCATGCTTTGGCCAATCACAGCGCGGAAAAAATGGAGAGCCATAATTGACCATAGCCAGGGTGGCTTTGGCCAATTATGTCTCAGGGGGTTTAGTACACGCCCCACACTATATAAGGCCGACTGCGTGGTGGCCTTGTGTAGTGTGTTGCGGCGGTGGTTAAAGACAGACAGAGAGAGAGAGAGACAGCGTCATTTATTTTGAGTTAGATAGAGCGGGCAGGCGAGTCAGTTAGCTTCAGTTACAGTGTGTAGAGGATATATCTGCATCCCAGGTGTTGTATACAGTATATATTTATACATTGTATTTAGTTTAGCTAGATCTGTTCCTGTATGCTCTTCCTAATATACTGACAGGCAGGCAGGTGATTGTGCTAGCTGCAGTATTTTCACTTAGTGTACTGTGTCCTTTGCACAGTGTGCACCTAAAGCTTAGCTGAATACAATTGCTGGTGTTCTCATACAAATACAGGCAGGAAGCTCCAGTATTTTGATTTTGTGTCCTTTGCACAGGACCAGTCATTACATTAAAGCCGCAAGCAGTTTTTTCCTATATAAATGTAATTTTGTGCAGGGACAGTTCTAAACACGGGAAACATGTGCCACTTCATAGGCATACTATAGACACCCAGCAGGTACAATATTTAAAGGAATATTTCACTTTTTTTTTCACTTTAAGCATCATTAAAATCACTGCTCCCAAAAAAACATTAGTTTTTAAAACTTTTTTTTGCATTGATGCATGTTCCCTGGGGTAGGACCCGGGTCCCCAGACCCTTTTTAGGACAATAACTTGCATATTAACCTTTAAAATTAGCACTTTTGATTTTGAACGTTCGAGTCCCATAGGGGTTCTAAAGTTCGCGCAAACGTTCGGTCTGTTCACAGGTTCTGGTACGAACCAAACCGGTGGGTGTTAGGCTCATCCCTATTCACTACCCAGTTATACACTCAATATAAGAGAATGGAGAGTATCCTATTGAAACATTGGCCCATATTACTCAAGGACCCGTTCCTATAAGTATCTCTTACCCAGAAACCGAAAAAGATAAGGTATCCTATTGCAAAGCCGGAAATATCAAAAGTACAGTGGCCCCTAGCAATGTAGGAATCACTCTCATTCCACTGGTGGGCATGTATCAGTGCAAGAAAAATCTATGCCTCATGCGCAAATTTGTCCAACATGGCCAGAAATCCTTCACTGTAAAAGGAAAAACGTATACTATCAAAGAGTTTTACAATTGCTCGACCGAGTACGTAATATATTGTCTGACATGCCCATGTACAGTGCCTTGAAAAAGTATTAATACCCCTTTTTCTACATTTTGGAATGTTACAACCAAAAATGTATATGTATTTTATTGGGATTTTATGTGATAGACCAACACATAGTGACACAGAATTGTAAAGTGGAGGAAAATGATGAATGATTTTCATTCAAATTTTTTTAGCAATAAATTACCAAATTTTTGAGGGGTAAAATATAAAAGACGAGTAGATACGGAACAAACCCAAAATGTCAAACCTTAAATGGCAACTTCACTTTTGTGGTGAATAAATAAATAAATAAATAAATAAATAATATAGCGTATACAATTGCGACACAAATGTTATTAAAAATTACCTTTCCATTTCAATTTACAGCACTGTAAATGGGGGGGTTAACAAAAGCGAAGTTACGCTTTAAATTTGCATGCGCCCATGAAGTACCCTATATTTTCTATTGGTGACACTTTAACCAGTTACTAACCGCCCTATAGACGATATACGACTACAAGGCGGTTGCTTAACTCTGGGAGGACGTCCATGGACGTCCTCCCAGAATTGCGCTCCCACGCGCCCTCTGGGGCGTGCACATGGAAATCTCCGGACTCGGCGCATCACGGGTCACGGTAAATCGCCGCTGATAGCGCCGGTTTACCACGTGATCGCTCTGTCCAATGACGGAGCGATCACTTGTAAACAAACTGGCGTCATGTGATTACGCCGGTTCCTCCCTCCCCTCTCTGTACCGAACAGTACAGTGTGAGAGGAGAGGGGAGAGAGCGGATGCAGTACGAGTGCTGTGGGCTGGATCTGTGACAAATGCAGTCACAGATCCAGCCAGCAATCAATCCCTGCTCAGCCATCCCTGCCCCATACTGTGCAATACTCCATACCCATACTGTGCAATACTCTGCAATACCCCACAATACTCTGCAATACCCCACAATACTCTGCAATACCCCACACTATTCTGCAATACCCCACACTACTCTGCAATACCCCACACTACTCTGCAATACCCCACAATACTCTGCAATACCCCACAATACCCTGCAACGTCGCCTATGGGGATTTTTAAGTAGCGAAGTATGGCGCCATTGCACGAGCGTGTGCAATTTTGAAGGGTGACATGTTGGGTATCTATTTACTCTGCGTAACTTCATCTTTCACATTTATGCAAAAGAATGAAAAAAAAATACTAAATTTGCTAGATTTTATAACAGAAACAAAGAAAAATTTATTTTTTTACAGAATTTTCAGTCTTTTTTCTCTTATAGCGCAAAAAATAAAAACCCAACGGTGATTAAATACCACCAAAAAGAAAGCTCTATTTGTGTGAAAAAAAGGACGAAAATTTCATTTGGGTACAATGTTGTATGACTGAGTAATTGTCATTCAAATTGTGAGAGCACCGAAAGCTGAAAATTGGTCTGGTTATTAAGTGGGTTTACGTGCCCAGTGATCAAGTGGTTAAAAGCCCCCTGTAGGTCATCAGTTTTGCATTATGGAGGAGGTCTCATGCTAGAGATGCTGCTCTCACTCCGGCGTGCATGGTGATATGTAACATGTGTATTGCAATCTGCGTTTTTCATGCGTAGGTGCCCCCCATCCATGTGTTTACGTTTGTACGTGTGTGTATATGTGGGAATGGGGGGGGGGGCTCAATGCTTGGGGGTAACTTTAATTTTTTACTATAAAAAAACCCTATCTGTTTGTTTTTTTTTGGAAGCAATCAGGCGGCTGCAATGCTTCTACCTGACAGCCAGGAATTTTCTTGTCAGATTTGTACACAGTCATGGTGGCTGCACCACTGGAAATGTGTATACCCCCCCCCCCCCCAATAGGACTGTCTGGACCTGGCTGCTTCCCATGGCCTTGCTATATATTGCTTCATCATTTATCAGTCAAAACAAGCTACAGACATCACATGCTGTCATCCAGTCTGTGCCTGCAATCAAAGCTCTATGTGATAATAATAATAATAAATTATAATCAACTTTATTTTATATAGCATAAAAAAGAGGGTCTGTTTACAATAAATGTGAACAATTAACAATAATGCTGCAACTTAAAATGTGGCACGGCCCCAGGACGAAGTCCGTTTTGACGAAACGACGTAGGGAGAAGCGGCGTGCTGACGTCATCACTACACAAGTGAGTCCCGGAGTGAACGGGCTGTGTTAGCCGGCCGGCTATACAATTTTCACATACGATTTTTTATCTTCACACTGTAAGTGTAATTTTAACCAATTTTTATATTAAATGTTTACTGAATTACGCTATGTTGGCCTTTCTTTCCTTCCTCACCTGGCTATGATCATACATGACTGCTTGTGAGTGGTTGGGGAACGATTTTTTGCGGAAGAAACGACATCCAGTCGCATAGACCCTTAGGCCGGGTTATAGGCCATACATCTACAGAAGATCTCTAGTTGGGATCTTCATCTTCGGTAAGAGGCAGTTATATAGAAGGTGGAGGATTTCTTTCCTATTACATCACTTTTCCCTGGTTTGCTCTGGTTTGAAGTCACCAACTTACCTATGGGAGGACTGTACATCTTTAGCCTTTTTGATCATCATCTGATGTGTTTTTTTTTGAAAAAACAGAACATTCACTTGTTCATTTTGTATTTGGACACAAATAGGGATACCTGTTTTGTGTTATTATTTTATATAGCGCCTTTAATGGTAGTTTCTCAAAATGCCTTACAAGGAAAACACAAGAAATACACAGGATAAAACAAAGGAAAAGGGGACAATTAGGTGAAAGCTTGTCTAAAGAAAAAAGTTTATAGATTTGATTTGAATTTGTTTAGAGAAGACGACTCTCTAATGGTCTTTGGAAGTGAATTGGAAGTAAATTCCAGAGTTTTGAAGCATATAAAGAGAAGGCTGTGTCTCTCCCATCAAATGTAGGTGAAATGTGATGGGCAGATGACAAGGTTGCACAGACCAACACTATCCACTAGGTGGCACAACAAGCAAGAATATGACTGTAGCAAAGAACTTTGCAAAAAAATACAAATACAAATAAAACAATAATAATATACCTATGGAAGACTTACGGAGCTATTACATACACATAAAAAACACGTAGGTCTCCTATAATTATGGAAATATAATATAAAATGTTGAAACCTGAGCCATGTCCTGTTGTCTATTCAGAGTAGCTATGGAGTCATTACCTCAATAGAACAAGAAAATTGCCTAACTACTGAGAACCTTGGAAGTGTTTTGCCGCGGAGCGGGTAATGCTATTGTAGCATTATGTTATTTGATAGCTGAGCTTGGCTGTTGTTTCTGAAATTTGATAGCATTATATGTGTTTCATAAAGCTGAACTCCAGTATGATCTTAATTGCACACCTACGTTGGTCTAACTTAGACCCACGTAAGTATGCAAATCTCAAAATTCGGAGGCTTGCTGTGGATGCTGAAAACCACTGTAGTAGTCAGAGCTACTACAGTAAACGTCTTCTGGATCCTGTGCCAAATAACTTCCTTTCTGAACAGTTTTTGCAATGAAAACAAAGCATTCCCTGATTGGACGAGGGGGAGAGGTGCGATAGTGATGTCATGATCTCCACCCATTCAATCATAATAGGCCTTGTATTCAATTGAAACTAAGTATTATATGAACAGCGACTGTGCTGAGCAAATGATCCCTTGGTGTACAGGACCTGGAAAATTTTGGTTATCATTGTAGTAGAGTCCCCAACTATAATGCCGCATACACACCATCACTTTATGTGATGAAAAAAAACTACATTTTATGTGAAGTAAAAAATGACCTTTTTGAAACTTCAATTTTCAAAGACGAAGTTGCCTACACACCATCGTTTTTCTCACAATGTTCTAGCAAAGCGAGGTTACGTTCCACCACGTTTTTCCATTGAAGCTCGCTTCATAACTAGCTTCTGAGCATGCGCGGGTGTAAAAACGTCTTTTTAAACGACGTTTTTTGCTACACACGGTCAATTTCTGTGAAGTAAAAAACAACGTTTTGAAAAACGACACATAAAATTGAAGCATGCTTCAATTTTTTTTGGTCGTTTTTTACAAGACATAAAACAACGTTTTCCCCCACACACGGTCAATTAAAGTGACGTTTTTAAAAACGTCGTTTTTTTCATCACATAAAGTGATGGTGTGTACGGGGCATAAGGCTTAATTTCCATGGACGTTTTTACAGCCACTTTTTTACAGCTTAAAAACGCCTGTCCATGTTTTTTTTAATTTGTTTGCGTTTTTGCACGTTTGAGTGTTTTTTAACGTCTGGCGTTTTTACAGCTCTAACGCTGGAGCTTCAGAACGCACTGGTCCTGTTTTTTTTTTTTGCAGCTTAAAAACGGCTCAGCCATCTACAGCTCAAAAACTTCATGGTGGGCATTAGGGCATTGACTAACATGGAGAGCCGTTTTTAAGCTGCAAAAAACGCTCAGAAAAGTGGCTGTAAAAACGTCCAAAAACGTCCATGGAAATGAAGCCTTACAGTGACGGTCAGCTTCCCCAGTGGTATGGGATATGTATGTTTACATCGATCCAAGCTGGGCCAAATGTAACTAATGAATTAAGATCATGCCTTAAGTTCAGCTTTAAAGTAGAACCAAAGTCCATTTTTTTTTTTTTTTTTTAGGATAGAGCGGAGATGCATTATAACCAGGGCTCAAGTCCTGCGGGAACACGTGGGAACGGAGTTCCTGCACTTTTTTCACAGCAGGAACTCAGTTCCCTTTGCAGGACTAGAGCAGCCGAGAGCAGCCGAGCCAATCCTTGACTAAGCGGTGATGCCCAGCTCGAGTCACTGTCAGGGGCAGGCGAACTTGCTTCTTTCTAAATCCTGAGATAACTCGCAGCAGACCTCTGCAATGTCTCCTGGGAACAATGACAAAAGCTCCCAGGAGACATTGCGGCATCGAGGAAGTGATGGAATACCTGCACACTACCCGATGAATCCATATACAGGAAGCGGGCAGTAACATAAAGGATTACTAAGGTACAGTGGATCGGAAAAAAAAAACATGCGGTTTAGTAATTATGCATATGAGCGTATCATTTATTTATTTTTTTGGTGGGGGAGTGGATGTTGGGTGGGAGTTCCCACACTTTTTTCCCCAGGACTTGACCCCTGATTAGAACACCTGTCAGGTTGTGGAAAGATATGGCCAGCAGACAAGCAGCTCTCACAATATGATAGGAGATAATTCAAGTAAGCTTATATTGTAAAAAATAACTATTGTTTGTATTGTTATGTAACCTGGACTATAGCTGACAACTGCTGAAAATCATCTTCCTATGTTGCTGCTGTATTATCCTTCTGCAGTGTGGACAGGGTTAAGGTGATACTAAAGTCTCAGTTTTTTTAATTTAAAAATAACCAACATGTCACACTTACCTGTTGTGAGTAGTGGATTTGCACAGAACAGCCCAAATCCTCCTCTTATCGGGTCCCTAGCCGACACTCCTGGCCCCTCCCACCTGCCGAGTTCCCCCCAACAGCAAGCAGTTTGCTAAGGGGGCACCCGAGCTGAGCCACTGCTCGGTGTGTCCATTCAGACACACAGCCACGGTTTGGCCCCACTCCCCTCTCTCTTTCCTCTTTGGCTCACCAATTTTGATTGACAGCAGCTCAGCCAATCAGGAGGGAGAGCTCTCGCCAGTCAAGACTCTCCTGAAACATCGCTGGACTGAGATGGGCTCAGGCAAGTATTAGGGGGGCTAAGGGGGGCTGCTGCACACCAAAGGTTTTTTATTTTAATGCATATGTAGCGCCCCCTTGCTTTCAGCACGGGCACTACGCTAAAGTTAATGGGGAATGGGAGAGTTACTTTGCTCCCATTCATGATTTGTTCAAATTCTGGGACTTCTGTCATTCCAGAATTGTCCACTGGATCAGTCTGTGGTCCAGACATCCCTGGCCAGCAGTTGGCGCTAGAGGGGTTCTGGCAGAGCAAGCTTTCCCAGCAGCCACTTAGAGGAGTTTTTCCCTCGCAAGGCATGCTGGGGGAGAGTATATCTGGGACAGGGGCCATGTGTTCCAAAATCTTTGCGGGGTCCCCGTTCCAGGTGCGGTACCCACCTTCAGGGTACGCGCATCCATGGACCCCGCCAGCGCGGCCCACCTGACCAAAGCTCAAAACTGCATTGAACCTCATCCGGAGGTAAAAGGGGACTCCAGTGTTTCGCTGGGTTCCAGGACCTATTGAGAGAATCCCAGTCTGGGATCGGGTGTCCGGACCATTGACAGGTATGCTTGCTGTCATCCGGGGGCCTGTTTTCCAAAAAAGTCTACTGGGAGGAGTTGCTCTTTATTCACCTAAGTCCTTTATTGAAATTGGCCTGTGGTGGAGGCCCTAGAGCCGGGTCTGTGAGACAGACCTGTTCCTCCCAGACGGTTCGGAGTGACACTTCGGCTGCCGGGCCTGTCGTGGGGGTCTGTCCGGGGGCACTTTGCCCACTCCGGGTAGGGTGGGGACGAGTTACAGAAGTTGGTACTATACAGAGCAGTACTGACTGCTCCATTAATATCCAGGCCTGATACTGCAAAGTTCTCTCCTATCCTTTTGTCAACCTTGTCCTTCCAAACTGATGTTGATGTTGGCCGTGTTGGCCTGGAAATAAAGCATTGAAAATCCTTTGATCACTGTCTGGACCTTCGCTCACTATTTGTTCTACCACTGCACCCCTGGAGCCATGTCAGGGTAACTTAATTTGCTGATCCCAAATCAATCAGCGGCTCCTTCGGGGGTGAGCGCTACACATAGAATGCATAAAAAATCTTTTGATTTTAGAATCACTTTAAACTTAATATTTATAAATGCAGAAGTGCAGCAGCTATCTTTAAGGAGACCATTTTGCAATGCTCACCTATAGAGTGTATCCAGTGCAGGGGGCAGCCATCTTGGCTGGGTCTGGGTTGATCCTGGAGCATGGTGATTGGCTGATGTATAGCAAGCAGAGTGTGTGTCTGCAGGCTACTGAGAGGAAAGGGGGGTCAGCTAGGAGGGGAGTAAATAAAGAAAGTGGGCTGCTGACTGAATGGAACCCTGCCAAAGCTGACCACAATTGGGTGAGACCTCAGAGAAGCAAAGAGACTGCTCATCGTGCAGGACCTTACTTCAGAGACTGGGAACTTTCTCCCTGGGAGGGGTGTGGAAGCCTGGTGCAATCAGACTGTACTAGAGTGCTGCACACAGCTTGTAAGGAAGGATTGTAAGAGATAAATAACAGCAACTTCTTTCACTATGTGACTTTATTTTGACTTTTACCCAGAGCTTTTTTTCTCAGAAAATAGGTGCAGGAACTCAACCACGACCCCGTTCAGATTTCACAAACAGTAGAAGGGTCTTAAAGGGGTATAAAATACCAGGATTGCATTATATACAGAATGCAGAGTTCAGGTGGTTACATACAGAGTGCAGAGCGGTCACTGAGCAAACACAGAAACCAGACTTCTGTGATTGAGGTGAGCAGGCACCAAAGGGTCTGACCCAGAGGTGGTGAAACTGAGTTCCCCCAAGTTCCCCCTGAAAAAAAGCCCTGCTTTTACCTTATCAGAGCACATGGAGACCCAGAAGAGGGTACCTTGGTGTGGTAAGAGACTAACATTGTACAAGTTAATCTTATTATTTTGTGCTTTCTCCAAAGGCCTCAACTTTGCCGGCCAGGGTTTTTTTTTTTCATTCCCTGGTCAGTGTGATAAAGGGGGGCTGTTATAGAAAGCTAGGACTGTCCTTATATACTGTTGCTATGTAAATGCAGTTCAGTTCTGTTAATTGCTGTTAGCCAGAATGCTGCAGGTATTTAACCATATCACTCACAGTAACGTTATTCTCTTATTGATTAATTGTATAAGCACACCAGCTAATCCTTTCTTTTAGGCTATGCTTGGCCTAATAATTTCTTTGAAATATCTCAGGGTGTGTCAGTAAGAGTCGGTTCACACATAGGCGGCATGACTTCCAGGGCGACTCTGCAAGTCGTCCTGAGGACGACTTCAGAGGCGATTCGCAAAACGACTTCTATATAGAAGTCAATGCAGATCGCCCCGAGCCGCCCCCGAAATACTACAGGAACCTTTTTTCTAAGTCGGAGCGACTTGCGTCGCTCCTATTAGAACGGTTCCATTGCATTGAATGGGACGCGACACGTCAGGCGGCTGAGCAGCCTGTCGTGTCGCCCCAGTGTGAACCGGGTCTTAGTGCTGGGTGAGCAAGGTGTATCATCTTTAGGCATGCTGGAAAAATCACAAAACAATTTAGCGACTCCTAGGGGTTAGCGCTACCGTTACATTACAATAATGATGTTATAGAATGAAAGCATATGCTGTGACCATAGAACTTCATTAAGGAGAAGAATAATATCTAATGATAGGGGGTCAATTTATAATTGTTTTCACACAGGATTGACACAACCTTTGCTTTACCTTTCCATGTGGTAGAAAATTATTTGGAGAAATAAATCATTAACCTCTTCCCATCCGCGCTATAGCCAAATAATGGCTACAGTGCGGACCTACTTTGCCATCGCTCCTGACCCCTTACCACGTGATCAGCTAATTCGGATATGGAATCGACTATTTCGGCGGCTGACAGAGGGACATCGGTCCCGATAAGGGAGAGCTGCCGCCAGCTCATCTGTGCCACCTGTCAGTGCCATCTGTCAGTGCCATCTACCAGTGCACAACAATGCTGCCTACCAGTGCCCACCAGCTCCACCTACCAGTGCCCACAGTACCACCCATCAGTGCCATCTATCAGTGGTACCTATCAGTAACACCCATCAGTGCCACCCATCAGTGCCATCCATCAGGGCCCATCAGTGCCATCTTATCAGTGGCCATCAGTTCCGCCGTATTTGTGCCCATCACTACCACCTAATCTGTCCCCATCAGTGCCGCCTTATCTGTGCTTATCAGTGCTGCCTTATCTGTGCCTATTAGTGCCCACCAGTGCAGTCTATCAGTGCCCATCAGTGCCGCCTCTTCAGCGCATATCAATGAAGGAGAAAAATTACCTGTTTGCAAAACTTTTATTTTTTCTTCAAAAATTTTCATAATTTTTTTGTTTGTTTAGAAAAAAATAAAAACCCCAGTGGTGAATAAATACCACCAAAAGAAAGCTATATTTGTGTGAAACAAATGATAAAAATTTAGTTTGTGTACAGTGTTGTATGACTAGGTAATTGTCATTCAAATTGCATCAGCTCTGAAAGCTGAAAATAGGTCTGTCAGGAGGGGAGTTTAAGTGCTCAGTAAGCAAGTGGTTAGTAAAGAAAAATCTGTAGAATAATTGTACCACTAGGTGGCAGAGAAGCACGTCTGACAATCTTTTGCCATCTAATACTTCAAATTACTACTAATATGTTTTTTGAAAGCAATTTGTATTTTATTTTCAGACATACCCTGCTGTTTTGGTATCACATCACCAAAGAAGCAAGTAAATGCAATGTTAATGACATGTCAAAAAGTTGATATATTAGTGTTGATTTAGTAAAGAAGTCTAGAAGCTTCACTGAAAAAAATGTGAATAATAATAACTTAAAGTGACACTAAACTATGTCCTTATTCTCCAAATATAGTTCATGCTCATCCACTACTTAATGGCCCTGTCATTTATTTTTCATGAAATTGTTTGTTTTCATCTTATGCAGTAAATTTTGAAAAGAAAACACTATTATTATTATACTGGATTTTTATAGCGCCAACAGTTTGTGTAGCTCTTTACAATATAAAGAGTGACAGTAGAGTAACAGCACAAGTCGATACAAGAGGGTCCTGCTCCCAAGAGCTTACAATCTAATAGACAGGTGGAACAAAAATGAATAATTATGAGAGATGATGGGAGAAATAATGGATTCAATTGTTAGCTAAAGGCAGGACAGGCTTCTCCGAAGACATGCGTTTTCAGGCATCACCTAAAAGTGGAGATAGTCAAATAGATTGGGATAGAGAGTTCCAGAGGATGGGAAAAGCTCTGCAGAGGAGCATTGGAGGGGGCAACAAGAGAGCTAGAGAGCAGGAGGTCTTGGCAGGAGCAGAGAGGACGGTTTGGGTGATATGGTTGGTGATGTAGCTAGGGGCTAGGAGTTGTAAATGGCTTTGTATGTTTTTGGTCAGTAGTTTAAATTGTATTTGTGAGTATTTTGTGTGCTTTTGTCAGTATTTAAAACTTTATTTGTTGGGCAATCGGAAACCAGTGGAGGGATTAGCAGAGAGGGGTGGCAGGCACTGAATGCTTAATAAGGTGGATGCATTTAGCAGCCGCGTGATGGACTGAAGGGGGGATAGTCTGTGCAGCGGTAGGGCTATACTGTAAGAAGGGAGTTACAATAGTCAAGCTGAGAGAAAACAATTGAGTGAATGAGTTTTGGAGATGTTGCGGAGGTGAAGTCTACAAGATTTCCCTCCCTCAAAGCTGAAATATTTAAATTAAGACATGACCTACGCTCCATGCTTATGGAATCTTACGACTTCAAGCTCCGCAGATTGAAAGCAAATGCTTACTCCACTGGTAATAAAGCTGGAAAAATGATGTCCAGTCGTATTAAAGGTTTTAGATCTAAGACTACAATTCCTTATCTAATTGACCCTGTCAATCAGGATAGGATATTAAATCCTCAAAAAATAGCAGATGAATTTAGCACATACTATGGCAGTCTTTACAATCTTGATAGGGATAGCAATACCCATCAACCATCAATTGCTGAAATTCAATCTTTCCTATCTCAAATTGACTTACCCAAATTATCGGCAGAAAAACTCGATATGCTTAATGCTCCCTTTAATGACTTGGAATTATCTAACACCATTGATTCACTCCCTAAAGCCAAAGCACCCGGTCCAGATGGTTTCACTGGTGAATACGTCCAATCATTTAAAAAAATACTAATTCCTCATTTAAGGGATGTTTTTAACCACTCTGCCTCTATATCTTCATTCCCGAGTGAAATGTTATCCGCACTCATAATAACACTCCCCAAACCAGGTAAAGATTTGACATCTCCCTCGAATTTTCATCCTATTTCCCTACTTAACATCGACGTCAAAATATACGCTAAAGCAATTTCAAATAGATTGGTAGACATACTTCCTAGCCTCATTCATATGGATCAGACTGGTTTCACCAGAGGACGTCAAGCTTCTGATGCGACCAGGAGACTGATAAATATCATACATCATGTGAATATTACGGGAACGCCTTCTCTGCTTCTCTCTTTGGACGCAGAGAAGGCGTTCGATAGGATAAATTGGAATTATATGTCGTTAACCCTTCAAAAATTTGGATTTGAGGGACACATTCTAAGATCTGTATTAGCCCTCTACTCAAACCCAAATGCGCGAGTTTTGGCTTCCAATTTGTTATCTCAACCTTTTTCAATCTCCAATGGTACTAGACAAGGTTGCCCTTTGTCCCCCTTAATATTCAACTTATTAATGGAACCCTTAGCGGAACACGTACGATCTAACGCCAAAATATCGGGAATTTCTATTGGATCTCATACTCATAAGATAAGTCTATTTGCGGACGACGTGATTTTAATGCTGACATGTCCGTTCACTTCCCTACTTGAAGTTCAGAAGATACTACTGAAGTTCGGTATGATATCTTATTATAAAGTTAATGTTGCTAAATCTTCAATCCTTGATATAGGCATAGACGCAGTAACAAATACTCTTTTGCAACACCAATTTCCCTATTCCTGGGCGGATTCTACCATCCCATACTTAGGTATACATTTGACCAGGTCTACTAAATTGTTATTTCTACATAACCATATACCACTTAGAAGAAAACTGCACCTAGATCTGATAAAATTAGAAAAACATGAATTCTCATGGTGGGGTAGGCTTTCGGCGTTTAAAATGATCCATCTCCCTCAGGTCTTATATATATTTCGATGTCTACCCATTCCGATACCCTTAAGTTTTTTTAAAACGCTTCAATCGATTCTCTCAAAGTTTATCTGGAAAGGAAAGAGATCCAGGTGTGCTCACCATAAACTGATAAAGCATAGAATGTGGGGTGGTGTTGGTTACATTGATTTCCAGGACTACTTTTATAGCTCGGTGTTAACACAATTAAAGGAATGGTTTCGCTCATCCCCGAATACGACATGGGGGTCGATTGAATCCTCCTATTGCCTCCGTACACCGACTAAATTCTGGTTATTTGGTGCACAAATAGGATTTAGAATCCCTTCACATCTTCCACCAACTATGAGGGTTTCCATCTCAACTTGGCTTAAATTCTTAAAGTCCACAGAAAACTGTAATCCCAGGGTTAAAATAATTATCCCTTTTAGTGTCTTACAGCTTGTTTTAGACAATATATCTCCAGATCAATGGGAATCTAGAGGTATTGTACTTATCCAAGATCTTTACAATGGTAATGATATTAAATCTTTTGAATATATTAAGTCCGAATACTCTATCCCCCAGACATGCCACAGTCAATATAAAAAAATAATACGCTGTTTGACTAACCTAAAATCTTACGACCTTTACATTTGTACATATGTATGGAATTTTTTAACGTCTCAAATGGTAAAAACTAAAGGAATTTCACTCTTTTACAATTTACTACAGGACAAAAGGGTCTTTTCTAAATCCTCTTCCCACTTAAAGTGGGAGGAGGATTTGGGACGTCAATACACATGCGACCAATGGAGGGTTGCTTGTAGATTGAACCAATCAGCCTCCAATTGCACCTCCTTGTGGGAATTGTCAGTCAAAATAACGTTAAAATGGTATTACACACCCAATATTTTATCCAAATTTGGTAATCAGCACTCGGACAAATGCTGGAGAATATGTGGAGCTAAAGGAGACATACTCCACATTTTCTGGAATTGCCCTAAATTGAGGGTTTACTGGAAACAAATATTCGAGATTTTATCAATTATGGCAGAAACTGAGATAAAACCTAATCCAGGTTTAGCATTGCTATCCCTGGGTATAGACAGTTTTCAGGTCAACCAACGCAATTCGATTGTCCACCTGTTACATGCAGCCAGATTATCGATCACCAGAAAATGGAAAGATTCTTGTCCTCCATCTGTGATTGAAGTTATAGATCTTACAAATCTTCATATGACCTATGAACGTTTATTGGCCATATCCCAGAATACTTTACATAAACATGAGATTAAATGGGCCCCTTGGAAACTATGGTTCAACCATATTGACTAAATATCGAAGCTGGTTTTTGTTTCCTGGAAACTTTCTTTTTAACTGAGTACTTAATTTTGATGTATGACTTTTGAAAAATAGTCATGATGATAATTCTTGCTTGATTTGTTTCTATCTTGAATGCTTACTGTTTTAATAGAATACTAGTTCTTGAAAAACAAATGAATAGATGAGTTACCTAGGTACTTCACAACTTTCTGTTCCCTACGAATTGTTACAGACTAATTGATTTATAGTATCTCTACATAGTTCACTGATGTCGGTTGATGTTGTTTATTTCTGTTTCAAATGATTCACTTGTACGACATTCTTCTGCATTAAACTTGAAAAACCAATAAAAACTATTGAAACAAAAAAAGATTTGTACAGTGATTGGATTTGGGACTGAAAGGACAGATCTGAGTTCTGGATTGCACCTAGTACCCTGGCATAAGAGCTCATGTCCTCTGATTTACTAAAGGAGTAGAGCAGTTTTTACTGAATGCAATAAAGTTGTGGTGACCTCAATCACATAAAAGCAAAAATCCTGTTTTTTGTTTTTTTCTTGCTCGTGATTTTGGGTATTCTTTCCAAGGGACTTTGAATTTTGTCTTTACTGTTGGAATTTTGTTAGTTAAAAAAAAAAAATCCATCCTGCTCCTTTAAATTTTCTCACCACTGCGTTTCACATTGAATGTAAATTTTACACCTCTAATGATTAGAAGATCGGAGGAACGTTCTTAAATGAACAATTTTAAACAAAATTCTAGCTTTGCTTTGCAAAGTGAAAATTCATTTTAAAAGTGAGCAAGGCCTACTTCTTTAGTTACGGTAATCAGCCTCAATGTCACACAGGAACACATTAACTGGGCCACACTGGACATTAGCATCTGTTGGTAAGGCTGTATCGATGCTTCATATATAATTGCTCTTCTCTATTTTTATGTACATTATCAGACTATAAATTGCATCCTGCCCAACAATGATCTAATGCAGCCTTTTTCAACCAGGGTGCCTGTGACGGGAGTGCCCGTAACTGTCCCCGCAAACTATTCAACTTAGTCGCTCAGACCATGAACCCAGCCTGCCTAGAGGCTCTAAATCTTGAATCGCAAGAATTTTGCAACGAATTATCGGATTATTTCATTAATAAATGTGAAAAAATCAGTGAAACCATTCAGAAAAAGAGAACCCCCATCGACTCCCCTGTAAATCATAAAGGCAACATTTACACAAATATGCCGCAATCAATCAAATTCAGACTAAAGTCCATCCCTATCGACACCACCAAAAACATCATTGGAACCCTGCGAGACAGCACGGCGCCTAATGATATCATCCCCACTAAAATGTTGAAAGAATGGGCCGATATTGTGGCACCGGCTATCACGCACCTCATAAACCAATCGTTTAAGGAAGGCATAGTCCCGACTGAAACAAGTCCCGGCTCAAACAAGGCATTATTAAACCCATTCTAAAAAAAAAACACCCTCGACCCCAAAGACCCAAATAATCATCGACCCATAACAGGCCTAAACATTCTCTCCAAGGTAATGGAGAAAGTAGTAGTGCAACAGCTACAACATCATTTAGACACCCACAGACTACTGGATCCACTTCAATCGGGTTTCCATCCAGGTCACGGAACAGAAACAGCACTTCTCAAAATATGGGATGACGCTCTCGAAGCAGCAGACGAAGGAGAATCTTGTCTTCTGGTACTATTGGACCTGAGCGCAGCTTTTGATACAGTAGACCACAAATTGTTGTTGACTCGCCTAGCTGAAGTAGCTAGAGTGGCAGAATCCGATCTGCGTTGGTTCTCCTCCTTTCTGGAAAATTCGATCACAGATAGTGAAACTAGGTTCTTTTACTTCTGAAAATCGTACCGTGTCATGCCGAGTCCCTCAGGAGTCACCCTTGTTGCCGGTACTATTCAATATCTATCTCTGCCCTCTCCTCGAAATCATCAGCACCCAGAATTTACTCTACCATTCCTACGTGGATGACACCCAACTCTACTTTCGCATCAGCAATAAAAAGGATCATTATCTCGGACTAGAGAAATGCCTTACTCTGATAGAGAATTGGATGACGGAGAGTTACCTTAAACTCAATTGCTCAAAAACAGAACTTCTTCTGCTTCACGCCAACCGAAAGAGATATGCCATGACAACATGGACACCCCCACCCATTTTGGGACAAACCATCACCCCTAGCACCAAAGTCAAAAGTCTCGGAGTCATTTTTGACTCCTACATGACAATGGATGCACAAATAAGTTCAGTAGTCAGCGGATCCCACCAGATCCCACCATCTGCTGCGCCTGCTACATAGACTCATTCTCTTTATACCAAAAGAAGACATAGCAGTCGTGGTGGGAATGATAATCAACTCCAGACTCGACTATGCAAATGCCCTTTACCTCAGACTACCAAAGTACCAAATCTCTCATCTACAAGTCGTCCAGAATACGGCGGCACGACTTGTAACAGAAAAAAAACCCTGGGAATCAATTTCCCCCTCTATTAGATCCCTTCATTGGTTGCCGTAAAAGACAGAATTACATTTAAGACACTCTGCCTGATGCATAAATGTGTTCAAGGAAGTGCGCCCCAATATCTATGTGAAAAATTAAAATGTCACAACCCCAATTGCGTTCTCCGTTCGACCAACCAAAATCTACTCCAGATACCCAAGGCCCGCTACAAGTCCAAAGGAGAACGAAGATTTGCAGTCCAAGGACCTAGACCGTGGAACGCTTTACCAACCAGCCTCCGAATGGAAGTGAATCACCAGGCCTTCAGAAAAAACTCAAAACCCATCTATTCTGAAGGCAACGTATAGGAGAAAACGAATACCAAGCGCCCTGAGGCGATTCAGTTTGCATATGTTGCGCTATACAAGTTTCTCACTCACTCACTCACCTTGGAGAGCACTGGAATCTCCCTGTCAAGATTCCCCCGGCCCCTCCTATGTGTAAGTTACCCTGTGTCTATTAGGGGCACAGGGTGACCTAAAACACCAGTCTGATCTGCACTGATCAGACTCACTGTACAACTACACTGAAATATTTTATATATATATATATATATATATATATATATATATATATACACACACACACACACACAGTGCAACCTTGAATTACGAGCATAAGCAGGAGAATGCTTGTAATCCAAAGAAGTTTCCCCATAGAAGTTAATGGAAACGAAAATTCACATTGACTTCTATGGCATGCAATACCGCATGTGGCCAGAGTTGGAGGGTGCCGGAGAGACTAAGAAATGCTCAGAGATCATTTGGCTTTCCTTTGGAAACCCCTTGGAAAGGCTAGGAAACAGAGTATTTCCAAGTATTTCCGAGTGTTTCAAAGTATTTCCGAACGGTTCACCTACGATCGGCTCCGGCGCCCCCGCACCTCTGGCCAAATGCAATACTGCACATCGCAGAGGCTTGAATCTTGCTTGTTTTGTGAGACAACACTAGTAAACCGAGTCAGGATTTAAAAAAATCTATTGCTCGTATTGCAAAACGCTTGTTACTCGCAATCCGTGGTTCCATTGTATATATATCTATATATATAGTATTATGTCTCATATACTGTTGTAGACTCTTTACTAGATCGTCTTGGCTTGGGAGCAACCTATTATGGGATGTATGCGAGTATGTGGATTAGCTGTTAGGAGGGAGGGGGAATTCCTTCAAAAGCTTTCCCTGCTGATAGGACAGTCTACTGATGAGAAGTTTGAATACACCTGTGTCATACTACTGGTGGAGGTAAAGTCGGATGCACAAAAAAAAGCATGCATGCCCGGAATCAAGTCAGCGCATGTGTCATTATGCAAAGGAGGGGGGATTGTCCTCTGAGTGTATATCTCTGTGTGCCTCTGTTCAAATTAACAGTTCATGTTCCAACTTTGCAGCCAAACAAGTCCTGCCTAGTTCTTGGTTGTAATATGTGGCTATATTATCTAATATCTATATTCAGACTAGAGGAAATTGTATATGACGGAAGCACTCAAGCAGGGTGTGGGACATTCCGTTACAGTGCCCAGGCACCCTGGGTCGCCTTCAGGTTTCTTCAGGGGTGCCTTGGCAAAATGGCATAAAATTTGTCCAAAAGTTGTACACAAGCCAGTGGGTGGATCAAGCCTGCCTTTTAGTTACAAAAAGCCGCAGGTTTTCATTGTGCCCCATTACAACCTTCTAGTCGCTGCCGCTTTAACAACCAATCACATCACCAATTGATAAGGAGGACATTGGGCACCTGCAAAGCATCCCTGCTTGCCCCTCCCCTGCCCCACGCCATCAGTCCTGGACAGGGGTCAAGTCCTGGGGAAAAAAGTGTGGGAACTCCCACCCAAGATCCACTCCCCCACCAAAAAAAAAAATGATACGCTCATATGCATAATTATTAAACCGCATGTTTTTTTCTATTCACTGTACCTTAGTAAACCTTTATGTTACTGCCTGCTTCCTGTATATGGATTCATCGGGTAGTGTGCGGGTATTACGTCACTTCCTCGATGCCGCAATGAGTCCTTTCTAAATCCAGCGATAACTCGCGGCAGACCTCCGGAATGTCTCCTGGGAACAATGACAAAAGCTCCCAGGAGACATTGTGGCATCAAGGAAGTGACGGAATACCCGCACACTACCCGATGAATCCTTATACAGGAAGCAGCCAGTAACATAAAGAATTACTAAGGTTCGCCTGCCCCTGACAGTGACTCGAGCTGGGCATCGCCGTTTGGTGAAGGATTGGCTTGGGCGGCTCGGCTGCTCTAGGCTGCTCCAGTCCTGCAAAGGGAACTGCGTTCATGCTGTGAAAAAAGTGCAGGAACTCCGTTCCCGCGTGTTCCCGCAGGACTAGAGCCCTGGTCCTGGGGTCACATTAGCTGAGTGATGGAGAGAAACTGAGGAAGAAGAGAAACTGAGGAATACTAGTCAGTACCAGAGTGCAAAGGCGCATTTGTTTTGGAAGCATTAATCACCTCTAATGCTGGGTGTCCTACATGTGTGGATGTTACTGCAAACTATTAGAATAGTTTTCACATTTTAGAATGGGGTGTTTTGAGACTGTCCATAATTTTAAAGGGTGCCTTAACTAAAAAAAGGTTCAGAAACACTGATCTTATGGTTCTAAAAAAATGTGGCCCATACAGCACAGCATAGGGTGTATTATTACCCTGAACCTGTATGAATAAAGCAATAGGAAACTCTCATTATTAAAGGATACCGACAGGTAAGTTTATAATATATAGTAGACTTACCTGTAGGTACAATGATTATCTCCTGATTGTGTGCCGATATTCACATCAGCAATAGCCAATGATATCACTGCGCGTGTACAATGATGCTCTGCATTCAGGGCTCACTGAGTGTGCTGTGGAATGCAGAGTGCAATGCTGCTATGATGATTCCTGTGCACATGAGTGGGAGTGAAGTCATTGCGGCCTGGCCATTCAAATGGCTGGAGATCTGAACTGCAAAAAGGGGCAAAAGGAGACAACATATACAACGCTACAAAAATAAACATATTGATCCACCAGACATCTAGGAAGAATATGAGCACCTATATGATTGGCAGATTCAGTTTAAAGGATAATGCCGCGTACACACGATCAGAAATTCCGACAAGAAAACCGTGGACTTTTTTCTGACGGAATGTTGGCTCAAACTTGTGTTGCATACACACGGTCACACAAAACTCAGACCGTCAAGAATGCAGTGACGTACAACACTACGACGAGCCGAGAAAAATTAAGTTCAATGCTTCCAAGCATGTGCTGACTTGATTCCGAGCATGCATGCTTTTTTGTGCGTCGGAAATTGCATACAGATAATCTGAACTTTTCTTGTCGAACAAATTGAGAACCAGCTCTCAAATTTTTGTTGATGGGGCCTACACACGGTCAGAATTTCCGACCAAAAGCTCAAATCGAACTTTTCTTGTTGGAAATTCCGACCGTGTGTTCACCTTTCATTAGACATGTGCAATTCATTTTGTTTCAAATTCGTTTTTTAACACATTTTTTAAAATTCGTAAATTTAAAAATTCGTAAATTCGATAAATTCTAAATTAAAAGTCTTAACACCCGAAAATCGAAACGAATGGAACGTAACGAATTAATAATATTAACAATAATAAAAACATTTTTATTATTTATTATTAATTAGTTCCGTTGCATTCATTTAGATGCAGCATTCATTATTTCGGATAGTTTGTAACTTCGGATAAATTTGTATTTGTTATGTTCACTAACAGCCAAATTTGAAAGGAAATTTCAAAACCTAAAATTAATATCGAATTTTCGGATATTCTTTCTTATTTTCGTATTTTAGAATTATACATTTCCGAATTTTCGAATTTCCGAATTTACAAATTTACAAATTGCGATCATAACGAATGACCCGAAAAGCGAGAAAAAAAACAAAAACGAATAAAATTAAAATTAATATATTTTTTGGGAGTGCACGTCTACCTTTCATAATATGTTACATGTTAAACAAACATATTCAGGGTATAACATGTAACTAACATATTATGAATGCATCCTCGCTGTGACAGCAGGCCAGGAATCTTCTCCCCATGACTGCTGCCACAATTAAAATAAGTATGTGGGGCTCCACCCACCTGGCCATGTCACTCATTCACAGTCCTCTGTGAATAGAAAACTTCAAGGTTCGGCAGCCTCTGTGGACACTGTGGTAGTTCATTGTGTGTTCCAGTCAGAGGGGCAGATCCACAAAAGTATTACGCCTGCGTATCTCTTGATACGCCGCGTAATTTAAAATTTTGCGCGTCGCATCTTTGTTTTGTATCTTCAAAACAAGATACGACGGCATCTCGGCTAGATCCGACAGGCGTACGTCTTAGTACGCCGTCGGATCTAAGCTGCAATATTTAGGCGGTCGCTAGGTGGCGTTTCCGTCGAATTCCGCGTTGAGTATGCAAATTAGCTAGTTACAGCGATCCACGAACGTACGTCCGGCCGGCGCATTTTTTTACGTCGTTTGCGTTCCCCTTCGGCTGGATTGGCTTGTTCCGGGTTAATTTTGAGCATGCGCACTGGGATACCCCCACGGACGGCGCATGCGCAGTTAAAAAAAACGTTGTTTACGCCTGGTCACAACGTATTTACATAAAACACGCCCCCATCACAGAGATTTGAATGGCGCACCATTACGCCGCCAAAGATACACTACGCCGCCGTAACTTACACCGCAAATTCTTTGAGGATTCGGAAAAAAAATAAGTTACGGCGGCGTAGTGTATCTTAGTATTATTGTGCGCAGGTACGTGGATCTGCCCCAGAATATATTGGCTGCCAGCCTATACACTGAGAGATCTGCAAGAGACCTGCATGGTACAATGCTTTACAGGTTTCTGCAACAAAAAATAACAAATTAACATTTTATTCACCTGCAAAAAAATATGAATTTATATATTTTTTTAAACAAGAGACCTTATCCTTTAAAACCACTATATCACCATTATATTGTTCACTTGTAGAGGAACACTAAATTGTAACCCAAAAACTGATAGGTATGATAGGACATCAAAGCTTCCTGGGGGAAGATTGTCTAAATTCAGTTATTGCATTGCCTCATTAATTAACCACTTCAGCCCCAGAAGAATTGGCTGCCCAATGACCGGGCCATTTTTTGCGATTCGGCACTGCATCTCTTTAACTGACAATTGCGCGGTCGTGCGACGTTGCACCCAAACAAAATTGATGTCCTGTTTTTTCCTCAAATAGAGCTTTCTTTCGGTGGTTTTTCGATCACCTCTGCGTTTTTATTTTTTGCGCTATAAACAAAAAAAGAGCGACAATTTTGAAAAAAACAACAATATTTTTTACATTTTACTATAATACATATCCCCCAAAAAATATATTAAAAAAATACATTTTTCCTCAGTTTAGGCCGATATGTATTCTTCTACATATTTTTGGTAAAAAAAAAATTGCAATAAGTGTAAATTGATTGGTTTGGGCAAAAGTTATAGCGTCTACAAAATAGGGGATAGTTTTATGGCATTTTTATTATTATATTTTTTTACTAGTAATGGCGACGATCTGCGATTTTTATCATGACTGCGATATTGCGGCGGACACATTGGACACTTTTGACACTATTTTGGGACCATTTACATTTATACAGCGATCAATGCTATAAAAATGCACTGATTACTGTGTAAATGACACTGGCAGGGAAGGGGTTAACCACTAGGGGGCGAGGAAGGAGTTAAGTGTGTCCTAGGGAGTGATTCTAACTGTGTGGGGGCTGGGTTACCAGTGACACCAAAGTGATCACTGCTTCCGATGACAGGGAGCAGTAGATCACTGTCCTGTCACTAGGCAGAACAGGAAAATGCCTTGTTTACATAGCCATCTCCCCGTTCTGCTTCTTCGTGACACAATCGCGGGACACCGGCAGGCATCGAGTCCGCGGGTCCCGCAGGCACAGTCACGGAGCTCGCGGCGGGCTAGCGCACGCTAGGCGGCAGATTCAAAGCAACGTACCTGTACCGACGTATATGTACATGAGGCAGTCGGCAAGTGGTTAATTTAATTGTTCTTGCACACTATGCATAACGAGCATGAGGAGGGACCTTAAAACTCATCAACTCTTGCTACAGAAGTCCCCAGTGTATGTATCAGCTCAGCAGTATCTTCCAGAAACTAAAATCAGTATTCAGGGGACTGTCCTATATGTCACTGGTGTCACTATTATTTCTTCTGATTTTCCAGTACAGCACTGTGAGATACGGTAGATGGCAGCGCTGCCTCAAATAGTCCGAGACACAATATACGGTAACTGTCACTTTCTTCGTTTTAATTATTATAATACAGAAAAGCTATCACTTCTTCAGTATAGTCATTTATTTAATTTCTTCATCCCTAGTGGCTTTAAAATAGTGTGATGTGAATACAAATGATTTTCCTTTACAGGACATGTCAAATTTTAATGAAGAAAGCACCATTTCATACAGAAATGCATTGTGAGAAGTGCTAATTTTAGCTGTAAATGACAGTCAAGATATATGTGGCAGTGTCATCATTGAGTATGTGATATGTGACACCAAAAGAGAGGATATTCAGAGAAAAGTGGATTTGTCAGACCATATTATACACACATTTTGGATACTTTAGGAGGCATAGGTGGGTTAATAGAATTAATATGGGAAATCTGGCTTAAAATGGTAATAAATACAAAAACAACCATTTATTATATTGCAGTTTACCAATTCTTAGTTGCGATTTGCTACATTAGTTTTCTTTTTTTTGTTTTTCTTTCTTTTATTTTCACTTGGTGATCATGCCAGTAAATCTAAATTGTTTTTCAAAAGAATAACATTTGCAGATGTAGCAGTTACAGTTTTGAAACAAACTACTGTATTTATCGGCATATACCACGCGCCGGCGTATAGCGCGCACCCCAAGCTGAGAAGGGAAGTTTAGGGAAAAAACTTACATTTTGGATGTCTTGCCCAGCGTCCATCTGTGGCCTTGCGCGGGGTCTGTCCAGCCTTGTTGGTGTCCGTCTGCTGTCTTGCCCAGCGTCCATCGGCGGCCTTGTCCGGTGTCCGTCTGTGGTGTTGCACAGGGTCCGTCGAGCCTTGTGGGTGTCCTTCTGCGGCTTTGGAGGTGTCCATCGGCACCTTGCCCGGGGTTGCGTTCCGTTGTGTGTTTGAATTTGGCGCGCTGTGCAGAGCCGGATTTTCTGCTTCTCTCGGCTTCTCTCGGCTCCTCTCAGCTCCTCTCACGTGGCTGCGGGTGGAGCCTAGCCGAGTGCGCAGTAAACTCGGCTTGGACAATGCTCGGACAATGTCGGAGACAGCGGGGATCGGCGTATATCACGCACCCACGATTTCCCCCTGATTTTAAGGCGAAAAAAGTGCGTGGTATACGCCGATAAATACGGTATTTACTACTGACAGGGGTGGTTACAATGGTAGGCTTTTAATTATTTATGTAACACCTGTAATATATTACATTTTTGGTTTTGAATTTACCATATATACTCGAGTATAAGCCAACTTTTTCAGCACATTTTTTTATGCTGAAAAAGCCCCCCTTTGGCTTATACTCAAGTGAAGGTCTTCTCTCCCGCTGTGTCAGTCTGAACTGTTCCGTGCTGTCCACGCCGTCCACTGTAACAAAGCCCTTATCACGGATGAGGAGTAGGGGGGATTTGTTATAGTGGATGGCGCGGACGGCGACAGCGCAGACTTCCTATACATACAGCCCTGCTGAGAATCATCTGAGAGGGGGCAATGTACAGCGTAATCAGGTGCAAATCCCTTACCTCCCCATCAAGACTGACACAGCGGATCAAAGGTACATGGGCAAAGTGAGGCTGCGGATGGGCACAATGAGGCTGCAGATGGGCACAGTAAGGCTGCAAATGGACACAGTGAGGCTGCAGATGGGCACAGTGAGGCTGCAGATGGGCACAGTGAGGCTGCAGATGGGCACAGTGAGGCTTCAGATTTGCATTGTTGACCCTCTTTTTTACTTACAGTAGCTGCTGCATTTACCACCCTATATACTTATACTCGAGTCAATACGTTTTTCCATTTTTTTTTTGGTAAAATTAGGTGCCTTGGCTTATATTTGAGTCGGCTTATACTTGAGTATATACGGTAATACATTTTTAAACACAGATTCCTTGGTCCACACAGATATCTAAATGAGTTATTAGTGTAGCACTACCCATGTAGGAGCTGCTGATTAGGATAGGACCTCTGTTCTTTGCCTCAACATTTTCAAGAAATTGTATGTTTGTACAAACATACAATATCCCATTTTCTGATTGAAAGCGAGGCAATTAGGCACTGTAATCTTCAAATCACCAGGAGGTCTGCGCTCATGCTCTCTTATTCCCATACCCCACTGCGCTCATGCTCTCTTATTCCCATACCCCACCCACAGGGGGTATGCATAAATCCTCTCCAAGACGAAGACCTGGTATGCATCCTTCTGCTATACACACCCTTCTGGGTAATCTTGCTCTACTGGCATTCCAAGCTGCCCCTAGCCGTATCCAGATGGCTTCATCATAACCAGGTCTCAACTGTCCAAAATATCTGACATTAAAAACATGTTGACTTCCTACAGCTTAAAAAAGGCCAGCCATTTTTTACTTTTGGATAAAGTATGGAAGGGTTAGAACTTCTGGCAGGTTTTTATTATTCTATAGGACCCATTCACACTTGTGTGTTGGGTAATGCACAGTAAAATGCAATGCATGGCAGCACTCTGTTTGCGGGGTGTTGCATTGCCATTCATTGTAAATGACACCCTAGCGCAGTGTACAGTAGAATATAATGCACGAACGATCCGCCACCACTGACCATTATGGTGTGCTGCGTTGCTGAAAAGGGTCATGTGCCTTTTTTCATGTTTGTCATGTTATGTGCATTGTGGAATGTTGCACACTACTGGGCTGCCATTCACAAAGAATGCGACCACAAAACGCTGCACATAAAGCAGGTGTGCAGAAGTTATTCAGGTTAGTGTCCCCATTGTAAAAATATCTCCAATATGAAATCATTGGGATAGAAGTGGCTCTTTATTGCTTTTAAAGTACATCTTTGGTAGAAAAAAAAAAAGAAAAATCATATATAAGTGGAGGGTGAACATGCCCCACCATACATCCCACAACACAATGTCCCATGTTATGCTAGGTGGAGATACTGTAGGGATGCCAATTCCCCATGTCATGGTTGACACATGTAAGCATTAGATTTGGGATGCTCGCTGGATAATCTCTAAAGTACAGTAGTTGTGAAACAGTTTTGGTGTGGAATAGCACTTTTTGGAGCCCAGGGTTCTTTTTTTTCACACTATTACTTTATGCAAAAATGACAATACTGTAGTTTTAGAAGCTTGCATCTGCTTGTAACAGAAAATTAAATATTATGTAGTATGCTTATTATAAAGTATGAAATGAAATGTGTACAACAAAGGTGACCCTTTGTAAAGGATTAGAACAGAATATCATATACGTAAATGCATCTGTAAAAAAGGGGTTTCTATAACAACCCTGACAGTTCACACACTTTGAATTTTACTCCTGATTCATCCACTTCTTATCAAGTACAAATAGGACTAATGATTACACAATTAAGCAGAGTTTTATTAAGCTGAAATCCACTAGCAATCATAAATTGCACCTGAGACACACAGCAATTACATAGATTGAGCTTGTTGAAACCGTCATTTGACATGATTTTTGAAAGCATAATAGCAATAAATAAATGTAAGTGCAATATTAACCTTAGTGATAATTAGTGACGTGATTCATCATTCTTTTGATTTTCGAGTCCAATTAAAAGAATGTGAAACCTTCTTGTTATCCCAGCTTGAGGCCTAAAGACAGCGCCTTCTTTAACATTGAATGGACCCTGGCAAACATTTTCTTGGGCCCTTCCGAATTCACTAATCAACTATTTGCAGGCAGTGCAGGCTCAAGGGGCAGCTGCTTTGGGCCCCGCAACAATGACTAGACCCAGGGCTGCAATGACTAGACCCATATTCACATATATAAGTGAATGTACAGTGGGGACACTCAACAGGAAAACTACCAAGTTTACATCTGCTGCGCCTACTACGCAGACTCACGCCCTTTATCCCGAAAGAGGACATTGCAGTCGTGGTGGGAACAATCATCAATTCCAGACTTGACTATGCGAATGCCCTCTATCTAGGACTCCCCAAATACCAAATCACTCGTCTGCAAGTCGTTCAAAATACGGCCGCTCGACTTGTGACTGGTAAAAAGCCATGGGAATCAATCTCACCTTCAATGAGATTCCTTCATTGGTTGCCAGTAAAAGACAGAATCACTTTCAAGGCACTCTGCCTAATACATAAGTGTATTCAAGGAAACGCCCCCCAATATCAATGCGAAAAAATAAAAGCCCATAACCCCAATCGCATTCTGTGATCCACCAATCAAAACCTACTCCAGATACCCAAAGCCAGATACAAGTCCAAAGGAGATGGAAGATTTGTAGTCCAGAGACCTCGGCTGTGGAATGCACTACCAACCACCATCCGACTGGAGTCGGACCACTTGGCCTTCAGGAGAAAGATTAAAACCCATCTCTTCTGAGGTCAAGGGGTTCCTTACCCATGAAATGGATACAGCCCCCACAGGAGATTTAGTTTGCATGTGTTGCGCTTTACAAGTTTCTCACTCACTCACTCGCTCACTATCTTGTAGCATTAACACATTTACTTTTGTAAATCTAGCTCTATTTCCAACCAATAAGTTATAGATAGAAGATGGTAAATTTTATATTACATAAAAGAACAAGGCAATTAGAGGCAAGCCAGGGATGATTGTTGCTAGGTATTTTGTACTAATTTGTTCATGAAACCTGGAAAAGGACATATGGAAGACAATAAAATGGATATAGACATAACATAATCTTATTTAGATCTTGCTAGAATCCTTTGACCATATCACACCTCATTAGATTATGTGAAAGAGACAGATTTTTAGTATAAACAACCTCAGTTGACCATTCATGGATGTTCTGGCTGGTCCATGAACGGGACCACTACAGCTAGGTCACCTGTCCACTCTCACTCCCTGGATTCAGAAAGGGTCATGTCTGACCCCCCAAAAAAATGCTGAAATATATAGGAGAATTTTAATTATGGACACTAACTGTTCTATGAATGAATAAAAGAGCATTATTACAAGTTATCTTTGTTGTAAACTACTGACTTGACCTTACTCAAAGTTTAGACGGCTCCCAAATGTATTTCGGAGTAGCTGGTAGTTAAAGTTGTGATTCTGCAGTAAGAACCTTAAAAAAGAATCACATTTAGATGATGATATCTTGAATATTCTTCAAGCACTCAAAGTAGATAATTAGCATGTTTTTAAGGCTCCTGAATGATAAATGCAACAATTTTTTGTTAAGAAATAGCTGGTCTTAGCCATTTTCCAGAGTGTAGCAATCTGCCTCCAGTAATACTGTTAACTATCTATATTTTCATGCCATCAGCAGCTGACTATAACATTTTACATTTTTTTGAAGGGATCCAAAATGCTGGCTTACAAAAAACATAAATCACATGTGCTGTAAGAATTGTAAGTTATAGATTAAGGTATAATTTTCTTTCTTGTAACTGAGCCTCAAAGGGTAAGTGCAAAACTGATATTTCATTAGATGCTAGAGACAAACTATTTGGCAACTTCTTATATCTCTTGAAGACTGTTGATGAGATATCAATGCTTTAAGTGGTTGTAAACGCTTACAACACACTTTTTGCTACAGGTAAGCCTATATTAAGGCTTACCTGTAGCTACCCTGGATATCTCATAAACCTGAACGGTTTAGGAGATATCCCCTGTGTTTGCATGTGCTGATGTCATTGGCACATGCGCACTGAATCAAACTGAAGCAATGGCACGTACGTGCCGCTGCTTCAGTGAGTGTGCCGTTACCGGCGGCTCCCGTGCGCATGCACCGTAGTGACGTCATCTTGGCTCTGGCCAATCACAGTGCCTGAGCCTGCGATACCAGTGTCTTGCAGTTTTTTTCCTTTTGTCCTAGGGTTTACAACCACTTTAATGTATATAACAAACATTGTATGATGCTAAGCCCTCTCTGCCCCAATTCCCACATCAGCAACTAATAAAAAACTGGTATAACAATACTATATGTATGGTGGCATTTCAAGTGACATTGTCTTAGGTAAGAGGCTACAAAACAGGAAACTACAACAAATCATAATGGTAGCATAGGGCTAAGTGGGTTATAGGAACAGAAAGGTGTTGGCAGGCGTAGTTCTTTTCCACCCAGCAGGTGGCATCTTGACAGCCAGAAATAGAGTGGAAACCTAGGGGGAATGATGTTCCCCTGTTGCCTCTGTAGGTGTCACAGGGGAGTCAACTGCCTGACAGGACGCTGCAACTACCAGTGACCTTCCATAGCCATCTTGGTTGAGGGTAGTACTAATAAACCCTGCCAGGTTTGGTGAGCACTTGTGAGTGGACAGGATAGGGAAAGGATGTATGCTTGTCAGGGACAGAGAAATAGCCTTAGGGAAATGTTTTTTTTGTGAATAGGGAGAGATTAGGGATGCCTTACCGCTTTCTGGTCTTTGGAATGACTCCATAGCACCTGTACAACTGCTACCTTGCCAGTCAACCACCTATCCTGCAGATGCCGACCCCGACCCGATATAGTAGGCAGTACGTGTGTGATATCTTGTGTTGTTGAAGATATACTGCTGTGTACCAGCATTACTATGCCTGTCACTACCAGCATTACTGCACCTGTTACCACCAGTACTGCTGCATCTGTTCCTACAAGTGTTTCTGAGTTTGTTACTGTAAGAGTGCTTGGAACTGTTATGCGGTCGGAATTGGAGCCTACACACGGTCGGAATTTCTGTGTGTAGGCTCCATCGGACATTTGCTGTCCGATGTGAGAATGAGAATGTGAGAGCTGGTTCTTAAATTTTCCGACAACAAAACTTGTTGTCGGAAATTCCAAGCGTGTGTACACACTGGCTATTGAACTTAATTTTTCTCGGCTTGCTATACGTGTTGTACGTCACCGCGTTCTTGACATTCGCAATTTCCGACAACATTTGTGTGACCGTGTGTATGCAAGACAAGTTTGAGCCAACACCTGTCGAAAAAAAAATGTCCGATCGTCTGTACGCGGCATAAATCTTAAGTGTTCTGCCACAGTTGCTACAGCTATGCTATTAGTGCAGGTGATTGCAGATTGCTGGTTCCCGTGTTGACCTGCAATTCATAAACACACTAACTGTTCAACCCATTTTGGACTGTTGTATCGTTTCCTTTATCTAGGTACCATCCTCCTGGTCCCCCCACAAAGGCAATATATGGGTTTAGCATTTGGAAATAGTTGGTAGGCTATTACATTGTGAAACTTTTTTTATTATACTTACTGTTATTGTGTGATTCTGTAAGTCCTTTTGTAAATTGCCATAAACAGATATATAACTACATCGTCATTGCCTTGTCCCCCTACCGACTCAAGAGCTTCAAGGGCCGAACAATTGGTGCCAAAGGGCTACAACAGTATGTGATTAATACATGTCACAAATTATTTTATGAAGTCTATTTTTAAAGCCGAACTAAAAACAAAAATACTTACCTTAGCTCAGTACTAAAGGCAAAAATACTTACCTTAGCTCAGTACTAAAGGCAAAAATACTTACCTTAGTTATAATGGTCTGACTCCCACGAAGCCCATTGCATGTATTTTCTGCAATTCACAGACTGTTTTCTATTTCTTTACTTTTGCTCCACTTAAAATTTCACACCCATGTAGATATATTTCCCCCACATTTAAATTCAAGCCTAGCTGTCCAGGAACTTTGGCAGGCGTTGAAATAAACTTTAACAGTAACTTTAACAACTGCCCATCTTAAAAGCAACACTTCTCCACACAAACATTGAATACATCCTTGTAGTCTGTGGCACTGTTCTTTAACTCTTTATACACTGTACACTTTGGATAATAGTTCATTTTGCAGTTCTCTCTTCCATGCAGCCTTTCTGAGCTGGTGTGGCAGAGCATGCACCGGACTCCCCCAACCCAGTTATCTGTCCCCTTATCCCAGTGACATTGATCTGTAGGTTACACTTGAATCCCAGGAAGCTTGGCACTGTGTATAACCTGTGCTTTTCTCCTGAAGCCTCACTCATCTTCCATTACATTACAGGCTGGGTCCTTAGAATGTCGTAAGCCCATATTGGGTTTTTATTGGGAAAGAACTGTTGCACACATGCTCCTTCTCTACTAGAGCCCCCCGTCACCTATGCCATGTCACCCCCGCTTCCCAACTGCATGGCCCCCAACAAAGACAGCGTGCATCTGGTGGATGCACAGGCTATAACAAAGGCAGCCTGCACGGAGTACCAGTGCCTGTCCGAATCGAAGCCTTTAACCCATGGGTCTTCAAACTACGGCCCTCCAGTTGTTCAGGAACTACAATTCCCATCATGCCTAGTCATGTCTGTGAATGTCAGAGTTTTACAATGCCTCATGGGATGTGTAGTTCCGCAACAGCTGGAGGGCCGTAGTTTGAGGATCCCTGCTTTAACCTTTCTGAACTGTTTTTATAGATAAGGGTAGATGAAGCTTGCAGAGGAAGACGAAAATCACACTTCTTTTTATAGAAGGAAGGTGTGTGTTTCTATATCTATAGCTACTTCCATCTGTTAGCTATTAAAAGCACTAACGTAAAATGTAAGATCTAGATGTTACTTTCCACACCTGTGTTTAAAATAAACTAATTTAGATAGAATCAATCACATCTGCTTTAATCATGTTTCCTGCTACACAATTTAGCTTAGAGCAGGTGACCAGAAAACCTATTATAATTTAAGAAGGATTAAAATTAAGGGCCCATTCAGATGGCAGATTAGCACCTTTCTCCATGCAGAGCCACTGGCAGATGCGTTTGCATACACCTCAGAGCTGCCTGCAGGCATCCCATAGAAGTAAATGCACACACAACACCAACACCGACACAATCGCATGTGAAAGTTTGACATGCAGGCAGAAGTGGGTGCATGGAACTAAACATAGAGCCCCGGATTCACGTAGAGCGGCGCATAATTATGCCGGTGTAGCGTATCGAATATACGCTACGCCGACGTATAGCAGAGCGGCGAGCACAGTATTCACAAAACACTCGCTCCCAACGTTGCGCCGGCGTAACGTAAATTCCTCGGCGTAAGCCCGCCTAAGTCAAAGTAGGTTGAAGGTGGGCGTGATCCATTTAAATGAAGCGTGACCCCATGCAAATGATGGGCCGAACGAACGGCGCATGCGCCGTCCCGTGGACGCATCCCAGTACGCATGCATCAGAATCACGTCGTAAATACTCCATAAGATACGTTGAATCACTGCCTACGACGTGACGTAACCTATGCCCAGCCCTATTCACTTACTACTACGTAAACTACGTAAAATACGACGGCTGTTCCCTGGTCCATACCTTAACATGACTTACCCCTGCTTTATTATGCTTAACTTTACGCCGGACGTACGACTTGCGTAAACAGCGTATATTAACCACTTAACCCCTGGACCATATTGCTGCCCAAAGACCAGAGAACTTTTTGCGATTCGGGACTGCATCGCTTTAACTGACAATTGCGCGGTCGTGCGACGTGGCTCCCAAACAAAATTGGCGTCCTTTTTTTCCCACAAATAGAGCTTTCTTTTGGTGGTATTTGATCACCTCTGTGGTTTTTATTTTTTGCGCTATAAACAAAAATAGAGCGACAATTTTGAAAAAAAATCATATTTTTTACTTTTTGCTATAATAAATATCCCCCAAAAATATATAAAAAAACATTTTTTTTCCTCAGTTTAGGCCGATACATATTCTTCTTCTACATATTTTTGGTAAAAAAAAAATCGCAATAAGCGTTTATTGATTTGCGCAAAAGTTATTGCGTTTACAAAATAGGGGCTATTTTTATGGCATTTTTATTAATATTTTTTTTTACTAGTAATGGCGGTGTAATGGCAAGTAGTTAATGCGCCGGGCGCAAGTATGTTTGTGAATCGGCGTATCTCCCTCATTTGCATATGGGAATTTCCCATATGCCTCCAGCGTAAATATGCGTCCAAGATACGCCAGCGTAGGCAAGTTACGTCGGTCGTAAGAAGCCTATTTTCAGGCGTATCTAGTTGTATGGGCACAGCGCACAGATACGACGGTGCATCGTTACACTTACGCGGCGTATCTCGAGATACATCGGCGTAAGTGCTACGTGAATCCAGCCCCATGTCTCTACACAGAGGACGGTACCAATCTCCTGTCTGAATTAGCCCTAAGCTGTTATTACCAGAATTACTTCATGTGACTTTGACATTCTGTAGTCATTTTTGTCTTTTTTTTTGGGGGGGGGGGGGGTGTTTCCTTTATTTTCACCTGGTGATCCTAACAGTATACTGTATCTGTTAATTTTCTAGTTTATTTTACAGACCAAGCTGTCCAGACAAATTGGCAGTTAAAGGGTTGTGATATATGATTTACCACCAACAGGGGTATTTACAATGTTCAGCTTTTATTTATTAACCACTTCAATACCAGGCACTTACACACCTTCCTGCCCAGGACAATTTTCAGCTTCCAGCGCTGTCACACTTTGAATGACAATTGTGCGGTCATGCAACACTGTACCCAAACTAAATCTTTATAATTTTCTTTTCACAAATAGAGCTTTCTTTTTGATTGACTCTGCGGTTTTTATTTTTTGCTAAACAAACTAAAAAATACCCAGTTTCTGTCATCAAATTTTGTTTTCCCCTTCATTGACGGGCACTGATGAGGCGGTACTGATGGGCAATGTTGAGTTGGCACTGATAAAGTGGCACTGGTGGGCACTGATGAGGAAGCGCTGATATGTAGAATTGATAGGCACGGATAGGCGGCACTGATATGCAGCACTGATGGGCACCAATAGGCGGCACTAATATGCAGCACTGATGGGTGCTGAAAGGCGGCACTGATGGGCATGACAAGTGGCACTGATGGTCACTGACAGGCGGCACTGATTGACACTGACAGGTGGCACTGATGGGCAGCAGTGATGATGAGGTACTGACAGGTGTTACTGCTGGGCAGTGATTGGCACTGTTGTGGGCAGTGATTGGCACTGTGGTCGGCACTTGGAGATTTTATTAATGGGGCACTGGTTTGCAGGTGATTGGTACATTTGGGGGGGCTGTGCTAATAATCAATGTGCTGATCCCTGCCGATCGGCTCTCCCTGTCAGCATGAACCGAGAAATGGCGTTTACCGGCACTTCCTGGTTCACTCGATGATCAGCTGTGATTGGTCACAGCTGATCACATGGTAAGAAGCCTCTGACAGAGGCTTCTTATCACGATCGGAGATGCGGCATGTCAGACTGACATGCCGCACTCGCGATCACCGCGCCAGCATGTTATCCTGCTGGACGTCAATAGAAGTCCAGTCAGGATAACAGAACCACTTCCTGGACATTAATTTTCTATTGACTGGGTGGGAAGTGGTTTATGTAAAACCTTTATCTCAAAAGGAAAAAAAACCTGCTGTAAATGCTTAAAAAGTGTTAGCTAGGGGTTGGTTTTCATTTGTTATTCAAATCCATCCAAATTTGCTGATATTACCCTCTCCCCAGATTGACAATGCTGCTGTCCAAAGGTGTACTTGTTCCTCCAATATAGAATGGAGACACCATAAAGACAGGCAGTGTGTTACTGGCAGGATCACCAGATAAACGAATAAAGGATAATATTACTGATTACTGGTTATCATCCAATACGTCAAAAAATACTTCTGCTGCAGAAATGGGGCAGAATCAGTGAAGTACCATTGAAAGTACAGTTATCCACAAGGCCCCTTTCACATTGGGAAGATTCCGTTCCGTTCAGCAGGGTTTTGTGAGCTGATCCCCTGTTGCGCAGAGCAGAGTGGGTGACATAATGATGACACATCCGTGTTCGTTCTGCAGATCCTGAACAGACACAGATGTGTCTTCATTCAGTCACCCAGGCAGGACCCGCTCTGCTCTATGGGCGGCCGGGAGTAAACTGACTCTGCTGTCCGATCCACTTGAAAGAGTCCTGTACCATTTTTTTTTGTAAACCTTATCGCACCTAGGGGTAGGCAGGTGTTAATGGACACAAGTCCGTTTACACTCTCTCTCCTGTCCATAGAGATGAATGTACATTCCAATCAGGTCCACCTGAAAAAACTGACAGTATGCTGTCTCTCCCTCCTGATTGGCTGAGACACACAGTGGATGCTATTTGCTCCCGCTGCTGTCAATCAAAGTCAGTGAGCCAATGAGTAGAGAGGGGGTGGGGCTGAGCAGCATCTCCATGTCTGAATGGACACACAGAGCAGCAGCTCGGCTCGGGTGCAGCTCGGGTGCTTTCTGTGTGGGCACTCGGGAGGAGGGAGGGCCCAGAAGCATGACTAGGGTAGATAAGAGCTCACCTGCAACCACCCCTACCTATGTCAACCCCTATTTTGCCCACCCCTCTCTACTTAAAAGAAAACACCAGAGACGTACTTGGAGTTAAAATGGCCGAACACGGCCTTTATTAAAACATACATTTTTTTTTCATAGAAACGTAACATAACCATACCTAACCTATCAGCTCAAGATTTGAGGTCCCTGATGGTGCCACCTTGCCCAATTTTCTATATTATGTCTGAGGCACCAGATAGCTGATCTGCGACCCCAGCCGCAAACACCGGCTCGGAGCCTAAACCAGCTGACCTCAGACACCCCAGTCTTAAACTAACTGTATTTACTCTACACACTCGAGGACTCCATACCTCAGATGGATCCCCACCGTTTTCCCAATAACCATAAAGAGACCTCCGTCAAGGACCCCAACCGCCAAACACTCAAACATCCTTATGGGAAACCCTTTACAGCAGGGTGGGTGGGAGGGATGCTTTACCATCAATTCCTTCTAGCAAGTGTGCCTGGACCATCCCTTCTGGACCCTATAACTCCTGGACCCTCCCCGTCACACCCTCTTCTAAACCAATCAGGTACGACCTTAACTGACCATATTACTTTAAAATATTAACCCCTAAAAGCCCGGTTCCCCTTCTCCCCCTGTCATGTATGCCCTACACTTATTCCGTTCCTCCCTTTGCTCCGGGCATTTCTTTAGCGATTGACCAGAGAAGAGGAACCACTGCACAGAGCAGGTAAGTATAACATGTTTGTTTTTCTAAACAAAAAAACCCCCAAGACTTTAGTATAACTTTAAGGTAAAAATCTTTTTTTCTTTATAATCACTTTAGCTATTGAGGTCTGCAAACAATGGGTTAATTTGAACAGAAGGACAAAATAGACAACCATTACCAATAGGTAACCATGTAAAAATCAGCCTAAAGCTCCACCTGCTGGCTCAAAAGAAGGCTACAAATTATAAATATGCAGTATTTTCATATATATTCTAAAAGAAAATAAATATTTTAACATTTATAAATTCAAATTTTTACAAAAACCACTATGTCTCTCTTTGGAAGATGTACGAGGTGTGACAATTAAATTCCCGCGGTGTAGCACACAGCAATTTGCACTCAAGCATGTTCTGACATGTTCTAACTTGCACTCGCCTGGGTTACAGACCAGTTGACTTTGTTTTTACAGAATAATAGAAGAAATAACGTGTGTGTTGGCAGAAAATGAGTGGCAGGAATCCGGAGTAGCAAGCTAACACCACATTTTGAGTGAAAATTGCCAAAAGTGCAGGTAAAACTTTAGCTCTGTTACAACAGGCTTATGGTGAACATTCCATGAAGAAATTTAAATGTTTTTGAATTTTCATAGGCGGTTTAAGGAGGGGCGCACGATGTCAACGATGATACAAGAAGTGGGCAGCCAAAAACACAAAGGACAGATGCAAATGTAGACAGAGTGCGAACTCTCGTACGCTCATGCTGGCGTGTTTTTTTTTTTATCACATGGGTATAATTCACTATGAGTTCACAGAACATGGTACAATTGTCAACCAACATTATGACTTAGAAATTCTGAAAAGGTTATGGTGGAATCTGTTTGGAGGAAAAGACCCGAACTCTGGCCTGACATGTGGATTCTCCACCCCAACAATGCTCTAGCACAGGGGTGCCCAACCTTTTGAAGAGCGAGGGCTACTTAAGCAACTTGGTAACCGGTTGCGGGCCACAATGAGCGGAGCGGGCGGATGACAGGTCTGTGTCCACTCCACATATGCGGAGTGGACACAAACACAGCCCACTCTACTCTATAAACCCTCTGATATGATCCGCCCATCCGACCGATACACTTCTGTTTTTTTTTAGGGGATCGGATTGGAGGTAGGTGGGTGTAAACGGACACAAGTCCATTTTCATCTGTCGCTCCATAGAGGTGAATGAAGGGTCTGATTGTATCGGACTGCTAGTGTGAAAGGGGCCTGAGGCTGCTTTCACACTGATATGCTAAGGTTTACCCACACTGCAGTTGCAGCGCAGTGCACCTGTGGCTTTCCTGAAGATAAGCTGCACTTTGCCATAGACTTCTATTATATTCTTTCTGAAACTTGCAGGTAATAACAGAAGTCTACGGCTCAGTGCAGGTAACCCGCAGGCGATTTCCTCTACCACCCAGCTTCAATAACAACACTGATGCTCCAGAATTGCAGGTTGTCAACCCGCTATCCCAGAACAGGAGTTTGCGGGCCACAATAGAGGGCTCCGCTGGCCACATGTGGCCTCCGGGCCACTGGTTGGGCACCCCTGATCTAGCACAAAAACATTATTTACTGTCCATCTCAGGAAATATATTGTCTCACATTGTATCTGTTATGCCCCGTACACACCATCAGAATTTCCGTCGGGATAAACTCGGATGGATTTTTCCGACGGAATTCAGTTCAAGCTGTCTTGTATACACACTTAGGTAGATTCACAAAGAGTTAGGCCGGCTTATCAGTAGATAAGCCGACCTAACTCTAAATCTACGCCGGTGTTTGTTTAAGTGTATTCTCAAACAGAGATACACTTAAACAAAGCTAAAATAGGCCGGCTTGCACCGTTCTATCTTAGCTTGCAATGTTTCTGTTGTCCGCTAGATGGCGCTTCCATTGCGGGCGGCGTAGTTTATGTAAATGAGGGGATACGCCGATTCACGAACATACGCCAGGCCTACACTGTCGCATTACGTCGTTTCCGTAAGGGATAGGCCGCCTAAAGTTATTCCACCTATGAGGTGGAATAACAATGTTAAGTATGGCCGCCGTTCCCGCCGCGAGGTTCGAATTTTTTACGTCGTTTGCGCAAGTCGTCCGCGAATCGGGATTTACGTCGTTTACGTACACGTCAAAATCAATAGGCCCGTACGGCCTACTTAGCCGCAATGCGCACTGGGAAATGTATTTGCCCGGCGCATGTGCAGTGTCAAAAAACGTCAAGCCTCATTTCCATACAACACGTCCCCCTCCAAGTCATTTGAATTAGGCGCCCTTACGCCCGCTCGTTTTAGGCTACGCCACGGAAAATTTGCAGGTAAGTGGTTTGAGAATCACTACTAGCCTAACTAATTTACGGCGGTGTAGCCTAAAAAGGCTAGGCTAGGCTGCCCTAAAGTTAGGCGCCCCTACGTGAATCTACCTAACTGTCACACCGAATTCCGACTGTCCAAAATGTTCTCTTTCTAAACTCGGACGGAAAAAAGTCAGATGGGGCACACACACGGTCGGAATATCCGATAAAAAAATTCCGTCTGACTTTTTTCATCTGAAATTCCGATCGTGTGTATGAGGCATAATTGGTAAAAGAACACATATAAATTATAGTGAAGAAAAGAGCAAATAATCTTAACATTATTTATGTGCTTATTAAAATGTAACATATCTACATTATAACAAACAACGAATTTCCAAAAACCCACATTGCACTGTAAATATATTGATGTAACCGCTATATTCTGGTGTTGTCTGACACTGTTACAACGAACATTTCTCTTTTCTTATAAAGAAAAATCAAGCTGCTTGGAAACATCTAATTATATGACTAGATGATAGATGCCTTGCACATAGAAGATGGAAAATACAACGAAGCTCTCTAGCAATCAGCCTGTTAATACACGGTGTGAAATCACAATTCTAATTACTGACTTTCAACATTTTATTAGATATTCAAAATAGCTGGTCTGTGTCACACCTAATTTAATAAGGCATATATATATACATGTGCAAATAAAAGAAAGCATTTTATTCCAACCAGAAAAGAAAAATTTGTTTATGTTATATAAATATTCGAAAAGACATTTGTATGAATTGTACATTTTATAATTCTCATTCAGTCAAATACAAATATTTGTTTGTAGATTATGCAAATACTTTTATTCTAAACAATATCAGTAGTTACTGGAGCAGATATGTTTTTGTTTTTTTTCCTAGTGCCAATAACGGCACTACTGTTAGGGCCCTTTCACACGGGGTGGATCAGTAATGATCCGCCCCGTGAACCTCCGCTTGCTCAGCGGGGATCGCTCCGTTGATCCCCGCTGAGACGGTGGAGCCCCTATGGGGGGATTGGATGAACACAGACCGTCTGTCCGTGTTCATCCGATCCGATCCGCAGACGGAAGGAAAAATAGGGTTTTCCTCCGTCTGGAGAATCGTAGGAATGCGGAAGCGGGCGAGATCAGGTGTCAGCAGATGTTTATCCGCTGACCCCCGCGATCTCATAGGGACCAATGTATGTCCCTTTTTCATCCACACACGGATGGATGAAAAAGCGGACATGCGGTCCGCAGGTGTGAAAGCGCCGTAGGCCGCGTAGACACACGATCGGTTAAACCGGTGAGAACGGTCTGACGGACCATTTTCATCGGTCAAAACCGATCGTGTGTGGGCCCAATAGGTTACTTAACCTTCGGTTAATAAAAAGCAAACTTGCTTTAAAATTTAACCGATGGATTGCTAACCGATAGGTCAAAACCGATCGTTAGTATGCAAAACCATCGGTTAAAAACACGCGCATGATCAGAATCAAGTCGACGCATGCTTGGAAGCATAGAACTTCATTTTTTTCAGTACGTCCTTGTGTTTTACGTCACCGCGTTCTGACACGATCGGTTATTTAACCTATGGTGTGTACGCGTGATGGACCATCAGTCAGCTTCATCGGTACGAGGCTTTAGGGTTAAATTAAAGATTGGGCAGGAAAGGTGAAAGATATTAAGAGAGGAGGGCATGGGCCCACTGGAAGCACATAGGGTGAATGGGGCACATATAGCTCACGTAGTTTATAAGCACGACGGGCTGAACCCAGGGGTGGAGGGAGGGGGAGAGAGGGTAGAGGGGGGGATAGAGTGGGGAAGAGGGATGGCTGCAGGGGGGAGTGCGCACAGCCCCAACCGGTCCGTTACAAGGAGAAAGGCAGATGTTATTAGAAATGAGTCCCCATCTAAGGCTGACGCAGTAAAGAAACTCAGAAGAAGCAGGGGTAGAGGTGGAGAGAGGGACGATAGGAGAGGAAATACAAGGAAAAATTAGATAGTAATATTGTTCTGTTTTGTTTAGAGTATGAAGTATGTATGTATATATAAGCCGCTATGGGATGAGCGGACATATTATGATGACTTGTTTTTGTGTACATAATTTTCCTTTTTCTTTAAGTATGTTTATTGTATGTTTATTGTATGAGAATGTTTGAACAATTTGAGTGCTATATGGTATTTGGTAACAAATGTGTAAATTTTATGTATAATTAGAGTCTAGGTCCTGCGATAGTAATATGGAAAATTGGAAAATATGGAAAATTGGTGCCTCGAGGGGGGCTTAGAGGAGGAATAGAGACACGAGCAAGGAATAAGGGGTTAGAGAATGGGGCCGCTACCTCCATGGGCGCATAACCTACGGGGAAGTACGCCTTTCCTCCAAAGAGAGGGAAGTCGGAGGCGTATTTTCTGCTTTTTTTTTTTTTTAGATATCCGTACGAGATCGGGTAGACCCACGAGTGGAGGCATCTCCCGTATACGTACGGACAATATCTGAATCCTTCCGGGGTCACAGGGAGAAGCCGGACCACGGGAGGGAAAGGAAGGGGAGGGGAGTGGGGTGGGAGAGAAAGGGGGGGAACTATCTCCCTAAGAGACACACTTTAAAAAAAAAAATTCCAACCAAAGTTGGGAAATCATAGATATCCCATTGTGTATCATAGTGCATCGCAGACCTCAAATGCAAAAGGAGTAGCAATTATGATTTCAAGACAGCTCTCATGGAAAGAAATAAAGACAATTACAGACGAGGAGGGGCGGTTATTGATTGTAAAGGGCTTAATACATGATCAAAAGGTTACCTTGGTAAATATATATCTGCCTAACGAGGGTCAAGTAGCAGCGTTGGAGATATATATGAATGTAATACCCAAAAATAAGGAGGGAATTTTGTTGATGGGAGCAGATTTAAATATGACATTAGATCCAACTTTAGATGCTTCAAGAGGAACCTCGCACTTGTCGTATATAAAACTACAAAAAGCAAAAAAAATGCTTCAGGAGCAGCAGGTAAGGGATAGCTGGAGAACTCTACATGCGCATGATAGAGATTACACCTTTTTCTCAGCAAAACATAAAACATATTCTAGAATAGACTATGACTTTGTGTCGCAAAGTGCGCTGCAATGCATTAGGGAGGCCTCCATAGGGAGGGAGGCCCCCCATTCTATGTTATAGAATGGGGGGGAACCCGCTGCCCGAGAATGGCAGTGGAAGATTAACGAAACCCTCCTGAAAGATCCATAATGCGAGATACAGTTAGCACAGAAATTAGAATTGTTTTTCTTAACAAACAAATCAGGGGAAGTGTCTCCTTTCTGCTTGTGGGAAACACATAAATGCTATATTAGAGGCATATTTATATCAGCAGGAGCATGTAGAAAACGACAACAGGGGGCTCAATTAGAATCTTTGCTCGGGGATATCAGGAGGCTAGAGACTTTACATAAGAAATCAGACACTCCTGAGAGAGAAGGAACTAACCTGCTTGCGAGAGAAAGCAGCAATGGCCCAGAGTAGACAAACTTTTTATGAAATTGGGAATAAGCCTAGTAGGATGATGGCTAATGCATTGAAAGCGACAAGAACACAAAACTATATAGAACGTATTAAAACGCAGGGTGACACATTGGTAAATTCATCACAGGCAATTGCTAAGGCATTCCGAGACTACCATGTGGGCCTATATCAATTAGAGGCACAAGATCAGGGAGCCAGGATATGTAAAGAAGAGGAGGCTAAGGCATATATAGAAGCCTCGGAAATGCCCAGATTGACGGACAAAGAAGCAGAGGACATTGATGGCCCAATCACCATTGAGGAATTTTTGGAGGCCTTGAAAACATTAAAACCTGGTAAAGCACCGGGCCCAGACGGATTTACCCTATTATACTATAAAACTTTTGCAGATAAACTGGCACCAAGGTTTGTGGAGGCATTTAACTCGATACGAGAAGGGCAGACAATACCAGTTGAAACGTTGATGGCCCATATAACAGTGATACATAAAGAGGGGAAAGATTCAGCTCAATGTGAAAGTTATCGCCCAATGTCATTGCTAAATGTGGACCTAAAGATTCTCACGAAAATACTCTCAACCAGACTACTATCACATATACCCACCTTAATACACTCTGATCAGGTAGGATTTACGCCAGAAAGGGAAGGTAGGGAGAACACGCAAAGAGCGATAAGTGCCATACATTACGCTCATTATCATAAAAAACACTAGTTTAGTTAGTATCCACAGACGCAGAAAAAGCGTTTGAGGGCGACCATTTAACATATAGGATTGAAGAGGGGGATGCAGAACTGGGTTATGAGCCTATATTCTTCTCCAAAAGCTAGAGTCAGGATAAATGAGGTACTTTCAGAGCCTTTCTCTATCAAGAATGGAACACGCCAGGGCTGTCCATTATCTCCTATTATTTTTATTCTGACACTGGAGCCATTTTTAAGAACTATAAGGGCCAATCCAGATATCAGGGGCATCTGCTTAACAGGAAGGGAACATAAATTGGCAGCATTTGCGGACGACCTGTTGTTTTTTATAACTCTCCCAGCATTGCCCTTGCCGTCATTAATGACGGAAATGGATAAGTATAGGAGACTGTCTAACTTTAAGGTTAACTATAATAAATCGGAAGCAATGGGTATTGAGACGAGTACAGTATTACAACAGCAGATATCAAACTTCTTTGCATTTAGATGGACAAATTCACATATAGGTTACCTCGGGACAAAAATACCTAATAGACTGAACAGGATATTCAAACTTAATTTTGGGCCCTTGGTATGACAGATTAAAATGGATCTACAGAAATGGGATAAGGAGGTGTTTACGTGGTTTGGTAGAATCAATATTATCAAAATGAATGTAATGCCAAGACTGTTGTACTTTCTACAGACCCTACCTATTTAGATTCCGGTGGGATATTTGAGAAAGTTGAGAATAAGATTGGCAAGGTTTGTTTGGGCTGGAAAATCTGCCAGAATACGTAGGGATATCCTGACCCTACCAAAAGAAAAAGGGGGTGTAGGGCTCCCGGACCCAGAGAGGTACTATGAGGCAATACATTTAGAAAGAGTATTGGCCACCCGGCGACCCCACCCTTTGTTGCATCACATTCCCATCATGCCCCGGGAATGTGATGTAACAAAGTGTGGGGTCGCCGGGTGGCATCACCCGGTGACCACGCCCTATGCCTATATAAGTCGTTGCACAACGCTCAGAAGGCATTACAGCGGAGAGCGCGTCGTGTCAACATCGCTGGAAGAGAAGAAGGAACAAGACAGCGGAGAAGACCTGGCCCCCGCGGTGGAGCCTGGCAGAAGAGGGAACAGAGAAGACAGCGGGAGGAGAAGATCAGGTGGCCCGGCAGAAGAGGGAAGAGAGAAGACCGGGCCCCGCGGTGGAGCCCGGCAGAAGACAGCGGAGAAGCCCGGGGGGGTAGCCCACCCCCCGGCATAAAACGACGAAGACCGGATGCCCCCCCAAATGTAAAAGAGCTTAAAGGGCCAGTGGACTAATACGGCCCTCAAAAATACATAGGAACATTCATCCCGTCAGATGTATCTCTCACATTTGCCCTCAACTTTCCGTCTCTGCTGACAAAGACCCGCTCCTTGCTCGACACCTGGCACAAAGGCTTGCACTCCTGGTTCGGAAGATGCAACCTGATAAAAATGTGCATCCTCCTCGAATTCTTGTACCTGTTCCAGGCCCTCCCCATTCAGATTCCTACCTCTTTTCTTAAACAAGTACAAGCTCTCTTAACATGTTTTATCTGGGCTAAAAAAAAAAATAGATTGAACAGGGCCCAGATGTCACTCCCCAAACAGAACGGAGGCCTTGCCGTCCCTGACATCTGACGATATCAGGCCGCTCACTTGAGCAGAATTATAGACTGGAGACACAGTAGCTCTGGACCCAAATAGAACAATCTCAGACCGCTGTCCCTTTAAAAAGTGCACTTTGGTGCTTCGGCTCTTTACCCCCGAGGTTGAAAGCTCACCCATTGATCGGGGCTACATTAAGACACAGCTTTCATGTGCCCACACAAGCACTATTGACGTCTGAGTCTTCACCACTTTTCCCGATCCTCGGTCATCCAGACTTCGCACCGGGCCTACACCAGGCGGAATACTCAAGCTTGCGGGAGCTGGGGTGGGAACAGGCCTCCAAGTTTGTGTCGTCGGGTCGTTGGACGTCCTTAGCTGAATTGACCAACACGTCAGGCAGTTACAACCTCCCCTTTTGAAAGGCAGCACAATTGTGCCACTTCCTTCACTCCATCCCTTACCCTCAAGCGTTCTCACGTCCACTGATGACTTTTGAGGAGTGCTGTGCGGGGTCTGGGCCCATGTCTCAGACTCTGTCCCAAATGTACTCTCTCCTGACTTCACCTCCTACGCAACCTAACCTACGGTGCTTGGAAAGATGGGAAACAGACCTGAACCGGACATTTTCGGTAGCACAGAAACAACGCATCATCGCCCTGGCCATAAAATCCTCCTCATGCACCAAATTGCAGGAAACTAATTTCAAAATCTTCTCCCGATGGTACCTCACATCCACCAGTCTCCACAAATGCTTCCCGACTTCCTCGGATCGCTGCTGGCGATGCGGGTGGGACGCGGGCTCATTACTACATATTTTCTGGTCCTGCCCAAGACTGTCAAACTTCTGGACAGAGGTTCGCCGTATTACACAAACGTTCACGGAGTATGAAATTCCGGAGGATGCGTCATCCAGACTTCGCACCGGGCCTACACCAGGCGGAACACTCAAGCTTGCGGGAGCTGGGGTGGGAACAGGCCTCCAAGTTTGTGTCGTCGGGTCGTTGGACGTCCTTAGCTGAATTGACCAACACGTCAGGCAGTTACAACCTCCCCTTTTGAAAGGCAGCACAATTGTGCCACTTCCTTCACTCCATCCCTGACCCTCAAGCGTTCTCACGTCCACTGATGACTTTTGAGGAGTGCTGTGCGGGGTCTGGGCCCATGTCTCAGACTCTGTCCCAAATGTACTCTCTCCTGACTTCACCTCCTACGCAACCTAACCTACGGTGCTTGGAAAGATGGGAAACAGACCTGAACCGGAAATTTTCGGTAGCACAGAAACAACGCATCATCGCCCTGGCCATAAAATCCTCCTCATGCACCAAATTGCAGGAAACCAATTTCAAAATCTTCTCCTGATGGTATCTCACATCCTACCAGGCTCCACAAATGCTTCCCGACTTCCTCGGATCGCTGCTGGCGATGCGGGGGGGGGGGAAGCGGGCTCATAACTACATATTTTCTGGTCCTGCCCAAGACTGTCAAACTTCTGGACAGAGGTTCGCCGTATTACACAAACGTTCACGGAGTATGAAATTCCGGAGGATGCGTCTTTTTTTCTACTTCACCTGTCAACGATCCCAATTAAGGCCTACAAAAAATCATTGATGCGCCACCTTTTGAACGCGGCGAAGGCTTGCATACCCCTCTACTGGAAAGCAGCAGTGTTCACCATCGGTTGGATGCTGGCTGCGGAAAGTAGAGGAGACAAAGAAAATGGAAGACCCGATCCTTACCGCACAACATCAGCATGAGACCTACACTGAGACCTGGGGTCCTTGGAACATTTTTATTTACTCGGATGAGGGGACATCCCTGCTTGGGACTCAACATTGATTTGACCCAGAGTGACGTTGTTCGCCCCCCGTTCCCGCCCTGTCTCTGCTCTCCCTTCCTTCCTCTCTCCCCCCTTCCTCCCCCCACCCCTTCTCCTTTCTTTCTATCATTCTTCTTACTACTTTAATGTTCTCTAAAAATAAAAATGAACACGGAGAGATTCTTGCTCTTGTTTAGTAGCTTAACTGGCAAGAATGTAACGCGCATGGCCCACTGACTTTCTTCCATGTATAACTTTGAACAGAGGTATATCATGACAGTAGCTGCAATGTGTACAAACATTCTGTACTTATATGTACATAGCTTCGACAAATATGTTGTGATGTTAGAATTTCTCCATATGTGTTTTCTTAATAAAACTTATATTTAAAAAAAAAAAGAGCATAAAGGGGAGGGGGCCCCAGCAGAAGACAGCGGAGAAGCCCCGGGGGGGGGGGTGTGGCCAGGGTTGTCAGGAAGAGGCCCTTGTCCCCATCGACATGGGGACAAGAGTGCTTTGGGGTGGGGGGGCCGCAATGCCCCCCCCTGCCCCAAAGCACACACTCCCCCATGTTGAGGGCATGCGGTCAGGTATGGCTCAGGAGGGGGGGGGGCGCTCGCTTGTCCCCACCCCCATTCCTGTTCGGCCAGGCGGCGTGCTTGGATAAGGGTTTGGTATGGATCTTGGGGGGAACCCCCACGCCATTTTTTTCGGCGTAGGTTTTCCCCCTTACAATCCACACCAAACCTAAGGGCCTTGTATGCCCCTGGAGGGGAACCCACGCCGTTTTTTTTTATTACATTTGGTGTGGAGTTCCCCTTCATGATCAGCAGGCGCGATCATTGCTGTGCACCCGTGACCGCTCTTTACAGAGTGAGAACCGGGAGTTGTGTGTGTAAACACACAGCTCCCGGTCCTGTCAGGGGGAGAATTGCCTGATTGTCTGTTCATACAATGTATGAACAGCGATCAGTCATTTCCCCAAGTCAGTCTCACTCCCCCTTCAGTTAGAACACACACAGGGAATATAATTAACCCCTTCCTCGCCCCCTAGTGTTAACCCCTTCCCTGCCAGTGGCATTTTTATAGTAATCAATGCATTTTTATAGCACTGATCGCTATAAAAATGCCAATGGTCCCAAAAATGTGTCAAAAGTGTCCGCCATAAGGTCGCAGTACCGATAAAAATCGCTGATGGCCGCCATTACTAGTAAAAAATATATATTAATAAAAATGCTATAAAACTATCCCCTATTTTGTAGACGCTATAACTTTTGCGCAAACCAATCAAAAAAAGCTTATTTTGTTTTTTATTAACCAAAAATATGTTAAAGAATACGTATCGGCCTAAACTGAGGAAAAAAATACTTTTTTTGATATATTTTTGGGGATATTTATTATAGCAAAAAGTAAAAAATATTCATTTTATTTTAAAAAACCGCAGAGGTGATCAAATACCACCAAAAGAAAGCTCAATTTGTGGGAAAAAAAGGATGCCAATTTTGTTTGGGAGCCACGTCGCACGACTGCGCAATTGTCAGTTAAAGCGACGCAGTGCCGAATCGCAAAAAGTGGCCCAGTCATTGACTAGCAATATGGTCCGGGGCTGAAGTGGTTAAAAAATAACAAAACAGTAAAGTTAGCCCAATTTTTTGTGATAATATGAAAGAAGATGTTACACCGAGTAAATAGATACCTAACTTGCCATGCTTTAATATTGCACACATTCATGGAATGGCGCCAAACTTCAGACTTAAAAATCTCCATAGGCGACGCTTGATTTTTTTTTACAGGTTACCAGCACGCGTCAATACCTCACATGTGTGGTTTGAACGGCGTTTACATATGTGGGTGACACTTACATGCGTGTTCGCTTCTGAGTGCGAGCTTTTTTTTTTACGGAATATTTTTTTTTTTGCACTTTTTTGACCCTTTTTTTTTTATCACTTTTATTCCTATTACAAGGAACGTAAACATCCCTTGTAATAAGAATAGTGTGTGACAGGTCCTCTTTATGGAGAGAGGCGGGGTCAATAAGACCCCACATCTGTCCATCAGGCTGGAAAGCATGAGATCGGGGGGAAAAAAAACGCTGATCTCATGCTTTCAGCCGCGATTGCAGCTTTGTTTATGTTTCTGTTTTTAAATCTCTATGCTCCTCATTCGGCGGCGGACGGCTCGTTCTCTGGGCCTCCGATGGCACGGGAGAGCCTGGAGAAGCATCGGATGGCGGTGGGATGTCCCCTCCCGCCGCCTGTAAGAACGATCAAGTGGTGGAACTGCCGCCATTATCGTTCTTATGGTGCGAACAATCGCCGCCTGTAAAAAAGGAGATCTGAATGATGCCTGTAGCTGCACCCATCATTCAGATATCCCCCACTGAAGTCAAGGACGTCATATGACATCCTACGATACGGAAGTGGTTAAAATTTGCCTTAGAGTCAGGGCCGATGCTACCACTAGGCAGCTGCCTAGGGCGCACTGGAGAGAGGTGGTGGCACTACCACCCAGGGCGCCCGGCCACCGGTGATCCTACTCCCTCTCAGCAACTAACTCAACAGGCAGCCGCTCCACCATAGAGTTCCTCCGTACAGTGTTAGAGGCGCTGGCACAGCAGCAGTGGAGGAATGGAGGAAGAAAAGAAAACATCCCCTGCGCGCCCCTGATCATCACAGTGCCACTGGCATTGAGTGAGACCTGTCTGTGTACCTGTGGTCACATCGTTAGCGTTCACCACCAGTCTGCCTCTGATGTACCGCTCCGCCTCCGCTACAGCCAGTCAGCTCTGCCTCTGAGCCTCTGCCTTTCTGCCCAGTGCTGCCTGTGCCCATACTTCGCATGCCCCCTCCATCATGGAGGCCGCTCTCTCTCTCCTGTGTTTTCCTATTGCGGCAGCCAGTGAAAGATTTATAGTACCCTGTCGCCGAGAACCAGATTGATGAGATCACGCAGCTGTTTCTTGCCCTGAAAAGAGGGCAGATTCTGTGTGTGGGGCAGGCTAGCAAGAGTAAATTTGTGTCCTTATTGAATGTCTTTGAAAAACAGATATGTTTTTGATCAAGGATTTTTTGACTGGTTTATTTATTTATTTTGGGTGGGGGCTATCTTTGCCTGAAATATTTGTGAGGTTGTCCATGTATATTTTTTTTAGAATGTTCACTTTGATGTATTTGTCCGTGCTGCATTATTTTGCTAAATATTTCTCAAGATGTTGTGACTACCGTATTTGCCGGCGTATAAGACGACTCGGCATATAAGACGACCCCCTAACATGCTGCTAAAAACTGTGGTTTTGTAGTCTACTCACCGTATTAGACGACCCCCTTGTGTGGAAGTAATGAAGAAGCCCGCCGGGTGCTCTGTACAGCTGTATGTAGTTTGTAAAATGCGCGCCGCGCTCAGCCAATCCCTATGCTTGATCGATACCAGCTGCCGGGTGCTCTGTACGGCTGCATGTATTCTGTATATGCGCGCTCAGCCAATCCCGATGCACTGTGTTGATGACAGTACATGCTAAGCCTGCTCGGATTGGATAACAACCTCTGCCAATCCGAGCAGGCTACATAAATGTAGCCTGCTCGGATTGGCAGAGGTCGTTACTCCAATCCGAGCAGGCTTAGCATGCTCTGTCATCACACAGTGCATCAGGATTAGCTAAGCGGCGCATATACAGAATACATGCAGCCGTACAGAGCACCCGGCAGCTGATATCGATCGAGCAGCTGCTATACCCGGCGTATAAGACGACCCCCGGATTTTGGCTGTGAAATTCCGGTGTAAAAAGTCGTCTTATACGCCGGAAAATACGGTAATTAATGTTTCAATCCTTAATAGATGTCTGTGGGTCTATTTATCCTGTTATTTCCAAAGCATAAACCATATTCTGTTTACTGTCTCAAATGAACCTACAGTATGTTTATTTGTATTTTTTTATATTTATTTTATTTTTTTGTTTTTTGCTTTCCTTGTTTTGTTGACCAATAAAATTACTTTCAAATATTGAAGTTTGTTTTTTGTTACTTTTTCATGCTACAGATTTTGACAGCTGCAGCTGAAATAGGCCTGATTGGCCTAACAAAAGAGTCGTGATTTGTCTCAAAGCTCCTTTCCTGGTGCCTTCATGCGTGAAATGTTTGCTGCCATGTAGTCACCAGGAAAGGAAAAATATTTACTGTAGTGGTTCTCAGCCTCAGTCCTCAAGTACCCCCGACAGGACATGTTTTGTGGATTTATCTTATCAAGAATTTCTGTCCAGACTGTCTTTTAAAGCACATGTGCAAGATGAAGGAAAACCTGCAAACATGGCCTGTTGGGGGGGGGGGGGGGGGGGGGGTATTGGCGGACAGACTTGAAGTGCTGATTTACAGCACTGGGCTTAAATCTAGCGCAAGGCAATCCTATTCTAATTGTGGGTGTTTGAGGGAAGCCAAGTGAGTATTAGAACCCCTGCTTGTGTTTTTTGGGTTGGGCTTTGTGTCCCTTTTCTTAAAATTGGCTTCACTTCCTGTCACACAGCTAAACAGGAAGTGAGGTTAAAACCCTACCAATGTCTTTTCTTGGGGACACACAGGTCAATCTAACTAGTGTCCCCATTAAGCAAATTGCACTCCAGCACTGCTGTGTACACCTCAAATGATTAGTTAGTTTTGGGTTTAGTAAAGGCAAAGCCACTCTGCAGTATAAGCGTAGTCGCTGAAAATCTGAGGGGAAGCACTGATGATTTTAACATCCAATCCTGTTCAGTTTTTTTTTATTGTTCTTTTCTTCCTTGCTTGTCCACTTGTAGTGCAAAGTGGATTTGCCTTTAGTAAATGGACCCCAAAGTCCAAGATCCCTAATAATTTGGGGTGTACACAGCAAAATGCTAGAGTGCAATTGACATAATGGGAAACTATTTAGATTGATCTCTGTGTCTCCAAGAAAATATATTATTAAGGTTTTACCCTCACTTCCTGTTTGGCTATGTGACAGGAAGTGAATGAATTCGAAGTAGAAAGTGACAACATTTGTGAGGTGTCTTCACCCTACCAGGGGTGCAGACATCCCCAAAAAATGAGCAGATGATACTTATTTGCAAATTAAGAAAATTGTTTATTTAACATTGGGTGGTGTTTGTGGGGGTCCCTAACACACATTCATACATATTAGCAACGCTGTATCCTGGCCTATTGGCATGGTTATATTTTCTTAGTCCTCTCAATAAAACTATCAGAAATTTGTGCTTTAAGTAGAACTATAATCAACACTTTTTTTTTCTTTCATTTTGGATGGAGGGAGGGTTATAGCCCCTGTCAGTTTATTTTGTACTATCCCTGTCCAATTGCGGAGATTTGCCTTGACTTCCTTCCCCATAGCCAAACAGGAAGTGAGAGAAAAACTATGCAAATTAAGGGAATCCAGTGCCCCCTTTTCCCCCAAAACTAGTATGTGTACTGGGCGGGTCATAAAAAAACATGCAAACTCCAGGCAGATGGTGTCACGGGCGGGATTCGAACCAGCGACCCTTTTTGCTGATAGGTGAAAGTGCTATCTACTACACCACTGTGCTGAACGAACATGATTGTGGCTAAAAGCATGAGATCAGTGGTTTTTTTTCAGATCTCATGCTTTGCAGCCTGGAGGACAGATGTGGGGTTTTATTGACCCCACCTCTCTCCATAAAGAGGACCTGTCACACACTAGTCCTATTAGAAGGGATGTGTACCAAGAGGGAAGCTATAAGATTTTGAGCAGGTGGTATAGAACTCCAGAAGTACTGAAGCGTATATACCCACAGGTTTCCAATCTCTGTTGGCGGTGTCAAGGGACTGTTGGCACTATGATACACATTTTTTGGGAATGTCCAGAAATACCAAACTTTTGGGAAATGGTCTCAGATTTTTCATGTTTATTTTTCTTGTTTTTTTTTTCTCTTTTTGTGTTTAACTATTCTAAGATTAAACCGATATCTTCGGTTTACTTCTTTCTCTGGGGGAGGGGAGTACGTAGTGGAGGGATCAGAGAGATAGCTAAATCACAAGGAAATAATTAAGGATAGTAATAAAACAATATAAGCTTAAAGATTAAGTAGGAACCTGGGAGAGGAGTAATTAACAGTGTTGAAGAGTACAATAAGTAGAATGCATGCATAAGATGGTATATCTGTAAAGATGTATTATGACTATCTCTGTGAAAAGGAAAAAAAGGGAAAAAATATTGAAAAAAAAAAGCTTGGGGATTTTTTTTTATAACCTAACTCTGCTTTAAACTTCTCCACAACTTTATCCCTGACCTGTCTGGTGTGTTCCTTGGCCTTCATGATGCTGTTTGTTCACTAAGGTTCTCCAACAAACCTCTGAGGGCTTCACAGTACAGCTGTATTTATACTGAGATTAAATTATACACAGGTGGGCTCTATTTATTTATTAGGTGACTTCTGAAGGAAATTCCACTAGATTTTAGTTAGGGGTATCAGTGTAAAGGGGACTGAATACAAAAGCAATCCACACTTTTCAGATGTTTATTTGTAAAAAAAAAAATTAAAACCATTTATCATTTTTCTTTCACTTTGTGTTGCTCAATCACATAAAATCCCAATAAAATACATTTACGTTTTTGGTTCTAACATGGCAAAATATTGAAAATTTCTAGGGGTATGAATACTTTTTCAAGGCACTGTATATATACTGATGTGAATGTAAAATATTGATGCTGCATAAATTGACAGAGCTATAAAGGTACTTGTAATAAATAAAAATAATTATATTTGTGTATGTATATATAATTATATTGTGATATTGAGGGGTGTTTAGCTCAGTGGAAGATGCTCTTTTTGTGCAGTGAGTCCATGTCACACAGGCGCTAAACAACAGGATAAACAAAACAAGTCCATTCACGATTCCCCCGCAGGGGTTCAAACTTCATTTAGCACTCATAAATGAAAAACAGACCGAGCCACCTGGCTCACTCTTGTCAGCCATTCCTCTGCTTGTCCCCAACAGACTTCTCGATTCCTTCCAGCCCCTTGGACTCACTGGCTTCCTTAGTCTCCCGACTCTCAAAGCTGACCGGCCTTTCCCAGTCCTTAGGCATAGAATCCCCCGTACATGGGCTGCATTCTCCCACAGGGAAGACAGTTTTCCTAACAGGGGTCTGTCTTCAAACAGCAGCAATCTGCTCACACTCCACCTACCACCTCCTACTGCTCTCACCAGCCCCTCGTTACATAGGCTGTGTGCACCTGGGCACCCACCCTGCTGGCTGTCCACAACCGGGACACAGGGTTGGAGATCCCGTGCCACCCAAGACTCTTAGGCCTTGTACACACGAGCAGACATGTCCGAAGGAAACGGTCCGCGGACCGTTTTCATCGGACATGTCTGCTGGGATCTTTTGGTCTGATGTGTGTACACACCATCAGACCAAAATCCCCGCGGACAGAGAACGCGGTGACGTAGAAGACACCGACGTTCTCTGACACAGGAGTTCAATGCTTCCACGCATGCGTCTAATCAATTCGACGCATGCGTGGGATTTCGGGCCAGCGGACATGTCCGATGAGTTGTACTAACCATCGGACATGTCCGACGGACAGGCTTCCAGCGGACAAGTTTCTTAGCATGCTAAGAAACTTTTGTCCGCTGGAAACCTGTCCACTAGGCCGGAAAACTGTCCGGTAGGCCCTACACACAGTCGGACATGTCCGCGGAAACTGGTCCGACAGACCAGTTTCAGCGGACATGTTTGGTCGTGTGTACAAGGCCTTAGGCAACTTTCACACTGAAAGTGCCCAGCGTTAGCGGTAAAGCGCTGCTAGTTTTAGCGATGCTTTACCGTCGTTTTAGCAGCGCTTTGCAGCTGTTAGTGGGGCACTTTTAACCCCTGCTAGTGGCTGAAGAAAGGATTAAAATTGCCCATGTTGTGGCGCTGCCGAAACGCTTTGCTGGCGCTTCAGCAATGCTGCCCATTCATTTTAATGGGCAGGGCGTTTTGGGAGCGGTGTATACACCGCTCCCACACCTCCCCAAAGATGCTGCTTGCAGGAGTTTTCAGAACGTCCTGCAAGCACATCGCCCCACTGTGAAAGCACTCAGCTTTGTGAATCGGCTGTAAACCTGCGGCGGTGTAACGTAAATGGGATACGTTACGCTGCCGCGGAGTAACGTAATTGTCTCTGAATCTGGCCCATAGCGTCTACAAATAGGGGATAGATTTATGGCATTTTTATTAATATTTTTTATTTTTACTAGTAATGGCGGAAATCTGCAATTTTTATCGTGACTGTGACTTTATGGCGTACACATCGGACACTTTTGACGCTATTTTGGGACCATTGTCATTTATACAGCGATCAGTGCTATTAAAATGCACTGATTACTGTGTAAATGACACTGGCAGGGAAGGGGTTAACCACTAGGGGGCCAGGAATGGTTTAAGTGTGTCCTAGGGAGTGATTCTAACTGTGTGGGGGCTGGGCTACCAGTGACACAACATTGATCACTGCTCCCAATGACAGGGAGCAGTAGACTGCCACTGTCCAGACACAAGGCAGAACAGGGAAATGCCTTTTTACACAGGCATCTCCCTGTTCTGCAGCTCCGTGGCATGATTGCGGGACACCGAGTCCGCGGGTCCCAGGGGCACGGTCACGGAGCTCGTGGCAGGGTCACGCGTGCCCGCACAGTGGAAAATTCAAAGCAACATACCTGTACATTGCTTTGCGTAGCTGTGCTATTCTGCCGACGTATATGTGCAGGAGGCGGTCGGCAAGCGGTAAGATATTTGTAATGAAATTTAAAAAAAACACTCAATAAAAATTGACAGAGATGGAGGGGTCTGCACGGAGCTGAAAGTTTTTCCATTATAAGTGCCGTTACATGAAAGAGGAAAAGATGCAATTTTTCCTAGATAAACACATTACAAATTTCATGCCTAGATATTTGAAATCTATTCAAAATGGTGATTTTATTTTAAAAGTTATGCAGTGAGACTAAAAAAAATAAAACAGAGTATAAAACATTAGGAAATCTTAAAGGAGTTCTCCAAGCTAAAACTTTTAACCCCCGCTGTGCCCGGGCTGTAAAACTATACAAAATAAACTTTCACTTACCTGCCTACGATCCCCCGTTGTTCCGATATCGCCGTCCCGTTCTCCGGTCCCGGTCTGTTCCACTTCCTGCGGGTCGGTGACTCACAGTGCGCTCAGCCTATCAGCGGCCGCAGCAATGTCCCGTCGCGGCCGCTGATAGGCTGAGCGCACTGTGAGTCACCGACCCGCAGGAAGTGGAACAGACCGGGACCGGAGAACGGGACGGCGATATCGGAACAACGGGGGATCGTAGGCAGGTAAGTGAAAGTTTATTTTGTATAGTTTTACAGCCCGGGCACAGCGGGGGTTAAAAGTTTTAGCTTGGAGAACTCCTTTAATAGCAGCTATCACAACTATAAACACATTTTTAGTTCAAAATATATAAAGTAAAACCTTGGTTTGAGAGTAAAGCCCTGTACACACGATTGGTCCATCCGATGAGAACGGTCTGATGGACCGTTTTCCTCGGTTAACCAATGAAGCTGACTGATGGTCCGTCGCGCCCACACACCATCGGTTAAAAAAACGATCGTGTCAGAACGCGGTGACGTAAAATACAACGACGTGCTGAAAAAAACGAAGTTCAATGCTTCCAAGCATGCGTCGACTTGATTCTGAGCATGCGTGAATTTTTAACCGATGGTCGTGCCTACTAACGATCATTTTTTAACTATCGGTGAGGAATTCATCGGTTAAATTTATTGCTACACTAATGCCTCGTACACACGGACAAACATGTACGATGAAAACGGTCTGCCGGACCGTTTTCAGCGGACATGCCCGCCCGAGGATTTCTGTATGATGGCTGTACACACCATCATACAGAAATGAGAGACAATCCGCGCGGACAGACAGCGCGGCGACGTGCGCGACGCTGAAAGGTCAATGCTTCCATGCATGCGTCGAAGTCATTCGACGCATGCGAGGGATGTCGGCCGCTCGGACATGTACGGTAAGTCTGTACAGACGACCGAACATGTCCGACGGACAGGATTCCAGTGGGCATGTTTCTAAGCAAGTTTAGAAACTTTTGCCCGCTCGAAAACGGTCTGGCGGGCAAATGTACGCTGGAATCCTGTCCGATCGGCCGTACACACGACCAAACATGTCTGCTGAAACTGGTCCGCGGACCAGTTTCAGCAGACATGTTCGGTCGTGTGTATGGGGCCTTAGAGGTTCCTCTCTTCACTTCTATACCCTGTAAAAAAAAATGCTTTGATATACAAGTGCTTTGGATTACAAGCATGTTTCTGGAACAAATTATGCTTGCAAACCAAGGTTTTACTGTAATTGACTTTGGTGATACATCAGGGTTGCTTTCACTCTCCCCTTTTTACCACTGTTTTATGCTTATATAATGAGGAAAAGCTTCAACGCTGGATATACGGCATGTAAAATGGTTACACATAAAAATACAGGCTGTAGGCGATTAGAAAACATTTTTATGTTGCTCAGTCCTGGTAGCTGGCTTTATATTGCCCTGGAGACCACTAGCAATGTATCACAGTTTATAGAAGCAAGCGGTTTCTGGCACTTTAATGTTAAGCTTAGCGTTTTCTTAGAAAGTCAGCAATAGTGCTTACATAAGATTCATCTATCAGCAGTGTTTGCCCACGACCCATGAAGAGTCATAAAGTCTGACACCAGGGAGATCGGGACTGAAATTGTTTTTTTTTTACAGTGTCTTATTCACCGTGCTGGAAAGGTGTTCATAACTTTGTGCAACCAAACATGTCTCAGCTTTTATTAATCTGTCCTGGACTGTGCTCTAAATGGTTAAATTCTGACTGGTTATTTGAACATTTTATGCTTTGTTGCTATACACACTGACTCACCCTATTATCATGTACCACAATGCTGTACAACAGGGATGTCCAATCTATGGCCCACAGGCCGCATGTGGACCAAGATGGCTATGATTGCAGCCCAACACAAAATCATAAACTTACATAAAAATGTTTTTTTTTTGTAAAAATGTGTTTACACTTAGCGAACACATGCAGCCGAATTAAAATTTGACAGTGTAAATTTACTAGATTTGTATCAGTTATATCTTCCCAAAGAAAAATGTCCCACTCTTCACAATCACACCTTATTCATCTCATGTGTTTTTGCTAGTACCTATACAGTAAAACCTTGGTTTGAGGGTAACTTGGTTTGAGAGCGTTTTGCAGGACGGGCAGCTTTTTTTTATAAATTTTGTCTTGATATACAAGCGATGTCTTGATATACAAGTAGCGTCATGTCACAACCGAGTATGAAAGAGAAGAGAGAAGCCTCTAAGTGTAGCAATATGGTTACATTTAATGAAGGTACAACATTTAGCAACATATTGCTACACTTAGGCCTCGTACACACCACCCAACATGTCCGATGAAAACGGTCCGCGGACCGTATTCATCGGACATGTCCGCTGGGATCATTTGGTCTGATGTGTGTACACACCATCAGACCAAATTCCCCGCGGACAGAATACGCAGTGACGTGGCGGCGACGATGACGCCGCGACGTGCGCGCACCAGGAAGTTCAATGCTTCCACGCATGCGTTGAATCACTTCGACGCATGCGTGGGATTTCAGGCCAGCGGACATGTCCGATGAGTCGTACTGACCATCGGACATGTCCGACGGACAGGCTTCCAGCGGACAAATTTCTTAGCATGCTAAGAAACTTTTGTCCACTGGGAACCTGTCCGCTAGGCCGGGAAACTGTCCTGTCGGCCCTACACACGACCGAACATATCCGGGGAAACTGGTCCGACGGACCAGTTTCAGCGGACATGTTCAGTCGTGTGTACAAGGCCTGAGAGGCGCCTCTCTTCTCTTTTAGGGCCCTTTCACACGTACGGACCGTATGTCCGCATTTTCATCCGTCCGTTGTGGATGAAAACGGGACATACATGGGTCCCTATGTGATTACGGGTGTCAGCGGATGACCATCCACTGACACCCGTAATTTGTCCGCCTCGGCAAAGATCCGCATTTTCGGACGGAAGAAAACCCTATTTTTCTTCCATCTGCCGGATCAGATGAACACGGACATATGGGGAAATTTGCTTTGATATAATGCCTTGGAACGATACATGCTCTCAATCCAAGGTTTTACTGTATTTGTGAGCAACTATTTTCAAGAATGAAGCACATGAAGAGCAAAATTAGAACCAAAATATCTGATGAGCAGCTTGAGAATTCATTGAGAATTGCTACTACATCGATTGAACCACTCACATAGCAAGGCTAACTTGCCACAAATTTGTTGCAGTATTAAATTGCAAGTCTGTTAACTTGCTGCACATTTTCACAGGCAAGTTGTACACTTGCAGAGCACTTGAAGCACAAGTTCTAGTTGACACTTCCAATTTGTAGCAAATTTGCATGGCAAGTCTCTAGCAAGAGCAAAGTTGCAGTGGTGAGTCTGCATCAAGAGCTCTGCAGGTCTACAGCATGAAAATTGAGAAACAGTGACCCCTGTGGTGGGATGACTATTGCACAAAATAACTGAACCAGAACTTGCAGCAGACACGCATAATTTTTGCAAGGAAAGTTGACCTGGAGTCATCGAATGCAGACCTGCTGCAATTGTGCAACAAACTTGTGAAGCCTGGCAAGTCTAGCAATAGCTTAGCACGGGGATATGCAATTAGCGGACCTCCAGCTGTTGCAGAACTACGATTCCCATGAGGCATAGCAAGACTCAGCCACAAGCATAACACCCAGAGTCAGAGGCATGATGGGACTTGTAGTTTTGCAACAGCTGGAGGTCCGCTAATTGCATATCCCTGGCTTAGAAAGGCTTTTTCAAACTTGCAGCACAATTGCTTGCTATCTGGGCAGACACGGATGTATTCGTTTATCAAAAACCGTGTCAAATATTGCACTATTTTAATGCTGCTCTCTTTTACTTTTATAATTAAATATATATATATATAAAAAAAAAAGTTTTATTACTCAGATAGGTACATTATCTATATTAGTAATTGTTAACTTGTGATCTGCTCGACTTTTTCTACTCATTAGCTATCCTTATTATTAGTGTATTTTATGTGGCCCAAGACCATTCCTCTTTTTCCAATGTGGCCCAGGAAGGTCAAAAGTTTGGACACCCTTGCTGTACAGCTTTGCACCCCTTGAAGGAAAAGACTGTGCTCCTTTCTGTAATGTAACTAGCAACATAAAACGTTTTAATGTGCTTGACAAAGGAAACCTACCTCTGAGCAGACTATTACAGACTTAAAAAGTTAGGGTACTTCTATGTTTTGCTTCTATTTTTAATTATCTTGCAAAAGCAAACAAAAAAATTATGACAGATTCAATATTTCATGGTACTACCAGTGCTTTAAGTGGGCCGGAACGCGGCGGTACTCAGTACCGCCACTTCCAAAAATGGCCCTGGAGAGTACCAGCACCTCTCTGTGCGCCCAGTACGTGGGTTTCCGGTACCGGAACGCAGCGGAGAGCTAGCTATAGCATTGTAGTCAGGGCGTCTCCAGGGTGGGGCCTGAGCGGGCCACGTCCCCCCCAATTTTACTGTGTGCCCCCCAAGTAATTTTGTCTGTCTGCATTGCAGACAGACCGCGAAACAATAGCCGCCGCGGCTGTCCGCGATCCGTCTGCGGCGCTGAATGACGGAATCATGACTGTTATTGTCATGTGACGTCGCCACAGTGACGCTAATTATCATGGGAGTTGTAGTCTCTGCGGCCGTGCGGGCGGCATCGGCTACGTGCTTGAGTCAAGCTCAGCCTGCTCCCGGGGGGTGGAGACGAGTCAGTCAGTTACTGTGAGAGCAGCGGAGCCAGGCCGCGTGGTAGACCAGACCTCCCATTTGCCCGCCGACTTCAGTGCCTGCCTCGCTCTGCTGCCACAAGGTAGGTCAGGAAAAAACGTAATTTGATGGCAATTGGAAATACCATTTTATTGGTGGTGATGGACAATTTTCATTTCTGTTAGCTCCCTCCCTCCATGTTACCTCCATGAGAGCTCATTATATATATATATATATATCAGTATTGGGGGGGGGGAGCACCGGCGCCTAATAGAGTACCGACACCTCTTTTGGCCCACTTAAAGCACTGGGTACTACTTTATGTATTTGTACACTAAATGAAGTTGATGATAAAAACATTTTTTTATATAGGGCATCACAAAATAAGCAAATTAAATTGACCCTACTTGTATTCTTCATCCCCTGTTATCTAATTAGTATGACACTCCAATGTGTCTATTACGATTTGTTTTTGCACCCCGTGTCCCTGCTGCTGCTCTGCCCTTTTCCCTTAGAGGGGATTTCTTGAGCATACTGTAACTTCCAACTAGAAGATCAAGCCCAAACATTCACTTGAAATGGCCATTCCCATAAAGTAATAATACATTAGTCTTCATAGTTTTTAGTGAAGTAGTCAAGTTTTTTTTTCCATTTCCAGGAACATTATCAATCTTGTAAATCTCTAAAACAAGATCTATCCCTGAAAATCAGAGGCACCTAGACATCTTTCTGCTTGGTATGTTCCAAATTCCACCAGAGAATAATGTGTAAATCTGATACATTCTTAGGGGTAACAATTTGTCATTTTAAGGACAAGTTCAGAAAGAAAAGCAGGAAAGAAAAAAAAAAAAAGGGGTAAGAGAATGATTCTGAGAAAACAGTGACTAAGTAATTCTCAATACTTATGAAAATCTGCTATTGCATAGCATTCAATCAATGGTGCCCATATCTTTCTAAAAGCCAAAATGTACATTCCCCTTCCCTCCCATGCCAATGCATGGGCCTGGCAAATGGCTGATTAGGACACTAAATGCAGATTTTTAAGTAAGGTCAAGAGTGCCCCATACTTGGACTTATTTTTTACTCTGAATAATTCTTGGGGCTCCAACAGAAAATTGGGCCAACAGGAAATGTACGAAAAGTAGGGTTGGTACTTGCTATGCAACAAAACTGTTGCTTTGTTTAGTATGGACAATGTACACATTTGTGTATGGGTGCCCAAAGACACTATCAGGTCATCAGATAGGGAGGCATAACTGGATTGCAGTCTGGCACTTGGTGGAATCATAAGCATAACTGCCCAGTTTGGCAAAGCATTTATGTTTTTTGTCATGGATGGGAAAGCAGCAACAAAATGTCATCAAGAAACAAATACAAATAGTTAAAGTATATGAAAATACTATATTTGTACTTTTATGAAAGAATATGGTAAATTACAGAATTCTCATTGCAGGAATATGAAATCATCAGCAATAGCGCAACAAAGGTGCCCCTAACAAATAACTTTGTGGAGCTGAAACACATGGAACTGTTTTACTTGCCAAATGGTATTGAAAGAATTGATGTTGTCTTATGCCCTGTACACATGATCGGTTAGTCTGATGAAAACAAACCGATGGATTTTTTTCATCAGATATCCGATGAAGCTGACTTTGTGATGTCAGACTGTAAATCTCGCCCCTACATGTTTTGTCATCCACCAGACGTCCTCAGGAAGCAAATTTTTAGCCATGCATCTCTACTATTTAGATCTTTATTCTTAATTTGGTGGGTTTTCTTTTAGAGTTCTATAAATACATAAAAAGTGAAGTTCATGCACTAAAAAATATTAGTATTGGTTATATACACTTGAAATTATTCCCTCTAAACTCCTATTGATTAAAGCGGTTGTATACTCCACTTTCACATTTTTACCTACAGGTAAGCATGTATAGGAGTGGCGCCATTGCGGCTCCGGCCACTTACAGAAACACAGAGGATATATGTCAGCTTCCTCAGTGGTGACCGGGAGGCGATGCCGGTGCTTTGTTCTAAGGTATTTTTTTTTTGTTTAGTTTTTTGGGTATACAACTGCTTTAAAACACCCTTATCCTTGGTCTCTAGTGACCGGAGCCATTATAGATATTTACTATAGGCTTCGGAAAAAAAGTTCCTATGACATCTAGTGGTCAATTCCTAAAGGTTTATACTGTACTATACTAAATCCAATTTAAAACTATAGGTTATTAGTAAAATGACCTTTAAACTGATGAATATTTATACAAACTCACTCTGTATATGCCTGCTGTTTTTGATTCATTTGGATAAACAAAGGGGAACTGAAAATTTGGATAAGCAAAGGGGGAACTAAAAATTTGCAATGAAACAATTTCGATTCATTTTGCATATTTATTCCTTGTAGTTGTTTCATTGCAAATTTTTCGTTCCCCTTTGCTTATCCAAATATTATTTCCCCCTTTTTATCCAAATGTTATCTTAATTTTCCGCTTCTGGTGGACATTTGGTGAATGACAAAATGCGTAGGAGTTGTCCGGTCTGATGTCACCTGCGCTGTTTGGAGCGCACGCTGGTTCCAGGAAGAGAGGGGAGCTACCACATTTACACTCGGGTGGCTGGTTTAACCAGTGCTGGTTTAGGCACATATAATGTAAGTGCATTTTGTTTTCTTATAGGCATAGGTTTCAATAAAGGGTTACGTGATGATGTCATTTCTGGCTTGTGTTTCCTACAACTCCTGAACAATCGATAGGCATTAAAAGCCCACTGGGGGGCATAGATTCAAGTTTCCTGTGGCAAGTGGAGGAGGATCCTGGAGAAACTTGTTCTATTATAAAGCATGGATGACTTTCTTTTTAAATTATAACAGGTAAAAAAAAATAGTTGAGTGAACACTTTGAGGGGCGAGCAGGAGCATGTGTGCAGTGCTAAATAATTGAATACGGTTTTTGATCACAAGAAGTGAATGCCTATGTCAAGGGTGTCAAACTCAATTTCATTGTGGGCCACATCAGAGAGAGAGAGAGAGAGAGACGTGTAAAGCGCAACACATGCGAACTGAATCGCCTCTGGGCGCTGTATCCATTTCATGGGTAAGGAACCCCTTGACCTCAGAAGAGATGGGTTTTAATCTTTCTCCTGAAGGCCAAGTGGTCCGACTCCAGTCGGATGGTGGTTGGTAGTGCATTCCACAGGCGAGGTCCCGTACTGCAAATCTTCGATCTCCTTTGGAATTGTATCTGGCTTTGGGTATCTGGAGGAGGTTTTGATTGGTGGATCGCAGAATCCGATTGGGTTTATGGGCTTTTATTTTTTCACATAGATATTGGGGGGCGTTGCCTTGAATACACTTATGTATTAGGCAGAGTGCCTTGAAAGTGATTCTGTCTTTTACTGGCAACCAATGAAGGGATCTCAGTGAAGGTGAGATTGATTCCCATGTTTTTTTCCCAGTCACTAGTCGAGCGGCCGTATTTCGAACGACTTGCAGACGAGTGATTTGGTATTTGGGGAGTCCTAGATAGAGGGCATTTGCGTAGTCGAGTCAGCATTATGATTGCCCTCAAAAGGGTCGGTTGTATCTGTAAAGCCTCGTACACACGCTCGGTTTACTTGCCAAGAACCAGCAAGAAAACTGCTGGCAGAGCTTTCTTGCCGAGTATACCGTGCATGTGTACAAGGCTTTTAGGTTTCTCGTGAAGAAAACTGCCTATAATCTCGACGAGAAAAATAGAGAACATGTTTTCTATTTTCTCGTCTTGATTCTCGGCAGTGTTTTCCTGCCAAGAAACCAGAGAGTGTGTATACTTACCTGTTGCCGTGGAAACCTGTGCATGCTCAAAATGACTTTGACGCATGCGCCGTAGCTTCCTAGGCATAGGTAGGGTGCAGCAAGATGGCGGCGATGGCATTGAATGATTGAATGTAACGAGCACATGCTTACGTACGTGATGATGTCACCGCGTTCTTGCAGAGTGTCTGTACACTCGGGCAGCAACAACGTTTTTTTCCTGACGAGATTCTGGCCCATGTGTACAGGGCTTTAGATTAGATGTCCAGCGCATCCCCTCCCCTTACATTAGATGTCAAGAGCCACCCCACCATCATAAGTTGAGTCTCCCACTCTCCCTTACATCACAGTGCACCCCCTTACCTTATGCTGCTGCTGGGAAGAAGCTGGATGCATTGCTTGAAAGCAAAAAGTTAGGGCCTGGAAGAGGACCAGAGGAGGGCTGGAGCTGCAAAAGAGGTGCGAGGGCCACATGAAATGGCCTGGAGGGCCGGATTCGGCCCGCGGGCCTTGTGTTTGACACCTGTGGCCTATGTTGCCACTTTGAATGTGGACATTGTGGAAACTTGTGTTTTTAACAGTGTATATAATCATTTTCATGCGCACAGTATAATATTGAAATTTGTTTGCGTTTTGGTGAAGCACTTTTTATGTAAATATATGTATATCTGACTACAGATGTTGCTTTGATTACTTGTATGGCACATTGATGTGTTTTAACACCAAAGAGAATAGCTCAAGCACTTTTCTTATCTTTAGAAAAAAACATTAAAAAAATTGCCAGGACTTCTCCCTCTGTCATCTTACTGCAATACTAGTGTTTACAACCACACTGGTGATGCCAACCCTGAGTTCTTGCCCTCCTGCAACCCACCATGACCTGAGTTTAACCACTCGCCGACTGCTTCACGACTATATACGTCGGCAGAATGGCACGGGCAGGCAAAGCAACGTACCTGTACATTGCTTTGAATCTGTCGCCTAGCAGGCGTGCGGGCGCCACCGCAAACTATGTAACTGTGCCCGCGGGACCTGCAGACGCGATGTCTGCCGGTGTTCCGCGATCGTGTCATGGAGCTGCAGCAGTGATCACTGTCGTGTCACTTGTAGCCCAACCCCCTCACAGTTAGAATCACTCCCTAGGGCACACTTAACCCCTTCATCGCCCCTTAGTGTTTAATCCCTTCCCTGCCAGTGTCATTTACACAGTAATCAGTGCATTTTTATAGCACTGATCACTGCATAAATGACAATGGTTTCAAAATAGTGTGTGATGTGTCCGCCACAATATCGCAGTCACGATAAAATTTGCAGATCTCCGCCATTACTAGTAATAATTTATAATAAAAATGCCATAAAACTATCCCTTATTTTGTAGACAATATTAGCTAGATTCAGGTAGCCGGGCGCATCTTTGAGGCGGCGTAGCATATCATATTTACGCTACGCCGCAGTAAGTCAGAGAGGCAAGTACTGTATTCACAAAGCACTTGCCTCCTAAGTTACGGCGGCGTAGCGTAAATGGGGCCGGCGTAAGCGCGCCTAATTCAAATGAGGATGAGGGGGGCGTGTTTTATGTAAATGATTGGTGACCCGCCGTCCGTGTACATATCCCAGTGTGCATTGCTCCAAAGTACGCCGCAAGGACGTATTGGTTTCGACGTGAACGTAAATTACGTCCAGCCCCATTCACGGACGACTTACGCAAACAACGTAAAACTTACGACGGTGTAGATTCAGAGTTACGTCGGCGTATCTACTGATACGCCGGCGTAAAGCTATCTGAATCTAGCTATAAAACTTTTGCGCAAACCAATCAATATATACGCTTATTGTGATTTTTTTTACCAAATATATGTAGAAGAATACATATCAGCCTAAACCGAGGAATTTTTATATATATTGGGGATATTATAGCAAAAAGTAAAAAATATTGCTTTTTTTTTTTCAAATTTACGCTTTTTTTGTTTACAGCGCAAAAAATAAAAACCGCAGAGGTGATCAAATACCACCAAAAGAAAGCTCTATTTGTGGGGAAAAAGGACGTCAATTTTGTTTGGGTGCAACATCGCACGACCGCGCAATTGTCAGTTAAAGCGACGCAGTGCCAAATTGCAAAAAATGGCCCAGCCATTAGGCAGCCAATTCCTTCTGGGGCTGAAGTGGTTAAAACGTTCTTCTTAGTATGACGACAGAACTACGGTAATACCACTGATTGAGTTGAAAAAATTATTTTAGAACTTATTTCATAAAAGCCACATCTTAAGGCATACATAAGTACACCAGTGACTGTGTTTTTTTCTTTTAAAATCCCCAGCTTACTTTCAATTTTGTCACTCCTGGGATCAATATTACTTAATAATTATGTCCCCAGCATTATTACATACGAAAAGTGACTGTGGTGGAGCTGTGTCTGCACAAACCTCTTTCAAGTTTCTACTGACCAGCTTCAAAGTAAAGCTGCTGTCTTTGAGTGAAGAGAATGTGAAATCAATAGCTGCCTTCAAGTTGTAAAATCCTCTGCGACTACTACTGCAACATTGTCCCTCCGATAAGGAAGTTTTAGCACAGTATATTTCATAGCATGGTTTTATATCAAGGCTTTATGTTCCCTGGCTGATTATTAAAGCTGAACAGCTAAATACACAAATGAAATACACATGGGTAGATTCACGTAGGGGCGCCTAAAATTAGGACGGCCTAGCCTACTCTTTTTAGGCTACACCGCCGTAAATTATTTAGGTTAGAAGTGATTCTCAAACCACTTACCTTCAAATTTTTGGCGGCGTAGCCTAAAACGAGCAGGCGTAAGCGCACCTAATTCAAATGACTGGGAGGGGGGCGTGTAGTATGGAAATGAGGCTTGACCTCACGTTTTTTGACATTTTTTACACTGCGCATGCGCCGGGCGACTACATTTCCCAGTGCGCATTGCGGCTAAGTAGGCCGTACGGGCCTATTGATTTCGATGCGTACGTAAACGACGTAAATCCCGATTCGCGGACGACTTGCGCAAACGACATAAAAAATTCGAACCTCGCCACGGGAACGGCGGCCATACTTAACATTGTTATTCCACCTCATAGGTGGAATAACTTTAGGCGGCCTATCGCGTACGGAAACAACGTAATGCGACGGTGTAGGCCCGCGTACGCTCGTGAATCGTCGTGAATCGTCGTATCCCCTCATTTCCATAATCTAGGCCGGCCGCAATGTAAGCTCCACCTATCGGCCAAAAGAAACATTGCAACCTAAGATAGAATGGCGCAAGCCAGCCTATCTTAGATATGTTTAAGTGTATCTCTGTTTGAGAATACACTTAAACATAGGCCGGCTTAGATTCAGAGTTAGGTCGGCTTATCTGTAGATCTCCTCTCTGCTACAACCCAGTGACTGGACAGCGAAAGGAAAAGCAAGAGAATCTACTCTCTCCTTCTATCAACATGCTCCTAGCACTGCAGAGCACCTGACTGGCTTATTGTACTGTTTCTTCCTCCCACAGGGGTGATACCAGGTCAAATTCAGACACTTCTTGTAATAAAAAAAAAAAAAAGCATTCCATTATGTATTTATGAATGCAGGTCTGAATTATCAGGCAGGTCTAAACCTGCCCGAAGATTCGCTTTAAAGAGGAATACCCTAGAAATCAGTGCGCATGTTGTAAAGCGCTGCGCAGACTGTTGGTGCTATAAAAGTCCTGTATAATAATAATATTAATAGAAAGACAAAAAAAAAAAAAAAAAAGCTAAAGGACTATCAGCTTCCTGATGACGCACTAGTTGTGAAATGCATAGAGGCTGCAGCACCATTGTCAGCTCGTCTTTTTTACATTTTTTTGGTGGCCAAATTTATACATAAATGGAACTGTGGATTGCATATTTTCAGTTTTTCACTTGGTTGATGGATGTAATGAATCATATGACAGTTTCTTGCACATTGCACTTTTGTTGTATTTTTTGCATTTTTTATGCACATTATATTTTGTAGTAAGAAGGCATGTATTATTTAATTGATAATTTATAGGGGATTGTAGATATACTATCTTATCTTTAGAGCACAAAGTTCACAAGATTTGCAGGGGTGATATATATACGTATATATTTATATTCATTTAAAGCGGGAGTTCACCCATTTTTTTTTTCTCTTTTCCCCTTAGATTGATGCTCGTTTTGTCTAGGGGAATCGGCTAGTTGTTTTAAAATATGAGCCGTACTTACCGTTTTCGAGATGCATCTTCTCCGTCGCTTCCGGGGTATGGGTCTTCGGGAGCGGGCGTTCCTTCTTGATTGACAGTCTTCCGAGAGGCTTCCGACGGTCGCATCCATCGCGTCACTAGTAGCCGAAAGAAGCCGAACGTCGGTGCGGCTCTATACTGCGCCTGCGCACCGACATTCGGCTTCTTTCGGAAAATCGTGACGCGATGGATGCGACCGTCGGAAGCCTCTCGGAAGACTGTCAATCAACATAGGAACGCCCAGTCCCGCAGCCCATACCCGGAAGTGGCGGAGAAGATGCATCTCGTAAACGGTAAGTATGGATCATATTTTAAAACAAACTAGCCGATTCCCCTAGACAAAACGAGCATCCAGCTATGGGGAAAAAGTGTAATGTGCGGGTGAACCTCCGCTTTAATTAGTTAGCGCAATTCACTTCATAATACACCATATACAGTGTGTGGGACTGACCAAAATGCAAATCAAGTTCATGCTCATTGTATTGAGAATAACCACTGGTGACCAATACCAATCACAAAATTTGTCATAATGCTTTGACCTATCTATTAGCTAGATTCACATAGAGTTAGGTCGTAACTTTAAGTGTATTCTCAAACAGAGATACACTTAAACCTATCTAAGATACGACGGCTTGCGCCGTCCTATCTTAGGGTGCAATATTTAGGCTGGCCGCTAGGTGGCGCTTCCATTGCGGTCAGCGTAGAATATGTAAATCACTAGATACGCCTATTCACGAATGTACGCCCGGCCGACGCAGTACAGATACACCGTTTCAGTAAGAGATAGGCCGCCTAAAGATAGGCATCCCCCTAGGTGGCATAGCCAATGTTAAAGTATGGCCGCCGTTCCCTCTTCGAAATTCGAAAATTTTACGTTGTTTGCGTAAGTCGTCCGTGAATAGGGATTTACATCATTTACGTCCACGTCGAAATCAATAGGACCGTGCGGCGTACTTAGCCGCAATGCACACTGGGAAATGTAGGCGGACGGCGCATGCGCCGTTCCAAAAAAACGTCAATCACGTCAGGTCAAAGCCTATTAACATAAAACACGCCCCCTCAGCCTATTTTGAATTAGGCGCGCTTGCGCCCGCCGCATTTACGCTACGCCGCCGTAAGTTAGGAGGCAAGTACTTTGAGAATACAGTACTTGCCTCTCTGACTTAAGGCGGCGTAGCGTAAATACGATATGCTACGCAGCCTTAAAGTTGTGGCGCTCTCTGTGAATCTACTTATATGTGTGTAATTGGAACTTGCAACATATGCTTTAAAAACGATTGTGGGTCACTACGACTCATGCAAAAAAACGGGGAGCAGTGTTACAGAGACTTTCAGGCCAATAGTGGGGTCTCACTAAAATAAGCCTACAAGCCATTTACCTCTTACACCCTGATAAGTATTGGAAAATCTCAACTGCCTCCCAGCTCCCACAGTAGTGATGCCCGACCCAGATTCATTGGTAGTTAAAGTGGAGAGTTGAACCTGGTGAAAATGTTTTGCAGATCACAATGCAAATAGCTCAGAAGCTAGCTTCAGAAGTTTGTAATTTACATGATACAGCAGATAGTAGATTGTAATATGTGAAAAGAACATTAAACAAACTGTCGTTAGTATGACATAAAACGAAAAACAATCATGCTAAATTACAATTTATTTTGTGAAGTTTGACAGAATGCTTTGCATGAGTGCCATTTGTTTCCTGCTGTGAACAACGACTGTGTGACTTTATAATGTCCTGTTCAGATAAATAAAGATACATTTACAGTAGCAATATAGCACTCCACCTCTAAATGTGGTTCCGAATAACTAAAGTAGTGTAGCAGGTGGTGTTGCGGCCAGCCAACTTACCACATGCTGGGGTGAGCAGGTGACCAGGCTTTCATGAAACTGTTGCAAACATCCTTAAACAGTTCCATTCACGCTACTGGCATGGTGGTACTGCAGCATAAATCTTGTAAGGTCCCACATTGAGCACCAAAGATGTAGCATTCTTCCTTTCAGGTTGGTGTATGACAGGGATATGCAATTAGCGGACCTCCAGATGTTGCAAAACTACAAGTCCCATCATGCCTCTGCCTCTGGGTGTCATTCTTGTGGCTGTCTGAGTTTTGCTATGCCTCATGGGACTTGTAGTTCTGCAACAGCTGGAGGTCCGCTAATTGCCTATCCCTGGTGTATGATGACTCCCGAAGTAGTATGGCAAGCTAACATTTCAATATTTGTCCTTGGCTTATAATTTGGTGAAAGAAAAGTGCAGCACCATTCACTTCAGTCTTTTTTTTTCACAAATATATAGCTGAATAACTTCTAGGAGAAAGGGTTAGGGATGCACAATATCCCTTTTAAAAAGTATATATAAAAAATTAGATAGCTCAAGTTTTCTAGTAGTAGCCATTGTTGGCAATAGCCAGGTAAATCCCAATGATTATGTGGGAGCAGTCACTGTTCTTTTTAAAATCTTTCTCTTAAAGCGGAGGTTCAACGGCCGTTCCTTTTTTAAACCATGCAAACAATAAAATCATCGCAATGTTACACTCACTGATCTGGTGATTCATCTCCCCCGATGTCAGGTTCCCATTAAAAAACAAAGTTATAAAATAAGGGTACTGCCGGTTTCATCTTGCTTGTGGGCATGTGAAGCCCACAAGCATTAACTTCCTGGTTCCAGTGAATGCTGAGCGCCGTAAACTGAGCAGGTTGCAACTAGAAATATACACAGGTCAGTACGGGGAAGCAGACGATCTCGCGAGATTTTCGCAGCGGCGATCCTCACTGACTCCTGGGAATGCTGACACTTAGCTCCCAGGAGACAGTGCGCCGCCGAGGAAAAGGAATGACCACGCCTACTCCCGCGGGAGTAACAGACAGGAAGTCCAACAATGAAGACAAATTAGAAGGTATACAGCACTTAAAAAAAAAAAAATTGTCATTTGCGCATATATGCAATGCTCGGAAGGGAATAGCATTAAGTCAGTAATTTGGGTGAACTTCCACTTTAAGACCTTGCCCCTTTGTGAGCAGCCACTGGTATTTCAATCTGTTAGTAGCGAGTCCTTCTTGAAATGTTCAGCCTAGTGGCTTCTACCCAGCTTTTCCATGGACACTTCTCAGCATAAAGACATTTGTCAGGGATACCAACTACGGGCATTTCGCAGTAGGGATGACCAGATCTGTGTAGCTGCACTCAGGAAACTGAAACCAGAGACGATGTATAATTAAAGTAGCTTTATTAACAGTGAAACAAAATACATCCAAACAAGTAAACAGAATACATGAAGATAAAAGTAAACCATAAACCAAGTGGCAAAATACCTAATTAGCAACCTAACTAGTGAAAGAAAATCAAACTGATAAGCTAACTATAATACAATATAGTGTACAGTATACAGACAAAAAGTGAAACTGGAGGTGCATCAGGAACAAGGGGAGCAGATACAAGGCAGGAAGATACAAGGTACGGATACAAGGCAGGAGCAGGATCTAGGTTCAGCGTAAATCAGCAAGCATAATCTGGCTATCAGGAAAAACACTGAAGGAAGAAATAAATGTAGAGGAGGGACTAAATACCCTCCCAGCAGCTACCATCAGGCTGGTGGGAGACACCCACTAGTAGACACAGGAAGTACAACCTTCTGCTCTGGGAACTACAGTGACACCAGCAGGTGATTCAGGTCCTGACAACTTCTTTGAAGATGCTGCATGCAGTTTGCCATCTTCCTTCTCAGTTCCATCAGAATATATCCTTCAGAACATCAGCTAATATTCCACTGAGCTTTAAAGTGGTAATAAAGGCTAAACAATTTTTTACCTTAATGCATTCTCTGCATTAAGGCAAAAAAAAAATGGCCAACTACCTGTCCTACCAACCCCTTTCTGTAAACACTTATCTGATGCCAAATCACTACTCAAGTACTGTCTCTGGCTCCAGCAGCCCTCCATTCACTTCCTGCTTTCACCAGAGAAACTGAGGGTAGTGGAGCCATAGGATCCAGCTGCTGTCAGTCAAACTACTGTGAGCGGGGACATGGTTATGCACGCACACAGGCTGGCTGAGGAGCATGCTCGCACAGATGCCACCATACTAACAAGCTTACTACAGGAAGCCCCCAGAGAAGAAAGAAGCTGGCAGGGGACTTCCAAAAGAGGAGGAAGGCGAGCTTTCTGTGCAATATTTTTGTACAGAACAGATAAGTATTACTTATTTTTTATTAATTAAAAAGTCTTTACTATCACTTTAAGCACTGCCCCCCTGGCTGGGGAAAGGCCTAGAAGAGAAAGAATCCTCTGGAAGATTTTCTTCAAACATTTATTATACCCTCAGCCCACACCACTGGACAAAACCCTCAGTGAATGGCTAGGGTGGATAAATATTAATAACTCATGTACTGATACCCCTCACACTAATTTCTGAAGACCAGTGCCTGGTCATCCCGCAACAGCCAATCAAGATGGGCAAAGACTAACACATGGAAGAAGCAAGGGAGAACTAAACCCTCCCATTCTTTACTGTGAAGGAAGCTGCCATCTTAGCCACCATTTGATCTGCAGTCACCATGATGCTGCACATGTAAACATTTATGACACCAGCTATTAAATGGCTTGACAGTTTGGTTGACAGCACAAGTAAATGTGACAAATATCATTCACGACATGCCTTGATTGTAACTGTTTTGGGAAATGGGTACATTTATGGATTTAATTCCGCTCTACGTCTGAGCTCCACCAGCTGATATTCCCTTGTCTAATAAAAAGTGCATTTACTAGCCAAGGAAGAGCAGTCTTATTAGTCAGTGCAATGGCAATTGGCAGGGCTTAGCCATGAACTCAGAGAAAATCAGGCCCAGTAACAAATTCAAAGTAAATGGAGTGGCGCTAAAAAGGCTTTTCAAGTTAATAATGTTCACATAGCTAGTTAGGTTAAGAAAAGACTTGTCAATTGAGTTTAACTAAAAAATAAATAAAAAAAATGGTGAACAATAAAAAAAATAAAAAATAATAATAATTCACTGGAACCCTTTACTCCTAGTTGATACAAAGGAAGACAAAAATCTTTATAAAGCATGGTCCAATTAACTTCAATAAGAGAGACGTTTCTTCCTGACCTTTAAAATGAATACGCTTACTTCCTGGATCAGCATTCTGCTGTGTACTATGTATACATATACATTGAGGTAGCTGTGTAATTTTTACTATTTTAGAAATGCAAACAGGCTATTCCACATTTTCACCCACTGCTTATGTAATGGTTTAAGTCTATCAACACAGCATTTTAGTTTTGGATAATGTGAGAAAGACGTAGAACTTTTCACTTATTTTTGTTAGCATACTTACATTTTTTACAGGCGTCTACCATCTGGTCCCATGGGTCTTGTTCTCTACCTCCAGGTATAGACGGGTCAATAGATCAACTAAAAAAAGAATAAATAATCAACATAAAAAACTGCTTTAAATTGTTATGCAAATATATATTTGAAAACAAATCTTTATTATTTTTTGGCAATAACATGGTGTGCGCGGATTTCTGACAGTCACAGGCTGTGTCACGCCCCTCCAGCCTGTGTCTTTGAATAACAGGGAGGTGAAGCCTCCGTCAATCTACATGAAATATCCCACCCCCCATTGTGTTTAGCTGGTTAGTGGATAAGGAGGAGGAGAGAGGGAGTGGGCTGTCATTTTCCACTGGGTCCATGCCCACATGTGTGACTCTATAGTCATATGGGCTGTTCAGATGTGATAGGGTGGAAATTCTCAGCATAGAAACTCACTGAAAACTGAGCATGTGCAGAGTTGTTAACACTGATCTGCAAAATCCCTAGCTGAATTGGAGACTGAACAGAAGGTGGCGATAGAGAGCGGCAGGGTCAACCAGGTTTTTTGCAGAATACAGAAAACAAATCTCATAGTGAGTATGGACAGCTACACTACCCCCATAGGAGTTTTAGATGAAAGGGATCCCCCACTCCTGCACAGCCAGGCACATCGAATATTCACAAGCAACCAGAGTCAGAGAACAGTCCATTACTTGGTTATGGGCTGCCCACTTGAGTTTAACAAATATAGGGACAACGTCCTATATACATCTATATACAGTCTCTTCTCCTCTTTCCTCCACAGACACTTGCTTGCTCCAGCTGAATCACTCTAGAGATGATCTGACAGCTCCCAGTCAGATTTAGCAACTGCACATTACAGGCATAAACTCGCAGCTCCTTTGAGTTTAGCTCAGTTAAAGTGAAACAGCATGTAACTTCTCTGTGGCCACTGATTCCAGCACCACCTCTTCAGGCACTGCCAACCCACCTGGCTGCAGCTGCCCCTTTTACCAGCCCTCCTGGCTGTCGCTCTCTCTCTCTACACCAGGGATATGCAATTAGTGGACCTCCAGCTGTTGCCAAACTACAAGTCCCATCATGCCTCTGCCTCTGGGTGTCATGCTTGATGCTGTCAGAGTCTCGCTATGCCTCATGGGACTTGTAGTTTGGCAACATCTGGAGGTCCGCTGATTGCATTTCCCTGCTCTACACCATTCCACCTGACTGACTCTTCAGCAGGCCACCCAGCTGACTCTCAGGAGATTTCTCAGAGAAGGATTAAAGACTTAAACACACCGCTGTCTTCAAAGGAAGCCCGTCTCCCCCCTTTGGTAATCCCCAACAGTGTTGCACTATTCACTCTGTCCTCTCTTGTTCCTCCAGGAAGACCTCCTCCTGTGTGTTTTAGCAGTATTCTACCAGCATCAAGGCAGGTCACCCCCCCAGACTAGGGGGCACCCCTGAGGGCCACCGACAGCCTCCTCAACACTGTACCTTTATCTTCCACCCGACTGCCCCTTCTGGCATGACACAACAATATTTAAAGGTTCCCTGCCAGGTCCATTACCAGGGATTGGCCAGGGACCTCCCAATATTCTAAGCAGCCCCCCTAGTCTCCACCCACTATCTTCTAGAAAATTCTCCAACAATCTGGAAACAGGGGGATGCCATCAGAGAGCCGCTGAGATGAGTCACCTGCCCCTGACCTCAAATAAACCCTGACCCAATTAAGGCTCACCAGCTTAAATATGAGTAAGAGTATGGTTTGCCTACACTCACTTCTAGCACATACTAGAGGGTGCTAAAATAGTTTTTTATGATGTGGGTTTAGTGACACATTCATTCTAAAAAGATGCTTTGCAAACATTGTTTATAATGAAATCTTTCTGCACTTTTCAAATAAAAATTTTATTTAAAATAACGTATCTAAATACCTGGTATTACTGCCAGTGTGCCTGTTCAATCCTTTCCCCAGTAGGATGACAACACATCATGCCCTTTTGTCCTTCATTAATTCATTGCAGTATGGTCAGTTCCATAGCCACTGTGTCACCGCACACACATTTAAGAGGAGAGGTTTTAGCATTATCACCACTGATAACCCTCCTCCTTTTTGTCACTCATGGCTGGTGACTCTACCCTGTCCCACGACATTGTGTGAATGTAATCCTACCGGCATCTGTCAGAAGTGACACAGAGTTTCCTACTCTAGGTCCTGGTGGATTAAAGCGGAGTTCCGCCCAATTTTTTTTTTTTAAGTCAGCAGCTACAAATATTGCAGCTGCTGACTTTTAAAATAAGGACACTTACCTGTCCAGGGCACCCGCGATGTAGGCACACAAAGCCGATCTGTCCCTTAGCTCTTGGGTGAAGGCGCCACCAGCTTTCGGTAAGGGAATCAGGAAGTGAAGCCTTGCGGCTTCACAGCCTGGTTCCCTACTGCCCATGCATGACTCGCGTTGTGCATCCCCACTGATCCCTGCTATCTTCTGGGACCTGTGTGTCTCCCAGAAGACAGGGGGGTGGAGGAGGTGCCACCCGTGGGTGGCTCGGCTATCTATGCCCTGAAGTGGGAGAAAAATACCTGTATTAGACTGCTCTCCTTCCCCCTGAAAGATGCCAAATTTGACACCGGGAGGGGTGGAGGATTCTGAAAAGTGGATGTTCCATTTTTGGGTGGAACTCCACTTTAAAGACTGAGGAGGGTAGAGAAAAAAAATAAGTACATTTCTTTTTTTTAATGACTTTCCAGGGGAGAGAAAGTAGATTAAATTAAAACAAAATGTAACTAGAGACTAACTTCAATGCGTAGGTACTTGTTTCATATGAGAACTGTCTGCAAACATAAATGAATTGCAATAAAAAAAATGTATCCTCTGACATTTTTCAGTGTACGGTTGAATCTGATTGGTTGCTGTGGGGCAACACAACTCTTATGAGGAATAATAGTTATTATTTTTGTTCAACATTATTCCTGTTAAGAGACTGAAAGAAAGAAAATATAATCAAGGCCATGCATGGAAAATTCTTTGTAGGCCATGACAAAAGCTGATTTGCATTGTTCGCAGTTGCTTTATAAAATGCCACTGAGTATTACAGCTGAGAGCTGTGAAGCATCGCACGTTTTATGTAATCATCACAGCAATGTGCGAATGTCAGAGGGTATGACAGCCTCTGTCTGTTTATGTAAAGAAGTTCTCCAATGTAATAAAATTGAAGGATATCACTTCATTGCATTAGGGAACTGAGCTTATAATTCTTGGTACAGAGATATAGGAAAATGAGATACAGCAACAATCACACCTACCATATTTTTTAACCTCCCTGTCGGTATTATTGGGTAAAATTTTTGAATCTCAAAGCGGTACAATTGTTTTGCATAGAAATTTGGCGTTTTATATTGTAGACTTGAAATTCTTAGGAATAACTCATTTAAATCTGTCCAAACAAAAGTCTAGTAGACATCCCGGGTATGATAAAGTTTCAAAGACAAAATCATAAGTTATAATAAAATAAATAACTATAAATAATTATAAAAGAAAATAATAAAATAATAATAATAAAATGAATTTCCCAATCACTGCATGTGGCTACATCAATGCACGATCAGCAATAAAACACGCTTTGGAAATTGCCGATACTATCACCCATAAGGACCTTCATTTTTTGGGGTTATCTGAGACATGGTTTCAATCTGGCTTTGAGGCCTGCCTCATAGACTTAGTCCCTGATAATTATAAAATTATATTTTAAAACCGCCTTCATAAAAAAGGGGGGGGCTTAGGCTTCATATATGATGATTCATTAAAATGTTCTAAACTATATATACAGGAATCTATGTTGTAAAAATGTTGTATCAATCCTACATCCTCACTTTTTGTTTTATTTATTTACTGTCCGCCAGGCTATAATGCATCATTTAATGATGAATTTTTTAATTTTATTTTAAAAACCTCTCTGGACTCCTCTAACATTCTCGTCCTGGGAGATGTTAATCTTTGGCTTGACGATCCTAAGGATCAGAAAGCCATAGAATTTTTGAATGACATATCAAATGCAAATTTTGTTCAACGCCTTAGGCCCTGTACACACGAGAGGATATCCGATGGAAACGGTCCGCCGGACTGTTTTCATCGGACATTTCTCCTCCGGATTTTGATCTGATGGCTTGTACACACCATCAGATCAAAATCCCCGCGGAAAACATCCGCGGTGACGTGCGCGACCCTGGAAGGTAAATACTTCCAACGCATGCGTCGAATCATTTCGACGCATGCCAGGGATGGGGATCGGACGGACTTATCCGGTGAGTCTGTACAGACGACCCGGATAAGTCCGAAAGACAGGTTTCCAGCGGATAGATTTCTTAGCATGCTAAGAAATTTTTATCCGCTAGAAAACCGTCGGCTGGACAAATGTCTGCTGGAAAATGTCCGCTCGGGCCTACACACGACCGGATCTGTCCGCTGGAACTGATCCGCGGATAAATCCCAGCGGACAGATCCGGTCGTGTGTACGGGGCCTTAAGGTACCCACACATCAAAAAGGACATACACTTGATATTTTACTCACTAATACATTGTCTACTGACAATATCTTAGCAACAGAGGTTATTTGGACGGATCTCTTTTTAATTACTTTTACCCTCCCAGATTTTTCACCCCGGAAAGTAGTAATTGGACACTCTATGACTATGTCAAATCCATATAGAAAACTAAAGGATGTCACCTTGGAAAATTTCAATACAGTATATCAATTAACACCTTTACAAATAGCTGCATTTTCTAGTGTCCATCAACAACTAGACAATCCAGAAATTGAGATTCTACAAGTAGAGGAAGCCTTGAATCAATTTGATTTAAAAATAAAACTATGCCTTAATAGTGTTGCCCCATTACAAACATCAAATAACCGGCCACGCCTGACTAAATCTCGTCCTTGGCATACAGGAAAACTTTCGTCTTTAAAAACAAAAAGACAATTAAAACGTAGGTGGCTAAAGACGAAACTTGATTCTGACAAGAAAATATATAGAATTTTCTGTCATGCATACTCAAAACAAATACAATTATGTAAACGGACATATTATAACCATCTAATTAACAATGCACCTAATAAAGACAGTGCACTGTTTAAAATTGTACGCTCCATTACAACACCTAGTCAGTGTGTACCATCCATATTGGCCTCATTAAAACTTTGTACAGATTTACACTAAACATTTATTGGAAAAATTGTGATACATCAGCCTCATCTAGTTATCAACCATTACATGATCCTACCAACATCAATATGCCTCTATTGGACACATTTAAACTTGTATCTATATTAGACATTTTAAAGATCATGAACAGCCTAAAAGCCTCCACATATTTAGATGATACATGCCCAGCATGGTTTTATAAAAAACATGCTGTGACCTTGGTGGCTGATATCACAATGCTAGTTAATAAATGCCTTGCAATTGGCCTTATGCCTACTCAATTGAAACATGCCATCATTTCACCGCTGTTGAAGAAAGCAGGCTTAGATCCTGCCGACCTAAATAATTTTAGACCGATAACCTCGATACCATTCCTTGCCAAGATCCTCGAGCGTGTGGTCTTCGATCAGCTACAATATCACATGGAAATAAACAATCTTTTCCACGACACCCAATCAGGATTTAGGCCGGGTCGAGGCACAGAAGTATGTGCGTTAGCTATGCATGAAAGACTCCTTATGATTAAGGATGCTGGAGGATCAGCCGCATTGGTGTTACTAGACGATACGATCGACCACGACATCTTGACGAATCGCATGGAATTCCTGTTCGGAATAAAGGGCAAAGTGCTGAACTGGTTAAAGTCCTTTCTCTCAAATCGCACACACGTAGTTCGCTTAGGAGATTATAGATCTCTCCCTCGCCATCTACATTGTGGAGTTCCTCAAGGCAGTGCCATCTCACCACTGGCCTTTAACTGTTACATGCGGCCATTGCAAGACATTATACTGAAATATGGCTTGGAGGCTCAAATATACGCAGATGACACACAAATACTGGTAGATATGGCTAGTGGTACAGATATGCAATTGAAACTCCAACTTTGTTTAGAGAAAATTCCTGTAACAGGATGGGATGTGGAATTTTAAATGTTGCAAAATGGATGTATATAACAAATATATGTTTAAGCCTGGTCAAACCCCAAACAAATGGAATATACAAGCACAATTGATTAAGTAAAAAAGATTTATTACAAACACATAGAAAAAATATAGAAACTGACATATGTTTAAAATATTCAGACAAGGAATAGAAAAAGTACTAGTGGTGCAAATAACTGCACATAGTCTTCTTCGGACCCCACGTAGAGAGGTTCTACTAGTTTCGCCGTTACGGCTTCATCAGGAACCCGTGGAGGGTGATAGTCTATAATAATTAAATGACATATTACAATATAATTGAGAAAAGAAAGAAATAACATCACATAAATCTGTTGCAAGATAAAATAATCAATAATAAATATACAGAGTGGATATGCTGTATTGCGTACAGATAGATTAAGGTAGCCATATTGGGCTACAATATATCAAACATTAAAAACCATATGATGAAAGTGGACTAAGATGCCGCCCCTACCTGATAAGAATGAGATGAGGTCACATAAGACAGCGATCGCGACAAACCCATTAACTGGATGCAGACACCCCCTATTGGTGGAAGGTAACCCTGTATCACAGAGATATACCTGAGAAATACTGCAGACCCATGAATAAACCTATTAAGAGGAAAGGAAGATAGAAAATGTCCAAAGACAAATAGGGTAAAATGCATAAGTTTAGCAATTGAAAAACATAGCAACAAAATGCGCTAAAAATTGATGCATAGAAAAATACCACATATGGATAGATAATAGCAAATAACTTACTGCTATAGCCTACTGAATATTTCAGAGGTAGAATAAACAAAGGGAGTTATGGATGTCAGAGGAGTAGATGTTTTAATTGATACGTGGTTCCAAGAAGGTATGCTGGGTGGTCAGTCAAATCTGCAAAGACCCTTACTGCGAAGCAGAAATGAGCCTAGAAGCAGATTAAATCAATTAATTCATCACAATCATTAGTTCAGAATGAGTAAAGAAATGGAATTTTCTGAAGAGACAAATTGTAAAAGAGAAATGTTTAAGTTAAATCAGGAATACCTAGTCAGTGTGGCCACCTTAATTGCTTGAAGGTAACAAGGACCTCAGCGCTGAGTATACTAGAAGCTCACAAGTGTAAATACACCAGATGAGTCTGCAGAGTTAAAGATGGAAATTACAAACAATAAATAATTAAAAAGAAAAAGATTTTTTTAAAAAGTAGAAAAAGGTATTCATGTTGCAGAAATATACCAGAAAAAGAAAGGGGGGAAGAGAGTAATTGACCAACAGCATACCTGATGAGACTGGAAAGCCACAGATATATTTTTTTGTTACTATCTTCATAGACACAGCAAGCTCACACTGAAGCTGGTAGCTGTGTGAGCCGCATATGTAATGTCCTCAATCAGGCTGAAACAGCACCACCTGAGTGTGGGCTGTCAGCCTGATGTGGGTGGGGGGAGAAGGGCGGCTGGCGTCACTGGGAGATTCCCCGGTAACCCCGCCCAACCTGGTCACACAGGGAAAGCCTGTGACGCCCAAAGGGGGCGGCGCCGAGCAGGGAACAGCGGCGGGCGTGGTCAGAGATATGACCAGCATGCCGTATCCAATGACACGAGCCGTAGGGCGGACCTGTGCTGACATTCATGCCTCCGCATGAATTCAGCGATATATATGATAGCGCTGGCACAGGCCCCCAACCGCCCACATAGGCAGTCATGTAGCAATATCATAGGGGGTGCTGCAAACCGGGAAAAGGGGCTGCGATGCGAGTGCTGTATGCGGCATCTATATTCCCATTCTTTGGATAAAGAGTATTAAAAGAAAAAAGGTAGAAATGCAAGGGAATGGAGAAAAGAGGCATGAAAGGAAGAAAAACGAGTGTGAAAAAGGGGGGAAAGTAAAAAAAGGGAAAAGGAAAAGAGGAAAAAGGAAAAGGGGAAGGAAAAAAGAGAAAAGAAAAAAGGGGGAAAAAAAAATTACACTAAAAATAGGAAACATAGGAAAAATGCAAACTGGCACAGAGAAGAGAGGGGAAGGGAGAGAAGAGACAGGGGAAGAAGCAGGGGCGGCTGACCAAAAGTCCACAGCTTTCAAGGTTCACAACATGCATATTGGTGTTGCCGTGCGGCAAACCGCACGGATGACATAAGAGAAAATATTTTACAATAGTATGTCAAATCATAATACTGTCATGCTGAGGGCGTACTGTCAGGGTATTGAAAGAAAATGGTTTGAGTCCAAATTCTCCCCTAGTGGCAGCACAGCAATCAGACAAGACAGAAACGATACCTAATCTCTAAGCCAGAGGGTATAAAGCACTGGAATAGCTGGGAATAGATTCCCAGCTATTTAAACATTTGGGAAGGGTACATGAAAACATAATGTAGGGGTATTGGGCAAAAGGTATCAGGGACATTTAGGAGAGGGGAAAATATCAATTAATATACATCAATCTGAATAGTACACGCAGTGACTTATCCAAGACCTTGGTCTCCATCGGAGTATGTAGCAAGCGTATCTATTAGAGGTATCTTAAATTCTACACCTCAAATTACCTTTAAGCGTTCGTTATCGATTAAAGATAAAGCAGTCTCAAGCCACTATGCGGTTCAAACTATTCCTAAACCTACTCAATTGGGCACTTTCCCCTGTGGCAAATGCAACTTTTGTCGCTACATTCTGAGGGGTACTAGCATTACCCTCCCGAATGGAGACACATGGTCACCAAAATTTCGTGCAACCTGTCAAACAGTGGGGATAATATATCTAATGAAGTGCAATTGTGGGTCTTTTTATGTGGGAAAGACGTAACGCAATTTCTTTTGTAGGATTAGAGATCACGTCCTATCAGTATCCAAAAAGCTAATGGAAACACCCATTAGCCGGCACATAGGATTATTCCACAATCACAACCGTGCAATGCTAGGTTTCTATGCTTTAGCACATATACCATTGAATGAACGTGGCGGGGATGCTGATAAGCGTCTGCTACAGACTGAAGCCAGATGGATATATACGTTGCGGGCCACTCAGCACCCCGGATCTAATGAGAATATCAGTTATAAACCTTTTCTCTAATGATCTCACTGTACCATCCAGTTCTACATTTTTGATAGGTTTGATATGGACCACACCGCAGGGTCCGTGAGGCTCTGACTATCGGATCCCGTTTTGGCTTTGATTGCACCATCAGCATTTAAGATACCTCTAATTGATACGCTTGCTACATACTCCGATGGAGACCAAGGTCTTGGATAAGTCACTGCGTGTACTATTCAGATTGATGTATATTAATATAATCAATGATATTTTCCCCTCTCCTAAATGTCCCTGATACCTTTTGCCCAATACCCCTACATTCTGTTTTCATGTACCCTTCCCAAATGTTTAAATAGCTGGGAATCTATTCCCAGCTATTCCAGTGCTTTATACCCTCTGGCTTAGAGATTATGTATCGTTTCTGTCTTGTCTGATTGCTGTGCTGCCACTAGGGGAGAATTTGGACTCAAACCATTTTCTTTCAATACCCTGACAGTACGCCCTCAGCATGACAGTATTATGATTTGACATACTATTGTAAAATATTTTCTCTTATGTCATCCGTGCGGTTTGCCGCACGGCAACACCAATATGCATGTTGTGAACCTTGAAAGCTGTGGACTTTTGGTCAGCCGCCCCTGCTTCTTCCCCTGTCTCTTCTCTCCCTTCCCCTCTCTTCTCTGTGCCAGTTTGCATTTTTCCTATGTTTCCTATTTTTAGTGTAATTTTTTCCCCCCTTTTTTCTTTTCTCTTTTCTCTTTTTTCCTTCCCCTTTTCCTTTTTCCTCTTTTCCTTTTCCCTTTTTTTACTTTCCCCCCTTTTTCACACTCGTTTTTCTTCCTTTCATGCCTCTTTTCTCCATTCCCTTGCATTTCTACCTTTTTTCTTTCGATACTCTTTATCCAAAGAATGGGAATATAGCTGCCGCATACAGCACTCGCATCGCAGCCTCTTTTCCCGGTTTGCAGCACCCCCTATGATATTGCTACATGACTGCCTATGTGGGCGGTTGGGGGCCTGTGCCAGCGCTATCATATATATCGCTGAATTCATGCGGAGGCATGAATGTCAGCACAGGTCCGCCCTACGGCTCGTGTCATTGGATACGGCATGCTGGTCATATCTCTGACCACGCCCGCCGCTGTTCCCCGCTCGGCGCCGCCCCCTTTGGGCGTCACAGGCTTTCCCTGTGTGACCAGGTTGGGCGGGGTTACCGGGGAATCTCCCAGTGACGCCAGCCGCCCTTCTCCGCCCACCCACATCAGGCTGACAGCCCACACTCAGGTGGTGCTGTTTCAGCCTGATTGAGGACATTACATATGCGGCTCACACAGCTACCAGCTTCAGTGTGAGCTTGCTGTGTCTATGAAGATAGTAACAAAAAAATATATCCGTGGCTTTCCAGTCTCATCAGGTATGCTGTTGGTCAATTACTCTTTTCCCCCCTTTCTTTTTCTGGTATATTTCTGCAACATGAATACCTTTTTCTCCTTTTTAAAAAAATGTTTCTTTTTAATTATTTATTGTTTGTAATTTCCATCTTTAACTCTGCAGACTCATCTGGTGTATTTACACTTGTGAGCTTCTAGTATACTCAGCGCTGAGGTCCTTGTTACCTTCAAGCAATTAAGGTGGCCACACTGACTAGGTATTCCTGATTTAACTTAAACATTTCTCTTTTACAATTTGTCTCTTCAGAAAATTCCATTTCTTTACTCATTCTGAACTAATGATTGTGATGAATTAATTGATTTAATCTGCTTCTAGGCTCATTTCTGCTTCGCAGTAAGGGTCTTTGCAGATTTGACTGACCACCCAGCATACCTTCTTGGAACCACGTATCAATTAAAACATCTACTCCTCTGACATCCATAACTCCCTTTGTTTATTCTACCTCTGAAATATTCAGTAGGCTATAGCAGTAAGTTATTTGCTATTATCTATCCATATGTGGTATTTTTCTATGCATCAATTTTTAGCGCATTTTGTTGCTATGTTTTTCAATTGCTAAACTTATGCATTTTACCCTATTTGTCTTTGGACATTTTCTATCTTCCTTTCCTCTTAATAGGTTTATTCATGGGTCTGCAGTATTTCTCAGGTATATCTCTGTGATACAGGGTTACCTTCCACCAATAGGGGGTGTCTGCATCCAGTTAATGGGTTTGTCGCGATCGCTGTCTTATGTGACCTCATCTCATTCTTATCAGGTAGGGGCGGCATCTTAGTCCACTTTCATCATATGGTTTTTAATGTTTGATATATTGTAGCCCAATATGGCTACCTTAATCTATCTGTACGCAATACAGCATATCCACTCTGTATATTTATTATTGATTATTTTATCTTGCAACAGATTTATGTGATGTTATTTCTTTCTTTTCTCAATTATATTGTAATATGTCATTTAATTATTATAGACTATCACCCTCCACGGGTTCCTGATGAAGCCGTAACGGCGAAACTAGTAGAACCTCTCTACGTGGGGTCCGAAGAAGACTATGTGCAGTTATTTGCACCACTAGTACTTTTTCTATTCCTTGTCTGAATATTTTAAACATATGTCAGTTTCTATATTTTTTCTATGTGTTTGTAATAAATCTTTTTTACTTAATCAATTGTGCTTGTATATTCCATTTGTTTGGGGTTTGACCAGGCTTAAACATATATTTGTTATATACATCCATTTTGCAACATTTAAAATTCCACATCCCATCCTGTTACAGGAATTTTCTCTAAACAAAGTTGGAGTTTCAATTGCATATCTGTACCACTAGCCATATCTACCAGTATTTGTGTGTCATCTGCGTATATTTGAGCCTCCAAGCCATATTTCAGTATAATGTCTTGCAATGGCCGCATGTAACAGTTAAAGGCCAGTGGTGAGATGGCACTGCCTTGAGGAACTCCACAATGTAGATGGCGAGGGAGAGATCTATAATCTCCTAAGCGAACTACGTGTGTGCGATTTGAGAGAAAGGACTTTAACCAGTTCAGCACTTTGCCCTTTATTCCGAACAGGAATTCCATGCGATTCGTCAAGATGTCGTGGTCGATCGTATCGTCTAGTAACACCAATGCGGCTGATCCTCCAGCATCCTTAATCATAAGGAGTCTTTCATGCATAGCTAACGCACATACTTCTGTGCCTCGACCCGGCCTAAATCCTGATTGGGTGTCGTGGAAAAGATTGTTTATTTCCATGTGATATTGTAGCTGATCGAAGACCACACGCTCGAGGATCTTGGCAAGGAATGGTATCGAGGTTATCGGTCTAAAATTATTTAGGTCGGCAGGATCTAAGCCTGCTTTCTTCAACAGCGGTGAAATGATGGCATGTTTCAATTGAGTAGGCATAAGGCCAATTGCAAGGCATTTATTAACTAGCATTGTGATATCAGCCACCAAGGTCACAGCATGTTTTTTATAAAACCATGCTGGGCATGTATCATCTAAATATGTGGAGGCTTTTAGGCTGTTCATGATCTTTAAAATGTCTAATATAGATACAAGTTTAAATGTGTCCAATAGAGGCATATTGATGTTGGTAGGATCATGTAATGGTTGATAACTAGATGAGGCTGATGTATCACAATTTTTCCAATAAATGTTTAGTGTAAATCTGTACAAAGTTTTAATGAGGCCAATATGGATGGTACACACTGACTAGGTGTTGTAATGGAGCGTACAATTTTAAACAGTGCACTGTCTTTATTAGGTGCATTGTTAATTAGATGGTTATAATATGTCCGTTTACATAATTGTATTTGTTTTGAGTATGCATGACAGAAAATTCTATATATTTTCTTGTCAGAATCAAGTTTCGTCTTTAGCCACCTACGTTTTAATTGTCTTTTTGTTTTTAAAGACGAAAGTTTTCCTGTATGCCAAGGACGAGATTTAGTCAGGCGTGGCCGGTTATTTGATGTTTGTAATGGGGCAACACTATTAAGGCATAGTTTTATTTTTAAATCAAATTGATTCAAGGCTTCCTCTACTTGTAGAATCTCAATTTCTGGATTGTCTAGTTGTTGATGGACACTGTATTTCTCAGGTATATCTCTGTGATACAGGGTTACCTTCCACCAATAGGGGGTGTCTGCATCCAGTTAATGGGTTTGTCGCGATCGCTGTCTTATGTGACCTCATCTCATTCTTATCAGGTAGGGGCGGCATCTTAGTCCACTTTCATCATATGGTTTTTAATGTTTGATATATTGTAGCCCAATATGGCTACCTTAATCTATCTGTACGCAATACAGCATATCCACTCTGTTTGTATATTTATTATTGATTATTTTATCTTGCAACAGATTTATGTGATGTTATTTCTTTCTTTTCTCAATTATATTGTAATATGTCATTTAATTATTATAGACTATCACCCTCCACGGGTTCCTGATGAAGCCGTAACGGCGAAACTAGTAGAACCTCTCTACGTGGGGTCCGAAGAAGACTATGTGCAGTTATTTGCACCACTAGTACTTTTTCTATTCCTTGTCTGAATATTTTAAACATATGTCAAAGTTTCTATATTTTTTCTATGTGTTTGTAATAAATCTTTTTTACTTAATCAATTGTGCTTGTATATTCCATTTGTTTGGGGTTTGACCAGGCTTAAACATATATTTGTTATGTACATCCATTTTGCAACATTTAAAATTCCACATCCCATCCTGTTACAGGAATTTTCTCTAAACCATATTCTAAGTGGAATTATGTTGCAGATGGCCTTTCACCTTTAATCAGTGTGCGCTCTATAATCTAATCTATATCCAACTTTGTTTAGCTGAAATACATCAATGGATGCTTTCTAGTAGACTTGGTATTAACACTGCTAAGACCGAAGTTCTTTTAATTGGAAAAATTACACCTGTATCACCAATTTCTAACTGGCCCGAATCAATTGGCACTACTCCAACGCCTGCCAAAAAGATTAAGAACTTAGGGGTCTGGTTCGACTCGGAACTCACATTTATACCACATGTCTTAAATATTGTGAAAAATGCAAGCTACTATCTATATTTCCTTCAGGAGGCTGAAAAATCTGTTTACCGAAGTGAATCGGAAAAAACTTGTACAAGCACTCATACTTTCTAGGTTGGATTACTCAAATGTTTTCTTATTAAATCTCCCAAAGAAATGGATTGCTAAGTTGCAGTTAGTTCAAAACCATGCCGCTCGCCTGATCAAAGGACTGAATCACAGAGAACATGTTACAAGCTCCCTTCGAAAGCATCACTGACTACCCATTGCCAAAAGGGCTGAATTCAAGGCCCTCTGCCTTGTTTTTAAGGCATATTGGAGTCAAGGTCCAATCTATTTATCGAGTATAGTTTCCCACTATACCCCAAAAAGATCTTTACGGTCGGCGAATCAAAACCGTCTTATGCCGAAACCATATCATTTTGCGGCAGCTGGTGGAAAAACTCTCCAAGTCTTTGGCTATGGAATAATCTTCCTGAGAGTATGCGGAAAATTAACTCGCTAACTCATTTTCGCAAGGTACTGAAGACTCACTTACTTTCCAATGTATATGAATAAGGAACATGTGTTATTTACTACTAACCAGCTCATCAGCCTGCCCTGACTTGTTGCTGCCTATTTAAATGTGGACTGGTATTCTGCTTCTTCAACCTTTCTTTTTTTTTTTTTTTTCCCCTCTGTTTAGATGATCCTCCTTGTGCAATTTAAGTTGTTATTTATTACCAATCTATTTTGTATGTGATATTTGCTATGCTTATTTCTTTGATTATCAGTATATGTATTTGGTCTGTCTATCGCTTAGGCGCAGTTCTTGAACAGTATTTGGCACTTAACAAATAATCAAATCAAATCAAATCAATCACTATCGCTCAATTCTGCAAGTGTTCTAATTTTCTATCGCTGTTTTCTAGCTGGTCTAAAACCGCTTTTGATGTAAAAAGGACACTTTTTGGATGCCATGGAAATTCTCAGGTTTCCAGGCAGAAAGAACAGTATATATAATATAAAAGTGCAGGCAGGGCACTGGACAAAGCATTAAGGGACAAAACTGAAATAATTTGATACAGTAATGTAATTATATTTTTTTAATTTGCCACCGGGCTCCGCCCCCACGTGTCACAACGCTCGTAGGGAATAGAGCCCAGAACAGTAATGAATTGGGCGGAGGATCCGGCGGAGGACACAGCGGGGGGACTTTGCAGGATCCTGGGGACAAGGTACGTAACCTCTACCAGGATTCTGCAATGCAATGCAATCCCGAGTGTGGCTCGGGGGTTACTGCTAATGGTAATGAAAATTCACTCCGTGCCTCACTTGGGAATACAGCAAGGGAGGTTAAAGTGGTTTTAAACCCAAAATCGAAAATGTAATATATTGCAGCTTACCTGTCCTTAGATTTGGTGGCAGCATTAGTTGTCTTTTTTAGGCTTTTTATCTCTGTTTTCACCTGGCGATCTGGCCAATAACACACCTCTTGTATTAGCTTGCCCACACTCTGGATAAATGAACAAAGGGGGCACCTTTGGACAGTAGCATTGTCAGTCTGGGGGGAGGAGAGTGTTACAGTGCCTTGAAAAATTATTCATACCCCTTGAAATTTGTTACAACCAAAAACGTAAATGTATTTCTTTGGAATCTTATGTGATAGACCAACACCATGTGGCACATAATTGCGAAGTGAAAAGAAAATGATAAATGGTTTTCAATTTTCCTCAGCATAGGCTTGGCTGAGGATCTTGGACTTGGAGGAATTAGCTGGAGAACACTACCTTAGGAAGCTGGGCTGGAGAAGAATCCCCTTTGCTGAAAAATGTCACAGGAATCTGGTTGGGGAACTGTGAGTAGGACCTTTTTCCTGGAGCTCCAGGTGTGCTTGTGCTTTGAGGGTTAACGCCAAAGGTTGTTACAAGGACTGTGACTGCTCTTACAGAGTCTCAGACTAGCTGACTGTCCCTTCTACTTCTAGCAAAATGTAAGGTGTCCTGTCTGAGGCTATCTCATCTGCCCACCCGCTTAACGACAGGCTTGGTATACTTCCGTTATCTTGGGTAACCACTTGTATCTGCACACTACATTAACTTTGTTGCTGACGTCTTCATATCCCAGTGTGTCTAGTGACACAAACTACAAACCAGGTGTGCCAAGTTACTTGCATTACACCCCTTGAGTAACTTCAGTCCAGGCAGGAACAAAGTTTTAAAGCTTTACTTAGAAAATTGCAAAATGAACATCTCAAAGTCCAACATGCAAGAACAAGATTTTTTCTACATCTCTACTCCTAAGTCGTGTCCTGCTCCACCATCCATATACAAAGAATAGTGGCACTTCCCAGTGCTGGAATCTTCGGGGGCGCACCGCAGGTCTTGATGATCTTGTTCTATATCATGACAGTTGCAAGCGATATTTAATCGCTCTTAGTGGGTGTGGCTCTCGATCTTATCCCGTACGGAGTTCTCTTATGAACACTGTGGCTCTCTGCTCGGGGCTCTCTTTCTCCATCCACGTGCCCTCTCCCCAGGCTCCAGACCACTGTCCCTCTTTTATATCACAGTGCCAGTGGGTCGGACCTAAAGATAACTAGACATGTGCATACTGAAATATTTAGTTTCGGGACTTTGTTTTCGTCCGAAAAATATATTTATTTAGTTACTCCCAAAATTAGTTTTTATTTTTATTGCTTTTCGTAAAAAAAATGCATTCTTCCCAAAATCCAAATTAATTAAGGTCGAATCTGTCATTGAAGGCTTATGGTGTCTGTCGAATGTTCTAAGAAGATTCAACGTAATCTTTAAAAAAAAAAAAAAGATTTCACGGAATCTTAACCACTTAAGCCCCGGACCAAAATGCTGCCTAAAGACCCAAGGGGTTTTTACAGTTCGGGACTGCGTCGCTTTAACAGACAATTGCGCGGTCGTGCGACGTGGCTCCCAAACAAAATTAGCGTCTTTTTTTCCCCACAAATAGAGCTTTCTTTTGGTGGTATTTGATCACCTCTGCGTTTTTTTTTTTTGCGCTATAAACAAAAATAAAGCGACAATTTTGAAAAAAATGCTATATTTTTTAATTTTTTGCTATAATAAATATCCCCCAAAAACATATATAACATTTTTTTTTCCTCAGTTTAGGCCGATACGTATTCTTCTACCTATTTTTGGTAAAAAAAATCGCAATAATCGTTTATCGGTTGGTTTGCGCAAAATTTATAGTGTTTACAAAATAGGGGATAGTTTTTTTGCATTTTTTTTTTTTACTACTAATGGCGGCGATCAGCGATTTTTTTCGTGACTGCGACATTATGGCGGACACTTCGGACAATTTTGACACATTTTTGGGACAATTGTCATTTTCACAGCAAAAAATGCATTTAAATTGCATTCTTTATTGTGAAAATGACAGTTTGCAGTTTGGGAGTTAACCACAGGGGGCGCTGTAGGAGTTAGGGTTTACTTTGTGTGTTTTTACTAGTGTAGGGGGGTGTGGCTGTAGGAATGACGTCATCGATCGTGTCTTCCCTATAAAGGGAATGACGCGATCGATGCGCCGACACAGTGAAGCACGGGGAAGCCGTGTTTACACACGGCTCTCCCCGTTCTTCAGCTCCGGGGAGCGATCGCGACGGAGCGGCTATAAACGAATAGCCGCGCCGTCGTCCCGGATCGCTCCTGAAGCCACGGGGACCGCCGCATGTACGGGGGGGGGGTCCCGATCGGACCCCCGACCCACGTCAAGCAGGGCACGTATATATACGTACATGTGCCTGCCTGTGCCATTCTGCTGACGTATATGTACATGAGGCGGTCCTTAAGTGGTTAAAAAAAAAGAAGATTCGACGGAGCAACAATACTGTACGATGCCGCAATCATACATTTCCATTTGAATGTTCCGCCTACAAGCTATAGAAGAATTCTAATGTTGTATGACTAATAATAATTATATTAATTAATTATTATTACTAGTCAACCAACATTAGAATTCTTCTATAGCCTATGGGCAGAGCAGTTCACCATAAATGTCCGCTTGCTTCGATCGTATGTTTTTAGCTACTTCGTTGAATTTTCATTTTTTTTCTATGTCGAATATTTTCTCTCTATGTTAAATCTTTTCTCTCTATGTCGACTCTTCTTCATGTCTCTATAATGTCGAATCTTTTCTCAATATGTCGAATCTTTTCTCTTTATGTAGAATAATATTGGACTAATAGAGTTAAGGTTAGGCACATTCGACCACAACGAAAACGAAAATAAAGCATTTGTTTATGTCGGATCTTTCGGTTTTCGTTTTCTGTGCTTTCGTTATCGTTTGTTAAAACGATAACGAAAATACCTATAATTCAGACGAAAATGCATTCGGACGAAAACAAATGCACACGTCTAAAGATAACCCTCCAAAACCAAAGAACCTGGAAAGGCATTAAATCTTACCCTCCCATCTGGGACTTCGTCTAACTAATTTAACTTTAACCTGCTTGCAAGTTAGCCAGAGATTTATTGTCCTGTCTAATTCCAAAGTCACAAAAATTTTAAAGCCCAACTCCAGTTTCAGGGGACAGTGGCAGAGATGCATATTACATCAGCTGCAGTACTGCGGAGTTATTAATATTTAAAAACAATATACCAAGCTGAAGTGAGCCTTAAACAAAACACTCCATTAACTCAAAATCCTTTTTTTCTCAAAGGACTTAATCACACAGGCACCCTGGCTCATACAGTTTATCTATCTGTTCAGTGCCATGTGGAGCTGCGTACAGACAGCCTTCTTTTGCTAATGAAGAGTAATTAGGTGTACGGACTCACCCGCAGCTCCTGATTTTGATAGGTACCCAGGGACCAGTGTTACCAACCTACCAGATTGAAATTTGCTGGCACAACATCCAAAATTTACTAGCAAAGCCAAGTTTTTACTGGCATTTCCAAAAGTTACAAAATTACAGTTTTAATTACAAATTTCAGTATTTCGGCTTATTCTTATTATTTTTTCAATTATAGTAAGTATGTAGCTCAGGGACCGGACTCAGGGGGGCAAGAAATTAGAATGGGCAGTACACAAACATGAAATTGAGTCTCACAGTGACACTGACAGCAGTCTGCAGCAGCAAAGTTCCCCAACACAACATGTCCCTTCCGAAGTCACAGTGACAGTCTCTCTCCACACCAGATGGTCCCTCCACTCCAAAGAGCATTGACAGTCCTGCTCCTGGCTTACCTTGCTACCGTCCCTCAGATCCGCAAACGAGGCTCCGGCCACTCCACTTGCACCCTTGCACTATGACATCACACGACACTCTCAGGCACCACCTCCACCAGTCCCATCCCCTGCCGCACTGACTGAACACACTGTAGAAGGCACTTAGACGGTCTCAGTCGCCTCCGGACAAGAACTGCACATGCACAGTTCCGAGCCGAGTGTTGCATCCATATTTTTTACTGGCAACCTTTTCCTCTTACTGGCATTTACTGGCAGAAGAAAAGTGCCTATTTTTTACTGGCTGCCAGTAAAAATACTGACGGTTGGCAACACTGGCCCAGATTCAAAGAGATCTGCGCTATATTTGCGGAGGCGCAGGGCAACGATTTTGCCCTGCGCCCACGCAAATATTTTGCGCTGCCCTTGATTCAAATTGCGAGGGCACGCCGGCAAAATTGCCCGGCGTAAGCGCGCGCAATGTAAATGATCCCGCCGGGGGCGGGAATCATTTAAATTAGGCGCGCTCCCGCGCCGAGCGTAGAGCGCATGCTCCGTCGGGAAACTTTCCTGACGTGCATTGCAGCAAATGACGTCGCAAGGATGTCATTTGCTTCAAAGTGAACGTCCAGCGCCATTCACGAATCACTTACGCAAACGACGTGAAATTCAAATTTCACGTCGCGGTAACGGCGGCTATACTTTAGCATTGGCTGCCCCTACTATTAGAAGGGGCAGCCTTACGCTAAAGATGCCGTACGGAAACTCCGTACCTTGCGTACGCAGGGCCCGCGCAACATTGTGAATCGGCGTAAGTATGCAATTTGCATACTATACGCTGACCACAATGGGAGCGCCCCCTAGCGGTCAACGCAAGAATGCAGCCTAAAATCTGCGTGGCATAAGAGCCTTATGCCACGCAGATTTTAGGCTGCAGTCGGCGTAATGAGTTCTCTGAATCAGGAGAACTCGTTACGCCGGCGCAAGTCAGCAATTGCGCTGCGTAACCTATGGTTATGCAGGCGCAATTGCTTACTGAATCTGGGCCACTGTCAGAGACAGGTACACGGACATGGTTGCAGAGTGCCTGAGTCTGGGTCCTTGCACCTGTTCCCATCCCAATGACAAAAACAATATGCCTGCACCTTGGAACGGATAAACAAATTGCTCTTCACGCTGTACAAGCCAATGCGCCCAGGGAAATTAGCCCTATGATGTATTTTTTTTAGCCAAAGGATAGCATTTTTAAAGTGGTGCCGAGAGGCCCTACAAGAAAAGAAAAAGACCCAAATCTCTGGCAAACGTTGTCTAAAAATGCCAAACTACACGTCACTGCTTTATTAGCGGGATTGTATCTTTCACAAATTAAAGGTAACATTTCCATTCATGTCTTTATAAACAATGACACACCAGAAAATGTCAGGACATATTTTTCTGCTGGCTGAGAATGTACAAATGGGAGCACCCGCTAGCAAATTCATCACATATTAGCATTTAATTTAAGCAGCACACCATGCTAAGTAGGATAAGTGATATTATACCTCCAAACATGAATTTGTCACACTGTTTTCTTATCGTATTAAAAGACTTCAGATATAACCAGACTTGCTATTCCTGCCCTCCATCACCTTTTCTTCCTGATGCATGTTTCTAAATCCTGTCTTCACAGATACATCACAAGGCGTGACAGCAAGCGGCATCTGTTAGGGAAGAGCAGAAATATGAACAATGAGTGCAGAAAATAGCCATTCAATTTATTTCTTCCTTATTAACTTTTAGATTCCTTGACATAACAAATTAAATATTTGCTGGATGTCATAACTTTTTTTTATTCAAATACAGTATAATGATCTAGCCAAGGAACATACAACCCCACAGCCAGGGCTAGTCCTGCTTCTGTGAGTAAGACATTCTACAACACAATAGGGATGATTTACTAAAAGCAATGCGCTGCGCCGGTTCATGGCTTAATTGGCACGCCGGATGAATCCTTAATTAGGCGCATAAACCGGCCTAGTAGCGGGCGCAATGCAATTAATATGTAAAGCCGCCGCCGAACTCCCTTTAGAAGTCTATGGGAGAAATCAAAAGTGTTAATTTTAAAGGTTAATATGCTAGTTTTTGTCCTAAAAACTGTTTGGGGACCTGAGTCCTGCCCAGGGGACATGTATCAATGCTTTTTTTATTTTTTAAAACGGACGTTTTTTCGGGAGCAGTGAATTTAATAATGCTTAAAGTGCAACAATAAAAATGAAATCTTCCTTTAAATTTCGTACCTAGGGGGGGTGTAAAATAAGCATTTGAAAAAGCGCATGTTTCCCGTACTTAGAACTGTCCCTGCACAAAATGACATTCTGAAGGAAAAAAAGTCATTTAAAAAATCAATTGCGGCTATAATGAATTGTCGGCTCCTGGCAATTCTGAGCAAATTCACTCATAAAAAAAAAAAGCGTGGGGCCCCCCCAAATTCCATTACCAGGCCCTTCAGGTCTGGTATGGATATTGGGGGAACCCCCACGCCGTATTTTCGGCGTAGGTTTTCCCCCTTACAGTCCATACCAAACCTAAGAGCCTGGTATGCCCCTGGAGGGGAACCCACGCCGTTTTTTTGTTTGAAATTTGGCGCGGAGTTCCCCTTCATGGTCAGCGTAAGCTGAAAACGATTCGGGAATTCACGTGCGCCGCTTCAAGCCGTGCAAAGGCAGCTACGCCGCTTGGTATTTACCAAGATTTTGCCGATGTAGTGGAGCGGCGTGCCTGAATGTCCCAAATTGCCGCTCACGCATGCGCAGTACACAAATAAACCTCCCGCAGGTTTACATGTATTTGCCGGCGCATGCGCTCTTTTTCAGAAAAATCACTTTCACTTTCAATTCGGCTCGTAAATGTTAAACAAACACATGTCACTACACTTCCCAACATCACCCCACATCCCCCTCCCCCTAATAAACACACTCACATACACCTTCATTTTACATTTCTAAATGCCGTGCGCCAGGTCCATAGAGGCACACCATGCGCCCCCTCCTGGGCGCACTCGGCATTATAGTAAATAAAGAAATGTGCTGCTTTGCCAGCGCATTTCTTTAGTAAATGTAAAAACGGCTGCTACTCCAGCCTTTGCTCCATGAATCATGGAGCAAAGGCTTGGTAAATCAGCCCCTAAGTGCTGATTTCTAAATTTGATCATATAAGTAGGTTCCCCTGCCAGACAACACAACCAAGTCATGGACCTCTCTGGAGTCTATACAGCAGTTAAATTGAACCTGAGAGAGAATCTTACTTTTTTATGCCATACAATAGGCCATTCCACGTGTCTGCTATCTCAATTTTTCTTGAGTGAATGAGTATTCTTCAAACCCAGGAGTTATGTTATGCAGATACAAGGTAGAGCTTTCATAGCTCACCATCTCACATGTCTGTATTTTCTTTTTAGCCATATTTTTTCAACCAGACTAACAATTTAACTATGCATTCCTTGCATTAAGGTAAAAAATGTTTAGGCATCCTTTTTGGCCCATTACACAGAGCAGGTACTATAAGTATAGAGATGTTTGTTATTTAATGCAAAAAATTAAAAATAATTACCTTTATAATCGCTTTAAAACGCAGATAAGATCATGTCATTGCTGCCCCTCATATAAGCATTTTAGACTGACATCACTGTGCCAAGCATTGGAGACATGTTTGGTTCAAGAGTGTTTCTCAATAAACCAGATTTTGTTTTAAAGGGAATATGTAGTGGCGTTGCACATCATTTTCAAGTGAAGCCAACTGGAAGCTTAGCAGCAGGTATCATACACTACCTATACTTACATCACTCACTGCCCCCACTATCCTTTGGTTCATTAATGAATGTGCAGAAAATTCTGTACTTCTCAACTCCAGAGAAAGCAATTTTATAGTTTCTTTTTTCATGCTTTGCCTTTTTTTTAACTTGGCATGTGGGTGGGGTGTTATGGCAATAACACACACAGTCCATGTGCGATCTAGAGAACTTGTAATAAAGTAACGCAAAGACAGTTTACAATAAACCCGATGGTAAGACAGGCTAACTGGGAATACTCATGGGTCCCAACAGGGTGTAGAGAACGGGTCTCAGCTGAATTAACAGCATCTGCTAGGAGGGGCAGAATGCAAGCTTGGCCATTGCGTGCCCAAGTGGGAATATGTCCAGAGAAGTTTCAATGCCTATGCTTTCCCTCCTTGTCAGGGTCCGCTCCCTAGATCTATCCCTAGCAGATAGGGTACTTGTCCCTGCTCGACACATTTGCAAAATGTGCGCAAAGCCTAGGAGCCAGGGCCTTAACTAGGCTCTGCCTGACCAAAGATGGCTGCTAGAGTCACATGGGGCAGCAGCATCCAATTGGATAGCCTCCCCAGTGACCCAAGAAACCATAGAGGAACCATGTTCCCCTTGACTTCCTCTCCAACTGTAATGCCGCTGATAAAGAGCACCACCTGCAGTGGAGAGAGTAGACTGCCCAAACTTGACCATTTAAGTGACATTGAAGCATATCCTTATTCCCCAAAAAATAATCAATACACATCCACTACTCATTTTCGTTTGTTTGCAATTAGCAGTGCATGTTGCTCTCATGTGCATTTCTGTATGCACACTACAAATGGAATTTTGGGGCGACTTGGAGTAGGATGGGAGCAATAGAAGGTATGTTTTTTAACCACTTGCTGACCATGTAACGCACATATACGTTGGTCAGAATGGCTCCTGTGGGCAAAGCAACGTACCTGTACGTTGCTTTAAAAAACCCACTGTGCGGGCGCGCGGACTCGATGTCCGTTGGTGTCTCGCGATCATGTCACGAAGCGGCATTAATGGGGAGATTATGCCGCTGGCGAGACGAAAGAAAATATTGCTTAAGAATGTATATTTTGTACTTTTTCAATGTATTTTATTGTATGTATTTTTTGTAATTAAATGTATATATTTTTCTAAATTTCAATGTCCCTGTGATTGCCTTAGAAAGTCCGCCCTGTCACTACCTCGAATAGTATTTTTTCTTGATTCAATATTTCAGATGTTGGCAAATGTTAGTGCTTTTTTGTTTCCCCCTCCCTACCTTTTGAACATGCCTTTGTAAACAAGGCATTTCCCTGGTCCTGTCAGGTCACCTGAGGCCAGGTGACAGATGCACCCCATTGGGGTCAGGAGTGCACCGCTAAGGTAGTGGACCCTACGGCTGACTGCTGTGGATGGAACTTTGGGTTGTTCAGAAAGGCAGGTCCACTGGAGCACCAACACGGATCCCACAGGTAGCTAGAGCATAAGAGTCCCCAAGGCGTGGAATCTAAGAGCCTCTAGTGGTGAGGATGGACTGCGCTGCAACTGACTCCAGGTCGCGGCCCCCAGGGTTAACCAGCTCACGCTCACGGAAGGCTACAGAAGGATGGAGAGGAAGCAGCAGTCCAGGACAACAAGGGATTGTAAGGAGATAAGCCAAAGGTCGGGTTGACTAGCAGACAAGGATAAACAGAGAACATGCCAAAGGTCAGGGCCACAAGCAGGCAGGGATAGTCGAGAACACGCCAAGATTAGTAACAGAGACAAATGTAGAGCACACGGCAAGCAGGAAACCAAACACACAATATTGCACGACAAAGCATGCTTGGAGAACACAGTGTTAAATAGTGGTTCCTGTTGAGGCTGGGGTAGAGCCACACTGAGGGAATATTACTAAACCATGCAGGTGTGAGAGTACAAGCCCTAAGGCTGATACAAAGACCAGGTAAGTAAGACAGACAGGTCATGAAACTATTACTGCAAGGTCATGACAGTTCTGCCTAGTGACAGGACACTGATTTACTGCGCCCTGTGATCGGGAACAGTGATCGCTGTCGTGTCATTTGTAGCACAGCCCCCACACAGTTAGAATCACTCCCTAGGACACGCTTAACCCCTTCACTGTCAGTGTCATTTACATAGTAATCAATGCATTTTTATAGCACTAATCACTGTATAAATGATAATGGTCCCAAAATAGTGTCAAAAGTGTCCGATGTGTCGGCCATAATGTTGCAGTCACGATAAAAATCGCAGATCGCTGCCATTACTAATATAAAAAAAATAATAATATTAAAAATGCCATAAAACGCTACCCTATTTTGTAGATGCTATAACTTATGCGCAAAAAAATCAATATACACTTATTGTGATTTTTTTACCAAAAATATGAAGAAGAATACTATGGAAGAGCCCTGGGGCCATCATAAAAAAAAAAAAAAACGAAATTCTGAGTTTCAAAGTCAGAATTCTGAGATTAAAAAGACAGAATTCTGTGTTTCAAAGTCAGAATTCTGAGATTAAATGTCAGAATTCTGTGTTTCAAAGTCAGAATTCTGAGATTAAATGTCAGAATTCTGAGATTAAATGTCAGAATTCTGTGTTTCAAAGTCAGAATTCTGAGATTAAATGTCAGAATTCTGTGTTTCAAAGTCAGAATTCTGAGATTAAATGTCAGAATTCTGAGATTAAAAAGACAGAATTCTGAGTTTCAAAGTCAGAATTCTGAGATTAAATGTCAGAATTCTGAGATTCTAAATATAGCAGTCTCTATTAGGAGGATTTTAGGAGCAATTAGCAATAATGTAGTAACACCCATAGACCATCATTCTGCAGACATACAAGTCTGGTGCTCTAGATATAGATCTGTAAATCTATTTTAGTTACAGCATACAGTATGGGGAAGCAGGCAATGCTGGGCTCTCTGGTTCCTCTACTGTATTAATAGTTCCTCAGTTTGCTGTCATCTGCTCTAACATAAAGAGGGATGCTGAAAACGAGTGTATTGTGTGTGTGAGTGGGGGGGAGGGGGGGGGGTGACACAGCTTCCATAGATAACAGAACACAATGCACCCCAACTTTGTGGAAACATTGCACTGTTGCCCCAACAAGAGGGAATTGTGAGCACAATGTGTGTCTTTGTTCAGAACGGCTTGATCATAGCAATTACATGTCTGGACTAATTCTTACAGAAAATGGACCCCATATTACACATAAAAATCAACACAGGTATATAACTTGAGAATTAGCTCAATGCATAGGGTGACAGACTTGTGATTGATATTTTGTGGGTTCGAATCCAGGAGAGAGCACAATTTGTTTTTAAGTTATATGTATATATACATATTATTTTATACATTGCTCTTAGATTAAAATAGAGATGTCCCAATACCAATATTAGTAAATCAATATATTGAAAATGTATATGTCTTCAAAAAATTAAGCTCTGAGCTGGATTCGAACCCAAAACTTAGAAACACAGTAGTCTATTACTCTAACCATTGAGCTATAACCCAAGTCATAAATCTCTACTGTTTTTATAGGTTTAATATGGGGTTCATTCTCTGTAAGAATTAGTCCAGACATGTAATTGCTATGATTAAGCCGTTCTGACCATAGACACACATTGTCCTTCTGCCTTCTAGCCATTCACAATTCTCTCATGTTGGGGCCACATTGCAATGTTTTCCACAAAGTTGGGGTGCATTGTGTTCTGTTATCTATGGAAGCTGTGTCATCAACCCACCCCCCCCCCCCCCCCCCCCCACTCACACACAGAATACACTTGTTTTCAGCATGACTCTTTATGTTAGAGCAGATGACAGCAAATGGAGGAACCAGAGAGCCCAGCACTGCCTGCTTCCCCATACTGTATGCTGTAACTAAGATAGATTTACAGATCAATATCTAGAGCACAAAACTTGTATGTCTGCAGAATCATGGTCTATGGGCAGGCCCGGATTGGCCATAGGGCAAACCGGGCATTTGCCCGGTGGGCCGCGGCCGCCGGGCCACTGTTCTGACTTGCGGGGCCAAGGCAGGCTGCTCTTTAAGCAAGCGCCGGTCCTCCGACCTTTCCGCGGCCGCCCGGCTGCCAGTTCAGCCTCAGGCTCAGGCTTCGGCGTCGGCATCAGCAGCTCCTGAAGGGGGAGGGACTAGAGGAGACACCGCTCCACGGCCGCCAATGAAGTTCAGCCGTTGGTGCCGGGGGGCGTGACCAGGAAGGGAGAGGAGCCTGCTACAGCATGTGTTCTGCCGATGGGATCTCTCAGCAAAAACGTAAGTGCCGGCCCTGTAACCTGAATAGGAGGAGCGGTGGCTGCATATAGAAGAATAATTCTCTCCACCGTCCCCCCGCGGTCTCTGAATGCCTGCTTTTGCTCCTCTCCCTCTCGCAGGCATTCAGGTACTGCGGGAAGAAGATGGAGAGAATTATTCTTCTATATGCAGCCACCCCACCGCTCCTCCTATCCTGCTTATCTCTGCTGCCCCCCCCCCAGTGCTCTCTAGTCTCTACCCCCCACAGTGCTCTCCACCTCCCTCCTGTGTTCTTCACCTCCCCCCTGTGCCCTCTGCCTCTCCCTATGCTCTACACTTCCCCCTGTGCTCTTCACCTCCCCCCAATGCTCTCCAACACCCCCAGTGCTCTCTAGCCCCCCCCCAGTGCTCTCCAGCCTCACCTTCTCTCCACCTCCGTCCTGTGTTCTCCACCTCCCCCCATGCTCTATGCTGCCCCCCTGTGCCCTCCATCTCTCTCCCTGTGCCCTTTATCTCTCCCCCTGTGCTCTCCACCTCCCCCCTGTGCCCTCCGTCTCTTCCCCTGTGCCCTCCGTCTCTCCCCCTATGCTCTCCACCTCCCCCCATGCTCTACGCTGCCCCCTGTGCCCTCCGTCTCTCCCCCTGTGCTCTCCACCTCCCCCCATGCTCTGCGCTGCCCCCTGTGCCCTCCGTCTCTCCCCCTGTGCTCTCCACCTCCCCCATGCTCTACGCTGCCCCCTGTGCCCTCTGCCTCTCCCCCTGTGCTCTCCACCTCCCCCCATGCTCTACGCTGCCCCCTGTGCCCTCCGTCTCTCCCCCTGTGCTCTCCACCTCCCCCCATGCTCTACGCTGCCCCCTGTGCCCTCCGCCTCTCCCCCTGTGCTCTCCACCTCCCCCCATGCTCTACGCTGCCCCCTGTGCCCTCCGTCTCTCCCCCTGTGCTCTCCACCTCCCCCCATGCTCTACGCTGCCCCCTGTGCCCTCCACCTCTCCCCCTGTGCTCTCCACCTCCCCCCATGCTCTATGCTGCCCCCCTGTGCCCCCCATCTCTCTCCCTGTGCCCTTTATCTCTCCCCCTGTGCTCTCCACCTCCCCCCATGCTCTACGCTGCCCCCTGTGCCCTCCGCCTCTCCCCCTGTGCTCTCCACCCCCCCCCCATGCTCTACGCTGCCCCCTGTGCCCTCCACCTCTCCCCCTGTGCTCTCCACCTCCCCCTGTGCTCTTTTCAATTCCCCCTAATTCTCTACAGAATTCCCCCTCCTCCATCTCTCTCCCTGTGCTCTCCACCTTCCCAATGCTCTACGCTGCCCCCCTGTGCCCTCCGCCTCTCGCCCTGTGCTTTTCACTGCCCCCTGTGCTCTCTACCTCCCCCATGCTCTACACTGCCCCCTGTACCCTCTGCCTCTCCCCCTGTGCTCTCCACCTCCCCCTGTGCTCTTTTCAATTCCCCCTAATTCTCTCCAGTCCCCCCCCAGTGCTCTCCAGCCCCCCCAGTGCTCTCCAGCCCCCCCAGTGCTCTCTATCCCCCCCAGTGCTCTCCAGCTTCTCTCCACCTCCCTCCTGTGCTCTCCACCTCCCCCCATGCTCTAGGCTGCCCCCTATGACCTCCATATTTCCCCCTGTGCTCTCCACCTTCCCAATGCTCTACGCTGCCCCCCCCTGCGCCCTCTGCCTCTCCCCCAGTGCTTTCTAGCCCCCCAGTGCCCTCTAGCCTCCCCTGTGCTCTCTAGCCTCCCCTGTGCTCTCCAGCCCCCAGTGCTCTTTAACACCCCAGCCCAGTGCTTTCCACCTCCCACATGCTCTACGCTGCCCCCCTGTGCCCTCCGTCTCTCCCCCTTTCCAATGCTCTACGCTGCCCCCCCCCCTGTGCCCTCCGCCTCTCCCCCTGTGCTTTTCACTGCCCCCTGTGCTCTCCACCTCCCCCATGCTCTACACTGCCCCCTGTGCCCTCTGCCTCTCCACCTCCCCCTGTGCTCTTTTCAATTTCCCCTAATTCTCTCCAACCCCCCCCCCCCCCCGTGCTTTCCAGCCACCCCAGTGCTCTCCACCTCCCCCCATGCTCTATGCTGCCCCCTGTGCCCTCTGCCTCTCCCCCAGTGCTTTTTAGCCCCCCCTGTGCTCTCCACCTCCCCCATGCTCTACGCTGCCCCCTGTACCCTCTGCCTCTCCCCCAGTGCTCTCTAGCCCCCCAGTGCTCTCCACCTCCTCCCATGCTCTACGTTGCCCCCCTGTGCCCTACGCCTCTCCCCCAGTACTCTCCAGCCCCCCATTGATCTTCACCTACCCCCTGTGCTCTCCACCTCCTCCCGTGCTCTCTGCTGCCCCCCCTGTGCCCTTCGCCTCCCCCCAGTGATCTTCGCTTCCCCCAGTGATCTTCGCCTCCCCCAATGATCTCCACCTCCCCCATGTGCTCTTCGCCCCCGTGCTCTCCTGCCCTCCCTGTACTCTCTGCCCCACCCTGTGTTTTTGCTTCCCCCTGTGCTCTCCAACCCCCCACTCCCTGTGCTCTCCAGGCCCCCATGCTCTCCAGCCCCCTTGTGCTCTCCTCTTCCTCCCTGTGTTCTCTGCCTCTCCCCCGTGCTCTCACCCCACCCCATGTTCTCAAGGTTCTTCCCGGTGCTCTCTGCCCCCCCCCTGCTCTTTCCCTGTCCCCTTGCCCCCTGCACCTTTGCAGGGTTTCCCCCTCCCCTCTCCCGGGGGATCCCTCAGGATGAAAAGTGGAGAAGGAGCCGGTTAAGATGTCATGGGCTGCTCATTCCAAAATGCCCGGGCCTATTTTTTGTGCCAGTCCGGGCCTGTCTATGGGTGTTACTACATTATTGCTAATTGCTCCTAAAATCCTCCTAATAGAGACTACTATATTTAGAATCTCAGAATTCTGACTTTGAAACACAGAATTCTGTCTTTTTAATCTCAGAATTCTGACTTTGAAACTCAGAATTTAGTTTTTTTTTTTTTCATGATGGCCCCAGGGCTCTTCCATAGAATACATATCGGCCTAAACTTAGAAAGAAATATTTTTTTAATATATTTTTGGGGGATATTTATTATAGCAAAAAGTATTTTTTTGTCGCTCTTTTTTGTTTATAGCGCAAAAAAATAAAAACCGCAGAGGTGATCAAATACCAACAAAAGAAAGCTCTATTTGTGGGGGGAAAAGGCTGTCAATTTAGTTTGGGTACAACGTCGCACGACGGCGCAATTGCCAGTTAAAGCGACACAGTGCCGAATCACAAAAAGTGCTCTGGTCAGGAAGAGGGTAAATTCTTCCGGGGCTGAAGTGGTTAAATAAAGAATACATAATTGAATAGAATTTTCTTTTTGAAAGCCAGAGTTTAGTGTCACTTTAAGGTCAAAAGGCTGCAACCGCATGCCAAGTGTTACGACATGGTAGTTCAAAGTAAAATTCCCACTGGGGTAGAAAAATCCACCTAGGGAATTGAAGAACAGGTGTGCAGGAGGTGGCAAAAGGAACACTTTAAAAAAACTTTCGCTTTTCGGAACCCCCCCCCCCCTCCGGTGTCACATTTTACACCTTTCAGGGGGGAGGGGGGTGCAGATACCTGTATAAAGCTCCATGCACACTGAAGCTGATAAACTTTTTATTGACGTTTTTAAAAGGCCCATAAACTGAACTCTATGTTAGCCTATGTGCCCATGCACACATGGGCGTTTTTTAGTGTAAATGAGCTTTGGAGTTTATTGGCTTTTTTCTGAACGCCCGAAATTTGCGTTCAAAGTACAGTTTTTCGGCGGAAAAAAAAAGCTAAAAACGCAGAAAAACGCTCAAAACCGCTGGCACCAGCGTTTTTTTTTCATTTTTTTATCCAGAAAAAAAAGAAAAAACAAACGCTATTGCAAAAACGCTAAAAAACGTTGAAAGGCATATACGTACATACAGGTATATGTACCACTTCCGGGTATCGACTTTGCGTCACCCCCGCTGTCTTCTGGGAAACACATTGTTCCCTGGAGAGAGCGGGAACCAGTGACGGCGTGCCTCTCTACTCGCGCATGCACAGTAGGGAACCGGGCAGTGCAGCCGCAAGGCTTCACTTCCTTATTCCCTCACCGAGCATGGCGGCGGGAGCATCCGAGGACCGAGCGTTTGCTCGTCCTTGTCTGCCGAATTCGCAGGCGCGCTGGACAGGTAAGTGTTCATTTTTTAAAAGTCAGCAGCTGCAGCATTTGTAGCTGCTGGCTTTAAAAAAAAAAAAAAATCGGGGGGTCCTCCGCTTTGAGTAAAGACATATGGAAACATGCGGTATTCTTTGTTCTGCCTTGACAATGTATTCACACAGAAATACTGACGTAATAAAACCTTATTATAAACAGCATGCAAGACTATATCAAGGTTTTCCTATGGATTCTGCAATAGATTCTCAATGACTAACGATCCCTACAGATGTTGACTGTAGACTACACTGTGTCAGGTAAGTCTTTCTGTATTCATCAGATGAATATGGATGCACATATTATATATAAATAAGCAATAAAACCAAAATTCAGATCCTGAACACGCAGCTACATTTCTGTTAATTTACGGCCTATCTGCTTTTGGGAGCAATAAATAAAATATTGGAGACAGAACAATATCTAACTGACAAGTACAATCCATTAGTCTGTTATATTAAGATCTGGATTTTTTTCTTCTTTGTTGCGTTAAATGTATAATGAACCAGCGTCCTTATAATGCTCATTACTAAAATATGAACTTGGAGCTTCCATTCTGTCTCAAGGCTACATCCTGTTAGTCGGACTTATATTTAATTGAGCAAACACTAATAAGTACAGACTTCCTTCAGGAAGGTCGGGGATCTAGATCTAGTCAAGGATAAAGACATCCCCAAAGTCAGTCTAGGGCAGCTGGGATAGAAGGTAAAGACAGCTGTGAAGTTACCCGATTTTTTTTTTGGGACTCGGGAGGGGGGGGTTCTACAATTTGAGCCCTTTTTCAGGGAATGCCATAGTCATATCCCAGGTGAAACAGTGACATATACCGTATTTATCGGCGTATATCACACACTTTTTCCCCCTTAAAATAAGGGGGAAATCGTGGGTGCGCGATATACGCCGATAGCTGCTTCCCGCGCTCAGTTTGAATTCCTGCGCCGACATATACCGAGTGCAGTACACTCGGGTACATTCGGCAAGGCTCGGCTTAGATCGTGCTCACGCATAAACGTCACAGAGCGTGAGCGCGAGCAAAGCCGAGCCTTGCCGAATGCACCCGAGTGTACTGCACTCGGTATATGTCGGCGGAGGCGTTCGAACTGAGCGCGGGAAGCGGGGACTCGACTTGAGGCGCGCGCTGGAGAAGCCGGGAGGACACCACCGAGGCCGCAGACAGACGCCGGACCAGACGATGGACGCTGGGAAGACACCAAAACTGTAAGTAATAAAATCATATAACATTTTTTTTACAGGAATTTCGGGGGCAACTTTAGGGGTGCGCGGTATACGCGGGAGCGCACTATACCGCGATAAATACGGTACCTTCATATAGAGCTGTACATTGCAGATTGTGTAAGGTCATCTGACTTGTCATATCACTTATTGAACCCTAGAGGGCACATAAGAAGACATTCTTATACAGTGGAACCTTGGATCGCGAGTAACGTGGTTAATGAGCGTTTCGCAATAAAAGCTTTTTTTTTTCAAAATCCTGACTCAGTTTGCAAGTGTTGTCTTGCAAAACTAGCAAGATTCAAGCCTCTCGTGTGGAGGCCCTGGTGACACACGGAGCTGTTTGGAAATATTCAGGAAACACTCGGAAATAATCAGTTCCTGAGCCTTTCTGAGGGTTTCTGACTTCATCCGAACGGTCTCTGAGTATTTCCAAGTCTCCCCAGGTTTCTCTGGTGCCCCCCATCTCTGGCCATATGTGGTATTGCATGCAATAGGAGTCAATGCGGAACAAACATTTCGCATTCCTTGCATTAAGGTAAAAAATGTTTAGGCATCAGTATCCCCCCTCACCCCTTCTTTTACTTACCTAAGTCCTCATTTGATCCAGCGCCATGCACGTCTGTGGCTCTTCTCTCCCCTCACTTCCAGGTCTCACTGGCTTTGCTGGGGCACTGGGAGCCATTGGCTCCCAGTGCTGTAAATCAAAGCCAGCGACGAGGGAGAGGGGGGTGAGCAGGGGCATCATTAGGGGTGGGCTGGGGAGGTTGGAGCCCCGAATGGGTCGCTGAAAAGCCCAGAGTCTCGGCCATGAAGTACTTAATAACTAGTCGAGCAGGGACCATTTTGTTGCCAAGCGCCGCCGAGTGACACAGCAGGTCCCGCCTTCTGGAGCCTGCAGCGCCTATGATGGACGTCCCACTGTTCCAATCCAGGACCGCGGGACGTCCATCATAGGCGCCGCAAGCTTAGAAGGCGGGAATTATAATGCCGTTCGGCGCACCATGCGACATCCCTGCTCGGTTCGGCGGCTCTCCATGGCTCCTGAGCCTCCTCTGGCTGACTGGCTGCAGTGGCTGCATATGTATGACGGGCAAACCACGGCTGCCCGCGGAGCCACACCACATCCCCGCTCCCTGCTCGGCGGCTCTCCTCTCCTCCTTGGCTCCAAAGCCTCCCTGGCTGCATCGCTATTAAGGGCACATTGGGCGTGCCGGTGCCGCACACCACGGCTGAGGTAGGTCAGTGATTGTGTATGTATGTAGGATAGGACAAGTCGGTGTATGTAGGACAGGACAGGTCAGTGTATGTAGGGCAGGTCAGTGTATGTAGGGCAGGTCAGTGTATGTAAGGTAGGTCAGTGTATGCAGAGCAGGTCAGTGTATGCAGGGCAGGTCATGTCAGTGGATGTAGGACAGGTCATGTCAGTGGATGTAGGACAGGTCATGTCAGTGGATGTAGGTCAGGTCAGTGGTGTATGTAGGTCATGTGTCAGAAACAACCCTGAAAGACATGCTAGTGTCCCTAAGAGCTTCCCTACATGCTGATCTCATGGAATGTGTAACTGACATACATACACACACTGACTTACACGTCTGTGTGTGTGTGTGTGTGTATCGACACACACACGCATGCGCGTAGGTCAGGGTATGTGTGTCAGGTAGGTCACTGCACCCCCCCGGTGCCGGATTCGGGCTGAAGCCCCTGGTCTTTTTGCCACCTAGCAATGCCCCTGGGGGTGAGTCCCACTGTCTGTGTCAATGGACTCAGCAGCAGGGCTCAGGAGCGAACACGCACAAGTGCCCCCATGGGCTGCAATGGAGGACCTCAGAAGAGGAGGTTTGCGGTCACTATGTGCAACTCCATTGCACAGAGCAGGTAGGCATAGACATGCTTGTTATTATTTTTATCTTTTTACCTTTACAATCGCTTTAAGTATACTGCACATATATATACTCTATAAAAACAGTACACCGATCCTCCATAACATTAAGATCATTGACAGGTTAAGTGAATTAACATTGATTATCTCTTTACTATGGCATCTGAAAGTTGCTAGGATATATTAGGCGGCAAGTAAACATGTTGTCCACAATGTTAATGTGTTGAAAGCAGAACCAATGGGCATTGCAGTTTGTTGTGTATAGGGTGATTTTCAGCAGACCTGTCAAGGTGCCCATGCTGTCTCATGTCCACAGGAAATGAGCCTACAATGGGCATGTGAACATTGGAACTGGGCCATGGAGAAATTGAAGAAGGTGGCATGGGCTGATAAATCACATTTTCTTTTACATCATGTGGATGGTTGGGTGCGTGTGTCAATTACCTATCTACCTATCTGCTGTTTGTTGTCTGCAGAGTGAATCTGAATAGGAGTCAATTTTTCATCATTAATCAGCCAATGCATTTGCAGTGTTCTAATGAGGAAAACTGAAGAATCTGCCTCCCTTAAGAAATGATTAACCCTTTTGGAATATCTCATCAGATGCCTACAATCTGACTTGAATCTTGGTGCAGACTTCAGGGAAAATCAGTGGGCCAATTACATAAGCAAAAAAATTACAATTCTAAGGAGGTTCTGTACACCAATTTTTCTCAACTCATTACCCCCAACAGGTCATGTTTTCAGACTTGCCATTATTTTGCACAGGGGATTCGATCAGTTTCACTGCCTTAGTAATTACCACAGCTGTTTCATCTGAGGGAAATCCTGAAAACATGACCTGTTGGGGGTACTTGAGGACTGGAGTTGAGAAACATTGCTGTACACCGACTCTGTACAGAAGTCCTCCAGTTTGCCATATTATATATAAGTTTACAGAAAATTATAGCACTGCAGGTGGAAAGGAACAGTAATTTATAATACCATTAATGCAATTTTTTTTATAATAATATATATATATATATATATTTTTTATTATATAACATCTATATTAATACCATTTATTTACAATATGGCATGCAAAGCAATTGTATATTCTACTGTACATATATATTTTTTTAATTTCTTGTATTCTTCTCTTCCAACACCATGGGATAGCAAACACAAAATTGTTTCAGTATTTATATATATATGTATATGTATATACACACACACTGTATATAAAACAAGGCGCATAATTCATATGAAGTTAGGAGCTTCAGTCTGTTCCGCAGCGAAATGTCAGGCTCACCTTAGACATCCAATTGTGTCTCTCACATGCTGCATTTTGCCGTAGAAAGGACCCCGTGCTAATAGCAGTCACAGGTTTGATTGATAAAAAGAGTAATCATTTCTGAAGGATGAATGCATAAATTCCTGTTCACATACACTGTGTAGTATATACTGGATGGATTTTTTTCTCATTGTATTTTTAGAGAACTCTAGGCAAAAATGACAACAGTAAGTAACAAATATAAAAGTTACTGTTTTCGTTTTGAATTCACCATTTGAAAGAAAAAATAATGCAAGAAAGATGACTTGTACTAGAAAATGAAACCTGCTTTAGGCCCCTTTCACACTTGTACGACACTACAGTCATACGACTGTGGATCTGTCTTTGCCCTGCAACTTGCAGTCCGACTTTGATCCCCGACAATACCAGGCCTTTCGGTTTGGTATGGATTTTAAGGGGAACCCCCACGCCGAAAGAACTCTGTGGGGGTTCCCCCCAAAATCCATACCAGACCCTTATCCGAGCACACAGCTCGACAGGTCAGGAAAGGTGGCGGAGAGGAGCGGGCCCTCCCCTTGAGCCGTACCAAGCTGCATGCCCTCTACATGGAAAGGTGGGTGCTTTGGGGCAGGGGGGCCCTGCACCCCCCACCCCAAAGCACATTGTCCCCATGTTGATGAGGACAAGAGCCTCTGACAACCCTGCCTGTTGGTTGTCGGGGTCTGTGGGCGGGGAGCTTATTGGAATCTGGAAGCCCCCTTTAACAAGGGTGCCCCCAGATCCCAGGCCCCCATGCTATGTGAATGACCATCAGGTACATTATACCCCTACCCATTCTCCTAAAAAAAAGTGTCAAAAATAAAATACAGTACACAGGTTTTTAAAGTAAGTTATTAAGCAGCTCCGGGGTCTTTCAACTTCTTCTCCCTCTTCTGGTGATGTCTACTGCCCCCCTCGCTGAGGTCTTCTGCCTCTGCCGGTTCTTCCCCCCTCCCCGGGTCTTCTCCGCTCTGCGCTGATGTCTTCTAGCCCTCTCCAGTTCTTCTCCCTATGGCAGCACAGTGGTGTAGTGGTTAGCACCTTCACCTAGCAGCAAAAGGGTCACTGGTTCCCGACCACGACACCATCTACCTGGAGTTTGCATTCTCTCCCTGTGAGTTTACTCTGGTTTCCTCACACACTCCAAAGACATGCTGGTAGATTAATTGGATTTGTCCAAATTGGCCCAGTGACCGCACCAGCAAGCAAGACACTGGCTGCAAAAAGCGTCTTGAGGGGATTCAGTTCACATCTGTAGCGCTTAGCAAGTCATTCACTGCATCCTGGCCAGTAAAGGAGCTAGATTAAGAACATCAGAATCTCCCTGCTCACTATGGTCATACGCATCGAGGCCCACAGGTAAGACTGTTTTTCTAAGCATTGTTTAATAATAATATGTCTCTGCCAGGTCTTCTCCGCTGTCTTCTCCCTCTGTACCTTCTTCCGATGTTGACACAACGCTCTCTCCCGCTCTAATGATGGATGCGTGGTGTGCCACTACTTATATTGGCATGGGGTGGGGGTCACCGGGTGACGTCATCCAGAAGCCTGCCCCTTATGATGCCACCTTATGATGGGAGGTGATGTCATAAGAGGCGGGCCTCCGGTGACCCCGCCCCATGCCAATATAAGTAGTGGCACACCGCGCACCCAGCAATAGAGCGGGAGAGAGCGTTGAGTTAACATTGGAAGAAGAACAGAGGGAGAAGACAGTGGAGAAGACCCAGCAAAAGAGAGCGAATACAGTGGAGAAGACCCAGCAAAAGAGAGAGAAGACAGCGGACAGAGCCAGAAGAACCGGGAAGGGATAGAAGACATTAGCGGAGAGCAGAGAAGACCCAGGGAGGGGAGAAGAACCGGCAGAGGCAGAAGACATCAGAGGAGGAGGCTGAACATGTTGCCAGAAGAGGGAGAAGAATTGGAGAGGGGCGAAGATGTCGTAAGAGCTGCCTAATAAATTACTTTAAAAACCTGTGTACTGTGTTTTATTTTTTACACTTTTTTTAGGTGAATGGGTAGGGGTACAATGTACCCGCTACTCATTCACATAGGGTGGGGGGGCTGGGATCTGGGGCCTCCACTGTTGTTCCTTAGAGCCTGCACTGGCCCAGCAATTGTGTATCAGTTGCATCTCAGTGTATCGCAGAGCTTTTGTGTTGTTTCTTTTTAGTTTTTTTTTTACTTTATTTGAATTATCACATAGTAAAACTTCATTCATACTACTAGCCACTAGTGTCGTGGTGTGAACATGTGCCGTAGCGGTGATCTGTGTTTATCGAATGTGGAGAAATGCAGGTCACCTCACATAGTGTGAGCAAGTCTTAAATGCTACTGGTCACCCCAAGCAGACACTTGTGTAAAAGAGATGTGTACTTGTGTACAGCTCTTAATGACCCCGGCCCCCTCTGACGCACCCGTCACGTCACTTGGGAAGCCTGGGCTCTCCCTTGCGTCAAAGGGGGACGGGTCACGTAACGGGTGGCCCCGCCCTCACTACATAAGAGCTGTCACTGGCTGAAGCCACGTCATTCGCCAGGCTGCCTCCAGTGGAAACAGGCGGCGATGCGTGCGCTGGATCCCGGACCTGGATGAAGAGATCTTCTCATCGATGGACCCCGGCGGAGAGGAGATCACCCGTCGCAGGATACCGACAGCATTGGAGCAGGAACGGAGAGTGGATTACCACCGCTGGATTTATTTAATTTTTTTAATAAAGGACTTTCTCCATGGTGTGTGTGTTTTTTTAACAATTCTTTACACTTCCTTAGTGAAATGGTAGAGGTACAATGTACCCCATTACCAATTAACATAGGGGGGGCGGGATCTGGGGGTCCCCTTTGTTAAAGGGGTCTTCCAGATTCCGATAAGCCTCCCGCCCGCAGACCCCCACAACCACCGGGCAAGGGTTGTGGGGATAAGGCCCTTGTCCCCATCACAAACCCCCCAAAGCATCCTCCCAATGTTGAGGGCATGTGGCCTGGTACGGTTAAGGAGGGGGGGCGCTCTCTCGTCCCCCCATCTTTTCCTTCGGCCTGCATGCTCGGATAAGGGGTCTGGAATGGATATTTGGGGGGAACCCCACGTCATTTTTTTTTATTTGACGGTGGAGTTCCCCTTAATACCCATACCAGACCTGAAGGCCTGGTAATTGAATTTGGGGGGACCCCCACGCTTTTTTTTTATTTTATATGAATGACTTTTCTCTGAATAGCCGGGAGCCGACAATTAATTTTATTGTTTCACTTATTAAATTCACTGCTCCTAAAAAAACGTCTGTTTTTAAAACTTTTTTTTGCATTGATACATGTCCCCTGGAGTAGGACCCAGGTCCCCAAACACTTTTTAGGACAATAACTTGCATATTAGCCTTTAAAATTAGCACTTTCGTTTTCAAACATTCGAGTCCTATAGACTTTAACAGGATTCTAAAGTTCACACAAACTTTTGGTCTGTTCGCAGGTTCTGGTGCGAACCGAACAGGGGGGTGTTCGGCTCATCCCTATGCACAAACTTATTTAGGCAAGCCAGAGAATAGATGGCAAGCTATTTACTGGTGCAAAGGTGGTGCATCTGGTTGGGTTGCCTCAAGGTTCCTCCTTTTTTGGAGTTCCTCAACTGCATTTGTAGTACCTCAGCTGAAGCCTGATTGTCAAAGGACCCCTGTTATGAGGTCTTAAAAAGTTAAAAGAAAGCTCCTAATGATCCAAGACGTCCGGTCAGCAATACTTAAGGAAGGTTCTAGGCTTTTCCTTGTGGTTTATGCACACATCTAATGATGCTGCACAAATTTAGATTTATTTAATGTGCCACAAAAAAAGAGTCTAACATGTCTCAGCACAATCATTTGTAAAAAATGGATGTTCTGGGACAAATATGGACACCCCCCCCCCCCCAAACATCTTCGAATTCTTTAAATTTTTCAGCATATTATGGACTCTTGTAAACATGCATTAAACAGCCTCCACATCAGCCAGCTCTTCTCACACAATGATTCTTCTTCAATTACAAAAATCTGTTGTGTTTTCAAGGTGCCTGCAGAGTGCAGAGAAGAAAACATGTCAAAGGTTCATCAGCCATAGAAAGGATGTGGGTGATTGTATGAGAACACATCTCTACACTGGGGAAAATGACAAATAAAAAAACAGAATCACAGAAATGGCAGTGTCAAGGAAAAGTACAGAGAGGAGAGAAAGATACAGATAAATAAAAAATATTGGAAAACAATAGCTGTAAAGATACGGCTTGCTGCTATAGTTTAATCTTTCAAGGTCGCTACAAGCCAGGTTCTGCAGAGTTATTAAGCAAAAGAAAAAAAAGATGACGAAAACGAAGGGCAAAAGTTTTTTTATTTTTGATAAAGTACAGGAGGGTTAAAAACCTTGTTAAGGTTTTGTTTTTGCCATATGTGTTCCATTGGGGAGATTTCCTTTCACTTCCTGTCCCCCAGGAAATGAGAGTGAGGGAAATGCCTAGTAGTCACCAGGGTGCCCATTTGAAGATTTCCCCCTTATTCTGTTCTGGTGACCACATCTGACAGGTGTTCGTTTTGCACAGAGTGTCCTCGAACCTGGTCTTCTGGTGTCCCTTGGTGGCTGTCTCGGCTCCCCCCCCCCCGCAAGAGCTTTCCACCTTCATGCGAGCGAGCAAGCTCTTGCGGGCGCACTCCTGTGATACAGCGGCGGCCATAGCCGCCAACTGTATCACTCGGCCCGCCCCCCGTCATAGGATGCATTAAGGTGAAAAAACATTTACCTTTACAACCCCTTTAAGGCTGGGTTCACACCGCAGCACAGAGCGTCTCACAACAGGAGTCCAGTGCGTCCTTATTCACCACTGCAGGTCCAATGTCAGCCCAAATTGCTGGCCAAATTTGGACCTAAACTGGACCAGAAGAAACACAGGACTCCTGTGCAATTCGTACTGGAGCCGATCCAGGGATGTGTGAACCAGCTCCATAGAGAGCCTTTTTCAATCTCCTGGCATGCAAATTGGGTGTGGGGAAACACTGCATTGCAAAACATCCCTTCCCAGCTATGCTAGCTGGGAACACTGAGAGGCTGACCTGGAAGTGACTTCATAGACGTCGCTTTACGGGGTCACAGCAAGAAGAGGAGTACTACAAACAGAAATTCAAGCGCTAATATCGTTGACAATAAATAACAAATATTTGGGCATATGTATATAACAAAATCCACCCGCAGCTGTGAGGAACACATGGACACCGGGGATGGTGTCGAGGCAGAACTAACAAACACAAAAAAATCTCAATGTGTAGGGCTGGGGGATGTCAGTCTATGCAGCCAAAACTGTGTATTGTTGAATAAGCTGGCTATTACTTGTTGTAGTCCCACAGGGATAGACAGATGACTCCAGAGGATTATTGTCACCAGAATTTGAGTAAACATGAAGTTTATTAAAAGTGCCAGTTAAAAACAATCATGAAAACCAAACTGGTCGGTAAAACTGACAAATATCACATCATCCCAAAGTCAAAAGCAAAAAGGAGGGTTCCACATACCATACAGGGAACGCTGCTGAAGAGGAGAAGGGAAGTGGTCTGCACGGGTAAAGATTGCTCCATCCCAAGTGGGTCAGCTCAAACCAATTCAGGCATGGAAGGAACTTGTGGGAAGCCCTGCTGTGCTGCCACAGTTTAGAAAAGCTTCATGACTTGAAGAAGGGCCTCGCCCGAAACACGTCGTCAACCTTGTGACAGACTGTCTCACACCACATCCTTCATCCCCCTGCTATTTGCATACTGACAGCGCTGGCGCTACTCCCAGCCTCTGATGTCATCCTGGCGCACCATCTGTCCGTCTTGGCTGGACACACTGAGTTTGTGGCTCATCCCCTATCTTTAGGGAAAACAATGGGCCCACCACTTCACACTGCAGCAGACGTCTTCACTAATGTACTGACAGCATTTCCCAGCCATCCTTCCACCTGCACCTTACGTTGGCAGCACGGCAGGGCTTCCCACAAATTCCTTCCATGCCTGAATTGGTTTCAGTTGACCCCCTTGGGATGGAGTGATCTTTACCCGGGCAGATCACTTCCCTTCTCTTTAGCAGGGTTCTCTGTATGGTATGTGGAGCCCTCCTTGTTGCTTATGACTTTGGGATGATGTGATATTTGTCAGTTTTACTGACCAGTCTGGTTTTTATGATTGTTTTCAACCAGCACTTTTAATAAACTTCATATGTTTACTCACATTCTGGTGTCAATAATCCTCTGGAGTCATCTGTCTATCCCTGTGGGTCTACAGACAGGCAATCGGAGCCCGGAAACATGGTATAGGCACACGCGCAAGGAGGGGGGGCACACCAGGAGACAGGGGGTGTGCGAATGCACCCACCCCAGACTGCCTCCTCCCAGTCTTCTCAGGTGTGCCTCCCAGTCCTCCTAACTATGCATGTCACTCACCAGGCCTCCTGGCTACAACCGTTGGTTCCCTCCCTAAGACCTGAATGGCAGTACTAGCTCCTGCTGTGCTCTCTGACTCCTCCTGTGCCTCCTGTCCAGATCCTTCATTCTTTCCTGAAAGGCTCTGTCCTTCACCCGAGTCCCCAGGCCCAAGGTCATCCCCCCAGACTGGGGAGCTCCCTCAAAGGCCCTGACAGCCTAGCACTTCATCCTCAGTTCTTCCACCTGTCAACTCCTCCCCAACTGGACTGACTCTGGGTATTTCAAGGAGGCCTGCCAATCCTAGCTGGAGATTGGTTAGGGCACCCTGAGACACCCCCAGCAGCTCCACCTCTCTTCCCCTCCTCCTCTTCTAGAATCCTCTAGAAGAAATTAGGGGGGCGACAGAGAAGTGATGCTGTCTGCCAGTCATCAGCTACTACTCTGAGCCACTCCCAGCCTGCACAATAACAAACAGGCCTAGCTTGGAGCTAGGCTTGATTCAATTTGCCTGCACTATCAAAAAATCTTAACCTCTAGCACCTACCTATGTAGAGGGTGCTACACAAGGAAATGAAAACTCTAACTCTAGAAAAAAGGGCTTTTAAGGAGATGGAAGCTTGAAAAAGTATTTCTGAGAGTGACTGAAAGGGTTTGTTAACCCATATAACTCAAACTCTGCCAGACTCTCTATTAGAGCCTGACAGAGCACACTGTACATTTCTTATTGAAAAAAGAGCTTTGAAAATACTGCTTTTTAGCTGTCTTCAGGCCGGTCACATGACTCGCAGCCGCTGTACTGCTCTGATGGAAGCATACTGTAGGGGGGGGACGAGGGGCGGAGACGGAGACACAGACACGAGCTGACATGCAGGAAGGAGGGGGTGAGGGGAGAGACAGGAAAGCAAAAGGGGACAGTAGCGTATGATGGAGGGCAGCAATTAGACCACGGTGTTTAGGGCGGAGCTGCCCTGATTTTTCGTGGTCTGTTTAGAGAGGGGATACAGGAAGTGACAGATTCGGGGGGGGGGGGGGGGGCGGATTACAGTTATGAGGGAGGCCGATTACACAGCACAAGCACTGTGCTGTTTAATCTGCTTTAAGGGACCAGAAAATCAATTTTTTTCTTTTGGGTTAACAAACGCTTGAAGTGTTACATTAATTCATTAGTTTACTGCTGCTGTTTAATAACAAAATATATATTTTTTCTCAGTGTTTGCCGCAGTTGATTGACTAATATAGTCTGGATCTGAGTAAAGGCAACTATCTGACTTTTCCCAGAAAATTCCTTCCAACCCAAATACTTTAATACCGCAGAAGAACATATTTTGTTCACGCTGCTAGAGGTGTCGCTACGAGGCCACTGCGTGGTACATTAGAAGCCTGACAAGTTATGATGTCTGCATTGCAATAAACGTGTAAGTCTGGCTGTGCCTGGCAGTGGAGAGAAAATATTAGATGTGGAAAGAAAAGTTCAGTAATCATGTAACCAAATGCAGGAACACTGTCACCAGAATACTTTTATGTTATAAAAGCTTTTAGGCTGATTTGATGGAATGTCAGAAAAGGGGGGAAGTTTCAATAACCCCTTTTCCTATGGGACAGCGGCAGGGCAGTTAGTTTCAAGGCTCCCCTTGCAGAGGCATGCTATGGCTCTGCAAGGGTTGCCTGTCACGAGGCCTGGGAGAGCGATAAACGTGACTTTCCCGGGCTTTCCTTCAAACACCTGCTGTCCACGAGGCCTGCACGTGATTTTCCCGGGCTTTTAGGGCTCCTTGAGCCCAGTACTGGTTCTGTCCAGTTTTATCCAGTAGCGATTCGGGCTATAAAAGGAAGGGTTCCGTGGAGCTGATCAGTCGTCTCAGAGAACAGGATTGTGGTGTCCCCCCCCCCCCCCTCCCTTGTTTATTATTTTTGTCGCGGCTGCAATTATGTGGCAATGTCACCTTCAAAAAAAATATATATATATAATAATAAAAAAATATATATATATATATATATATATATATATATATATATAATGAATAAATAAAGTTATGTACATATTATATTAAATTATTAATAAAAGTGTATGATGTTTGAAGGTGGACAAAATCTGTTATAACTCTATATATTTGGTATGGGTTAATTTTACAAAGCTGAAGTTTATACAGCCTGGGCCGTAGTGGCTGGGTTTGTTTTTAGTGTTATTTAAAATATTTATGAAGTTAATTGTATTTAAACCAATAATAAAGCAGCTGCGGCCGATTCATTCCATGCAAGTGTCAATTTTAATTATTATAGTATTTTAAGTATTTATTGGTTTTAAGGGGTCCTGCCTGCTGTCCCATGACTAGGCTGTTTTATATTTATTTGTAGCATATTACATATGCTGAAAAAATGTGATGACGGCTTAAAGGGTCACTAAAGGAATTTTTTTTTTTAGCTAAATAGCTTCCTTTACCTTACTGCAGTCCTGTTTTCATGTCCTCATTGTTCGTTTTTGCTCTGATGTTGCTGTAATTCTCCTCTGTTCTGGACACTTCCTGGTTGTCTGTTTCCTGATCACCACAGTACTGGGAGCTTCTAGTTTCGTTTTCAAACCAATACTGCTCTATGGCACTGTCCAGCACAGATACAGCATAACATGCTAAAACGAAAATAAATGCAAAAACGAAACTAAAAAAACTACAGGTACATTATATGATTGATTTGTATCTATTTTTTATTGTTTTTAAAAGGAATCAGTTAACTATTATGTCTCTATACCCTGTAAACAGTCATTTCACCCCCCACATCTACTACCCTCTGTTCCACTTCACCCTCCCTTCTAGATTGTAAGCTCTAACGAGCAGGGCCCTCTGATCATTCCTGTATTAAATTGTATTGTAACTATAATGTCTTCCCTGATGTTGTAAAGCGCTGCGTAAACTGTTGGCGCTATATAAATCCTGTATAATAATAATAATAATAATAATTTCAGCAAAAATATTTTTGTTCCTTTAGTGACCCTTTAAGGATAGTTTACTTACTGTTGAAAAAAAGTAAATGTTTGTAAGACAAATCTGTTTTATTGAATGCAATAAACGTACTTCTTGGAACTCACCGTGAATCTCTTCATAAGGATGTAGAAAGACAAATCTCACAACCATTCAGAGGGCTCCCGGCTTGAATGAGGCAACCTCATTTAAAGGAACACTAAAGGTTCGTTTTTTATTTGATCAATTGATTGCTGTAAGCTAGAGCATTTAAATATCACTTACCTCGTTTTTCCTTTTGACCTCCAAAATACAGTAATCCAGGTTTGAAAATGCCATTTCCTGTCACTCCTCTTCTTGCTTTCCACCAGCATCTGAGCCGTTTTGCATGGTGGAAGGCTGAATGTGCTCACCCCCTCCCTATGACTACAGCCCTGCGTGAAGATGCTCTCTTATCCCTCACAGGCATGGAGGCTAATGCCCCGTACACACCATCACTTTATGTGATGAAAAAAAACGACACTTTCTGTGAAGTAAAAAATGACGTTTTTGAAACTTCAATTTTCTAAGACGAAGTTGCCTACACACCATCGTTTTCTCACAATGTTCTTGCAAAGTGAGGTTACGTTCCACCACGTTTTACCATTGAAGCTTGCTTCATAAGTAGCTTCTGGGCATGCGTGGATGAAAAAACGTCTTAGAAAACAACGTTTTTTGCTACACACGGTCAATTTCTGTGAAGTAAAAAGTGCACTTTTGAAAAACGACACATAAAATTGAAGCATGCTTCAATTTTTTTTGGTCGTTTTTTACAAGACATAAAACGACGTTTTCCCCCACACACAGTCAATTAAAGTGACGTTTTTAAAAACGTCATTTTTTTTCATCACATAAAGTGATGGTGTGTACGCGGCATAAGCCTAATGGGAACTGTAGTTCCCATTAGGCCGTGATGTAGCAAGAATGAATGTGCACCGCAAACCAGGAAGTCAGTAAGAATAACGATTCAGGAGTGACGGAGGTGAATAAAACAGCTCGATTTCAACAGGTATCAAACTAGTTATAATGCAAAACATTACTTTTTACTTTATCAGCTACTGTCAGACTTTAAATTTAAGAGGAAAATATTTTTGTCTTTACAACCCCTTTAAGTCCTTCTTACCCAACTAGGACACTATGACCATGCACTATTTTTTTAATCATGTATTTTGAACCAAGTAACATTTTGAACCAAGTAACATTTCTGTGTCATGTACAACTGCTGTTGTCTACTCTGGGTTTTTGATAGGGCTTGGAGATCTATGTATAGACGCATATTTGGGTCTATATCAGGGAAGTAAATAATACAATTTTCCCTCTTGCCCCCCCCCCCCTTTTCCCTTTATTAATATATTTCCGAGTGCTTATAGCAGCAGGGGCCCCATCCCCATCTGGGGGGGGGGTGCGAGGCCCAGCGGAGGAGCCCAGGAGAGTTGGGAGGGAGCTTCATCCTTACACGGAATGAGAAGAGGTATCCTGGAATAGAGGGGCCGGAGAAGCTATTGAAACGGATGTCCGGTTAAAGTTCTCTACCATGGACTCGGGGCAGGTGAAGGTCGGTAAGTGTGACACAGTGGATGTTCTGGAAGAGGCATGCCAGGGGAGCTGGGTGCAAGGCCAGAGGAGAGACTGTGGAATTCGTGTCAAATCGCTGTGGCCTGCAGGCACAGGATTTGCAGGCCGGATTAGCTGGGATCAGTTGTCCTCCAAAGCTTCTAAATTGCTAGGCCCCCGGGAAGAGGTACCTCAGGCCTCTGACCTAGTAACTATGCAACCAACTATAACCAAGTACAACTAATTAAAACCAGCAAGCTTGGATAATTCAGAGTGATCCCCTTTTGTCAGTATGAAGATGATGGAACAGAGAAACTTATGGAATTCTATTGGAGTAAAAGAGAACATGTTCTCTATCTAAACTCCGACGGGATTCCTCAGAATTTCCGATGAAAAAAGTCAGATGGGGCATCCTCAGAATTTCCGATGGGAGAGAAAGATCCTGGGAGCAATAGTCTGCAGGAGCTGTGCAGAGGAGGAAGCAATAGTCTGCATGGTTGATGCAGGAAATAGGTTAACCAGAGGACAACGGTCTGATGGACCGTTTTCATCGGTCAAAACCGATCGTGTGTGAGCCCCATAGGTTATTTAACCATAGGTTAAAAAAAAAGCCAACTTGCTTGAAATTTAACCTATGGATTCCTAACCGATAGGTCAAAATCAATCGTTAGTAGGCACGACCATCGGTTAAAAATCCACACATGCTCAGAATCAAGTCGACGCATGCTTGGAAACATTGAACTTGTTTTTTTCAGCACGTCGTTGTGTTTTACGTCACTGCGTTCTGACACAAATGGTTATTTAACCTATGGTGTGTAGGCGCGACGGACCATCAGTCAGCTTCATCGGTTAACCTATGACAATGGTCCTTCAGATCATTTAATCATTTAATCATTATCATTTAACCTATCGTGTGTACGAGGCCTTAGGGTTCATCGAATCTTTATGGCTTAACCTTTTTTGTTCTAATTCTTTAATATGATGGCAAAAGCATCTTGTTCTATGGGCATCCCATATTTCCTTTCCCCCAACCAAGTTATATCCCCCAATAAACAAAAACAAAACAATGCAAATGACTGTTCATTGTCTCTGAAGTGCTGTCTCTGAAGTGATAGATGAAGGTCTGGCAGCAGGGTGATATGGTGGATGTTACCAAGCACTACACTGATATTTAATATGTGTTTTTCTTTTTTCTGTATTAACTGTTGTTTTTAAATGTTTGTTAAATAAATCATTTATACTTTTTACTCAAGGTGTGCTCCTGAATAGTCCCAATGGCATTTTTGTTTTTTGTTGTGTGCATACTTACTGGGGACTGAGTACCACCACCTCTACCGATCTTAGGCTAGCTTGACCTCGTCTGTAACTGGTCACACAGTACACTTGCATAGCTCCCAACTGTCCCTGATATGGAACAAAGTCCCTCTATTCCTCTTACCTCCTCATTTGTCCCTCATTTTGGTCTGATTCATATCAGTGGCGGCTAGTGTACTATTTTTTTGTGTGGGGGGGGTGGCAAACACCCCCCCCCCCACCCAGCCAGGTCCACACTTTCCCCATCCAGGACGCGAACAGCTTCCCCACCTTCTCCTTCCGGCCAATCCTGTCTTAGGTCCCGCTTCCTGTCCTGATTGGCTGGGAGGAGAAGCAGGAAGACAATAGCAAGTGTTGATTCACTAATGTCACAAGTTAGTAGAACCTCCGGCTCTAATCATATGCTTTAAAAAAAACAAAAAAAACCTTGAAGAAATCTATGTGTCCTGCGCCCTGCATGGAGATTATGGGGCGACACATGGAGATTAGGGGGCGGTGCCCATGAGCTCCTTTCTGATCCATATAGTTGTATATAAAATTCACTTTTTATCTTTCAAAAAGTGTTCCCCAGTGCTAAACTTTTCATCCTGTTTCTAAATGGCTGTATTTGTAAATTTGAAAAGACAGTAAAAAGCAATAGTAATGGTTAAAAAAGAGCTCTTGTGGGTTTAACTGTTAATTTTTTTAATGTATAATTCTCCTTCATGGGGGCATGGCATTAGCTATATCTTATGCCTAGTCATACTTTCGCAAATAGGTGACCCTCATTCCCATCTCAAAAAGTTGGGAGGCTTGCACTTGTAGTACCCTCTTAGAATAGGTTGCTTGAGAGAGTAAACGTTTAGTCTGTTTAGCTCTTTTTTAAATTAGGGAGAAGTGTGAGTTTTCTTCCTCTCAATGTGCAAGCAGGGGCCAGTGACCGGATCCTCTGCCCAACCTCCTGATTGCACTGCTTTACCCCTCACTCCCAGAGGTAATGGCCAACTTCACCCAGACGGGTGCCATCACTGCAACTGAACTCACTCACTTCATGTGCTGCATTATATGAATAATTCACACAGAGGCCACATGCAGAAAAAAACATCTTCTTTACCGAAGATTCATGGTACATAACTAACAGGTTTCGGGCCAAACACAGTTTCACAACAAGTTCCAAAACACATTGGTTGTTGAATGTCTCTCTCAGGCAAGGGAAGTGCCTTTAGGCTAAGGGGGACCCCCTCCAAGGGTTGCCCAGTATAAAGTAAAGTTCTTAGGTAACAGTTCTCCTCGTGGCAATCCTTTCCATAGCCAGGGCTCTACTCTCTCAGCTAAGTTCTCCCACACTATATAAGTGACCCTGCCAGGCAGTAAGTGGGCTCTCTTTCCTGGAAAGATTTAAAGGGGAAACACTAGATAACTAGAAGGTTTGGTTAAAGTCCAATGCTACAGTTACAGATCAGGCTAGATCTAACTCCATCTAATATCTTGTTTTTCTTGTTTGATCCTCTCTTTGCTCCACACCATCTTTCTGACATTGTATAGACTAGGCGCATTGCTATTTGGAGTATATTTTCTGGTTGTCATTATTAGATCTGTATTACATTTCTGATTGACTGTGCCTTCCGTGTGCAGGAATATCCATACTTTCTACCTCTTTAGCAGCAAACTATGGGAACGTTAGTTTTGGATTGTTAACTTGTCTGTGTTGTGTTCTTTTGAGCCGGGGGAATGCCCAAAAAAAAAAAAAAAAGCGGGAAACACTCTTAAATGGTCAACAAAGTGGTGGACCCACCCTGACCTGCCTACAGCCCCTCTTGGCAGACTAGTTGAAGCCTGCAAAAAGCTCATTGAGGTCCCAGTGGGAACAATGGGCCAGATTCAGGTACAATTGCGGCGGCGCAACGTACCCCGTTTACGTTACACTGCCGCAAGTTTTCAGTCTAAGTGCCCGATCCTCAAAGCACTTACCTGCAAACTTGCGGCGGTGTATCGTAAACACGGGGCGGGTACCATTTAAATTAGGCGCGCTCCCGCGCCGGACATACTGCGCATGCTCCGTTTGCAATTTTCCCGACGTGCTTTGCGCAAAATTACGGCGGCACGACGTGTTTGTGAATCGCGACGTGCGTAACGTACTTACGCCGGGAAAAAAAAAATTCAAAAGCGACGCGGGAACGACGGGCATACTTTAACATGGTGGAGTAATTTTACACCATGTTAATAGCAGCCCTAACTTTGCGACGGGAAACTAAGACTTGCGCCGACGTAACGACGGGAAAAACCTTTGTGGATCGCCGTAACTGCTAATTTGCATACCCGACGCTGGAATACGACGCAAACTCCCCCCAGCGGCGGCCGAGGTACTGCATCCTAAGATCCGACGGTGTAAGTCAATTACACCTGTCGGATCTTAGGGCTATCTATGCGGAACTGATTCTCTGAATCAGCCGCATAGATAGAACAAGAGATACGACGGTGTATCAGGAGATACGCTGTCGTATCTGTTCTGTGAATCTGGCCCTGTGTGCCTATCCCAGAGAATTTATTGAGGTCCCAGTTCACTGGGAACCTATTTTTTCTGGAAGCAGTTTTGAGCCAAGTCAATGGGATGTACTGAGAACCTGACCTGGAGGTTCACGGTACATTGTCTTGCCAATATTGGACACGAGTATCCACGTATCTTGAGACACAGTGAGTAGAGGCCTGGTAGTGGAATCCTAGTGGTTGTCTGCGTCAGATTTGCCCTGCTGGGAGTCCCAGAAGCTCTTGTGTCCATATTCTCTGCTTCTCAGGAGGATATCCCTGAAGAGAGTAGACAGAATAGAAAGTGTCCTCTAAATACTTTGTATACTTAATTCTGGAGTTTCCCAAGGCTAAATGTTCACCCCATCCAAGTTTACCCAACAATAAAGTAAAAAAATACATCCACTGCCTGGTTAATGTGAGAGAGACTGTTCAAGCATTATGTGCCTGGTTACCTTGGGACCCAGATGGGAAGAAGAAGAGATAAAACAGGGCAAGCAGTCAGTGGTCTGTAATACACACTAATAAAACTTTGTTTGAAATGTTATGTTTTATTAACATTAATATGATTTTTTAAATCATTAGTGGGATCAAATTGACGTAAATTTTTTACCTCAGTGACGAGAAAATGCACAGGAGGAGGGTGGAAAATATTTCACAAACAAATACATGTCAAGCAGTGTTGTTGGTTTTCATTTAGGAAATTACCTTCATTTCAAAAACTACGGATGTACAAATATTTTTGTACGAGTATTCGCACAAACATTCATTCAAAATCAAAATCTATCAGTGCATGGCCAGCTTAAGGGTGATACGGCTGTATTTAAGGGGTTAAATATTTCACCTAGGGAGTGATTCTAACTGTAGGGGGAGGGGACTCAGAAGGGGAGGAGAACGATCTGTGTTCCGCTGTACTGGGAACACACCATCTGTGTCCTCTCACCTGACAGGACATGGATCTGTGTGTTTACATACACAGGTCCACGATCCCCCAAAAATAGCATAAAATAAATCAATCAATATGTAATATATAGATATTTACTTCTATGTGTTTACTAAATAGGGCTTGGCAGAGACACGTTATTTCACAATGTTTAGAGGTGTTAAAGCAGAGTTCCACCCAAAAGTGGACCTTCCGCTCATTTGTCTCCTTCCCCCCCTCGGGTGCCACATTTGCCACCTTTTTGGGGGGGGAGCTATGACAGGTATCCTGTCCACACTTCTGGGATTCCAGGCCACAGCCATTGACGTCACCTGTCTGCATCCTCCTCCTTCCCCCCACCACCACAGGCCAATAGGAGAGCGCAGCGGGTTCCTTGCGCATGCACAGTTGGGACCTGGCGTGAAGCTGTAATGCTACACTACCGGGTTCTCTTACTGGCGATGGCAGCAACGGACAGCTGCTCTAAAGCCAAAACTTTTTTTTTTTAGTTCGGACAGTGTATGGAGGGATTATAATAATTACATTTAGCCTTTTTTTTGCTGTCTGTGTCCGCAATGGATATTCGCTCTCTATTTCTCTTGGTCGCAAGAAAGTGCAGGAAATACAAAGAAAAGGGTATTTCCATAACGTTTTTTTTGAACGGCGCCGTTCTGGCGTTTCGTATTCCCGGACGTCTTGCGCAAAAAAAAATAAAAAAATTGAAATTCGACATGGGAACGACGGCCATACTTTAACATGGCTGTTCTATAGATAAGACATGTTAAAGCAGGCCTAACTTTGCGACGGGCAAAAACGACTAGCGATGACGTAAGAGATTGCGACGAACGCGCGTATCTTCGTGGATCGCCGTAAGTAGTCATTTGCATATTCTACGCCGACCGCAATGGAATCGCCAGCTAGCGGCCGGCCTAGAATTGCATCCTAAGATCCGACGGTGTAAGTCAATTACACCTGTCGGATCTTAGGGCTATCTATGCGTAACTGATTCTATGAATCAGCCGCATAGTTAGGACGGGCGGATCACAGAGATACGACGGCGTATCAGGAGATACGCCGTCGTATCTCTTTTGTGAATCTGGCCCTATGTGACTTGTAATTGGTTGCACCAGAGCTTTTTATGGGATTCATAACAAAGGGGGTGAATACATACGCACATGCCAATTATCAGTTTTTTATTTCTGAAAAATCGTTTTATGTATTTTTCTAATTTTACTTCACCAACTTAGACTATTGTGTTCTGATCCATCACATATAATTTAGATTAAAACAAAAACATTTAATTAAAGGCCGTAATGTAACAAAATAGGTAAAAAGCCAAGGGGGTGAATACCTTTGCAAGGCACTGTACATTGCAGGGATTTTAACAAACTTTGTTGCAGATTCCTACCTTTTGTTAGACCCCTTTCACACTGAGGAGTTTTTCAGACCATACAGCGCTAAAAATAGCGCCTAAATACCGCCTGAAAAACTCCTGCCCAGCCTTCTCAATGTGAAAGCCCAAGGGCTTTCACACTGAGGCGATGCGCTGGCAGGAGAGAAATAAATCTCCTGTCAGCAGCATCTTTGGAGCGGTGAGAGGAGTGGTATGTATACCGCTCCTTCCCATTTAAAATAGGAAACCGCGGTAATCCCGCCCGCAATGCACCTCTGCAGAGGCGCATTGCTGGCGGTATTAACCCTTCATCGGCCGCTATCGGTGGTTAATACCGCACCGATAGCGGCCGAATCCCGCTGCAATTCCGACGGTATATCGGCGCTATTTTCAGCGCCGCTATACCGCCACCGCGCCTCCCGCCCCAGTGTGAAAGGAGCCTTATTCTGAAAAAAATCACTGTGTGTTTCTTTGTGCCTCTGTGGTTTCATAATTATCAATCAGCTTCTGCACTTGCAGGTCTCCAATGAGGAAAGTGCCTGCATCCCTTTAGACGTTATCTCCTATTGGGAGTATTAAAATCAGCTGAAAAATACAGCATTCGACGCCATCATACGATAATCGGCTTGTTAGTACTGAGCTTTAGAAAGCTGTTCACGACAGTTCACCCAATATTACCCGATCAGACAAATACAAAAAAAATTCTCGTCTGATACCAGATCCATCGATTTTCGTTTAATCAGTACAATTGTCGTCTGAAAATACAATACAATTACCATAGGTGTGTGCAGCCTATTGCATTAGGGTGTGCACCTGGCAGCTCAAACACCCACGCCTTTCTCTGCAGCCTCAGCTGCACTGGACAGTAAATTAATGGGAAGTGCTCTGTGCTGAGCAGCTTCCTGTTCATTCAAAAACTGAAGCATAGTAAACAGTTTGAATGAACACAGTGAGTGTGTGTTCGCTGTGTTCATTTAGAAAAGCAAGGGAACGGTAAATTACATATTTACTAGCCCCTTCCCCACTCTCCATTCTGAAACATCCCCCCCCAGCAGCCAGGGGGAAAGAAAAGGGGGGAAGCCAGCAACACTGGGGGGGGGGGGGTACAACATGAGGGGGAAGCCCAGAGAATAGGGGAAATCAGCACCTCACACAGTGATTAGGGTGTGCCCAGACACACCCCCTGCGCACACCTATGACAATTACACTACAACACATGACATCACTTCAGATTTTTTATTCTGTCGTACGGGAATTTTTGTAACTTTAGTAAACTCTTCAGGTTCGATATATGACTAGCATGCAAAAAAAAAAAAAAAACAGACAAACAGTTGTCCCATTTTCGGATCGTATGTTCGGGGCATTAGTGGAGACTTCTGGGAAAATCAGTGAGCCAATAATACAAGCAGGAAAGTAAAGTTACCCTTTAAAAGGATTGATTGCTATGACAACATAAAACACAAGAAAAATGTGACTTGCACTCAAATTGCCGATTTCCAAAAGAAAAGCTATAATAACTTCTAAAACTATTTTGCAAGTCAAATGCAAAGGCAATCTGAAAAAAATTAAATTTCACGTACTTATGTGCCGTTGTAGAGAAAGGTGATTGCAACTGGAAAGAGCTCATTCGATTAGAAAAGAAACCAACAAGCAAGGCAAAAAAGGCAATTTTATATTATAATTAATTCCATTCAGCATATGTGTGAGACCAATTTTTGCTGCTTGAAGTGCTGTAATTCTTCATGAAGTGGAAAAATGAATTAGATCGGTAATTAGTAACCATGTTCATGAAAAATGGGATCTGGTATTTTAGATTTCTATTTCTAAACACTGCAGTTATATTTCACAAAATGTAAAATTTTTGCATAAAGAAAAGCCCCCAAAAATAGTATAAAATAAATCAATCAATATGTAATATATAGATATTTACTTGTACGTGTTTACTAAATAGGGCTTGGCAGAGATACGTTATTTCACAATGTTTAGAGGTATTAAAGCGGAGTTCCACCCACCTTCCGCTCATTTGTCTCCTTCCCCCCTCCGGTGCCACATTTGCCACCTTTCGGGGGGGGGGGGAGCGCATACCTGTCTATGACCCCACTTCTGAGAGTCCAGGCTGCGGCCGTTGACGTCACCTCTCTGCATCCTCTTCCTTCCCCCGCCACCAAGCCAGTAGAAGAGCACAGCGGGTTTCTCGCGCATGCGCAGTAGGGACCCAGCGTCAAGCCGTAATGCAACACTACTGGGTTCCCTTACTGGATATGGCGGCGGCAGCACCCAACAGCTAATGGAAACATCAGCTGCGGTGCCGACATCTCTGGACTCCAGGACAGGTAAGTGTCCTATAATTAAAAGTCAGCAGTATGTATAGCTGTTGGCTTTAAATTTTTGCAGCAGTGGGCGGACCTTCGCTTTAATACAAGCTTGCCAATGACACCTTTCTGATACATGTTCAGGTCACAGCTAGCAGAAACACACAAGGAAAGAGTTACTAAAACTGGAGAGTGCAAAATCTGGTGCAGCTCTACATAGAAACCAATCAGCTTCCAGGTTTTATTGTCAAAGCTTAAAGGGTAACTCCACTTTCATGGGGAAAAAAATATAGCAAATAAAGAAAAATAATATAGTGTATACAATTGTTACACAAGTCATATTGTAATTGAATGTTATTTAAAATTACCTTTCCTTTTCAATCTGCAGTCACTGGCCCAGATTCAGGTAGATCCGTGCAATATTTGCGTGGGCAAAGGGCAACGATGTTTGCTCTGCGCCCACGCAAATATTTCGATTTGCCCGCGATTCACGGAGCAGTAGCTCCGTAAATTGCGCGGGCGCTATGCTAATTAGCCCTGCGTAAGGGCGCCTAATGTAAATGATCCCGCCGGGGCGGGAATCATTTAAATTAGGCGCGCTCCCGCGCCGAGCGAACAGCGCATGCTCCGTCGGGAAACTTTCCCGACGTGCATTGCGGAAAATGACGTCGCAAGGACGTCATTTGCTTCTAAGTGAACGTGAATGGCGTCCAGCGCCATTCACGAATCACTTACGTAAACGACGTGAAATTTAAATTTCACGAGCGGGAAGGGCGGCTATACTTTAGCATTGGCTGCCCCTGCTATTAGCAGGAGCAACCTTACGCTAAAGTCGCCGTACGGAAACTCCGTACCTTGCGTGCGCAGGGCCCGCGCAACTTTTGTGAATCGGTGGTAGTATGCAATTTGCATACTATACGCCGATCACAATGGCCGCGCCCCCTAGCGGCCAACGCAAGAATGCAGCCTGAGATATGAAGGCATAAGGAGGCTTATGTCTGTCATATCCTAGGCTGCAGTCCGCGTAGCGATGTTCCTGAATCAGGGGCATTCGCTACGCGGGAGCAAAACAGCTATTGCGCCGCGCAACCATAGGTTGCGCGGGCGCAATAGCTTCTTGAATCTGGGCCACTGTAATTTTCTGTAAATGCCATGCAATATGGCTTCCTGGAGGTGTTCTATACACAGAATGTGTACTGACCACTCCCCAGAAACATAATTTCCCGCTTGTGTGATTGGCTCACCAATTTTCCCAGAAGTCTGCCTAAGATACAAGTTAGATTTCAGGCATCTCCTGCAAAAAAAAAATTTTTTTGGTGAGATACTCCCAATAGGAACACATCTAAAGGGATTCAGGTAAAGAAAAAGGGTAACAGCGCTCTCTACAGGTACAACCCAATCCACACACCAGGTCCACTCACAGGTGCCGAAGCTCGATGTGTCCCAACACACTCGAATGCAACAGTAGTTAGAAGAGCCGGCAAAACTGTAATCCTTGAAGTGTCGTTTATTGGTACATCAGAGTGACAATAAAACAATAATGTTGACGCGTTTCGGCACTAGCCTTAGTCGTAGCACAGGCCAGGTTTGCAAGATAACTGAAATACATCACAGGTGATATCATTTGCTGCTCAGTGATTGCAGTATTCTAGTCTGCATCTCTCCAAGGTAATACATAAAACCTGGCCTGTTAGTGGGCCCTGATGACAGGGTTGATGACCACTGTACTAAAGGGATGCAGGTCCAGCAGCTTTTCTCATTCATGCTCTGCAGCTGCACAGCTGTTTGATAATTATGAAACCACTCCCATTAGATCCACTTAGCACAGAGGAATAAACAGTGATTTCTTCAGAATAAGGGCTCTTTCACACGGGAGGCCCATTCAGGTCCGCCTGCCATAGAGGAGTGCTCCGTGCTCCTCTATGGAGCCGCGGATGTCAGCGGTGACATGCCCGCTGACATCCGACTCGCTCCGATCCGCCAAAGTGTGACAGAGGAAAAACCTACTTTTCCATCTGTCTGGCGGATCGGATCGGGTGAACACGGACAGACGGTCTGTGTTCATCCGATCCCCCCATAGAGGAGAGCAGAAAAAAGACAGAGCGGTCCCTGCACAGTGTGCGGGGACCGCCCTGTCATCGCCGGCTCAGCGGGGATCAACGGAGCGATCCCCGCTGAACAAGCGGAGGTTCACGGAGCGGATCATTACCGATCCGCCCTGTGTGAAAGGGGCCTAAGTGTGTTTATAGTTTAAAACAAACTGTGCAGCTCTGACTAAAGATGAATAAACCAACTCGATCCCATAGTTTGTAGACACAATGGGCCAGATTCACATAGATTTACGTTACTCCACGGCGGTGTAACATATCCCATTTACGTTACACCGCCACAGGTTTACAGCGCAAGTGCCTGATTCTCAAAACTCTTACCTGTAAACTTGAGGCGGTGTAACGTAAATGCGCTCAGCGCAAGCCTGCCCAATTCAAATGGGGCGGGCACCATTTAAATTAGGCACGTTCCCGCGCCGAATGTACTGCGCATGCTCCGTTGGGAAAATTACCCGACGTGCATTGCGCTAAATGACGTCGCACGGATGTCATTTGTTTAGACGTTAGCGTAAATGGCGTCCAGCGCCATTCACGGACGACTTACACAAACGACGTGATTTTTTAAATTTCGACACGGGAACGGCGGCCATACTTAATATGGCTTAGAACACCTAGGGCTCAGCCCTAATTTTACTCGGCGTATCTCGACGGAAACGAAGTAAAGTTAGATCGACGGACAGCGCGGACGTTCGGGAATCACCTTAACTAGTCATTTGCATATTCTACGCCGACCGCAATGGCCTCGCCACCTAGCGGCTGGCCTAGAATTGCATCCTTAAGATCCGACAGTGTAATTCAATTACACCTGTCGGATCTTAGGGCTATCTATGCGTAACTGATTCTATGAATCAGTCGCATAGTTAGGACGGCCAGAACACAGAGAAACGACGGCGTATCAGGAGATACGCCGTCGTATCTCTTCTGTGAATCTGGCCCAATATCCCTGTATTTAGCACCATGCATATTTCCCTCAACTCTGACCAGTTTCCCAGTCCCGACTGCTGAAAAACATCCTCACAGCATGATGCTGCCACCACCATGTTTCACCATGTTTGGAGATGGTGTTCTTTGAGTGATGTGATGTGTTGGGTTTGCGCCAGACATACCGTTTTCTCTGATGGCCAAAAAGTAAAATTTTAGTCTCATCAGACCAGAGCACCTTCCTCCATACATTTTGGGAGTCTTCCACATGCCTTTTCGCAAACTCAAAATGTGCCATTTTGTTTTTTACTGAAAGTAATGGCTTTCTTCTGGCCACTCTGCCATAAAGCCCAACTCTATGGAGCATGCGGCTTATTATTGTCCTATGTACAGATACTCCAGTCTCTGCTGTGGAACTCTGCAGCTTCACATGGTTACCTTAGGTCTCTGTGTGTCTTTTGGCAGGTTTGCTGTTGTGCCGCTTTCTTTCCATTTGGTTATGATAGGTGCTCCTAGGGATCATCAAAGATTTGGATGTTTTTTATAACCTAACCCTGACTTGTACTTCTCAACAACATTGTCCCTTACTTGTTTGGAGAGTTCCTTGGTCTTCATTAGTGTTGAGCAGAATATGCCATATTCGATTTCGCGATATATCTCGAATATATATTCGAATATTCGAGATATATTCGCTAAATTCGAATATTCGTGATATTTTATCGAAAGTAAATGATTGCGATTTTTCGCTATTGCGAATGCGAAAATAATTGCGATTTTTTGATAACTGCGGTAGGAGCACTCTGATTGGCTCAGAATATTCGTGATATTTTATCGAAATATCGCAACATGCGAATGCGATATTTATTGCGCAATTTCGAGAAATGCTGGAGGAGCGCTCTGATTGGCTCAGAATATTCGTGATATTTTATCGAAATATCGCAACATGCGAATGCGATATTTATTGCGCAATTTCGAGAAATGCTGTAGGAGCACTCTGATTGGCTCAGAATATTCGTGATATTTTACAATACAAAATAATTGCGAATATTCGGCAAATGCGGAAGGAGCACTCTGATTGGCTCAGAATATTCTTGATATTTTACAATACAAAATAATTGCGAATATTCGGCAAATGCAGAAGGAGCACTCTGATTGGCTCAGAATATTCTTGATATTTTACAATACAAAATAATTGCGAATATTCGGCAAATGCAGAAGGAGCACTCTGATTGGCTCAGAATATTCTTGATATTTTACAATACAAAATAATTGCGAATATTCGGCAAATGCGGAAGGAGCACTCTGATTGGCTCAGAATATTCTTGATATTTTACAATAGAAAATAAAAAGTGTTTTGCATTGGTGGTGATTCTTTACTCTATCCATCTGTCACAGCCGTTTGTCAATCAAACACCTTGAAGATTGAACACGTTCATGCTGCATGCTTTGGACTTTTTTTCACTTCACATATCAAAGACATTTTTATGAAAGATTATTTTTCTATTATTGGGACTATATTTCTTTATATATTTGTTTCACTGTGTATTTCACAAGTTATTTGCGCTTGCTTATTTTATAATTTGCCCACATGTCTTGTCACTAGACATATTTTTTATTCTTGTAGAGCGACTCCATTTTCTGTCTTGTATTAATTTATGTTGTATAACATTTTTGAGTTGCTGCTGTATTCTCCCCTTTTTTAAGGTATGCGCAATTTTTTCCTTCTTACAAAAAATAATAATATCAAACATACAAATATTCATAACATACACATACACATACACAAAGCCCCCCCCTTTTGCATCAGAGACAATCAGAGTTCTCCTACCACAGTTATCGAAAATTCGCAATCATTTTCGCATTCGCAATAGCGAAAAATCGCAATTTTTTTTTTTTCAATTTGGCAACATAATAGGATCGCCTCAGCTTAGCTACTCGGCCCAGGGTCTCTAATCATACCAGCAATGCTTTTAGACGTCGATAGGATGTGATCTGTTTTAAAAATCAAATTGAAAAAATGCGAATATTCGGAATTGCGAATATTCACCGCGAAATTCGAAATATAGCGCGATTTCTCGAATATGCTATATTCGAGTCGAATATTCGCAATGCGAATATTCGTGAGCAACACTAGTCTTCATGGCAGTGTTTGGTTAGTGGTGCCTCTTGCTTATGTGTTGCAGTCTCTGGGGCCTTTCAAAAAGGTGTGTATATGTAATGACCATAGGCGTGCGCACAGGGTGTGCCAGGTGTGCCCAGGCACACCCTAATCACCCTGTGCTGCACAGATTCCCCCTGCCGCTTGGATGCAGAGAAAGGGACTCAAGAATCTCTGTTCTCAGACCCTTTCCTTGTCTCAAAAGTTAGATATCAAGGGTCTGTTTAGGCCACCAAAGTCTCCCAAAGGTGCTCCTGAAAAATTGTAAAAGAAAATAATAAAAAAATATTCTAAAAAATAATAAAATAATTTGTAAAAAGTAATAATAAAAAAATAATAAAAAGAAACTACTGACAACAGTCCCTGCCCACTGACACCATCCACTGTTCTACTGACACTGGCCATTGCCCTACAGCTATATATATATATATATATATATATATATATATATATATATACATATACATACACACACACACATGTGTTTGAGCTTTGGGGTGCACACCCTAATGTAATAGGCTGCGCAGACCTATGGTAATGACAGATCATGTGACAATTATGCCTCGTTTCCACTGAGCGGATCGGTTCGGTACAGTGCGCTTTTTTGGGTGTTTCCATTATGAAAGAATGCCATAAAAGCGAACCGTACCGGACCATTCTGGGTCCTGCTTCAGATGTGGGGCCATAGAGAATAGAACGGTTCCATTAGGGCGGACCTACAAATACATCTCACTGATTGGTGGACGTGCTAGGCTTTTTTTCTAAACCTTGCATGGTCCCGGATGGTCCGATTTGCAGTGGAAATGCTCTGCAGAATAGACCGGACCATTCTAACCCGTTCCATTCTAAGCGACCCGAACTGATCCGCTCAGTGGAAACGAGGCATTAGATTGCACACATGTGGACATCATTTCACTAATTATGTGACTTCTGAAGGTAATTGGTTGCACCAGAGCTTTTTATGGGCTTCATAACAAAGAGGGTGAATACATACACACATGCCAATTGTCATTTTTTTATTTCTGAAAAATAGTTTAATGTATTTATTTTTCTAATTTTACTTCACCAACTATTGTGTTCTGATCCATCACATATAATTCAGATTAAAAAAAAACATTGAACTAAAGGCTGTAATGTAACAAAATAGGTAAAAAGCCAAGGGGGGTGAATACTATTGCAAGGCACTGTATATTTTTATTTTCGGCTTATTTATACACTGGTTATAGATCAGTGGAGATTTCTCATGTATATTCATTTGTCTTTAACGGTAGGCTTTCTGCAGTGAATGGTGTTGCTAGGCACAAGGCTAGATGCTGCTTCCTAGCTTTGTCATCGACAAAAGTCAAGCCCAAGCATATCCTATGCATTGTCATGCTCCGTGGTGCATCTACAACAAACAATTAACAGCAAACAGTTCTCAGGCTCTTCTGCAGATGAGCTATGTAAAATCAACATAAAAACAATTTCAATAAGGCAGGGAAAACAAAGGAAGACATAACATGGTTATAGAATTCAGGATTAGGGAGGCTTGTGCTTCATTTGAAACAATCTGATTTAAATTGACCACGAAGTACTAATCAAGTACATGGCAAGAGGTGTATTGGGCTGTGACAGCCAGGAATCACCAGTAAGGAGACATCACTGGAGTATGCAGTCCAGGCAGCCAATATGAAATGCATTTGCCTTACCCGCTCCACCAGTAGGGAAATACACTTCTGCGTAAATTATATTTCTGCATAGCAAGGGCCAGATTCTGGTACATCCGCGCAATTTTGTGCGGGCGTAACGTATCTGATTTACGTTACGCCTCCGCAACTTAGACGGGCAAGTGCTGTATTCTCAAAGCACTTGCTCCGTAAGTTGCGGTGGCGTAGCGTAAATCGGCCGGCGTAAGCCCGCCTAATTCAAATTTGGATCAGGGGGGCGTGTTTTATGTAAATCTACTGTGACCCAACGTGATTGACGTTTTTCCCGAACGGCGCATGTGCCGTCCGTTGAATTTCCCAGTGTGCATTGCTCCAAAGTACGCCGCAAGGACGTCATTGGTTTCGACGTGAACGTAAATGACGTCCAGCCCCATTCACGGACGACTTACGCAAACGACGTAACTATTTCAAATTTCGACGCGGCAACGACGACCATACTTAACATTGATGCGCCGCACTTATGCCACCATATAGCAGGGGAAACTATACGCCGGGAAAAGCCTAACGTAAACGGTGTAAATTTACTGCGTCGGCCGGGCGTACGTTCGGGAGTTCGCGTATCTTGCTGATTTTCATATTTCAACGCGTAAATCATCATACACGCCCCTAGCGGTCAGCGGAAAAATGCAGTTACGATCCGACGGCGTAAGAGACTTACGCCTGTCGGATCTAATGGATATCTATGCGTAACTGATTCTAAGAATCAGGCGCATAGATACAACGGGTCAGATTAGGACTTACGACGGCGTACATGGCGCTGCGCCGTCGTAAGTCCTTTCAGAATCTGGCCCCAAGTCTTTAGGCTGGGTTTACATCTAAGCCACATGCGGCTCACAGCAAGGGTTCGATGCGTCCCTGTTCACCGTTTCAGGTCCGATTTCAGCCCATAGCTTTTTGGGCTGAATTCGGACCCAAAATGGACCAAAAAACGCACAGGACCTGGTGCAATTTCACACCGGAGCCGTAGCAGAGATATGTGAACCAGCTCCATAGAGATCCGGTCACAATCTTCTGCTATTGCAAATTGGATGCGGGGAACCCAGCCTTAAAGAACAAATGGTCATGGGAGAAATATGTGGCTTCCATTAATGACCTCTTTTTGAAAATGCTAGTTGCCTGGCTATTATGCTAATCCTCCTGCTTCAGTTCTTGAATCACTGTTCCTGCATATCAGGAACGTCAGAGATAAATCTGAAATTGCTATCTTGTTCTAGTTCAGTGATCCAGAGTATTGAAGCCAGATAGGTCAGCATGATGTCATGATCTCCACTTTGTCCAATCAGAGAACAGTTTGCTTTTATTAAGAAAATGGAAAGTGTTCTCTGAATGTCGCTTGTCCTGAGCGAGCCACCTCTGGTGTTCCTTATGTAGATGTGCAGCCACAAGGGACCCCAAGACAATCACTGTAATAGCATTGCCTACTACAGTGATTTCCAGCTTTCAACAGGGATTCCACAGGTATCGCACATACTGTACATCCAAAAAAAAAAAAAGTTGAACCTTGGATTCCGAGCATAGTCCGTTCCAGGAGTATGCTCGTAATCCAAAGTACTTGCATATCAAAGTGAGTTTTCCCATTGAAGTCAATGGAAACAAAAATAATTAGTTCCGCATTGACTTCAATGGGATGCAATACCGAATGCTGCCAGAGGTGGGGGGCGCCAGAGAGCGCTGAAAACGTCTGAAAAGGCCCGAGGACACTTCATCTTGTTTCCTGCGCCCCTGTACCTCAGGCCAAATGAGGTACTGCAGGCCAATGTTTGGCTTTTCTTGGCTCCTGCGCCCCCGTACCTCAGGCCAAATTAGGTACTGCAGGCATATTTTCATGTCTGCTTGGCTTCTGCGCCCCTGTATCAGGCCAAATGAGGTACTGCAGGCCTATTTAGCTTGAATTCTGCTCTTCTTGCGAGTCAACACTCGCAAACCGAGTCAGAATTAAAAAAAAATAAGTTGCTCGCAAATCAAAACGCTCTCAAACCAAGTTACTCTTAAACTGAGGTTCCACTGTATATATACGCAGCACTATATAGCAAATGTTATCCAAACTGATAAGAGATTAGTGTAAATTCATAATAAACAAACCTATTAACAAAAGTATGTAGGCTTAGGACACACCCCCTGTCACACACCTTTAAAGGAGAATTGTACAAATAAAATGTTTAGTTAAACCCACAAGTGCTTTATTTGACCACTTTCTATTCCTTTAGGCTCGATTCACACTAATGTGCTTTTTGATGCATTTTGCAGAAAAGCAGGGAAATCTTTAACATGGGTTCCTATGGAACATGTTCACATCAATGCATTTTTGTGCCTCTGCATTTTTGGAAAGAGTCAGGGACTTTTTCTTCCACAAAATGTAATAGAATTCAATTGACTCGCATCCAAAACGCAACTACCGTGTTTTTACCGCAATTTGCGTTTTCTTTTATTTATTTTTTTACACTGTATCTAGCTGATTGCTAAGGAGGGATCCGGGAAGCCCGGGGCATGATGGGTCGGTGACATCATAAGGGGGCATGGCCTACGTGTGACATAATCCGATTGTCACGCCCCCATCATTATTTAAGAAATGCAGGACATTGGTGCCAACAGATCAGCGGGATGCAGCATCGGAGGAGGGTCATCGGCGGGAGCGGCGGCAGAGGAAGAAGGACACCGGAGAAAGAAGAAGAGCGGAGGAAGAAGCAGGGGGAGAAGGAGAAGAACGGAGGAAGAAGATGAAGGAAGACCGGAGAAGAAGAAGAAGATATTAAAGCAAAGTTCCACGCAAAATTGGAACTTCCGCTTAAACCACTCCTCGCCCCCTTACATGCCACATTTGGCGTGTAATTTTTTTGGGGGCTTCAGTGGGACTTCCTGTCCCACTTCCTCCTTCCGCCCAGGGACCGCTTAGGCGATACGTCATATCGCTTTTTGGTGGCCCCTCCCCATAGGCGATCACCTAGGACACGTGACAGGTCCCAGGCGTTTGCCTGTCCACTCAGGTAATGCAGCGTGCATGCGCAGTGAGTGCCCGGCCGTGAAGCCAAAAGCTGCCACTGCCGGGTGCCCACAGTTAGGATGGAGGCACCGGCGGAGAGGGGGAGAGAGGAGCGGAGCTCCGGGTGTCGCGTCGCTGGACAGTGGAGCAGGTAAGTGTATGTTTATTAGAAGCCAGCAGCTATGCTTTTTGTAGCTGCTGACTTTTAATAAACATAAAAAAGGCTGGAACTCCGCTTTAATAAAAGACTTGTCAAAAACTGTCTACTGTTGTTTTTAACACTATACAACTTTTTTTTTGGTGAATAGGTAGGGGTACAATGTACCCCATACTCATTCACATTGGGGGGGCTGGGATCTGGGGGCACCCTTGTTAAACCCTGACCCTGACAACCACCAGGCAAGGGTTGTCGGGAAGAGACCCCCTCCCTTTCCTGACCTACCGGGCTGCATGCTCGGATATGGGCCTGGTATGGATTTTGGGTGGACCCCCACACCATTTTTTTAAAATTTGGTGTGGTGGGGGGGGGGGTGTCCTGTCTGAATCCATACTAGACCCAAGGGCCTGGTATGGACCTAGGGGGAACCCAAGCTTTTTTTTTCTCGATTATTTTTTTTTTTTTTGCCGGCAATTCGTTTTTTTACATTCAGCGGGAAGCCGCTGACGGTTGATGACTCATCGGTTGTTAAGGCCCCCTCCTTAGTAACCAGCTCAAACCCAACATGTAGAGATGTGAATCGAGCCTTATGCCGCGTACACACGACCGTTTTTCGGTATGTAAAAAATGAAATTTTTAATGATCTAGAAAAAACACATTTTTTTCAACCCGATCGTTAAACCGGCCTTGTCTACACACGATCGTGAAAAAATAAAAATGCTCTAGCAAAGCGCAGTGACGTACAACACGTACGACGCCACTATAGCGGAGAAGTTCCATTCGGATGGCGCCATTGGGGCTGCTTTTGCTGATTTCGTGTTAGTAAAAGACAATTTGCGCTTTTCAATCTGTTACAGCGTGATGAATGTGCTTAGTCCATTACGAAAGCTAGTTTTACCAGAACAAGCTCTCCCGTCTCATAACTTGCTTCTGAGCATGCACGTTTCTTCACGTCGTTAAAGCCCACACACGACCATTTTTTACAACGTTAAAAACAACGTGAAAAATTAGAGCATGTTCTAAATTTTTAATGCCCATTTTTTACATCGTGAAAAATGCTCTGGAGCCCACACACAATCGTTTTTAATGACATTAAAAAAAACGTAATTTTTTACAACCTGAAAAATGGTCGTGTGTACGCGGCATCCCTTTCACATGGATAGAATTCAGCTTTTAGTTGAGGATAGATCAATTTATCTACCGCAGCTAAACTCACACAATGCTTTCCTATGGCCCCATTCACACACTGTATTTAGTAACGGTTTCGTTACATGGGGTTTGTTGTGGTTAGAAAAAATGTATTTGACAGCGTCCAGGACCGATTTATTGCACCTATCTGCACATAACTGCAGGTAGTCGTAGTGTACTATTTCACCTGCAGATAGCAATGGCAACAAGGAAAGAAAAACAACAGGAAGCACATCAGAAATGGCAAGAATGTTCCAACGCAGCTAAACGCAGCCGCAGGAAAACTCAAGTAAACGCAGCTAAGCACAGCCGTATGTTAACACAGCCAATCGCAATGTACAAATGCAAGTGATCGCTGTGCCTGGAGTTTTGGAATTTCCTTCAAAATAACTAAACATGCTTTTAACAGCAACAGAACAATGCTGGCTTTTGAAACTTGCAAATGTAGCAACTTAGAAATTGGATGAAAGGTTTAGCGCTGGGAAACACTTTTTGAAAGATAAAAACAAATGAAAGTTGTAGTTTATAGAAAACTATATAGATCAGACAAAAATGAGGGACAAATGAGGGGGGTAAAAGGGACTCTGTTCCAAATCAGGGACGGTCCCTTGAAATCAGGGACAGTTGGGAGCCATGTAACACAACACCAATTTATTGCACCTATCTGCACATAACTGCAGGTAATCGTAGTGTACTATTTCACCTGCAGATAGCAATGGCAACAAGGAAAGAAAAACAGGAAGCACATCAGAAATGGCAAGAATGTTCCAACGCAGCTAAACGCAGCTGCAGGAAAACTCAAGTAAACGCAGCTAAGCGCAGCCATACGTAAACACAGCCAATCGTAATGTACAAATGCAAGTGATCGCTGTGCCTGGAGTTTTGGAATTTCCTTCAAAATAACGAAACGTTGCTGTTAAAAGCAACAGAACAATACTGGCTTTTGAAACTTGCAAATGTAGCAATTTAGAAATTGGATGAAAGGTTTAGCGCTGGGAAACACATTTTGAAAGATAAAAACTAAGAAAAGTTGTAGTTTATAGAAAACTATATAGATCAGACAAAAATGAGGGACAAATGAGGGGGGTAAAAGGGACTCTGTTCCAAATCAGGGACGGTCCCTTGAAATCAGGGACAGTCCCTCGAAATCAGGGACAGTCCTTCGAAATCAGGGACAGTTGGGAGCCATGTAACACAACACCAATTTTTGACAACTAAAGAATTGAGTGGCCCCTGGGCATGGGGGGGTTCCTATATTGAGGAGGTTGACCACTACTGCTTTATATAATTAATGGGAGGTGATTGGCTTTGACAGGCGATACTTTGTTGTCTCTCAGCATCTCAACAAGAAACAAAGGGCCACTTTACATGCTGCTTTAGAGTCATTATGCTGCAGCTTCTGTTGTGTATTCAGAGTCATGTCAACATCACCAATGTTACTCCTATTCAGCATGTGACAACAGCCTCACAAACCAAGGAAAGTCTATTGTTGGTGCACTGCTATGTGATTATAGCAATAGCATGGAAGTGCTAGCAGCAAAATTACAAGTACATCCAATATGCTTGGCTGGGTTGAAAGCTGAGCCCTGCAGTCACTTTTAATAAGTTGACAAGTCACCGGAGTAACACCCTAGGTGATTATTAACTGTTAGCATCTGAGGAAATGATCAGGATACTGCTGAGACAGCTAGGGAACAGATGTCAACAACTGAATATTAATATATAGATTGCAGAGGATATGTTCCCGCCCCGGTATTGCATCAAAATTGCTGTTACTATGCAAAGAGAATGACATTTTATAATAAGACAATAACATGACTCTGCTACAGGAAATAAGACAGGCAGATCTCATAGCATGTCTAGAAAGAGAAAGCGCTGCTTTGTCATCATTGGCGTGTTCCAGTTGTGGGAAAAGTGCATTTTGCCATCAATGTGCTACTATAGTAGAAGGCAATGTACCCTGCACTGCATTGCACCTGCCATTATTTGTGGTGCTCTGTGCTTAAAAAAGGGACGTGTCTGAATGGGCTGCCTTTATCAGCGCACATTAATGCACAATAACAAATTGCATTAAGGCATGTATATTTTTTGCAATGCAAAACTTAGGATGTGTTTTTTAACATGGGTTCCTATGGAACACGTTCACATTTTTGTGCCTCTGCGTTTTTGGAAAGGGTCAGGGATTTTTAAACGCAAAATGCTGCTTTATTTTTGCTTTTTTAGTTCAATAGACTTCAATGGAGATGCTGCAGAAAAGCATATAGTGCATTTTTAGCGTGTGTTTGACGCATTTTGCATTATTTAATTTGCCCAACAACAAACTGGCCACATAAAAAGAAAAAAAGGCGTGTCTCAAAATGCGGAAAGAGTTTCAGATATGCTCAAAAGCAACATGCATTGGTGTGAATGGAGACTTACGTTTGCAATGTAATATATAAAATTGTATTAATATGCAATATTTAGTATATATCTTACTAAAAAAATAAAAAAAATTAAAGAAAATATGTACAGTACAAAACCACTATACATTGGGCGAGATTCAGAAAGGAGATACGACGGCGTATGTCCGGATACGCCGTCGTATCTCAGTGTGCATGGTCGTAACTATGCGACTGATCCAGAGAATCAGTTACGCATAGATTCCCCTAAGATCCGACCGGCGTAAGTGTCTTACACCGTTGTATCTTAGGCTGCATATTTACGCTGGCCGCTAGGTGGCGCTTCCGTATAGTTACGCGATGAATATGCTAATTAGGTAGATACGCCGATTCAAAAAACGTACGTCCGGCTGGCGCATTTTTTTACGTTGTTTACGTTAGGCTTTTTTCGGCATAAAGTTACCCCTGCTATATGAGGCGTAGCCAATGTTAAGTATGGACGTCGTTCCCGCGTCGAGTTTTGAACATTTTACGTCGTTTGCGTAAGTCGTTCGCGAATAGGGCTGTATGTAAGTTACGTTCACGTCTAAAGCAATGACGACTTGCGGCGTAATTTTGAGCATGCGCACTGGGATTTTTTCACGAACGGCGCATGCGTCGTTTGTAAAATACGTCATATACGTGGGGTCACAGTGAATTTTAATAAAACACGCCCACATCATCCCCATTTGAATTAGGCGGGCTTACGCCGACACACATACGTTACGCCGCCGTAACTAAGGGCGCAAGTTCTTTCTGCATACGGAACTTGCGCCCTAAGTTACGGCGGAGTACCGCATCTGCGATACGTTACGCCCCCCGATAGATAGACAATTATATCTGAATCTGGGCCTTTCTCTTTAACCCTATCCACTCATCTGTCACTAAATGCCTAGGCCAGGCATATGCAATTAGCGGACCTCCAGCTGTTGCAAAACTACAAGTCCCATCATGCCTAGGGGTTTCTTGCTTGTGGCTGTCAGTCTTGCTATGCCTCATGGGACTTGTAGTTCTGCAACAGCTGGAGGTCCGCTAATTGCATATCCCTGGCCTAGAGCAATAGAGCTGAAATTTAGCTCTCTAGTACAGGTTTTTGAAGTAAAGAAGTGCATTGGTTTTTATTTTATTTTTAAAAGAGCCTGCAAAGCATTGTACCCAAGATCAGTGGATTAGGTGCAACAGACATTCCAACCTGCAAAACTCATTTTTAGGGAGGTGGAAAACTCAGTTCAGGGAGGTGGCAAACTCATTTCAGGGAGGTGAGTGAGTGAATAACTTATTATACTATAGCACTAAAAATGCAAACTATATTGCCTCAAGGCGCTTTGCATCCAGTGACGTCCTAATCCTTCAGAAGAGGTGGGTTTTAAGTTTTTTCCTGAAGGCCCGATGGTTTTCTTCCATGCAGATGTCCGTGGGTAGAGCGTTCCATAGCCATGGTCCTTGGACTGCAAATCTACGTTCTCCCTTTGATTTGTAGTGGGATTTGGGGACGTGGAGGAGGTTTTGGTTGGTTGATCAGAGAATGAGATTGCGGGGTGTAGTGTTTTATTTTCTCGCATAAGTATTGAGGAGCGTTTCCTTGTTTACGGTTAGCCAATGAAGAGTCCTTAGTGAAGGGATGATGGATTCCCAGGGTTTTTTCCCTGTTACCAGTCTTGCTGCCGTGTTCTAGTCCTATGTAGAGGGAGTTTGCGTAGTCGAGTCAGGAATTGATGATTGTCCCAACTACTACTGCTATGTCCTCTTCTGGGATGAAGGGGATGAGTCTACGCAGCAGGCGGAGGAGATGGTGCGATCCGCTGACTACTGTGCATCCATCGACATCTCCGAGTCAAAGATGACTCAGAGACCTTTTACTTTGGTGCTCGGGGTAATGGTCTGTCCAAGGATGGTGGGTGGTGTCCATGAAGTCTTAGCTTTTGTCTTTCGGTTTGCTCGGAGAAGAAGAAGTTCTGTTTTGAGTTACCTTGAGTTTAAGGTAGCTCTCAGTCATCCAATCATCGATCAATGTGAGGCAATTTTCCAGTCCGTGATATTGGTCTTTTTTTTCCGGTGATGAGAAAGTAGAGTTGAGTGTCGTCAGCATATGAGTGGTAGCACAGGTCCTGTTTGCTGATGATTTTGAGGAGTGGGCGGAGGTAGATGTTAAAGAGCATGGGTGACAGGGGTGATCCTTGAGGAACTCCGCAGAAACTGCACGAGTTTCAGAGGTGAAGGCTCCTAGTTTCACTGTCTGGGAACAATTTTCTAGGAAGGATACAAACCAGGGTAGGTCAGAGTCGGCGACTCCATGTCATGGACATGCAATAATGTCTGGCAGCTTACCTTCTCCTCATGTGTCCATTAGAGGCCTGACCCTCTTCTGGCTGCCTTTTTATCATCTCTACTTCCTGTATGGCCCCATCCCAGGAAGTCTATATTAACTGTTGCACTGCAGGTCTGCTTTGCTGTTCAACCTTGTTGTTAGCTTAAGTTCCTGTCTGCAGTGTGCTACCTTTACCTTCCTGTGTACCGTTTTTGGCTCGTCCCTGACTTCTCCTGTTTGCCTGTGACCCTGACCTTTTGCCTGTCCCTCGGTTACCCTTGTCTGCCTGTTGCCCTAACCTCGGCTTACCCATCACTATCGCTTGTCCTGGTTGCTGCTTCCCCTCTCTCCCTGCGGAGCGTGACCTAGGGGATCCCAGGGGTCGTGACCTGGATCCAGCTGCAGCGAAGGCCATCCTCACCACTAGAGGCTCTGGTGAACACAAAGTTGGGTCTTAGACTCCACACCCTGGGGAATCTTGGGCTCATGCTCCCTCTCTGATTGCAGCAGTCGGTTATAGGGTTCACTACCCTGTGGTGCATCCCTGACCTCAACGGGGTGCACTTGTCACCTGGCCACAGGTGACCAGCTACTTCTTTAAGGCGAATGAGTGGAGTTTTGTGGTCTACTGTGTCAAACGCTGCACTGAGATCCAGCAGCACCAGGAGACATGATTCTCCGTCATCTGCTGCTCTGCACCCACTCCCGGGGTGAAATGTGGGCGTGGCTTTAATTGCGCTACATTGTGGGAATGGCATAAAGGGCTCAAAAGTCTAAAATGACTTACATAGTGTAGAATGCAGTAATGTTAAATAGGGAATGTACAGTGTGAAATGTCCGGCAGAGCAATGGACAGTGTCAGATATTTTTTTTTCCGGGTATTAATGTTTTTATTAAGAGTAAAACAACAACAGTGTATGCATAGAAAGTATCATTGTACGTATATCACAGTAAAGTCAAAGCAGGGTGTTACAGATTTTGTGAAGCCTGCATGAGCCAAATTAAATATCTAGCTTAGCTAAGCCATGTTGAACAGTAATATTTATAGGCTAAAGAACATGTATTGGTAATACACTTGATACAGATCTGTCAGATAGTCCATTACAAAACAAAATACAAGATATTCTCAGAAAAGGTCCATGTATAACTATAACAAAAAGGATGGAAGAGAGTCGAGTCTATGCACGTACGGCCATTTTTGGCCATACGCCCGTAGCTCGCACAACTTGGGAACAACAAAGAAACCAAAGAGAAAAAAAACAAGGATCACAGAATAAGGATCAACCTGCTAGATATAATTATAGTTAGGGAACATTGGGAATTTGTGCAATGCTGGAGAGCCAAAAACAGAGTTATCTCACATATCCCATATTTTATAAAATTGGGTTAGGGTGTCTTCATTTAAGGCTGTCATATATTCCATAGCCTGTATCTCAGATATTCATAACAGGAAAAGCCGGTAAATAACATATTTACCGACTCCTTCCTCCTCTTTCCATCCTGACACATGCCCCTCCAGCCGGCAGGAGAGGAGGGAGCTGGCTGTGGGGGGCGAGGGGGCATCAGAGAGGGACAGCGGGCCAGCGGAGAATGGAGGGGGGAGCGGAGAAGGACAGCGGGCCAGCGGAGAACGGAGGGGGGAGCAGAGAAGGACAGCAGGCCGGAGGAGAACGGAGGGGGGAGTGGAGAAGGACAGCGGGTCGGAGGAGAACAGAGGGGCACACATGGATGATATGCCACTGTCGCCGCCAGTCGGGAGATCGCAGGGCACTCGTGGTTGTACAGGTGGCCGCTACCAAATGCGGGAGACTTGGGATGTCTGGCGCAATGTCAGGCTCCGACAAACTCTAGTGTGAGCTCCCATACAGCCCATACAGCCTGTCAGTTGCAGAAATAGAGAAAAGTTCAAGAAGAAGTAAAGCCTTGTTAAAAAAAAAAATACTCCCTGCAACACAAAGGCATAATGAGCTAGTAGGCATAGCTTACTAGCTCATTATGAAGTACTTACCTGAGATCGAAGCCCCCGCAGCCATGCTTGTTTGCCTCCTCCATCGCCGCCATCTCTCCTGGAGTGACTTCCAGGTATTGCGGCCCTGACGCTGTGACTGGCCAGAGCCGCAATGAAGTCACTCCCGCGCATTATCGCCGTTAGAAGCGGCACGCTCAGTGCGCCTGTGCGCCATTGTCTACGACGCAGGCGCCGTAGACATCAGTGCATGTCTTTTGAAAATACCTCCTAAACCGAGATATTTCTTGCACCTACAGGTAAGCCTTTATCTAGGCTTACCTGTAGGTAAAAGTGGTCTGTATGGGTTTACAACCACTTTCAATTAACTACTTTTAGGGGGCGCTGATTACCACACTCATAGTTCATTGAGAACTACAAGTCCATCTGCTGTAGTGGAAGATGGGACTTGTAGAATATTTCTCTGTGAATGAATTGCGTCGCTGTGCAGGTGTATGGGCCCTGCAGGCCCTAAATACAGTTGTGACATATAACGTGGTATAAAAGGTGAACCACTTCCAGTCCAAGCCTTTTCTGGCACTTGCTGTTTACATGTAACAATCAGTATTTTTTGCTAGAAAATTACTTCGAACCCTCAAACATTATATATTTTTTAAAGCAGCTGCAATAGAGCATAAATTGGTGGGTTTTGCAGTTTTATATGTCACAAGGTATTTGAGCAGCGGTTTTTGGATGGTTTGGATGGTTACGGATGGTTTGGTCACTATTAAGGTAGTTTGGGGTCCCTTCTCATCATGTCCTTCATGCGTAGGTTCTACATGGCTAGGCCTGACGTACAGGTTTCACTTCCTAGGCATACTGACCAGCTAGACCAAGGCACACCTCAAGTCTTGGTGGTTAGGGTTATCGCATTTCAAAGTGAAGACTCTGACTACAAGTCAGAAGGCTGCCTGGAGGCTAGCCTGCATTTGAAGGAGGAATCTGAGGGGTATATATCCCTCCTTCATTTGCCCCAAACCTTAATACAGTAAAACCTTGGTTTGAGAGTAACTTGGTTTGAGAGCATTTTGCAAGACAAACAATTTTTTTAAATACATTTTGACTTGATATACAAGCGATGTCTTGATATACAAGTAGCATCAAGTCACAACCACGTATAAAAGAGAAGAGAGGAGCCTCTAAGTGTGGCAATATGGTTACATTTAATGAAGGTACAACATTTAGCAACTCACATCCTCCCAACTCATCATCCTCTGCACCCACATCGACATCATCCCTTCCACGCTGCAGATCACTGAAAGACCTATGAATAATTGGTTGTGGATCGAATCATCTGAGTTTTTTTTTTTATGTTTAATTAAAAACGATCGTGTGTGCGCTTCAGAGCATTTTTTGGGTTCTGAAACACGGCCAAAAAAAGATTCAAACATGCTCTATTTTTAACGACGTTTTTAACGTTGTTGCTTTTCGGGTTGTAAAAAATTATCGTGTGTGAGCTTTAACAACGTGAAAAATCCGCGCATGCTCAGAAGCAAGTTATGAGATGGGAGCGCTCGTTGGAGTAATGGAGTAAGCACATTTATCACGCTGTAACAGACAGAAAAGCGCAAATCGTCTTTTACTAACACAAAATCAGCTAAAGCAGCCCAAAGGTTGGCGTCATCCGAATGGAACTTCCCCTTTATAGTGCCGTCGTATGTGTTGTACATCACCACGCTTTGCTAGAGCATTTTTTTCACGATCGTGTGCAGGCAAGGCCGTTTTAATGATCAGGTTGAAAAAAACTGTTTTTTTTAGACCCTTAAAAAACGTTGTTTTTCACAACCCGAAAAATGATCGTGTGTACGCGGCATTAGATTACCATGTTTTACTTTTCCTCCCCATTCTTCTCACGGAGGCCATTTTCACTGAGGGCAGGTGAATTTATCTCCTTTGGGTTTACCACCAGGAACATGTGACAGGAACTTCTCAGAATGCATCTGTGAGGCCAGGGTTACATCACCAGTGCCTCACACAACCAGGGCCGGTGCAAGGATTTCTGCCTACACAAGCGAAGCTCCATTTTGGCGCCCCCCCCCCCCCCCCAACAGCCACCCACCTCCCTTGCAAAAATGTTTCTTTCAATAATTACCCCCCTTCACATATCCCCCCACACAGTATTGCCCCCCCTTCACATATCCCCCCACACAGTATTGCCCCCCTTCACATATCCCCCCACACAGTAATGCCCCCTTTCACATATCCCCCCACACAGTATTGCCCCCCCTTCACATATCCCCCCACACAGTAATGCCCCCCTTCACATATCCCCCCACACAGTAATGCCCCCCTTCACATATCCCCCCACACAGTATAACCCCCCCTTCACATATCCCCCCACACAGTATTGCCCCCCTTCACATATCCCCCCACACAGTAATGCCCCCTTTCACATATCCCCCCATCACATACCCCCCACACAGTATTTCCCCATCACACATCCCCCCCCCCCCCCACACACACACAGCACTGTCCCCCCCCCCACACAGCACTGTCCCCCCACAGCGCTAATCCCCCCCCCACACACACAGCACTGCCCCACACACACACAGCACTGTCCCCCCCACAGCGTGTGTGTAGTAAATGTACTTACCTGCTCCTCGCCTCGGTGACTTGGTTCCCTACTTGCAGCAGAAGAAGCAACATGTGACGTTCTCCCTCTCTCTGAGTGCCCTGCAGTGCAATCTGGGAGTTGTAGTCACTGCAGAGCACAGGCACCAGAGGGCCAAGTGAAGTCTGTGTGCCTGTGCTCTGTTGGAGAACTACAACTCCCGCCATGCTCTGGGGCTGCCGTCGCCTTCTTTAGGGGAAAGGCTAGGAGGACGGCGCCGCAGCGGTGGAGCCTGCTATTGGATGCAGGCAGCCTGAGCCGTGCCCACCACCACTATGAATGGTAAAGTCTTGTCCCTCGTCCGCCGCCGCGGACCGGACTCTGCGGCTGTGTGCAGCGCGCCCGCCGCTTGCGAGTCCCACACAACATACACCTCTGCTCCGGACAATAAAAAAAAAAAAAAAGGTAATCTTTCCGCCCCATCCCAGGCTGCGGACCTGCCCGCCCCAAGCGGCCGCTTGGTCCGCCTGGTGGTTGCGCCGGCCCTGCACACAACGAGAAAATTGAAAAAGAGTAATTGTAAGGAAAAGCAAAAAACGCTTGTTTAATTAATATACAGGTAAGATGATTTCATATCAGCATGCAGAGCTATATGCTGCTGTGATTTTTAGCCTGCTTTAACATTTTACATAAATGGTGTACAATAGTATAATTTGTTTTTAAAATCCCAGCTCACTTGGTCCTGAAGGGCGAGCTGATTTTTACCCGGAAACACACAGAAAAAAGCATAGAAATGTGTTCTGGACCTCAATATATTCCAGAGTAAATAGTCTCAAGGTGGGGCGAGTATCATCCATTACGTTGAAGCATCCCCACATTACAGACTGAGATTCATTGCCAAATGAGCAGCCATACAGCCTTGACGAATCCTGCCCACTGTACAGCCGTCTTGATTCTCGGGTCGGAAGGGATGGATGCACAACACATGACTGCACCTGTAGTGCTGATAGAAGATGGATTTGAACTGCATCCTTATACAATGCAACACAGTCACAGCAGATGAATGGGAAAATGTGTGATAGCATCATGAAAATCCTTCCACATTAAATCATGTACAATGTAAAAAGCATAATGTGCTCATGTACTGTACACATCCAAATACATGCACAAAAACAAAAACATTAACAAAGATGTCTATTTGTGAAAATGACAATTGTCCTATCAATTGAAAGTCTAAAGCCAATTTTTTGCACATTTGGATAGTGAAAAAAGGGTTTTCAGCTCTGACAATTTTTTTTATTGATGTGTCTACCAGCGAGATTAACTGTCTCCATTTGTTCTGGTGGCCTTTAAGGCCTAGTACACACGAGAGGATTTATCCGCGGATACGGTCCACTGGACCGTATCCGCGGATAAATCCTCTCGAGAAATTCCACGGATTTGGATCCGATGGAGTGTACTCACCATCGGATCGAAATCCGCGCCAAAATCCCCTCGCGATGACGTGTCGCGATGACGCGGCGACGTGCGCGACGCTGTCATAAAAGGGATTCCACGCATGCGTCGAATCATTACGACGCATGCGGGGGATCCCTTCGGACGGATTGATCCGGTGAGTCTGTACAGACCAGCGGATCAATCCGTTGGGATGGATTCCAGCGGATAGATTTTAAAGCATGTCTTCAAATTTTTATCCGCTGGAAATCCATCCCAGGGGATAAAAATCCGCGGAAACAGATCCGCTGGATTGTACACACCAGGGGATCTATCCGCTGGAGCCGGTCCGCAGATCAATTCCAGCGGATGGATCCTCTCGTGTGTACGGGGCCTAAGGGAAAATACAAACACTTGAGTGTCGAAAGAGCAGGAATAGACGGGAAGTGTTCCAGTGGAGACACTTGTAGCAGTGAAAACTATGATTTAATTTTCCTCATCTTGGAAAATTTCCTCTCATTTCCTGTTGTGTCCATGGGACAGGAAGTAAAAGGAAATTGAAAAATATGCCTTTAGTTCTACTTTAAAAAAACACACACATTTCCTCCTTGTATTCCTCCCTCCTCCCAAGCTGACTTTTTTTTCATGATTATTTCCCTGTTTCTTTTGGTACTACGTCATCCTGGGTCAGCTGCAAGAACCAGGAAGAGACAGCTAGCTCCCGATGACGTAATCAAGGAAGGACCCAGCATACAACAGATTACAACACAAAAATGTCGAGTTAGCTGTGTGCGTATAAATACATTAATTGGGCATACAAGCTAAGAGACTGAAAAAATGATTAACATAAGAAAACAAAACTTATCAGACATACTTTTTCCATCGGAAATTCCGACCGTGTGTATGCCCCATCTGACTTTTTTCCGAGGAATTCCATCGGAGTTTAGATAGAGAACGTGTTCTCTTTTACTTCGATGAAATTCCGTCGGAATTCCGATGTGTTTGGCCGGGAAGAAGCCTGATCGTGTGTACGGGGCATTGCACACTGCTGCTTCATAGATAAAGCATAGTGAGTGTTGCCACCCCAAGACCGGAATTGTTTTTGGCAAGGTCGCCAGTTAAAAAAAAAATATCGCCACCTAAGGACTGTTAGACCCCTTTCACACTGGGGCAATTTTCAGGGGCTCTAGCTCTAAAAATAACACCTGTAAAGCATCTAAAAAATGGCTCATATGCAGTCCAATAGGTAGATTCAGTAAGAGTTAGGCCGGCTTATCAGTAGATAAGCCGACCTAACTCAGAATCTACGCCGACTTATGTTTAAGTGTATTCTCAATCAGAGATACGCTTAAACATATCTAAGATACAATGGCTTGCGCCGTCCTATCTTAGATTGCAATATTGCGGATAGCCGCTAGGTGGCGCTTCCATTGCGGTCAGCGTAGAATATGTAAATGAGTAGATACGATGATTCACGAACGTACGCCCGGCCGACGCAGTACTTTTACGCCGTTTACGTTAGAGATAGGCCGCCTAAAGTTAGAGCTTAGCCCTACATGGAATAATAATGTTAAGTATGGCCGCCGTTCCCGCGTCGAAATTTCAAAATTTTTATGTTGTTTGCGTAAGACATCCGTGAATCGGGATTTACGTAGTTTAGGTCCACGTCAAGATCAATAGGCCCGTGCGGCGTACTTAGCCGCAATGCACACTGGGAAATGTAGGAGCCCGGCGCATGCGCAGTTCGGAAAAAGCGTAAAAAACGTAAGGTCAAGCACTATTAACATAAAACACGCCCCCCTCAAACACATTTGAATTAGGCGCCCTTACGCCCGCCGCTTTAGGCTATGCCGCCGTAACTTAGCAGGCAAGTACATTGTGAATCATGTACTTGCCTCGCTAACTTACGGCGGCGTAGCTTAAATTCCTTAAGCTACGCCGCCGCAAAGTTGCGGCAATGTTACTGAATCTACCTACTAGTGTGAAAGCCCAAGCGTTTTCACACTAGGGTGGTATGCTTGCGGGACGTTAGAACAAGTTCTGCAAGCAGCTTCTTTTGGGCGGTTTGCGAGCACTGTATACACTTTGCAGGCGATACAAATCGCCTGCAAAGTGCTTCAGCAGCGGCGCTACAAGGGCGATTTTAATCCCTTTTAGGGGGTTTTAAAGTGCCTGCTCCTGCCCGAATAGCGGCACCAAAGCTGCTAAAACTAGCAGCGCTTTACTTCTACCACCCCAATGTGAAAGGGCTCTTAGGGTGCAATAGATTACCTTTTTGTTCTTGGGTTTAGATATACTTTGACTACACTAGAACTCACCATTGCTAGACCTTATACAGAACCTGCCTAATCTGCTTCTAGTTTAAAACCAGAGGTCCGGGTGACCTATTTATAAAGGGTTTTCTGTTTATTGCATCTCACAATTTGTTCTGTGTATCGAAGTTTGTCTGAGGATTAACATTTCATTGTATTCATTTGGCAATTTGAGATTCGGTGATATTGTTTTTTATCACATTTATGGTAATATTCATGCAGATTTATGTAAGGCTCACTTATATATATATTGTATACTAAATACAGTATAATTATTTGCTTCCAATGGAAGCCTTCTTTCCTTCTCTGTATAGGTGCTCCAGTTTTGTTCAAGTTTACCAGCCTAAAGATCATTGTCTTATAAATTCCTTGGAAAATGGTTGGAAAATTCAAATCAGAAAGCTGGCACAACAAATAGCAGCTAACTTGTTTCAGCTCAGAACTTTGGTATAAAAAGATTTCTAAATGTTTGTGAGAACAATGGGCCAGATTCACAGAACAAATACGCTGGAGTATCTACTGATACTCCGGCGTATTTTCAAATTTGCCGCATCATATCTTAGTTTGTGATTCACGTACGCCTTTGGATCTTAGGCTGCAATACTTCGGCCGCCGCTGGGTGGAGTTTGCGTCGTTTTCCAGCGTCGGGTATGCAAATTAGCATTTACGGCGATCCACGAACCTACTTGCGTGCGTAACGTCGTTTTTTCCCGTCGCAAAGTTAAGCAATCTTTTTCATTGCTTAACTTCACACCAGCCATGTTAAAGTATGGCCGTCGTTCCCGATTCGAATTTAAAAAAAAAAAATTTGGCGTAAGTACGGCGTAAGTACGTTACGCACGTCGCCATTCACAAACACGTCGGGGTGCCGTAATTTCGTGCAAAGCACGTCGGGAAAATTGCGAACGGAGCATGCGCAGAACGTTCGGCCCGGGAGCACGCCTAATTTAATTGGTACACGCCCCATTTAAATTAGGTGGGCTTGCGCCAGACGTCTTTACGATACACCGCCGCAAGTTTACAGGTAAGTGTTTTGTGAATCAGGCACTTACGCTGAAAACTTGCTGCGGTGTAACATAAACACGATACGTTACGCCGCTGGAGTTCTACGAGAATCTGGCCCAATAAGCCTAACAATTAAAAAAAAAACTGGTAGTTATGCAACCGAAAAATCATTTCCAACTGATCACTTTCACCTGTACCCCATTAACGTTTCATTGTGAGCTCTAGAGGAAAGTGTTGTCACAAAATTCTACCAATTAACCATACAACCCTACACATCATTATGGGATTGACTAGTGGTCACCGGTCAGCACACAAATCAATAGAAAGTATTAGGACACTGGATGAACTGACTGCAAGCATATAGTGTACATCCATTTATCATTGGGCACATTAAAATTGTTTAGGAATCACCCATGTAACTTGCCCTTTAACCACTTGCTTACTGGGCACTTAAACCCCCCTCCTGCCAGACCAATTGTCAGCTTTCAGCGCTCTCACTCTTTGAATGACAATTGCGCGGTCATACAACACTGTACCCAAACTACATGTTTATAATTTTTTTTCACACAAATAGAGCTTTCTTTTGGTGGTATTTGATCACCTCTGCGGTTTTTATTTTTTGTTAAAAAAATACAAAACCTGTTTATATTTTGTTATAACATTTTACAAACAGGTAAATGTTGTCCTTCATTGATGTACGCTGATGAGGCTGCACTAATGGGCACTGATGGGCTACACTGGTGGGCACTGATGGGCTGCACTGGTGGGCACTGATAGGCGGCACTGGTGGGCACTGATAGGCAGCACTGGTGGGCACTAAGAGGTGACACTGAGAGGTGGCACTGATGGCTGGCACGGAAGGGCATTGATAGGTGGCATTGGTGGGCACTGAGATGTGGCACTGATAGGTGGCACTGATATTTGGCAGTGATGGGCACTGATAGGTGACACTGATAGGCAGCACTGCTGGTGACACTGATGAGGCACTGATTGGCACCACTGGTGGGCATTGATGGGTGGCACTCGTGGGCATTGATAGGTGGCACTTTTTTGCACTGGTGGGCACTGTGTGCACTGGCAGGTGGCACTAGCAGGCAGAGATGAGGCAGATGTGCCTCTTCCTCTTCGAGACCGATGCCCCTTGCACAAGAGCCGGTGATCGATTTTAATTCTCTCACGCTGTCAGCGTGAGGAGAAAAAAAATGATTACCAAGGTTTTGTTTATATCACGTGATCAGCTGTCATTGGCTGGTCGGGATTGGCCCCTTACTCGGATCTGTGATCACCCGAGTCTCAGTGACTCGGTGATCACAGCGTGTGCCGCGCCCGCCCTGCAGGGGTGCGCGGGGAACGTGCGAAGGGGAGGATGTCTATTGACGGCCTCCCGGCAATTTAGGTCCGCGCTATAGCCGTCATTCGCCATCACTTCAAGTCCGGGAACTTTCACCCACTTCCAGATTGGTGCCAATTTTCAGCTTTCAGCACTCTCACACTGAATGACAATTTGGCCTTGTACACACAAGGGGATATCCGATGAAAACAGTCCGCCGGACCGTTTCCATCGGATATGTCCGCTGGCGGATTTTGATCTGATGGCTGTACACACCATCAGATCAAAATCGCTGCGGAAAACATCCGCGGTGACGTGTCCGCGCCGTCGCCGCGACGATGACGCGGCGACGTGAGCGACCCTGGAAGGTAAATACTTCCACGCATGCGTCGAATCATTTCGACGCATGCGAGGGATGGGGATCGGACGGACTTATCCGGTGAGTCTGTACAGACTGCATAAGTCCGAAGGACAGGTTTCCAGCGGATAGATTTCTTAGCATGCTAAGAAATTTTTATCCGCTGGAAAACCGTCGGCTGGACAAATGTCCGCTGGAAAATGTCCGCTAGGCCGTACACACCACCGGATCTATCTGCTGGAACTGATCCGCGGATAAATCCCAGCGGACAGATCCGGTCGTGTGTACGGGGCCTTACTCATGCAACCTGTAACTGTCTTTTGGTAGAATTTAACTACCACTGTTTTTTTGCTATATAAATAAAAATTACAGAAAAAAATAAAATTCTTAGGTTCTGTTATAAAATTTTGCACAAAAATAAGAATATATTTTTCATATGTTTAAAAAGTTTGAAAAATGTATTCTGCCACATTTCTTTGGTAAAAATAACCCAAATTAGTGTATATTATTTAATCTGTGTGAAACTTAGAGAGCCTGAAATCTACAGTCTTCTGGGAAGGCTGTCCATAAGGTTTAGGAGTGTGTCTATGGGAATGTTTTACCATTCTTCCAGAAGCGGATTGGTGAAGTCAGTCACTAATGTGGACGAGAAGGCCAGGACAGGAAGTGGTTAAAGTACATTTAAGTTACATTAAAAAATTAACGTGCATGTAATCTTCCAAAAATTCCAGTATCTTAACTACTTGCTGACCAGCCTTCGTCATTATACTGCTGCAGGTCGGCTCGTTACCTCGGACCATCGTAGCTGTACGTCGGTCCCTTTACGTCGGTACGGGGTGCCAATGCTCGTGATATATACTGTATATAGCGACTATAGTGAGTCACCTCCCCCACAGTTAGGACACACATTAGGGAACACTGTTAATCCCAGGATCGTCCCCTAGTGTTAACCCCTTCCCTACCAATGACATTTACAAAGTAATGAGCGCATTTTTATAGCACTAATCGCTGTGCCAATGGTCCCAAAAATATGTCAAATGTGTCTGGATATGTCCGCCATAATGTCACAGTCCCGATAAAAATCGCAGATCGCCGACATTACTAGTAAGAAAAAAAAATGGCATAAATCTATTTTTAGCTATTTTGTAGACGCTATAACTTTTTCACAAACCAATCAATATATGCTTTTTGTGATTTTATTACCAAAAATATGTAGAAGAATACATATCGGCCTAAACTGAGGGAAAAAAATAGCTTTTTTTAAAAAAGCTTCTATTTATTACAGCAAAAAGTACAAAATATTGTGGGTTTTTTTTTTCAAATTGTGGCTCTTTTTTTGTTTATAGCGCAAAAAATAAACCTGGTAGAGGTGATCAAATACCACCAAAAGAAAGCTCTCTTTGTAAGGGACAAAAAACGTATATTTTGTTTGGGTACAACGTTGCAATTGTCAATTAAAGCGACGCAGTGCCGAATCGCAAAAAATGCTCTGGTCATTGAGCAGCCAATTCTTCTGGGGCTGAAATGGTTAAAGTCATCCAAAAGGCTTTTTGCCCTAATGCATTCTTTGCATTAAAGATTAAATCCACTTTGATAAAAAAAAAATAGCAAATAAAAAAAAATATATATATAGCATATACAACACAAGTCATATTGTAATTGAATGTTTTTAAAAGTATTACCTTTTCTTTTCAATCTGCAGCGCTGACATTTTCTGTAAAATGCAATTTGGCTACCTGGAGGCGTTCTGTATACAGAATGTGTACAGCATGTCCCCATAAACAAAATTTCCTTGTTCACTGAATTTCTTAGAAGTCTAAACCAAGATACAAGTCAGATTTTTGGCATCGCCTGCAACAACAATTTTTGGTGAGATACTCCCAATTGAAGACCCCCACAGCATTCCTCATTAGAGCCCTGCAAGTGCAGCAGCTGATTGATAATTATGAAACCACTCCCATTAGATTCACTTTCCCACATAGATACAGAGAAACACACAAGGATTTCTTCAAAATAACAAAAGGTAGAAATCAACAACAAAGTTTGTTCAAATCCTTGTAATGTACATAAATCACCCAGGGGGGGATGTTTTTTCCCACCCCCAAGGCTTCACTAAATACTTATCTCAGTCCTATATCGATCCAGCACTGTGCCTGTGTCTTCTGTCCTTTCTCCCTATTCTCATAAACTTGGCTGAGAGCAGCGGGATCCATTGGCTCTTGCCACTATCAGTCAAATCCAGTGAGTAGGGAGTGGGAGGTGGGCCCGAGCAACGCTGTGTTTGTCTATGGAACCAGCTTCCTATGGTGGTGCACTCCAAAGACATGCTGGTAGATTAATTAGTTAATGTCTAGACTGGTCCCAGTATGTGTATGTATACATATGAAATAGGGACTTTCGATTGTAAATTCCTTGAGGGAAGGGACTGAAGTGAATATATAGGGTCAGATTCAGGTAGGAGATACGACGGCGTATCTCCAGATACGCCGTCGTATCTCTGAGTGTGCGGCGTCGTATCTATGCGCCTGATTCTTAGAATCAGTTACGCATATTTGACTAAGATCCGACCGGCGTAAGTCTCTTAGTCGTATCTTAGTTGCAATTTTACGCTGGGTGCTAGGTGGCGCTTCCGTATATTTACGCGTCAAATATGCAAATTAGGTAGATACGCCGATTCAGAAACGTAGGTTTGCCCGGCGCATTTTTTACGTCGTTTACGTTTGGCTTTTTCCGGCTTATAGTTACCCCTGCTATAGGAGGCGCAGCCAATGTTAAGTATGGACGTCGGGACCGCGTTGAATTTTTCACGTTTTACGTCGTTTGCGCAAGTCGTCCGTGAATGGGGCTGGGCGTAAGTTACGTTCACGTTGAAACCAATGAGTCTTTTCGGCGTCATTTGGAGCATGCACACTGGGATACTTTCACCGACTGCGCATGCGCCGTTCGGAAAAAGCGTCATTTACGTGGGGTCACATTAAATTGACATAAAACACGCCCACATCTTCCACATTTGAATTAGGCGGGCTTACGCCGGCCTATTTACGCTACTCCGCCGCAACTTACGGAGCAAGTGCTTTGTGAATACTGCACTTGCCTGTCAAAGTTGCGGAGGCGTAGCGTAAATAGGATACGCTACACCCGCATACAAATACGCGCTCCCTACCTGAATCTGGCCCATAGTGTGCAAAGCTCTGCATACATTTTTGGTGATATAAAATTACCTGCAATAAATAAATACAAATTATTACTTACTCTGTATTAAGTTTTTCACCCCAGTCCCCATCATTGGTAATTTGGGGATCTGAGAATCCCTGATTGTGATGCAGGAGAGGAATTCTCAAACATGCCCAGTGTAGGTTTCTTGCTCTTTCTTATATACAAAAACAGTACTAAGATGTTTCCCAAAGCCAGCAGTCAAATCAAAACTTGCTACAGCAAGGGTCGACAACCTATGGGCCGCACACAGCCCGCCCCGCTAAATGTCCAGCCCGTCAGTGCTCGTTATGAATTCACGTTCACCTGGAACATGGACATTTTAAGTAAGAGCACAGAGAAGCAGGAAACTGAATTATGAACACGGGAGAGACACACAGCAGCACTGATAAGACAGCGGGAGCTTCCGGCGTTAACTTTGCAGGTGATTGGTTGCTAGGTGTTCCTAGCAACCAATCACCAGCTTGTTAATATACAAAATGAATTCCAGAAGCTCCCGCTGTCTTATCAGCGCTGCTGTGTGTCTCTCCCGTGTCCTCATTCAGCTTCCTGCTCCGCTCTGCTCTGTCTCCCTCTCTGCATGGGGCAAGGTAAGAAAGGACAGAGCTGCAGGGGGCTGTGCAATATGCAGGAGGGCTGTGTAATGTAAAGGGGTCCAGAGGTGCAGGGCTTTGTAATGTAAAGGGGTCCAGAGGTGGGGGGCTGTGTAATGTAAAGGGGTCCAGAGGTGCAGTGCTGTGCTGTGTAATGTAAAGGGGTCCAGAGGTGCGGAGCTGTGTAATGTAAAGGGGTCCAGAGGTGCCGGGGCTGTGCAATGCAAAGGGGTCCAGAGGTGTGGGCTGTGTAATGTAAAGGGGTCCAGAGGTTCGGGGCTGTGTAATGTAAAAGGGTCCAGAGGTGCCGGGGCTGTGCAATGCAAAGGGGTCCAGAGATGCGGGCTGTGTAATGTAAGGGGGTTCAGAGGTGCGGGGCTGTGTAAAGCAAAGGGGTCCAGAGGTGCAGGCTGTGTAATGTAAGGGGGTTCAGAGGTGCGGGGCTGTGTAAAGCAAAGGGGTCCAGAGGTGCGGGCTGTGTAATGTAAAGGGGTCCAGAGGTTCGGGGCTGTGTAATGTAAAAGGGTCCAGAGGTGCCGGGGCTGTGCAATGCAAAGGGGTCCAGAGGTGCGGGCTGTGTAATGTAAGGGGGTTCAGAGGTGCGGGGCTGTGTAAGGCAAAGGGGTCCAGAGGTGCGGGCTGTGTAATGTAAGGGGGTTCAGAGGTGCGGGGCTGTGTAATGTAAGGGGGTTCAGAGGTGCGGGGCTGTGTAATGTAAGGTGGTTCAAAGGTGCGGGGCAGTGTAATGTAAGGTGGTCCAGAGGTAATGTAAAGGGGTCCAGATTATTATTGTCTTTATTTATTAGCAGGTGAATGTTGCCCTCCATGCATTCACATACATTGAATCCGGCCTTAAAGTGGAGGTTTACACGGAAATGTTAATTTTTAACATTAGATTCATGCTCATTTTGTCAAGGGGAATCGGGGAGTTTTTTTAAAAACGAAGCAGTACTTACCGTTTTAGAGAGCGATCTTCTCCGCCGCTTCCAGGTATGGGCTGCGGGACTGGGCGTTCCTATTTAAATAAAATAGAAAAAGTACAGTGCAAAACTCAAGTATATAAATGATGCTGGTATGCTAAACCACCAATACCATAAGTGTGAATATGAATATGAAGAAAAAATATGAAGAAAAAATATTAAACATTAAATACAATTCAAACAAACAGTCCAAAAGTCCATAAGTGTCAGAAGATGAGTGAATTAAACGAAAATAAATCTCCACCACGTGACAATCCACCAAAATTGAAGTGATCCCTCCACCGTTGTAGATGGCTACTCTCACCTTCATATATGGACCACTGAGTTAACAAATGGTCAGTAAAGCAAATCAAATAGGCAGGTCAAATGAACAGGAACCAGGCTGATGTATTAGATCCTCATAGGACAACCAAACCGCAAAGGACAGGTGCATGTAAAGAGATAATCACAGACTAAGTGCTCACTGTTGCAATGTGTGGATTTATTCTTTAAGAGAAGCAAAAGTCAGGCTACTCACATTTGGCCAGACAAAAAACGTCATGAAGTAACAATCTTTAGGAATGGACAGCAGATGAGCGACGTGATGTTTCAGGCTCCTAAACCCCCGGACGCGTTGCGTTATATCAACTTCCTCAGCGGGGCGGGGCCTGCCCCGCTGAGGAAGTTGATATAACGCAACGTGTCCGGGGGTTTAGGAGCCTGAAACATCACGTCGCTCATCTGCTGTCCATTCCTAAAGATTGTTACTTCATGCCGTTTTTTGTCTGGCCAAATGTGAGTAGCCTGACTTTTGCTTCTCTTAAAGAATAAATCCACACATTGCAACAGTGAGCACTTAGTCTGTGATTATCTCTTTACATGCACCTGTCCTTTGCGGTTTGGTTGTCCTATGAGGATCTAATACATCAGCCTGGTTCCTGTTCATTTGACCTGCCTATTTGATTTGCTTTACTGACCATTTGTTAACTCAGTGGTCCATATATGAAGGTGAGAGTATCCATCTACAACGGTGGAGGGATCACTTCAATTTTGGTGGATTGTCACGTGGTGGAGATTTATTTTCGTTTAATTCACTCATCTTCTGACACTTATGGACTTTTGGACTGTTTGTTTGAATTGTATTTAATGTTTAATATTTTTTCTTCATATTTTTTCTTCATATTCATATTCACACTTATGGTATTGGTGGTTTAGCATACCAGCATCATTTATATACTTGAGTTTTGCGCTGCACTTTTTCTATTTTATTTTGACTTGCTTAGGATTTTTGCGAATTTCCCTTAGTGTTCAGCTGGCATTACCAGTGATCTGAACCCTGGGGGTCTGTATCACATAATACACTTTTAATATCATCAATTTTGATCTATATATTTGCGCTGATTGCACCTTGTTTTCTATATATTTTTGTTCCTATTTAAATGACAGTCTTCCGACAGGCTTCCGACCGTCGCATCTATCGCGTCACGATTTTCCGAAAGTAGCCGAACGTCGGTGCGCAGGCGCCGTATAGAGCTGCACCGACGTTCGGCTTCTTTCGGCTACACGTGACAGATGCGACCGTCGGAAGACTGTCAATCAAATAGGAACGCCCAGTCCCGAAGACCATACCCGGAAGCGGCGGAGAAGATCGCTCTCTAAAACGATAAGTACTGCTTCGTTTTTAAAAAAACTACCCGATTCCCCTTGACAAAATGAGCATCAATCTAATGTTAAAAAAAAAATTCCGGGTGAACTCCCGCTTTAAGTGGAAAAAGGTTGCTGACCCCTGTGCTACAGAATTGTGAATGTGATTGGTGGTATAGGAAGCAGAAGTAGAAGAATTTACACAGCACAGGCTTCAGAAAATACACTACACTACAAATACAGTATACGGCTATCGACAGATCGAAATTCAGCAGAAACCTGACAAATTTTGATGCATCTATGGTTGATCTATCGATTGGCTTTGGGGGTTTTTTTTTGTTCAATCGGCAGTGATCATTGTATTTTGATGGCTGGGAAAACCTCCTATTGTCAGAATACAATAGCACAGCGGGAGGGACTGACTGTGTTGATGGGGAATCCAGCAATTTTCTTTTTTTCAGCCCGAAGATATAAGGATCAAGTGAACTTTCTGATTTTGGCTCACCTGGGTCTTTGTAGGATAGTGTTAACAGCACGCTGATTGCTTTGACTTGTAGAATGGCTCTTAATCTGTTTGCCTGTTTGATGCCTTCAGTAATCAGCCCCTATTGTTCTCCTGGTAGGTGATAGAAATCATGGCTTTTATGTCTACTATAGGGAGAGAAAGTGAACTGTGCAAAATTCCGAGAAGTTGACAAAGAAAGAGCTGGCAGGTCTCTGGTGTAATTGCTGTACAGCTAGCATAATTACCTGCTAAATTATTCTCCTCCCCTATGTTTTTGTATAACTGGACTGAGCAGTTGATCTGGCTTGTAAGAATTAACGTTTCCCCAGTATACCACAAACCAAACACCAGTGCTGAAAAAATGAGGTCATTAGTCAGTTGTATTCAAATTTTTAAATAGAAGCTGAATTCCAATGTGCTAATAATAAGAATAACAATGCAGGTAGGACAACTAATGATGTAGTCATTTAGATGCTGGCAGTAAGTGACAGCTAAGCCCTCACATTGTAAAGGCAGCCAAGACCAGCATGCAGGATCTGATTGCCCTCAGGCATCGCAATTGTCCGCTAGGTCTCTAAAGGGGATACTTTTGCTCAGTCGGTCACGTAAATGCAGAAAGGTGGTAAGGAGGAGATAAGCAGCACCAAGAGACATGGACCATACCACTTATACTGGGAAGAGAGGGGGGCAATATAGATTAAAATGACTGATCCCACATAAAGGGATTATGAAGTTAGTGGTTATCTATAAACATAAGGGGGCAGATCCACGTAGCGTGGCGCATTAATGCGCCGGGCGTAGCGTATCTAAGATACACTACGCCGCTGTAACTTACTTTTTTTTGGGTGAATCCTCAACGAATTCACGCCGTAAGTTACGGTGGCGTAGTGTATCTGTTGCGGCGTAAGGGCGCGGAATTCAAATGGAAGTGATGGGGGCGTGTTTTATGTAAATACGTCGTGACCCGACGTAAACAACGTTTTTTTTAACTGTGCATGCGCCGTCCGTGGGGGTATTCCAGTGCGCATGCTCGAAATTAACCCAGAACAAGCCAATGCTTACGACGGTGACGTCATTCTACGCATATCCTTATTCGCAAACGACGTAAAAAATTAAAAATTGTACGCGGGAACGACGGCCATACTTAACATTGAGTACGCATCAGAACAGCAGCTTTAACTATACGCCGGAAGAACGACGTAAAAAAATGCGCCGGGCCGACGTACCTTCGTGGATCGCCGTAACTAGCTAATTTGCATACTCAACGTGGAAATCGACGGGAACGCCACCTAGCGGCCGCCGAAAAATTGCAGCTTAGATCCAACGGCGTACTAAGACGTACGCCTGTCGGATCGATCCCAGATGCGGTTGTATCTTGTTTTGTGGATACAAAACAAGGATACGACGCAGGAAATTTAAAATTACGCCGGCGTATCAGTAGATACGCCGGCGTAATCCTTTTGTGGATCTGCCCCAAGATATTCACTGGAAGTTATCTTTTGTCTTTGGTTACCTTAAAACCTCCTCCAGATTGAATAAGTCACAGAACACACTTCTTGTGAGCCCAGACCACCATAGACACATCCTCTGGGGGTACATCATCAAGCTGGGCTGACAGCAATAGCAGGTCATTTCTGAGTTAGGAAAACATAGTTTACCAGAATTATTTACAGCCAGAATTTGGTATCAAAGCGTATTTCCGCTTTTGGAGCCAAATTGGAAAAACAACCTACCTTTTATTTGTTACACGTTCCACTTCACATAGCATACCGTATATACTCGCGTATAAGCCGACCCGAGTATAAGCCAAGGTACCTAATTTTACCACAAAAAACTGGGAGAACTTATTGCCTCTAGTATAACCCGAGGATGAGAATGCAGCAGCTACTGCGGAAAAGAGGGTCAACAGCCCATTTGCATGCCTCACTATGCCCACTGCAACCTCACTGTGCCCATTGCAACCTCACTGTGCCAATTGCCACCGTGCCCATCCTCACTGTGGCAATCCTCACTGTGCCCATCGTTACTGTGCCAATCCTCACTGTGCCTGTCGTCACTGTGCCCATCCTCACTGTGCCTGTCGTCACTGTGCTCGTTGTCACTGTGCCTGTCATTACTGTACCTGAAATTGAGAGGCTGCAGGCGTCCATTCAATGTTTAAAACTCACGGTCTCCTCCTGGTCCCTTCCATGATAGGCAGCTGACACAGTTCCGCCTATCACGGACGTCCTCTCATCCTTGGACTCAGTTTCCCAGCAGACAATGTGTTCAGTGTTCCGCCAATCACGGACGTCCTCTCATCCTCGGACTCAGTTTCCCAGCAGTCAATGGGCCAGATTCACGTAGCCCGAGCGCAGCGTAACGTAACTGATTTAGGTTACACCGCCTCAAATTTTTTTTCTCGCTAAGTGCCCGATCCACAAAGCACTTCAGTGGAAATTTGCGGCGTTGTATCCTAAATCCGTCCGGCGCAAGGCGGGCCAATTCAAATGGGGCGGGTACCATTTAAATTAGTTGCGCTACCGCGCCGGACGTACTGCGCATGCTCCCGACGCAAATTTTCCGACGTGCTTTGCGTGAAATTACAACGCGCCGACGTTTTGTGAATCGCGACGTGAAAAAAAGACTTGCGCGGGGAAATTTTTTTTTAAAAAAAAATTAAAAAGAGACGTGGGAAAGACGGGTATACTTTTACATGGTGGAGTAATTTTACACTTTGTAAAAGGTGCCCTATCTTTGCGACGGCAAACTAACACTTGCGGCAACGTAACGGCGGGAAAAAGTTTTGTGGATCGCCAAAGCTGCTAATTTGCATACCCAATGCTGGTTTACGACGCAAACTCCCCCCAGCGGCGGCCGCGGTACTGCATCCTAAGATCCGACAGTGTAAAACTATTACACCTGTCGGATCTTAGGGATATCTATGCGTAACTGATTCTATGAATCAGTCGCATAGATAGAAACAGGGATACGCCGTCGTATCCCTTTTGTGAATCTGGCCCAATGTGTTCAGTGTTCCGCCAATCACGGACGTCCGAACACAGTGTCTGCTGGGATGGGTGAGGATGAGAGAACGTCCGTGATAGGCGTTTCTCAGCAGACAGAGTTCCGCCTATCACAGAAGGGACAAGAGGAGACTGCGAGTTTTAAACGATGGACACCCGCAGCCTCTCGAAATTTACAGGTACATTGACTCGAGTACGAGCCGAGGGGGGCATTTTCAGCCCAAAAAAAAGGGCTGAAAATCTTGGCTTATACTCGAGTATGTACGGTAACTAAAAAATACAATTGAAATAAAAACAGCTGCTTGCATTTCTAATTGCTTTTTACCTGCTTATAGAGCCTACCTAGCTCTTGTCTGCTATGCCACTTTATGTGTACCATAATCTTTACTGTGCTGGCATATCTCATTATCAGATTTGAACTCTGTGTTTTCTAATAAAGGATTAAATATATACGGTATATATGTATGTTAATGCACTTAAAAAAATAAATAAAAAAACTGTCTTTGATCCAGAACCTATGTTTGCTTATTTGCCTTTCCAGTATTCCCAGCGCCTATTTTAGTTTATGCCTATGGTTTATGGCATAAGTTAAGTACATAGGATAGTCTTTTTTACTTTTGATGCCATATGTACCGTTGCTTGCATTTACTGTTAATGTGAATTTGATATGAATACACTCTGTAAACGAATCTGAATGATATGTGGATTAATACATTTTATGGAAATACCATCTACTTTGCAAACTAATAAAAATTATTGAGCATAAAAAAACCTGTCCCAACTTCCGTCCTTTATATTCACATTGCTATCTAAGCAAAAGAAGCTGCCTATAGAGTCCTACTGTATGTATAAATCTTTTCTAAAGAATCAACGAAAAAGAAATAGAAATAGAGTCTATCCATTGCTATTCCCATCGTTCACACATCATATGCCTGAATCTCCATCATAAATACAGGATACTATCATCTTTTTTATTATGTTAAAGTTTTGTTACACTTATTGTATTATCAAATGTAACTACTAATCTACAATTTCCTGTACTGCTTTGGAGAAATCTAACAATGTGTAGCTAGTTTGCTAGTTAGTTCCGTAAGGAACATCAGTTTTTAATATGTGACCTGTATTTTTGTGTCTAATAAATAAAATTTTAGAGAAAATTTCTCTGTACGACTATATTCCTACCAGTACACTGTGCCTGAAAAGTCCAAAAACTAGCCCCTAGTTAATTCTCTCTTCATATTAGCAGGTTATTTCTTACACACAGCATATGCATACCACAAATTACACCCCAAAACACATTCTGCTATTCCTCCCGAGTATGGCGATACCACATGTGTGAGACTTTTACACAGCGTGGCCACATACAGAGGCCCAACATGCAGGGAGCACCTTCAGGCGTCCTGGAGCACCCAGGCCAATTCTGACATTTCTCTCCTACATGTATGTAAAAATCATTATTTATTTGATAGAAATTTACATAGAACCCCAAAAAATGATATATGTTTTTTTAGCAAAGACCTTAGAGAATACAATGGTGGTTGTTGCAACTTTTTTTTTTGCACGGTATTTGCGCAACAAATTTTCTAACGTGTTTTTTTACGAAACAAAAAAAAACAGTTAAAAAAAAACAGTAAAGTTAGCCCAATGTTTTTGCATAATATAAAAGATGAAGTTTCACCAAGTAAATAGATATCGAACATGTCACCCTTCAAAATTGCACACACTCGTGGAATGGCACCAAACTTCGCTACTTAAAAATTCCCATAGGCGACGCTTTAAATTTTTACTGGTTACATGTTTTGAGTTACAGAGAAGGTCTAGGGCCAAAAGTATTGCTCTCGCTCTAATGTTCGCAGAGATACCTCACATGTGTGGTTTGAACACCGTTTTCATATGTGGGCGGGACTTACGTCTGCGTTCGCTTCTGTATGCGACAGGGGCGCTTTAAAAAATATATATATATTTTATTGTTCATTTTACTTTATTTATTTTAGTTTGACTGATTTTTCCGCAAAAATATTTTTTTTATCACTTTTATTCGTATTACAAGGAATGTAAACATCCCTTGTAATAGGAATATGCCATGACAGGTCTCTTTCCAGTGAGATATGGGGTCAATAAGACCCCACATCTCACCTCTAGTCTGGGAAGCCTGAAATTAAAATAAAAATAAAAATCCTGGCTTTGATCGTAGCGGTGAGTCGGTAGAAGCACCGGAGGGTGGCGGGAGGGGGGGGACATCGCCTCCCGTAAAAATGATGAAGCAGCGGAACAGCCGCTATGATTGTTCTTATGGTTCTTATTTGAATCTACCCCTGTATGTTTATTTACTTCATCTCCAGGCACAAGGTCCTCACCACTTGTATTAACCGAGCCTCTGTATGCTGTACAACAGTTTACACACAGGGAAAAATAAATACATACAAAAAGGAAGCTAGCCTGCAAACCAAATTATTGTACAGAAGCTGAACTTCAAAAGAAACTTGAGGCAGATGATTCATGTATAATTGATCATATTTTCCTCTCCAGTGTTGCTGCAATCTAACTGAAGGCGTCTTGCAGGTGGCGGGGAAGCTGGGAGCCATTAAACATCTTTCCTTTCTTTTTGCCTTGTTGTTGGCAATTTGAATAACATGCTGTCTTCTCACATCTCTTGGGGTGTCTCTTGGCGAGATATCTCCACCTCTATTTACAGTTTCGTCCGTCTGCTTCAGTCATTAACAATCCAAATAATAGTGGCACTACCCCATTAATCTTAGTATATGTAAATGAAAAAAAAAAAATTGTGGAATTTAGCTTAAAGTGTGAAATCTGCACAATGGTCTAATTGAGGGGTCTCCAAACTTTCTAAATAAAGTGCCAGTTTACTGCCCCTCAAGTTTTGTGGAGCCAGACTGTGGCCAGTGTAAGTAGAAAATGCCCTGGCATCATTGACAGTAAACAATATCCCATCATTGGTTTTAGGGGGGGGGAATAGGACCCCATTCATGGCGTCGGTATGAGGATTAGTGCACCATCATTAGTGTCAGTGGAAGGAAAGGTTCCCCATCGATGGTGTCAGTGAGTGGAATAGTGCCCCATTATTGGTGTCAGTTGGAGGAATAGTGCCCCAAGGGCCGGATAAAAGCAAGTAAGGTGCCACATCCGGATCTGGGCCACATATTGGAGACCAATGGTCTAGTTGGTTGTTGGTGGATACACAAACTACTGGCCAAATCTACCAATGGAGTCTGTGGGGGATATAAGCAGTTGGTGGACCATGCAAAAAGCATATGCCAAACTTCAGCTTTTGACAGTTAGATGTTACATTGATCGTAATTTATCAAACATGAAATTATGGCTAATGCCAAAACTTGGCCTTCTACAAGAAAACTTGTAGAACCCCTGCTACTTTTCGGCTGTGTTTGCCGTAAAGCGCTGCTCATTTTAGCTGCACTTTACCGTCATTTTAGCCTTGCTTTTCGGCCACTAGCGGGGTGCATTTAACCCCCGGTAGCGGCCGAAGAATGGGTTAAGACCGCCGATTTGCGCTGCTTCCGAATAACTTTTCAGGTGCTTCAGAAGCACTGCTCATTCATTCCAATGGACAGGGGCAGTTTATGAGATCTGTATATATGAGAGCTGTATATATCGCTCCCAAACGGCCTCGAAGATAATGATGCTGGACTTTTTTAACATCCCGCAAGCGCACCGCCTCAGTGTGAACGCACTCAGGCTTTCAAATTCTGGCAGCATGGGAGGTGGTTTTCAGGTGCTTTTACAAACGCTATTTCTAGCGCTAAAATGCCTTAAAACCGCCTTCAGTGTCAAGGGGGTCTTAAAGTCCCAGTCCAAAAAGTGCCATTTAAAGGATTTATAACATTCCCAAATCCAAAATGGGTCAAGCAACTCCAGCGATGTCCCCTCTGATGAAGCTTCTTTTTGATATTGCCCTCCCATCTGTGAGAAATCTCGAAAAAAAATACGATATTTGGTGTAGTATGTCTGATACTATCAATAAATACCATGCGTTTATATTCTGCCTACATCAAACAAATCCAAATGTGTTTTATATATATGTACCCTTACCCATATGTATATCAAATAAAGCCCTTCATAATATTTGCATGTGTAGCACTACCCCTGAAGGAGCTGCTGGTTTGTTTTGGGCGGCATGTTACCTCGTGTTTCTCTGATGTCTAGGGATGTTTGGTGAAAGTTGTAGTAACGGAATGTCCACGACAGGTGTCTTTTTCTGTGCTCTTTATTACCCAGCCGGGTAAAAACAATAAAACTTGGTGAAGAGTAGAGGTTCAGAAGAAATGAAGATGGCAGATCCAGATGTCAGAAATAGGGAAACAGTCCTGCACCCACGTGTAATGTCTCTTTCAGGGGGTATGTACTATGCCTGCATACTTTTGCTGATAGGTGTCCCTCATTCCTATTTCAAAAGGTTGGGAGGTATGCAAAAGGCGAATTAATATTCGCTATTGTCTTCCTCATTCTCCTCCTGGCCAGTTTAGGAAACGGGTCCTGAGACCCGCCACCCGATTGGCCAAGAGGAGAAGCGATCCTTATGGCCGCCGAGGAAGAAGACGTAGGGGAAGTCCGCCGTAAAGCACAAGGAGAAGGAGACAGAGGAAGCGCTGACTGTGACCCAGATGGGGTAAGTGCGGGGCTGGTGACCGACTGAAAGACTGACTAAAAAAAATTCATATCATCAGCTGCCACTGCATTCAAGTGTAAAGTTTTATCTAGAGAGAAGGTGAGGATGGGTCAGAGGACAGGTGTTGGTCGACTACACTTTCATTTTACAACATTGGTGTTGTAACAACAATAAAAACAATAGTTATTTTTGACCATCCAGTATAAGCCTACTAGAAAAATCTCCTTTTATGTTGTGAATTTTACCTGCCTGCTGGGTGTCTCTTTCCATTACTTCCTGGATTCCCTGCATGCTTTGCAGCTTCTCCTCTCTACCATTTACTTTCAGACTTCATATCCCATGGTGCATTGCTGCCTGGCAGCAGTGATCCTTGTACTGACTCTGCCTCCTGAAACTCCTCCTCTCAGCACCTCTGTAGTTCAGAAGGCAGGCTCTGTGATATGTGTGACACAACAGTGCCTACTCACAGGTCATAGTGACTACGTGTCACAGAATTCAAGGAAGTAAATATGTGGGGAGCTTAACAAAGTAAGTTTACAAACTTCAAGCCCGTGCAGATTAACCACTTTCTGCCCGTGATATAGCTGAAAGACGGCTACAGGGCAGACTTACTCTGCCGGGAAGGCTTACATGGACGTCCTTCCGTGATTGTGCTACCAGCGCACACCCTGCCTTCAGACTCAGCTGTCCTTCATGACAGCTGATCACAGATGTAAACACAAGCTAGTTTGTGTTACAGGGACATTGTCACTGATTATCAGGGCACTGATTATCAGTGCAGTCCCAACAGTGTCCACCAGTGCTGCCAATCAGTGTCCACCAGTGCTGCCAATTAGTGCCTATCAGTGCCTCCTCATCAGTGCCACCTATCAGAGCCCATCAGTGCCACCTATCAGTATGCATCACTGTCCATCAGTGCAGCCTCATCATTGCCTCCTCATCAGTGCCCACCAGTGCTGCCTCATTAGTGCCACCTATCAGTGCTCATCAGTACCACCTATCAGAGCCCATCAGTGCCACCTACCAGTACCCATCAGTGCAACCTATCAGTGCCCATCGATGCTGCCTATCAGTGCAGCCTCATCATTGCCTCCTCACCAGTGCAGCTTATCAATGCCTATCAGTGCAACCCCTTTGGCGCACATCGGTGAAGGAGAAAAATTACCTGTTTGCAAAATTTTATAACAAACTATGATTTTTTTTCCAAATTTTTGGTCTTTTCTCCATTTGTTTAGCAAAAAATAAAAAACCTGGTGGTGATTAAATACCATCAAAAGAAATCTCTATTTGTCTGAAAAAAAATTAAAGATTTCATATGGGTACAGTGTTGCATGACCGCGCAATTGTCATTCAAAGTGTGACAGTGTCGAAAGCTGAAAATTGGCCTGCAGGAAGGGGGTAAAAGTGCCCAGTAAGTGGTTACTAGGCTAGAAATAATTGAAATAAAAGGTGTAAATGCTTATAGGATTTTACATTTTGACCATAGATATGATTTAATGATTTTAGGATGCAAATTAGAGATGCAAAGCTATCATCCGTCTGATGAAACATTGACAAACTATGAATAATGATAGAGGAGAGCTCGGAATGAATTCAAAATGCAGCTTCTACTGTAAGTGACAACTGTCAGTAAGCCTGTAAGGACATCAATTAACGGTGGTATAAAAACTCCATGCCTTATACTTTTCTAACATTCACCCATTATTTTTAATTCAGCTTAGGCTAAAATATTAAAATGTCTATATATTATGTGGTGTTTGTTTTACTTTGCCATGTTCTGCAATACTCCCAGTATAAAAAAAAAAAACATTTGGAATACCAGCAGCCTGCTCTATACTCTGTAATAAAGCCACAGCTGAAAGCCTAATAAATAAATGTATATTTCTGGAAGGAAGGACATGCTGACTTTAAATTAGATTTGACTGTTTTTGCTGACCAAATAAAATATAGATATGGGTCATCCAATGCTTGGGTGAACTTAGCAGTTCTTTAGAAATGAGCGAAAGACATCAGAGGGGCTAGAGCATATATTTATGACAAAATAAAAGCTCTTATGTTCAGTAGACATGTGCGATTCCGTTCATAACAAATGGATTTTCGTACGAATTTGTTAGTATTCTTACATTCGGATCAATTCAAACATCCGAATAGCTGAAGGCACTAAAATACGAAAATTACAGAATTATGAATAAGCAAAATAGCGAACAAGCGAAAATACGAACGAACGATTGGACAAAATTACTAAAATACGAAACACCGAAACAGCAAAAGAACGAAAATGACATCTATAACAAACGATTTGCATTCCGTATTTTAAATCCTTTGTCTGTTCGTAATTTCGTATTTTCATTCGTATGTTCGTGTTTTCATTTGTGTGTTTTGTAAATCCGTTTCTTTGTCTGTTCGTAAATTTGTGTACTCGAATCGTTCTTTCGAATGGGCACTGGGCAGTGTAGTTAGTGAGTGATGTATCTTACTTAATATCTTAGCCAATCAGCTTATCCCTTTTGTGCTGAGTCACATTGGACAGTGTAAAGCCTCGTACACACGATCGGACTTCAAACAAACTTTTCTGTGGATTTTTGTCCAAAGTGAGTTGGCCGGACTTTTTTTGCCGAAAAGTTTGTCCGTTTGCAGAACAAACTTTTGTCCGATGAAAACCGAAAAAGTTTGTCCGATGGAGCATACACACAGTCAGATTTTTTTGGAAAACTTGCTCATTTTAAAGTTTTTGGGCAAAAAGTCAGACCGTGTGTACGAGGCTTAAGAGAAAGTCTATCTTAATATGGATTAGCCGCGTGTTGAAAATAAAACTAAAATACGAGATTGCGAATGACCGCGCCGCAATGTATTTACAAAAGTACAAAATTGCGAATCCATTAAAACGAAAATTATCATCTAACAAAATTACGAATTTCAAATCAACGAAAATAAATTAGACAGAATTACGAATAAATTTTTTGCCTCTTCAAAAACTATATAACATAAAATAAAAATAGTACCATCATCCACAATCTAGTTAGATAGCGAAAAGGCTCAGGTAACCCCAAGAACCCAGAAGACCCCAAAAGAAAGGAGCGGGCAAGGAGGACTATTCCGGTACAGGGTGAGTAGATGAACTCAGAAAAGAGCAGATATATGAAAAATAGGGAAATTTGTTAATATAATATCAAAAAAATAAAAACATCAAACACTGAAGACAATTAAAACAATACACATATCGTGACAACCGATCAGATCATCGAAATTGCAGTCCCCAAATGGGGAATCCAGGTGAGTGTTGGGGTCACGGTACGAGGAGTCTCTCTACTAGTTTCACGACATTGCATCGCTTCGTCAGGAGAAGTTCTGAAAGTTGATATACAAACACAGGGCATAAACAGGTTTAAACACATATAGTCGAGTTCAAGTAGGTCAACCTACCAACAGGAACAGGCATTTATAATAATACATACCGGTATTGGGGACTAGGAAGTGTGTCGCCTACTTAGGAGCAAGTATCCCATCAGCTCAGAAGCCCAACCAGCCAAGGAAATGTCTCCCACAGCGGCCAAGGGGGTAGATGTGGAGATGGACATATCAATTGTGTATTAAATATAAGTAGACATGAGAGATGTCCTAAGATAAGGTGCAATTAGTGAAGGTGAAAAAATATGTGATGACATAAACATGAACCGTGACCAAATAAAGGGTGATAAAAAAGTGATAAAAAATAATGAATGATGAAAAGGGGGGGGGGGAGAGGGGGAAAAAGGTAGGGGGGGAAGGTTGGGCATGTGAAAGGAGAAAAGGGAGGAGAGAGAAGGTGGAGGGGGGGAGGAAATAAGGGGGGGAAAAGAAGAAGGGGGAGGGGGGAAAGAGGAAGAGAAGGGGAAGGGGGACATGAGAGGAGAGGGAGGGGAAAGAGAAAGGGGGAGGGAGGGGGAAGGGGAGAAAAAAGGGGGGAGAGGGGGAAGAAGGGAAAGGGGGGAGGTGAAAGGTGGAAGGGGAAGGAGAAGGGAAGAGGGAGGAGGGGGGGGGGGGGGGAAGAAAAGGGGAGGGGGGAAATGGGGGAGAGGAGAAGGGGAAGGGAAAGGGAAACAAAGTAGTGACAACATGATAACAAGAAAAACTAATAAATATATTACTGGCGTAGGGGGGAAACAGCAGAGGATAAAGCTGGGGTCCCAGAACCTGCGGTCCCAGTATATAGAGTGCAGCTAACACAGAGTGAGTGGTAGTTTTAAAATTGAGGGTAAGAACCCAGTGATAAAGGGTAAAGTGAGAGGTAATATTACCAATTAGCACCTATCGCAGGGAGGCCAATAAGCACCTAAATAAAGGAGGAGGATACAGATAAATAAGTGGTAATTAGGCAGGTAATGTCAGAAGGTCAGCAGCATAGGTGATGAGAACTTACTTGAGTATCTGGTAGGGTACAGAATGTCCTGGGACCAGGGCCGTCTTAATAGCATCATGGGCCCCTGGGCAAAGTAATGCTCTGGGGCCCCTACAATGATGACAGTGCAGGTAAACAGACATCAAGTAGGTAAGAGGCAGACTGCCTCCCCTGTGTATCTATCACTCTCAGTGCCATCATGGGGCCCCCAATTTCGGGGCAGCGTGGGCTCAAGGACCAGCTGCTTTGGAGAAAGTGCAGGGGCCCCCCAGGCATCTGGGGCCCCTGGGCAGTGCCCATGTGTGCCCTCTCATTAAGACAGCCCTGCCTGGGACCCAATGTCCATCACATCTCCAACGGGGATCTCCCCTGTGTTTATACCCTAAACGAGCGGCGTCACATGACGCCGCTCGATCAGTCCGCCCACATGACGTCAGTGCGTCGAACAACACACGCGCATGCACACTACACAGTAAGGCTGAAGCCAAACAGGGCCCCGCCATTGTAAGGGGAAATGAAGCCGAGCCCACCAACGGGGCTATGGGCGTCACCAGGGCAGACACAAAGCCGCCAGGAATGATGACAACCATGACGGCAGGTACAGGAGCCGACCAGGGACACACAGGGAGAAGACACAGTTCCCATTACAAAGAATTACAGAGATATATAAATTGATAAACAGTAGATATATAAATACAATCAGGTACTCTAAACTATAATAAGTAAATAATAAAATACATAATGATACTTGGCACACAAGGTTTAATGGATGCCAAAGCAAATTAGGATAAACATTCTTAAAGAAACAGAGATCAAAGAATGGGCAGTATATAGTACAAAATACATAATAAACAATAAACACTGGTCATATTGTATTCAGAGAGAAAAGGAAAAAGAAAAGGTGGGGGGGGGGAGAAGCAGGAAAAGCACAGAGAAAAGGAGGGAAAAGGATAAAAAGGGGAAAAAAAAGGAAAGAAAGGGACAAGGAAAATCAATGGGAAGAGGATCAAATCGATCAAAGGAAGTTTATAGGAATGGTCTAAAGGAATTAACTTTGTTGAGGCCAGGGGGAATAGTGGCCTCAAGTCTCTCGATCCAAAGGGTTTCACGTTGAAGAAGCACTCGTTCTCTATCGCCACCTCTGGGATCGAGGGGCAGTACCTCAAGTACCAAAAACTTGACTGCTAGAGGATTGTACCTGTGGTACAGGCCTATGTGATGGCCTATCGTAGTGAGTTTACCATTGGTTGAACAACAGAGATGGTCTCCTATGCGTTGGCACATACAGTGTACAGTCATGTAAACGGAGAACGATAAATAACAAAAGACAAGATATTAGCAATATCTTCCAATGGGTAAGAATAGGGTCTCATACCTTGAGGACCCCACAGTAAGAGTATGGCAAATATAGACCTAAATGTACCTAAATAATAATAATATAATAATATACACAAATTCTAACGAGCATTTGACCCATGTTACTGAGTGCAATACCAGAGATAGCCGGGTACGACCACTGCGTATTTATATAAAATAAATAGTCATCTTGGTTCTCTCTCAACTCTCGCTATTCTCGCTCATCGGGGCCAAACCACAGGGGGGGGGGGTATGGGAGAGGGAAAAAAAGGGGGGGGGAGAGAGAGGGGAGGCGGAAAATAGAATGTAAAGAATAGGGAGGGAGGGGGTGGGAACACTGCCAACTGCCCTCTCCATCCATCAGTCACTTGTTTTTTATTTATAGCGAAAAAAAATAAAAATGCAGAGGTGATCAAATACCACCAAAAGAAAGCTCCATTTGGGGGGGAAAAATTACATACATTTTGTTTTGGTACAGCATCGACAGCTGCTGTCAATCAAATCCAATGACGCGGCCACCGGGGCTCAGTCATAGACAGTGTATGACACGGGAGCGTGCACGCAAGGTAACCCCCTCAGGAGAGAGCTTCCCAGAGGGGGTTATCTAATGCAGGGAGGAGCCGCGAGAGGTGCCGTGGGACCCCAGAAGACGTGGATTGGGGCCACTCTGTGCAAAACGAACTGCACAGTGGAGGTAAGTATGACATGTTTGTTATTTTAAAAGAAAAAAACCTGAACCTATAGTATCGCTTTAAGACAAAAGTGATTCGAACAGTTATATGACCCGAATTAAACTTTTCATAATACATTTTATAAAATTCATAAAAAGTAATTGTCTTGCTGTAACATTTGTTTTTTTCCTTTTTTTTTTCTTATTAATAGAATTTCCCTTTCAAGTTTAATCCATACATTGTTACAAAGCCATCAGTTAACAAAACAAACAGATCAGTATCCTGGCTGATAATATCAGTCTGCTATGTGGAAACAGGTCTTTTACAATGTCTTCTTTGTTCTTTCTTATGCAAGATAAAGCTCATGTAATCACTGATTACTGATGCCCACACAACATCAAAAGCAGACATGTGTTCATTCTCAAAGCTGAGCTCCAGGGAAACTACAAAACTGACCTGGCAGCGGGGCTTCATCTGCACTGCCAGAGTTAAACGTTCACTTTTGTGCCCATCAAACGCAGCCACTGTACCAAACGCAGCCACTGTGCCAAACGCAGCCACTGTGCCATCAAACACAGCCACTGCGCCATCAAACACAGCCACTGTATCAAATGCAGCCACTGTGCCTATCAAACGTAGCCACTGTGCCCATCAAATGCAGCCACTGTGCCCATCAAACCCAGCCACTGTGCCATCAAATGCTGCCATTGTGCCCATTAAACTTTGCCACTGTGCCATCAAACGCAGCCACTGTGCCCATCAAACGCAGCCACTGTGCCCATCAAAGACAGCCACTTTGCTCATCAAGTGCAGCCACTTTGCCCATCAAACGCTGCCACTGTGCCCTAAATGCTGCCACTGTGCCCCCCACCCGCCCACCGTCACTAACCTTGTCTCGGGTAGGCAGCGGGTGACGGCGGCAGGTGACAAGCGGTGTCCGGTGTCCTCCATTTCTTCCTCGATGTCTTCTGTTCTCCCGCATGCTCCTCCTTTCGTCCTCTCCTATGATTGGACACCTGATAGGCGTCCAATCACAGCGCCTGTCGTTTCAGGTGACAGGTAACACAGACCCAAGCACCTGATGCGGTTCAGTGTTAGCAAAGCAAATTCCTTTGCTAACACACAGCTGAGTGAAAAGCGAACGCATAGCGTTGCGCCCACTATTCAAATTTGTTGCCGCCTATTAGAGCCTATGGCTCTAATCGGATGCTTCCAAAAAACACCCCCGCAGCTGTAATTTAGGCACCTGGCACTCAAAAAGGGGCCGGACACCTGAATAGGGGGTGTCAGCAGTGACCATAGATAGATTCATGCAATGCATAAATCTATCTATGGTGCTTAGAGCGGTAACAGGAGAGGGGGTGGAATAAAAATGTCAATAAAAAAACACTACACAGGTTTTTAAAGTAGTTTATTAGGCAGCTCCGGAGGTCTTCTTCCGACTTCGGGGGTCTTCTGACTTCTCCCTTCTGCCGGGCACCACCGCTGTCTTCTTTCAGCACTTTCACCAGCGGGGGCCCAGTCTTCTGCGTCGCCTTCTTCTCTTCTTCGATGTTGATTCGACGCTCCCTCCCGCTGTAATGCCGGGTGTGCAGTACGCGGCAATTTATATAGGCCTCTTATGACGTCACAGTCCCAGCATGCCATAGATTTACGCGTCGAATATGTAAATTAACTAGATACGCCGATTCACGAACGTACTTGCGCCCGCTACGCCGTTTACATAAGGCTTACGTCTGGCATAAAGTTACCCCTGCTATATGAGGTGCAGGTAATGCAAGGTATGGACGTCGGAACAAGCGAATATTTTTACGTCGTTTACGTAAGTCGTACGTGAATGGGGCTGTGCGTAGGTTACGTTCACGTTTGCGCTATACAAGTTACTCACTCACTCACTCACGTCACAGGCATTGAGCCGGCGTATCTTAGGGTGTAAATTCGACTTGATACTGAGCATGCGCACGCATGCGCCGTTCGTTAGGCGCGTCATTTACGTGGGGTCACGATTCATTTGCATACAACACGCCCCCTACCAGCCTACTTTGAATTAGGCAGGCTTACGCCGGCCAATTTACGCTACGCCGCCGCAACTTACGGAGCAAGTGCTTTGTGAATACTGCACTTGCCTGTCTAAGTTGCGGAGGCGTAGCGTAAATAGGATACGCTATGCCCGCACAAAGTTACGCCCTCCTACGTGAATCTAGCCCTGGATGTTGAATGGCCAGTTGACTGAAGAGATCAAGGTTACTTCATACAAAAGAAAGATGAGGTACTCTTACCATGTGAGGTGAACTCATCTGTTATATAGCAGTGGGTCGGATGGGCTTATGGTCTCAAAGACCTGGATCAATGCGGCAGGGTCTCCCAAGTTGGTCCAGATGACTTCTATGAGATGGATCCCGGAGGCTGGGGTGAAGAGCCAGTGGTCATTCCGCTGTGTGTCATGGACATGCAATAATGTCTGGCAGCTTACCTTCTCTTCATGTGTCCATTAAAGGCCTGACCTTCTTCTGGCTGCCTTTTTATCCCAGGAAGTCTATATTAACTGTTGCGCTGCAGGTCTGCTTTGCTGTTCAACCTTGTTGTTAGCTTAAGTTCCTGCAGTGTGCTACGTTTACCTTCCTGTGTACCATTTTTGGCTCGTCCCTGACTTCTCCTGCTTGCCTGTGACCCTCACTTTTTGCCTGTCCCTCGGTTACCTTTGTCTGCCTGTTGCCCTGACCTCGGCTTACCCATCACTATCGCTTGTCCTGGGTGCTGCTTCCCCTCTCTCCCTGCGGAGCGTGACCTAGGGGATCCCAGGGGTCGCGACCTGGATCCAGCTGCAGTGAAGGCCATCCTCACCACTAGAGGCTCTGGTGAACACAAAGCTGGGTCTTAGACTCCGCGCCCTGGGGAATCTTGGGCTCACGCTTCCTCTCTGATTGCAGCAGTCTGCTATAGGGTTCACTAGCCTGTGGTGCATCCCTGACCCCAACAGGGTGCACTTGTCACCTGGCCACAGGTGACCTGACACTGTGGAGTAGATATGGGCCATATCCGTGTGGACTCCAAAAATGAAAAAAGCAAACAAAGGATGCTCCAAGAGGTGCAGGTCATAAAAAAACACTCAAGGTTTATTAAATTAAAATGGTCATACAAAAAATGATGCATTGTTGCCCCTGACGACGACTTTCTTAGTAAAACGCGTAGAGTTTTTCATCATTGCACCCCATACTGCTTTTATGTTTTGCTCATGTGATCACTTTTATCTTTTCTTTGTGTCATTTTTTGTATGACCATTTTAATTTAATAAACCTTGAGTGGTTTTTTTTATGACCTGCACCATTTGAAGCATCCTTTGTTTGCTTTTTTCATTTTTGGAGTCCACACGGATTTAGCCCATATCTACTCCACAGCGGAATGACCACTGGCTCTTCACCCCAGCCTTCCGGGATCCATCTCATAGAAGTCATCTAGACCAACCTGCGAGACCCTGCCGCATTGATCTAGGTCTTTGAGACCATAAGCCCATCCGATCCACTGTTTTATAACAGATGAGTCCACCTCACATGGTAAGAGTACCTCATCTTTCTTTTGTATGAAGTAACCTTGATCTCTTCAGTCAACTGGCCATTCAACATCCAGTTTTTATTTGGAAGAAGCTCTTTTGCATTGTGTGTTCAGCACATAAGGACTTTCACATTAGCACATTGAATGTGTTTCACCATTTAATATATATACATTGATTCTTATTTCTGTGGTTACTTCATCAGTTCACCACTTTTGCTCATATAGCGCTGCACTATTTATTTTAAAATCTTCCCATATATACAGTGGGGGAGATGTGGGGAGATGTGGATATTACAGTATGGGGGGAGATGTGGACATTACAGTGGGGGGAGATGTGGACATTACAGTATGGGGGGAGATGTGGACATTACAGTGGGGGGAAATGTGGATATTACAGTGGGGGGAGATGTGGATATTACAGTGGGGGGAGATGTGGACATTACAGTATGGGGGGAGATGTGGACATTACAGTATGGGGGGAGATGTGGACATTACAGTATGGGGGGAGATGTGGACATTACAGTGGGGGGAGATGTGGATATTACAGTGGGGGGAGATGTGGACATTACAGTGGGGGGATATGTGGATATTACAGTGGGTGAGATGTGGACATTACAGTATGGGGGGAGATGTGGACATTACAGTATGGGGGGGGGGAGATGTGGACATTACAGTGGGGGGGGGGATGTGGACATTACAGTGGGGGGATATGTGGAAATTACAGTGGGGGGAGATGTGGATATTACAGTGGGGTGAGATTTGGACATTACAGTATGGGGGAGAGATGTGGACATTACAGTATGGGGGGAGATGTGGACATTACAGTGGGGGGAGATGTGGATATTACAGTGGGGGGATATGTGGACATTACAGTGGGGGGATATTTGGACATTACAGTGGGGGAGATGTGGATATTACAGTGGGGGGAGATGTGGACATTACAGTATGGGGGAGATGTGGACATTACAGTATGGGGGGAAATGTGGACATTACAGTATGGGGGGAAATGTGGACATTACAGTATGGGGGGAGATGTGGACATTACAGTGGGGGGAGATGTGGATATTACAGTGGGGGGAGATGTGGACATTACAGTATGGGGGGTGTGGACATTACAGTGGGGTGAGATGTGGACATTACAGTGGGGGGAGATGTGGATATTACAGTGGGGAAGATGTGGACATTACAGTTGGGGGAGATGTGGATATTACAGTGGGGGAGATGTGGACATTACAGTGGGGGGAGATGTGGATATTACAGTGGGGGGGGGATGTGGATATTACAGTGGGGGGAGATGTGGACATTACAGTATGGGGGGGATGTGGACATTACAGTGGGGGGAGATGTGGACATTACAGTGGGGGGAGATGTGGAAATTACAGTGGGGGGAGATGTGGATATTACAGTGGGGGGAGATGTGAACATTACAGTATGGGGGGGGGGATGTCTACTATAAAGTGACTGACAATCAATCTACTAGATATGTTTTATAATTAAAGTTAAACTAACTTTCTACATTTTTCTTAAAGTTTAATAAAAAAAAAATTAAAACTGTATATGTGTTATAATTAATCGAAATTAGTCGATTAAAAAAAAAACGATTAATCGAACATGAAAATTTTAATCAGTAACAGCGCCATTTTTTTCCCAATAATTTTTAAAACTTGATTTTTTTTCGCAAAAATTGCATTTGAAAAACCACTGTGCAAATACCGTGTGACATTAAAAAAAACACAAAACCCACCAATTTATTCTTTAGTGCCTCTGCTTTAAAAATATATATAATGTTTCGGGGTTCTAAGTAATTTTTCTAGAAGAAAATACTGATTGCTACATGCAAAAAAAATGCCTGGTCTTCAAGTGCCTAGGTTAAAGCTGTGTTTGAGCTCTTAAATTAGAAGATTAGAGAAATTACACTATAATTGAAATACAAGATATTGGAGCTACAGAGAAAAAATCTGCAACAGTAAAAAATGTATAAATTATTTATTTCACTGGAAAAGCTTTGTTGTTGTGATGTGTTGTCCGTTGTGATGCGTTGCATTGCGGTTGTATTGCCTGCTTTTGTATAGTTTTGGGAAGCCACACTCGATGCGCTTTGGGGTAATGTGCATTTAAAAGCTTAATTTAACTTGCGTTACGGCAGGGCAATAGAGTGAATAGGTCCTAAAGCAGTCTAAATTGGATCAATAGGATGATTTTTTATTTTTTTGTTCACAAAACTGTCCATATGTACACAGCCTCGTTAAGCATATAGTATGTTCTTCCCTCTTTAAGTCGCTGTTTTGCCTCTGCAGGCTCTAATGACAGCTTCTGATGCCAACGGGGAGCCTATCAGGATACTAATTATAAACTAGCAAGCCCAAACAATGAGCGCTCCTCGCTGGGAGACACTCAGGTGGAGATTGCCACATATAATCTCCTATAGATTGATCAATGCTGCTAGGCTGAATGACAGAACATGCAGTGCATAACTCTTGGTAGGCTATTTATTTTAAAGGGACAGCCTCCCCATATGTATTCATTTTCAGAAGATTTATACCTTAACATAATAAAATTCAATTTATTTAAACAAAATGTACTTTTTCACATGTTTAGTGTTGAACGCTTTTTATGCATTTTTCAAATTTTTTTTTTGCACGTATTTAAATTCCACTGTGGTAAAATGCACACAAAAGTGCAATAAAATATACTGTACTTTTACATCAAGGAAGGTTGCTTTCGGGTGAGGACATAATTTTATGCTGTAATTTTTGGCAATTATTAAACATAGAAAGAAGAGCTAAGATTTTGGATTGAAGCTTACATTTTTTATATTTTTGACGGAGAGTGGAGATGGGCTGTGGTGGCCAGTAAGGATGAGCTCAGGCGTGTTCGGAACCCGCACATGCAGAGCCAGCCAGGAAGTTGGCACTGTGCTAATCACAGGCAGTGTGACATTTCCCGATCTCTGCAGCGACAGATCGGGACAATGTCTCATTGCCTGCGATTAGCGCAGCACAGTGCCGACTTCCTGGCGGGCTCTACACGTGCGGGTTCCGAACATGCCTGAGTGGCCAGTACCCGGGTTGTCCAGGTGTGATAAAAAAAAGCAAGTGTTAAATGGAGCTATGGATTTGGGTACGTTCTTGTCGCCACATGTATGTTAACATATGTAGCAAATACCCTCTAGTGTGTGCTACTAGAAGTGAGTGTAGGTAAAAGCATTTGTCTGGCTCTGGGATGAATCTGAGTTACTGAATATGGATCAGGGTTATTAGAGGCAGGGGCTGGATGACTCCTCCTGGCAGCTCTCTGGTGCCTCCCAATGTTTCTAGAATATTGGAGAATGTTCTGGAACTAGTGGGTGGAGGTGATGAGCTGCCTTGAATATCTATGAGCCCTTAGCCAATCCCCAGTAGTGGGCTTGGCAGGGGACTGAGAAAACCCATAAATAGACATGGGCCATGGAAGGATCCCACCACAGAAGGCAGTTGGAGGGATTCAAGCTGGAGAGGCAGCCATAAATAGACATGGGCCATGGCAACAGTGGAGTCAGGTGGAAGAAGGAGAAGCAGTGCTAAGGAGGGATCTCGGTGGTCCTTGAGGGAAAGGAGTGGGGTCATAACCTTTGGCTGAAGCTCAGGAGGCTGGTCTGGAAGAGTCTCTCCACAGGAGGCAGTTAGAGAGATTCAAGCCAAAAAGGCAGTGGAGAGCGCAAGGAGAGACAGTGAGTAGATCAGCACGGTGCAGGTACAGACAAGGGGAGAGGCTGCCAGCTGTAGCAGTGCTCTCTTGAAGAGGTGTGCCAAGTCTTCATCAAACCTTGCCCTGGGGAATCTCTATATGCATGTCAGTCAGGAGGACTGGGAACAGGAAGACAGCCAGGTGCAGCTGGTGACAGTCAGGTGGGCTAGCATTTTCTGAAAGCAGTGGAACTGGAATCAGTGGCCACAGAGAAGCCGAAGGAGAGGTTACATGCTGTTACACTTCATATGTGTTACTTTTCAAAGGTTTGAGAGTTCCTGCCTGTAATGGGCTGCTGTTGAACTGACAAGAAGCCTATCAGTTCCCTCAGGGGTGAACCAGCAAAAGAAGAATAACATTTGTGCAGGTGAAAGGCTGAAGAGAACTTTGAGTTTTCAAAACCTCTATATGAGTCTGACAGACAAATGTGGTTATCCTTATATACTCATCAACAATACCTTCTGTAACCACATTGGTATTTTTATCTACACATGAATGTGTTTTTTTATATACAGTACGTCCAGGATTTTTGAAACCCTAGGCGAAACCCGATTTTGCCGTCCCCCTGTTTCCACCCCCATTGCCCTGCCCATGTATATCCCACCTTTTTAATAAAGTGCCCATCAAATGCAGCCTCGCCAGCACCCATCAATGCTTTCTTCGCTTTGTGGCAATGGCAATTTTACCTCAGCTTGTAGAGTTTGACACTGCTTAATAAATGTGCCCAGTGCCAGGACAAGGTCATCTAGGGCTCAGGGCAAACATGTCAGACACCCCCCCCCCCCCCACCCCCCCCCCGATGTATGTGTCAGCAAAAATCCCCCAACAAAAACACTGATGCTGCGTACACACGGTCGTTTTTTGTAATAAAAAAAAACAACATTTTTAAAAACGTCATTTAAAATTACCGTGTGTGGGATAAACGTCGTTTTATGTCTTCTGAAAAACGAAAAAAAAAATTCGAACATGCTTCAATTTTTTATGTCGTTTTTCAAAACGTCGTTTTTTGTGTCATAAATGACCGTGTGTAGCTAAAACGGCGTTTAAAACAAAGTTTTTAAACCTGCGCATGCTCAGAAGCAAGTTATGACGCAAACTTGAATAGAACAGAGTGCGGCCGTACGTGCTGAACTTAATCGCGCTTTGCTAGAGCATTTTGAAAAAATGATGGTGTGTAGGCAACGTCGTTTTTTAAAATGAAGTTTGAAAAACGTATTTTTTTTTCATGAGAAAAAACGAAGTTTTTTTACAAGACAAAAAACGACCGTGTGTAAGCGGCATCAGCGTTAATCTGCATGCTTACCCCCTAAGCATACATCCCCCCTCTCAGCACAAATCTTTGCCCTCATCACCCAAATCCCCCCAGTTCAAATCCCCCCACCCCAAAAAAAGTTAACACCTCCCAGCACAAATCCTCTACCCCTAAAATGTTCCCTCCTAGTACACATCTTCTCCCCCCTCCCAGCACAAATTCACTCCAAATCCCCCCTCCTAGCACACATCTTTTTCCCCTCCCATTCCCCTAAATCACCACTCTTAGCACCCTGCGAAATTTCCCCTCCTTGAACCATACTTACTCCCTGCCCCCCCCCAAATTCCCCCTTCCAACACAAATCTCTCCACCCAATCTCCTTATGGTGCCCCCACCTCTCAAGGCAGCCTCCCCTCCTGTTAACCCCTTTTCCCGACCCTGAATGTGCCTATTAAAGAAGAGTTTCATTCTCTCCCTCAGAAAATGACACTTACCTTTCCAGCAGTGGCGGTGCGTCCATAGAGGGTGCAGGAGCACCGCCCCCTCTCTCTCCTGCACCGCCACTGATCAACAATAAATAGATTTATGCATTGCATGAATCCATGTATTGTTGCTGCCGCCCACTCTTCAGATGGCCGGCCCCCTGGTGAGTGCCGGCCATCTGAATAACGGCAGCTAGTTGGCTTTGGAAGTGCCTATCAGAGCCAGCCTGAGGGCTGTAATCGGCTTCCAAATAGTCAACCAGGGGACGCACGGGGGGTGTGTTCCCTGGTTAACACTGACAGGCGTCTCAGCCAATCAGGTTCACCAGTAACCTGATTGGCTGAAGCGTCATCGAGGGCGGGAGAAGACATCGAGGGACGGTGGGAGGACGATGGCTGACCCCAGAAAGGTAAGTGCCGGGCTGGGGAGCAATCTGGCAGCATTTTACAGGGCACAGTGGCTACAATTGATGGGCACAGTGGCGACAATTGATAGGCACAGTGGCTACAATTGATGGGCACAGTGGCGACAATTGATGGGCACAGTGGCTACAATTGATGGGCACAGTGGCTACAATTGATGGGCACAGTGGCGACAATTGAAGGGCACAGTGATGACAATTGATGGCACAGTGGTGACAATTGATGACACAGTGGTAACAGTTGATGGCACAGTGGCTGCGTTTGATGGCATGGCACAGAGGCTGCGTTTGGCATAGCACAATGGTGACAATTGATGGCACAGTGGCGACAATTGATGGCACAGTGGTGACAATTGATGGCACAGTGGCTGCGTTTGATGGCATGGCACAGTGGTGACAATTAATGAGCACAGTCACGACAATTGATGACACAGTGGCTGCGTTTGATGGCATGGCACAGTGGTGACAATTGATGGGCACAGTGGCGACAATTGATGGCATGGCACAGTCTCGACAATTGATGGCACAGTGGCGACAATTGATGGCATGGCACAGTGGTGACAATTGATGGCACAGTGGTGACAATTGATGGCATGTCACAGTGGCGATAATTGATGGCACAGTGGCTGCATTTGATGGGCACAGTGGCTGCCTTTGATGGGCACAGTGGCTGCGTTTGATGGTCACAGTGGCTGCAATTAATGGGCACAGTAGCTGCGTTTGATGGGCACAGTGAGGCTGCGATTGTTTTTTTTTCGTTTGTTTGTGCCCCCCAAAAATTTTGAGCACCAGCCGCCACTGCTTTTCAGGGATCCAGCGCTATCCTCACCCCAGCTGATTCTTCAATCGGCTTTGGGTCCAGTCGTTGACATCTCAAGTAAAGGAAACCAGTAGTGAAGCCTTGCAGCTCCACAGGCGGTTTCCCACTGCACATGTGTGAGGCACGCTGTGCTTTGTGAATGGTCCCACAGTCTTCTGAGAACTGTGATGTGATCCAGAAGGCTGCAGGGAAGGAAAAGGTGGCGAGCTTCCGCTCAGATCGCTGCAGCGATATGACCGGAGGTGTGAGCAGGTACTTGTCAAAACCAGGTACCCACTCCCCCCCCCCCCCCCCCAATAAAAAGTGCCAATAATTAAAGAGGAAGGGGGGAGGATGCAAAGAAGTAGAACTTCCCCTTTTCGGTGAAGTTCCATTTTACAGTCAAGGGGAGCGTGACACAGACGCTTGACTTGCATTTGCGTTGCAGTATTTTAATACAAAATCCCTCTTAGGATTTACAATAAAAAGCAGACATTCAGGAGGAATCGCCTCTTGAATGTTTAGAAGACTGGTGATCCTATTGGATGCCTAGGAGGAGACACATGGCAGAAGTGAGGAGGACAAGACACAGGAGCCTGTGCCCGATGCCCAGCCTGATGTCCGCCAATGCGCCAATCCCCGACGCTGCCCGATGTGCTGGCCGATGCCCCGCCACTGCCTGGTATACCCTAGATTGGGTAAGTGCAGATGGACCAGCAGACAGCAAGGGGGGGGGGGGGGGGGTTGGGGTACTAATACCGCCCAACATTGTGAGATGGGAATGAGGGATACCTACTAGCAATGTATGTAGGCATAAGATACATGACCCCTGCCACACCCCCTTTAACTACTTAAGCCCCGGACCAATACGCTGTCTAAAGACCCAAGGTGTTTTTACAATTTGTCACTGCGCTGCTTTAACTGGTAATTGCGCGGTCATGCAATGTTGTACCGAAACGAAATTTGCGTCCTTTTCTTCCCACAAATAGAGCTTTCTTTTGATGGTATTTAATTGCCTATGCGATTTTTATTTTTTGCGATATAAACGGAAAAAGACCGAAAATTTTGAAAAAAAATTATTTTTCTTATAACAAAAAGTAAAAAATATCGAATAAACTAAATTTTAGTCAAACATTTAGGCCAAAATGTATTCAGCCACATGTCTTTTGTAAAAAAAAATCGCAATAAGCGTATATTTATTGGTTTTCGCAAAAATTATAGCGTCTACAAACTAGGGTACATTTTCTGGAATTTACACAACTTTTATTTTATGACTGCCTATCTAATTTCTTGAGGTGCTAAAATGGCAAGGCAGTACAAAACCCCCCCAAATGACCCCATTTTGGAAAGTAGACACCCCAAGGAAACTGCTGAGAGGCATGTTGAGTCCATTGAATATTTTTTTTTTTTGGTCCCAAGTGATTGAATAATGACAAAAAAAAAAAAAAAAATTACAAACAGTTGTCACTAAATGATATATTTCTCACACATGCCATGGTTATATGTAGAATTGCACCCCAAAATACATTCTGCTGCTTCTCCTGAGTATGGGGATACCACATGTGTGGGACTTTTTGGGAGCCTAGCCGCGTACGGGGCCCCAAAAACCAAGCACCGCCTTCAGCATTTCTAAGGGCGCAAATTTTTGATTTCACTCCTCACTACCTATCACAGTTTCGAAGGCCATAAAATGCCAAAATAGCACAAAACCCCCCCCAAATTACCCCATTTTGGAAAGTAGACACCCCAAGCTATTTGCTGAGAGGCATGTCGAGTCCATGGAATATTTTATATTTTTACACAAGTTGCGGGAATATGACAAACTGATTTTTTTTTGTACAAAGTTGTCACTAAAGGATATATTTCTCACATATGCCATGGGCATATGTGGAATTACACCCCAAAATACATTCTGCTGCTTCTCCTGAGTACGGGGATACCACATATGTGGGACTTTTTGGGAGCCTAGCCGCGTACGGGACCCCAAAAACCAAGCACCGCCTTCAAGATTTCTAAGGGCATACATTTTTGATTTCACTCCTCACTACCTATCACAGTTTTGAAGGCCATAAAATGCCAAGATGGCACACAACCCCCCCAATGACCCCACGCCTAGCCGCGTACGGGGCCCCGAAAACCAAGCACTGCCTTCAAGATTTGTGTGAGTGAAATCAAAAATTTATGTCCTTAGAAATCTTGAAGGTGGTGATTGGTTTTCGGGGTCTCATACGCGGCTAGACTCCCTAAAAATGTCCCACACATGTGGTATCCCCGTACTCAGGAGAAGCAGCAGAATGTATTTTGGGGTGCAATTTCACATATAACCATGGCATGTTTGAGAAATATATCATTTAGTGACAATGTTTTGTACATTTTTTTATTTTTATTTTTTTTGGTCATTATTCAATCACTTGGGGCAAAAAAATTAAATATTCCTTGGACTCAACATGCCTCTCAGCAAATAGCTTGGGGTGTCTACTTTCCAAAATGGGGTCATTTGGGGGGGGGGGTTTTGTGCTATTTTGGCATTTTATGGCCTTCGAAACTGTGATAGGTAGTGAGGAGTGAAATCAAAAATTTGCGCCCTTAGAAATGCTGAAGGCGGTGCTTGGTTTTCGGGGTCCCATACGCGGCTAGGCTCCCAAAAAGTCCCAAACATGTGGTATCCCCGTACTCAGGAGAAGCAGCAGAATGTATTTTAGGGTGCAACTCCACATATAACCATGGCATGTGTGAGCAATATATCATTTAGTGACAATTTTTTTTTTCCATTATTCAATCAATTTGGACAAAAAAAAAAAATCAATGGACTCAACATGCCTCTCGGCAGTTTCCTTGGGGTGTCTTCTTTCCAAAATGGGGTCATTTGGGTTTTTTTTGTGCTATTTTGGCATTTTATGGCCTTCGAAACTGTGATAGGTAGTGAGGAGTGAAATCAAAAATTTACACCCTTAGAAAGCCTGAAGGCGGTGATTGGTTTTTGGGGTCCCGTACGCGGCTAGGCTCCCAAAAAGTCTCACACATGTGGTATCCCCGTACTCGGGAGAAGCAGCAGAATGTATTTTGGGGTGCAATTCCACATATAACCGTGGCATGTTTGAGCAATATATCATTTAGTGACAACTTTGCGCAAAAAAAATATATATATATATATATATATTTATTTTTCCCGCAACTTGGGTCAAAATCTAAAATAATCCATGGACTTGAGATGTCTCTCAGCAAATAGCTTGGGGTGTCTACTTTCCAAAATTGGGTCATTTGGGGGGTTTTGAATTGTCCTGGCATTTTATGCACAACATTTAGAAGCTTATGTCACACATCACCCACTCTTCTAACCACTTGAAGAAAAAGCCCTTTCTGACACTGTTTGTTTACATAAAAACATATTTTTTTTTTGCAAGAAAGTTAAGTTGAACCCCCAAACATTATATATTTTTTTAAAGCAAAGGCCCTACAGATTAAAATGGTGGGTGTTGCAATTTTTTTTTCCACACAGTATTTGCGCAGCGTTTTTTCAAACGCATTTTTTGGGGGAAAAATACACTTTTTTTTATTTTAAAGCCCTAAAACACACTATATTGCCCAAATTATTGATGAAATAAAAATGATGATCTTAGGCCGAGTACATGGATACCAAACACGACATACTTTAAAATTGCGCACAAACGCGCAGTGGCGACAAACTACATACATTTTTAAAAGCCTTTAAAAGCCTTTACAGGTTACCACATTAGATTTACAGAGTAGGTCTACTGCTAAAATGACTGCCCTCGATCTGCCCTTCGCGGTGGGTGATACCTCACATGCATAGTGCAATTGCTGTTTACATATGACTCCAGACCGACGCTTGCGTTCGCCTTTGCGCAAGAGCAGGGGGGGATAGGGATGCTTTTTTTTTTTTTTTTATATATATTTATTTTGCTTTTTTTATTTTATTTTATTTGTTAACTGTTCCTTCCATTTTTTTATTTTTTTACCATTTTTATTGTTATCTCAGGGAATGTAAATATCCCTTATGATAGCAATAGTTAGTGACAGGTACTCTTTTTTTTAAAAAATGGGGTCTATTAGACCCTAGATCTTTCCTCTGCCCTCAAAGCATCTGACCACACCAAGATCGGTGTGATAAAATGCTTTCCCATATTCCCAATGGCGCTGTTTATATCCGGGGGGGGGGACATTCCCTCCCACTGAATGTAAAAGCAGTCTAGAGGCTAATTAGCCGCTAGGACTGCTTTTACATGAAAGCCGACCGCTGGCTGAAAAGAATGATACCAAGATGATGCCTAAACCCGCAGGCATCATTCTGGTATAACCATTCAAAGTCCAGCAACATACCAGTACGTTGATGGTTCTTGTTGGACATGTATTATAACCTTTTTTTTTCATGCAGCCTGTTGGCTGAACGAAAAAAAGATTGATCGGTGGGTATGCCCACCATTAGAATACCTCCCTTCATCCACCCACTTCTAATGATGGGCATACATGCACCAAGTATATATGCCGAAGCATGGGGGCATCCTCCCGCAAAAAAGTTATGCCGTGTGTACGGACTTTTCTATGCCGCACACACACGGTCGGACTTTTCTATGCCGTGTACACATGGTCAGACTTTTCCACGGGAAAGCCAACGTAGGAATGTCAACCGTATGTACGCGGCATTAGGAGCAAAATCGCTCCTCCGCCCCTAATGCCCCCATGCTTCGGCATATATGCTCTTTTTTGAACTGTGGTGGTGAAATCACCTCCTACAGCATTGGAGTCGCGGCTTTATATATCGTGGGAGCAAACGCTGTTGCTGTCACGCTAAATAAATCCACGCTGCAACTGAATGGCGTACCTGCTAAGCAAATGATGGTTAACATTAAAACAAAGTAACATTCCAGTATAACAGTAAGATCATACCATACCTGCAAAGCAAATACCAATAAAAAAAACATAGTAAAAAATAAAAAAAAATGTAACGCAACCTGTGCCTAAAATATATATATATATATGCCGAAGCATGGGGGCATCCTCCCGCAAAAAAGTTATGCCGCGTACACACGGTCGGACTTTTCTATGCCGCGTACACACGGTCGGACTTTTCTATGCCGTGTACACATGGTCAGACTTTTCCACGGAAAAGCCTCCGTAGGAATGTCAACCGTATGTACGCTCCATTAGGAGCAAAATCGCTCCTCCGCCCCTGCTGCCCCCATGCTTCGGCATATATGCTCTTTTTTTAACTGTGGTGATGAAATCTCCTCCTACAGCACTGGAGTCGCGGCTTTATATATCGTGGGAGCAAACGCTGTTGCTGTCAAGATAAATAAGTCCGCACAACAGCTGAATGGCGTACCTGAAAACAGTAAAGTAAATTACATACCTGAAAAGCAAGCATGAAAAAACATAACAATAAAACTTTGCAGAATAGAATACAGTAAAAAAGAGCAGAACAATAGAGAGAGAATAGAGAGGGAGAGAACAATAAAACGACAACTATTTTTGTTTTTTTTATTTTTCCCTTTTTTTTTGTAACTGTTCAACTTTTCGGTTCCAGGTTTGGGTCTCTCAAAATGCGATGGCATCTTGGGAGACCCTGTGTAAGTGTACTTAGCCTGTGTAATGTTTTGCCCTACACTAATAATTAACTCGTGTGTGGAAGCGTTCAAAACATTCACCAATACAAAGACCAGGATCGGCAGGACATTTGGGACAAAAATAACGGGTGTCACGCCTAAATCCGCGCTTGCTACAGACACGACATCTTCTTTGGGGGGCTCGTTGGGTAGGGGTACTCTCAAGGGCATATGAAAAATGCCTCTCATGCAGTCGGCTTACTGCATTTGGTTGGGGATGGTGAGGTACAGTACCGCCTGGATACAGGAGTTCTGTGATGATCTCCCTCTGGAATTGAAGGAAGGATCCATTCTGTCCTGAAGCTCTGTATAAGACATGAGCATTCAGTAGAGCCAATTGAAATAAATGTAGAGACACTTTTTTGTACCAGCGTCTCGTCTTGCGGGCAATATGATACGGCGCCATCAACTGGTCGTTGAGGTCCACCCCTCCCATATTTTGGTTATATTCGTGGACACAGAGGGGTTTCTCCACAACACCAGTCGCCGTACGAATTTGTACTGTCGTGTCTGTGTGAAGGGTGGTAAGAACGAAAACATTCCTATTGTCCCGCCACTTCACAGCGAGCAAATTTTTACCTGACGATCAAACAAGTGACTAAAAAGTGGCACGCTGCTGTAAAAATTGTCCACATACAAGTGGTACCCCTTTCCGAATAAGGGTGACACCAAGTCCCAAACGATCTTGCCAGCGCTCCCCATGTAATCTGGGCATCCTTCCGGCTCTACCTGACTATCTTTGCCCTTGTAAACCCTAAAGCTCCATGTGTAGCCTGTGGCCCTGTCACAGAGCTTATAGAGCTTGACCCCGTATCTGGCACGCTTGCTGGGAAGGTACTGTTTGAAAGACAAGCGGCCAGCAAATTTAACCAGGGACTCATCAACGCAAACAACCTGCTGGGGATTAAACAAGGCTGCAAAACGTTCGTTGAAATGGTTTACGAGGGGCCGAATTTTGTAGAGCCGGTCAAATTCAGGGTCTCCACGTGGACGACAAAGTGCATTGTCACTGAAATGCAGAAACCGCAGGATCGCCTCGTATCGTTTCCTGGCCATGTGAGCAGAGAACACGGGCATATGGTCAATTGGATGTGTGGACCAATACATCCGCAATTCCGGAAATGGGTGTATGCCCATGTTGAGGGTAAGGCCCAGAAAGGTTTTAAATTCGGAAACCTCAATAGGTTTCCATTCTTTGGCAAGGAGAGACTGGGGATTAGCGGCGATGTAGGTACCAGCATATAAATTACTCTGGTCCACAATAGATCTATAGAGATCTTCCGTGAAATACAGCGAATAAAAATCAAGTGCCATAAAATTCGCTGTATCCACCTGAATACCGGGTTGGCCAGTGAATGGGGGAAGTACGGGTTCTGCAGAAGTGGTGGGGACTAGTGTTGCTCACGAATATTTGCATTGCGAATATTCGACTCGAATATAGCATATTCGAGAAATCGCGCTATATTTCGAATTTCGCTGTGAATATTCGCAATTCCGAATATTCGCATTTTTTCAATTTGATTTTTAAAACAGATCACATCCTATCGACGTCTAAAAGCATTGCTGGTATGATTAGAGACCCTGGGCCGAGTAGCTAAGCTGAGGCGATCCTTTTATGTTGCCAAATTGAAAAAAAAAAAATTGCGATTTTTCGCTATTGCGAATGCGAAAATGATTGCGAATTTTCGATAACTGTGGTAGGAGAACTCTGATTGTCTCTGATGCAAAAGGGGGGGGGCTTTGTGTATGTGTATGTTATGAATATTTGTATGTTTGATATTATTATTTTTTGTAAGAAGGAAAAAATTGCGCATACCTTAAAGCGGGAGTTCACCCATTTAAAAAAAAAAAAAAAATCTCCCCTTAGCTTCCTGCTCGTTCGGTCTAGGGGAATCGGCTATTTATATTAAAATATAAGCAGTACTTACCCGTTTTCGAGCTGCATCTTCTTCCGTCGCTTCCGGGTATGGGTCTTCGGGAGCGGGCGTTCCTTCTTGAGTGACAGCCTTCCGAGAGGCTTCCGACGGTCGCATCCGTCGCGTCACTCGTAGCCGAAAGAAGCCGAACGTCGGTGCGGCTCTATACTGCGCCTGCGCACCGACGTTCGGCTTCTTTCGGAAAATCGTGACGCGATAGATGCGACCGTCGGAAGCCTCTCGGAAACCTGTCAATCAAGAAGGAACGCCCATTCCCGAAGCCCATACCCGGAAGCGACGGAGAGGATGCGTCTCGTAAACGGGTAAGTACTGCACATATTTTAAAATAAATAGCCGATTCCCCTAGTAATAACGAGCAGGAATCTAAGGGGGAAAAGTGCCCTCTAAGGGTGAACCCCCGCTTTAAAAAAGGGGAGAATACAGCAGCAACTCAAAAATGTTATACAACATAAATTAATACAAGACAGAAAATGGAGTCGCTCTACAAGAATAAAAAATATGTCTAGTGACAAGACATGTGGGCAAATTATAAAATAAGCAAGCGCAAATAACTTGTGAAATACACAGTGAAACAAATATATAAAGAAATATAGTCCCAATAATAGAAAAATAATCTTTCATAAAAATGTCTTTGATATGTGAAGTGAAAAAAAGTCCAAAGCATGCAGCATGAACGTGTTCAATCTTCAAGGTGTTTGATTGACAAATGGCTGTGACAGATGGATAGAGTAAAGAATCACCACCAATGCAAAACACTTTTTATTTTCTATTGTAAAATATCACGAATATTCTGAGCCAATCAGAGTGCTCCTTCCGCATTTGCCGAATATTCGCAATTATTTTGTATTGTAAAATATCAAGAATATTCTGAGCCAATCAGAGTGCTCCTTCCGCATTTGCCGAATATTCGCAATTATTTTGTATTGTAAAATATCAAGAATATTCTGAGCCAATCAGAGTGCTCCTTCTGCATTTGCCGAATATTCGCAATTATTTTGTATTGTAAAATATCAAGAATATTCTGAGCCAATCAGAGTGCTCCTTCCGCATTTGCCGAATATTCGCAATTATTTTGTATTGTAAAATATCAAGAATATTCTGAGCCAATCAGAGTGCTCCTTCTGCATTTGCCGAATATTCGCAATTATTTTGTATTGTAAAATATCAAGAATATTCTGAGCCAATCAGAGTGCTCCTTCCGCATTTGCCGAATATTCGCAATTATTTTGTATTGTAAAATATCACGAATATTCTGAGCCAATCAGAGTGCTCCTACAGCATTTGTCGAAATTGCGCAATAAATATCGCATTCGCATGTTGCGATATTTCGATAAAATATCACGAATATTCTGAGCCAATCAGAGCGCTCCTCCAGCATTTCTCGAAATTGCGCAATAAATATCGCATTCGCATGTTGCGATATTTCGATAAAATATCACGAATATTCTGAGCCAATCAGAGTGCTCCTACCGCAGTTATCAAAAAATCGCAATTATTTTCGCATTCGCAATAGCGAAAAATCGCAATAATTTAATTTCGATAAAATATCACGAATATTCGAATTTAGCGAATATATCTCGAATATTCGAATATATATTCGAGACATATCGCGAAATCGAATATGGCATATTCTGCTCAACACTAGTGGGGACCCAATCAGGATAGGCGAATTCTGCAGGAAGGGCACTATGAGCACGACGGGCCTGTCTTTGTCTTCTTCTTGGTGGCAGCGGGACACTACTCGTGCTTGCCACCTCGCCAGCTTGAACTGCACTTATGGGACTCGCCACGTCACCACGTGATACTGCAGTGCTGGATAAACGACCAGGGTGTACTAGGCCGCTGGTGCTTGCCAATCCACCAGAAGGAATAGCGGCGCTAGTACTGGCTCTCTGCTCCATACGAGGGACCTGCGGTTCTTGCTGCTCAACAACATCAGAACGGGGTCGGGTACGCCTGGCCTTAGCAGGGACCACCACTCCGTCGTCCGAGCTATCTGACATGGAGCCGCTGTCGTAAACGGGTTCGTATTCTGAGCCTGATTCTGACAGATGCGTGACCTCCTCTTCTTCACTATCTGACATGCACAGAATCCTGACGGCCTCTTCACCAGTGTACATTCGCTTTGCCATTTAGTGGTACACTGGTGATGATTCACAGGTAAAAAAAGCACCTGACTATAGAAAGGAAAATGTAGAAAACGCTTCGAAAAAAACTGTTAGCGATCGCAGGGATCAGGCCTGTCTCTTCAAACGCTGCAGTTATGTGTCTTGTGTTTTTGAAGTGACAGTGATCGATCGATACTGCACTTGGGTGGGTTGGGCTGGGCAGAGGGGGAAAACGCAGGTGCTAGCAGGTATCTGGGCTGATTCCGCTAACAATGCGTTTTTGGGTACCCTAAACTGCTGGGTACGCTAGTATAGATCTGATCAGATCAGGTATCGATCCGTTCAGATACTATACCACTAAGGGGGGTGTATGCTTTGCGAGTGGGTGTAAGCGGTACTGGCACTAACCTAACACTGCCTGGGGCGACGCAGACCCTGACTGACGCTAAAATTAAATTTATATCACCCGCCGGGCGATCAGGGTTTTAAACCTTTATTGGGTTATATACGGCGGGTGCCCTGATGCTATAAACAGCAAACTAACTAACCAGCGTCAACCGTAACACTTATACGATGATCACTGGTGAAAGGGTTAACTAGGGGGCAATCAGGGGTTAAAAACTTTATTTATGGGAGTACCTAACGCTATAGAACCTGGCGGCGAACCTCAGAAAAAACTAACTGCCTAGCGGCAACAGTGACACTAATACAGCGATCAGAAAATCGATCGCTTAGTGACACTGGCAATAGGGGGTGAAAGGGTTAACTAGGGGGCAATCAGGGGTTAAAAACTTTATTTATGGGGGTACCTAACGCTATAGAACCTGGCGGCGAACCTCAAAAAAAACTAACTGCCTAGCGGCAACAGTGACACTAATACAGCGATCAGAAAATCGATCGCTTAGTGACACTGGCAATAGGGGGTGAAAGGGTTAACTAGGGCGGTGATCAAGGGGTTAAACCTTTATATGGGGGGTAGGGGGCTACCCTGGACCTAAAGGGGGCTAAAACTAACTGCCCTAACACTTTTTTCTGTAACACTGACACTAAATGCAGCAATCAGAAAATAAATGATTACTGCATTCAGTGACACTGTTACAGGAGACTGGGGGGGGTGATCGGCGGTGACTGGAGGGGGTCAAATGTGCCTAATGTGCTGGTGTTAGAGTAGTGTTGGGGTGCAACTTACTTGTGTGATGTCTTCTCTCCTCAGCGGTGGTCGATATGACCACCACGAGGAGAGATCACACAGTTCCTGCTTCCTGTGTTTACACTAAACACAGGAAGAGGAGGAGGGGAGCGCTGGCATTGGCTGAGAGCGATCCGGAGGGGGTGGCTGAAAACGAACAGCCGCTCCCACATCCCGGATCGCTTCTGCAGCTTACCGACCCGCGGCATGTACCAGGGGGGGGGTCCCGATCGGGCCCCCGTCAAGCAGGGCACGTACAGGTACGTTGATGTGCCTGTCCGTGCCATTCTGCTGACGTAAATGTACAGGAGCGGGTCGGGAACTGGTTAAGGAGAATTAACCCCCCCAAAAAAGTATATTAAATCCACAAGGGTTTTTTTTTTACCACTACTATTCCTTTATATTGGCTTTTAAATTTGCAAATGCAACAATTTAGAATTTGGATGAAAGATTTAGAACCGGAAAACACTTTTTGAAAGATAAAAAGTGCATTTTATATACATCTATATAGATCAGACTAAAATGGGGGACAAATGAGGAAGAATGAGGGACAGAGGGACATTGCTCCAAATCAGGGACAGTCCCTCGAAATCAGGGATAGTTGGGAGCTATGGGTACTGCGGGTGTGGTTGTTTGCCGGCCCCCTAAAACAAAGAAACGCCAGCCGCCACTGCCTCCAGGTCCACACTTGCCGCACAAATAGAGCCCTCCAGCGGTCAAGTCTCCCCTGATACCCAGCACCGCTGTTTCCGCGTTAACTCGTCCCTCTTTAGATTAGCCTCCTGTCCTGATTGGCTGGGACTGATTCACTAATATCACAAGTGGGTGGGTTGGGGGGGGGGGCAGTGCTCTGCGCCCAGAGGACAATCTTTTACAAGCCAATTACAGCATCACGCTCTAATCACATGCTTGTAAAAAATGGCAGACCTCATAGAAAGCTATTAAACCAGCTCCCTGCATGCAAACCTGGGGGGGGGGGGGGGGGGGGTGGCGCTGTGCCCCTTATGGACTGGCTGCCACTGTATTATACCTTGTCTTTGCTTGGTGGGTGGTACTGCCCACCAAGTGCAATCCATTCAAGTGAATGATGCTGCCCTGCAAATGCCCGCAGCCACACACTATTGCAGTTGCAGCATGCTTGTCCATTAATTAAAGGATTAAAAAGGTGGTGAGAAGGCAATACAATCTCTCCTTACCATCTGTCTATTGCTGTTTGAAGTGGGAACTGAATGTGGATTTGCGCTTCAGACAACAATACAAGTCTAAAGGTTCATTTGCGACCTGCGTTTGGGGTGTCATTAACATTGCACTGACACCTGCTGCATTATGCAAGGGCAGTTGCGCATTGATTGACGGTTTCCCGCACCATTTTCTAATGTGAAGTGGGGCTTAGTGATTACATGCAGAAGACCCATCAGTGGTTGCTGACCATATACTTGCTGGTGTTTCATCAGATTCGGCGCCCCGTCAGATTTTGTAACAGAAGTGAGGTTTTGTCGCTGCCATCTTGTTACAACCCACACTTGTCCACAGTAAGGATACAGTGAGAAGGCGGCAAGCGGACATCTTGTTACAACCCCAGTAGTCTTGCATTTCACACTTATTTTTAACAGTAAACTGAGCCTATATAATGAAATTCAGTGTTTTGATGTTGAATTTTCAAAGCAGCAGTGTTCTGTCAGATTAGCAAACCTGTGAGATCAGCGGGCTTGCCGCTGCTTTTAAAATTCAACATCAAAATTGTCAGACGAATTTAAAAACACTGCATTTTACTATATAAGCTCCGTTTACAGTTAGAAATAACTGTAAAATGCAACTCTGGTGGGTGTAGCAAGATGTCTGCTTGCTGTCTTCTCACTGTATCCTTACTGTGGACGAGTGCGAGGTGTAGCAAGATGGTGGCGACGAAACGTCACTTCTGTTACAAAATCTGACGGGTCGCCTTATCTGACGAAACGAAGGCAGCAGCCTCAGTAATGGGAGGCAACAGCTTCTGCAGCTAATTGTAGTCACTCGCATGTAAATCGCTCATGGAAGTCCTATAGGCGGCTGCACAGACACAATCGCATTGCAAAGTTTGACCTGCAGGCAGGAGCGGCTGCACGGATCGTCATCATTCACCCACTCCTGCCCCCATGCCAACTTTGACATGCGACTTTGTCTTTGCAGACACTGAGGGCCAGATTCTCGTCCAGTGGCGTATCTCTGCGGCGGCGTAACGTATCCGATTTACGTTACGCCGCCGCAACTTAGACGGGCAAGTGCTGTATTCTCAAAGCACTTGCTCCGTAAGTTGCGGCGGCGTAGCGTAAATCGGCCGGCGTAAGCCCGCCTAATTCAAATTTGGATCAGGGGGGGCGTGTTTTATGTAAATGTACTGTGACCCGACGTGATTGACGTTTTTCCTGAACGGCGAATGCGCCGTCCGTGGAATTTCCCAGTGTGCATTGCTCCAAAGTACGCCGCAATGACGTCATTGGTTTCGACGTGAACATAAATGACGTCCAGCCCCATTCACGGACGACTTACGCAAACGACGTAACTTTTTTAAATTTCGACGCGGGAACGACGGCCATACTTAACATTGGTACGCCGCAATTATGCCTCATATAGCAGGGGCAACATTACGCAGGGAAAAGCCTAACGTAAACGGTGTATCTTTACTGCGTCGGCCGCGCGTACGTTCGGGAATTCGCGTATCTAGCTAATTTAAATATTTTGACGCATAAATCAGCTTACACGCCCCTAGCGGCCAGCGGAAAAATGCAGTTACGATCCGACGGTGTAAGAGACTTACGCCTGTTGGATCTAATGGATATCTATGCGTAACTGATTCTAAGAATCAGGCGCATAGATACGACGGCTCGGATTAGGACTTACGACGGTGTACATCGCCGTCGTAAGTCCTTTCAGAATCTGGGCCTAAGTGTGCATTCACTTTTACGGGGTGCCAGCACAGAGATCCTGGGTGGGTACACACATCTGCCAGCGCCTCTGCCGTCTGAATGAGCCCTAAAAACGTAATTGTTCGATAACTAGCGGAAATCACTGCAACACACATATTTTTCATTGTAGTCATTTTTTTATTGCCCAAAAAATGCCAAGATGAGCCATTCTGCAGCCACTACAAGTGTCATGGCTTCCTATATAAATACTTTTATTTATATACATACTCCTGTTTATTTACCTTTGGTAAATGTCATGATTTCCCCTGCAGACCCAGGCACAGTCCTCTACATGGAGTGTGCCCATCTCTGCAGAGAGCTGTCAGGGGTTGCCATGGTCACGCTGCCTCCTGCTCCCTCCGAGCACGCCGCTTGCTGTCACCAGGGTGACATGAGTCACGTGACCTGTAGCCGGGCCGCCTGTGATTGGTGCGCTGGGGCAGAAGCGGGTGGATTGAAAACTCCGGAGTGTTTACTCCGGTGATCGCAGGGAGATCCCGATTCCTCCGCCTTGTCCTCCGGATGGGAACTTCACTACAGCTGATCCCAATCACCGCACACAGCTGACGGCCATCACCCGCTCTATATAACGGGCGGGCGGGGAGGAGAGGTCAGTGCAGTGCTCATTGGAGTGTGTGTCTAACGGATCTACTGTGTACGAAGAGCTAACAGGTAAGTGGCTTTGGGGCGATAATGTTATGCGGGGCGGGCATGTTATGCAGGGCGGGCGTAGTCTGATCGGTGCTGGGGGTCACTACTGCCCCCTGGAGAATGGGGTTTACTGGTGGTTGGGGCGGTTGGGTGTCACCTGTCATATGATGAACTGTATGGGGGGGTTGCCTTGCCTGTTCACCCCCCCCTCCCCATTATTGGGGTGCCCCTAGTCCCATCTATGTCTTAGTTTACTAAACCATTGGTGTACAAAATCTGGTGCAGCTCTGCATGGTAACCAATCAGCTACCAGGTTTTATTGAACAAGCTGAAGTTAGAAGCTGATAGCTGATTGGTTACTATGCCCAGCTGCCCCAGTTCTAGCAAATCTCCCCATAGCCTTAGTATGTGATTTACATTTTGACATTCTACTTTTAGAAGTCCTGTCTAATCTTAAACCCCCTCCCACCCCAAGTCTTAGCCTGTAGGACATATCTAGGTTTGCCTAATCTAAGACCCCTTTCACACTTATTTTTTGCTGCTTTAGCGCTAAAAATGGTGCCTGAAAAAAGATGCATCTGCAATCCCAATGTGAAAGCCTGAGCGCTTTCACACTAAGGTGCTGCGCTGGCAGGGCGCCAACGATCTGCAAGCAGCTTCTTTGCAGCGCTTTAGGGGTGGTGAATACACTGCTCCTAAAGTGCCTCCAGGACCGGAGCTACCACCAGGCAAACAAGGCAGCCGCCTAGGGCTCCCTGCTGCCTAGGGTGCCAGACCACTGGTGTTCCTACTCTCTTTCTCTCTGTAGCAAGCAACTAAGTCTCAGCATTAGTGGTGGAGGACTGTGTCTGTGCCCCAACTCCTGAATGGAAGCAAACCTTCATTAATGGGCACTGGTAGGCTGCATTGATGGGTACTTCATTAAAAAAGTGGGGTATACATGGGAAAGGCAAACAGGGATTGAGTCAGAGGTGGAGCCAGGGGGGGTGGAAAAATTAGATTTTTGCCTAGGGTGTCAAAAATCCTTGCACCAGCCCTGAGTGCCTCTTCCCATTAAAATCAATGGTGCTTTGTGGGAGCTTTTAACCCTTTATTTGGCCACTAGTGGGGGTTAAAAGTGCCCTGCTAGTGCTCAAAGCGCAGGTAGTTTTACCAGCGTTTTTTGGGCACTGGCAGTGTGAAAAGCTCTACCAGATAAGCGGTAAAGAATGTATTGGGTGGTTTGGTTACATGATCGGGTCCAAGTGGTGGCTTCAGGGGACAGCTGACAACGGATGCCCCATAGTAAGCCTTGACTTGCAGCTTTAACATCGCATGATTTCATAGCTGCCCAATCAGGTCAGTGTTTTGATGTGGTGTTTTATTGCGCTTATGACTTAATTTAACAGAAGTCAATGAAAGTACAGGAACCTTTTTTCAAAGTCACTGCGACTTGAGTTGTGACAGGTTGAATGGTTCAATTGCTGCCAATGTGGGTGCGACTTGTGTGATTTAACTGTCTAATTGCATGAGAAATCGCACCAGTGTGAACAAGGCTAAAGCTGCTCTCTCACCAGCTCTGTTAAATGTGCTGTGTGTTTAATTTGCATTGCATGTTTTTTAAATTGCTTTCAAATTTGGCACAATGCATAAGCTGACATTGGGAGTGTCTGGTCCATCAGGGCTGCTGGCCATCCTAGTTTGCATGCAGGGTGCTGGACTCGTAGATGTGTTTTGGTGGGGGGGTTCAAACCACATGATTACAGCCTAAAGCAGGGGTCTCAAACTGGTGGCCCTCCAGCTGTTGCAGAACTACAAGTCCCATGAGGCATTGCAAGGCTGACAGTTACAAGCATGAGTCCCTCAGGCAGAGGCATTATGGGATTTGTAGTTCCACAAGAGCTGGATGGCCACCAGTTTAAGACCCCTGGCCTAAAGCTTTAATTGGCTTGCAAAAGGTTGGTGGTGGAGAGTTGTGCAGAGAACAATTCTCACCCACTTGTGACAATGGCAATCAATTTTTGCTTTTTTGTACTGCCATAGAGCAGTGAGTGTGGACTGGGGGATTTGTTTGCCACCACTGACTGGGGTACCATTGCCTGGCTTATGGCAGCCCTGCCTGTACAAGGAAGGCCCTTTTAGCATGTCTGAGCAGAATGGCAGTTGGGAGTATAGCCTTTATGCCAGGGAAAGTGAGTTGATCAAAATAGACAGTTGGGCATCTTTGGGGTGGGGGGACTTGCCGTATTGTGGCTTGTCAAATTTGGTTTCACCTTCCTGCCCCATAGCTGTCAAATGGGAAGTAAATCCTTGGGGACCCCCAGAATTAGTGTCCCTATTGGGGAAATTTGGGATTTGCTTATAGTGCTGGTTCACACATGCGATGCAGAAACCAGTGCTGCATAGAACTCGCAAACTGCTGTAGGTGTCAAAAGGTTAATGATCCCCCCCCCCCCCCCGATCGCTTCACATATCGCAGTGCAAATTGTGAATTCTGACAATCGGATCGCATGGGTGTACTCACAAAAAGGTCCTGCACAATTTTGGTCAATGTGATACGAATTCAGCAATCTGTACAGCTGAATCTGCATTGCATGTGATCTGCAAGGATGTCCCCTTGTCATATGCAGCTTGTGCTGACACTTCTAGTTGGAATCTAACCCTGTCTAAGGTGTTAATTTGCCCCCCCGCTCCTAATTTGAAGTCAAATGTGAGTTATTGTACACTAATGGGCAATCTTGGTTTTCTCCTAGTTTGCAGACTTTCAGATTCAGAATGCGTCGCACCAAATCAAGCAGCCAGGTTGTGGCAAATGCTGGCATGGGAAGTTTTGATATCCATCATCATAACATCGCCCAGCAGAGGGTCCCAACTAACACGATGCCCCAAAGATCTATACTTGGAGTCCTCAGTGAGAACGAACAGCGGCACAGGTCCCATAGTGTGGTAAGAATCTGTTTATTGGCAGTGGGTGCAACTTTTCATTTTATATGCTGCTCCTGAGTGCAGAAATGCTGTGACTTTTCTGTTGGTGGATTATGCAATGTGACAAAGCCCTGTTGGCTTAACAGGCTGAGCTTGACTTCAACCAGCTTAAAGCAATATGCCGTTAAAAGCTCCTATTGCTTTATCAGCAAAAACACTTAGTCATGTAATGCTGGCTGCAAATGCCCTGTTTTTGATGCCCCAAAGCAATGCTTAACCACTTCATTACTAAACATGTCCACCCCCTTCCTACCCAGACTAGCTTTCAGCACTTGTGCACTTTGCATGACAATTGTGCATTCATACAACACTGGAAATGGAAATTTTCAACACCAATAGAGCTTTCTTGTTATTTACTACATGCATTTTGGTTATAGTCTTTTGCACATTTTATCTTCATAAATTTAAGCCAAAATTGGTGCATCTTAGTCTGTAAGGGGGACTGCCTTTTTGAACTCTTTAATTTGAGTTTTTTTTTGTGTCAACATGCCGTTTCTCAAGAGGCTGCAGTCATAATTTACATTTAACCTGGGAATCTTTAAGTTTACCTAATTGCCCAGGAAAGGTCTGTTGCTTGCCAAAAAGACTTTGCTCACTTTTAACCTGTGTTGCTGCGCTTTTCAGGCACTTCAGAAGTGCTGCCCATTCACTGCAATGGGCATTTTGAGAGCGCTGTAAACATCCCCAAATATGCTGCTTGCAGGACCCTTTCTAATGTCTCGCAAGCACACCGCCCCAGTGTGAAATCACTTGGACTTTCACATTTAGGTGGCAGTATTAGGCACTATTTCTAGCGCTAAAACACCGCAAAACTGCCTCAGTGTGAAAGGGGTCTAATAAAAGCATCACATGCCTGTGGGTTTTAGATTATGTAACCCAGGGGTTGACAAATTTGCTTGGAATCTAGGAGCCAGCTAAAAAAGTTAGGAGCCAGAAAACGCGCCCCGTCCCGACGAGCTTGTGCGCAGAAGCGAACACATACGTGAGCAGCGACCGCATATGTAAACCGTTTTCAAACCACTCATGTGAGGTATCGCCGCGATTGGTAGAGCGAGAGCAATAATTCTAGTCCTAGACCTCCTCTGTAACTCAAAACATGCAACCTGTAGAGTTTTTTTTTTAATTTTTTTTTTTTTTTTTTTTTTTTTTTTAAACGTTGCCTATGGAGATTTTAAAGGGTAAAAGTTTGACGCCATTCCACGAGCAGACGTAATTTTGAAGCGTGACATGTTGGGTATCAATTTACTCGGCGTAACATTATCTTTCATAATATAAAAAAAAAAATGGGGATAACTTTACTGTTTTATTTTTTCCCCAAAAAAGTGTGCTTGCAAGACCGCTGCGCAAATACGGCGTCACAGAAAGTATTGCAACAATCGCCATTTTATTCTCTAGGGTGTTAGGATAAAAAATATATAATGTTTGGAGGTTCTAATTAGAGGGAAGAAGATGGCAGTGAAAATAGTGAAAAATTACATTAGAATTGCTGTTTAACTTGTAATGCTTAACTTGTAATACCAACGGCCACCACCAGGTGGCGCCAGCTTACACATCTGGTGGTAATAACTTGTAATACCAACGGCTCACCACCAGATGGTGCCAGCTCACAAAACCCAAAAGCAAGTATATTGCAGCTTGACAAATCTAAAGTTGGCTGCACATTATACAATTTTCTTTAACTTTCCTTTTTTAGTTGACTAAACCCAAATTCTGCAACATGGGTTTGTACAAAAGTTATCACAATATGTAAAACCAACCATAATGTCATAGTTAAAAAAAAAAAACTGTATATATAATCTATCCCTGAAGAGATTGTAAGTGGGTAAAAACTGGACCTTATTTGCACAGTCCAAATGTGCCATCTTCACCACTTGCACAATCTTTGGCTATATTCATATTGAAAAGTACAAACTTTTTTTATTGCAGGATATAAAAAAGATGTAAGCTTCAATTATGGTTCACTTTGGATATTGCAGACCTGATTTAAATATGGTATGCTATATATTTCCTCTCCCACACCTAATAACTTTCTTTTTTTACAGAGTGCGCTTCCTACAAAGATGATTTCTGGCTTTGAGAATGCATTTCCTTTCCCTGGGAAGATGGTCTCCACAAAGGCTGCTGCAGTGCTCTCCAAGCCATGCTTCGCCATCTACATCGATGAGCCTGAGATTGTTCAGGAAACGTATCAGTTTGAAGTGGAACTTCCCAGTCTGGAGGAGATGGATGCGAATGTTGTGAAGGAGAAGTTCACCTTGCTGCTTGATGGCAGTGCAGGTGTGTAACACGTGTCTGTCTGCACTAGTGGCTCTTGGCATGGGTTAAAGCCTGAAATACTGACCCTTTTTTATATATCCCAAATGCAGCCTCTCCAATGATGGTGGACTCCACTCTTCCTCCCGACGACGATGCAACTGAAACCGATCCTGATGTCATTGCAGTCTCTGAGTACATTGATGAGATTTATCTTTACCTACGTCAGGCTGAAGTAAGACATTTGCTATATCTTGTTCAATGGTAGTTTAGCTGTAAATGTTGCCTAGATTTATAAGTTTTGGGTCAGAGGCTCAAATATTTAGGAGTGGTAACGGTGGTTTCTTCACTAATGAAACCTAGGGACTGCTCTCGCAGATGGATTAAGAGTCCTAAGACTAATGACCTCCTGCAAAGTGTGGTTTCCCTCTAACCCAGGGTTCTTTTACGTGATAGCCTGGCTGTTATAATCTGCAGTTGTGGCTGGTTCAAAATGTTTCAGGCTTGTGTAGCACTTGGTTGCTACTAGTAACATCCACCATATCACCCTGCTGCCAAGACCTCAATCTATCACATCGGACCATAAACAGTTATTTGGCTGGGGATATGGGATGTCCATAGAACATGTTGCTTTGCCATCATATTAAAAAACTTAATGTGTTTGAGCCTTGAAGTATTGATGCACAGATGGCTACAGTCACTTCCCTTGCATCACCATGCAGAATATTTCTCCTCCTGCAGACTTGCTCCCAGGACTTCTCTCCTCCTGCACAAATTTCACTGTAGATCCTCTATTTTGTCACATCCTCCTCATGTGAGCTAAATAGGCCGCTCTGAACAGTCTCATTGGCTGGTTATCGCAGATGCTGTTACTAGGCCAGAGGTCTGCAGTACCTCTCCCCAGCAGCCTAGTAATTTGGTAGCATGTGTTGCTTGAAGGACTACTGTTCCCAGCTAGTCCATCCTGCACCCTCAGGCTGCATCGATTTGACACTTGCCCCACAGTCTCTCCTCTTGCCTCGCACCAGCTCCCCTGGCATGCTTCATCCAGTAACCCACTGGTCCACTCACTGACCTTCTCCTGCACCAAGTCCAAGATGGAGAACTTTATTTGGACACATGTTCTGACAGCTTCTCTAGCCCCTCTGTTCAGGACACTCCATCCATGACCATGTAAGGATGTAGCGATCAGTGCACCATTCTCCATGTCTCCTGGCTGAAAACTCCTCCCCAGTGGGCTGGGACCTGATATATGGGAGGCCTGCCCCCTGTCAATACAAAGTGGCAATTTGGTCAGGGCTCCTCACATGAGCTGCCTGTCACTCCAGCTCCTGGCCCTACTCCTCTTCCAGAACAACCGAAAGCAGGGGAGGTGCCCAAGTACTGAAGCACAGGTGGTCGCACCCACTGCTACACTAACCACTTCCTGCCCCCAGATGAAAACAAGCAGGCCTAGCCTGAAGCATAGGTCTGCCTAAACGTACCTGCACTGACAGTTCCCCTTGCAACAAATCCTATTTTAGCACCTACCTACAGTAGAGGGTGCTACACTTGCAATTTGTGTAGCCACTGTACTAAATGAGGCCCAGGCAAAGTTAGGCTGCCTGACACTTATAACTTCCTACAGATGATGCAGAATGAAGTCCTGCTAGCTGTGTCTGAAATCTTAGATGTGCCAGTGGCACAGTTCTATGAAATGTCACTTGATTCATAAAAAGTAGCTGTAACCTTGCAGCCAACAGCTGAAGCTCTGTAGTAAAAGCTTGCTCAAACAATGGGTCCTAACTTCTGTAAATTCAATCCATTTAGGTTAAACATAGACCCAAACCCTACTACATGAGGAAGCAACCAGACATTACATCAGCCATGCGGGCCATCTTGGTGGACTGGCTTGTTGAAGTCCGGGAAGAGTACAAGCTTCGAAATGAGACTCTGTATCTTGCTGTGAATTACCTGGATAGATTCTTGTCCAGTATGTCTGTACTAAGAGGAAAGCTGCAACTTGTAGGAACTGCAGCTATTCTACTGGCTGCGTAAGTATTTTGCTATAAAATGTGCTTATTGCTAATATACCCCAGTATGTTGGGTGCCAACACAAAGGTGATTCAGCAGTTAATGGAAGGTATAAGACACACTTGGCCAAGGTTAACGCTGTAGCGATGTGGGAACCAGTGCAATTCCGGCGTCATTTCGCACATCGCATCTCTCCCGCAGGCAGTTCATACTGCCCTTTGCGAGTCAATACATTGTTAATGACACTGCCCCTCCATAGGTTCAGTGTGAACTCTGGGTTCAGGCAGGAATTGCATGGGTGAAACACCAATGCAATTCCAGTGCAGGGAAAATTCCCTGCGCTTTATGCAAGTTCTGCTATACAACTATGACTGAACTTGCACTACAAATGTTGCATGTGATCGGCAGTGCAGGTGCAAATCGCATGTAATGTTTGTTCATATGTGTGAACCTGGACTTAAAGCGGAGTTCCAGCCTGTATTAAAATGGTCAGCAGCTCCAAATACTGTAGCTGCTAATTTAATAAAGACTCTTGCTTGTCTAGGTATCCTGTGATATTGACTTCCTTACTGAAAGGGGGAGGGGTAAGGAATAGGAAATAAGGGAAGCCTGTTTACTACTGCTCATGCTGCACTTTCTGAATTGTCTCCCAGAAGATGTAGGGGTTGGAATTCTTAACTTGTGCCCCCCCCAGTGCCAAATGTGGAAGTAGAGGGTGCAAACAAGCAGGTCTTCCACTTTTGGGTGGCACACTGCTTTTAGAACAGCGGGTTTTTAAACAATTGACTGCAACACTCTTGTGCTAGCTTTCTTTTAGTCAGATCTCGGCTAGTGGTATGTGCCAAAGAAGTTGGGTAGCTAGTCAAAGCACAAGACGGGATAACATTTAACCAATGCTATGTTTTTCTAGGGCGTACTGGTTACCTTGCGTTGTAATACTAAATTTTAGCCGTTGTTAAAATTGCAAATCAACCAGCAAGAGTTTCATGACTTTGCTGTTAACGGGTTGCTATATTGTTTCAGCAAATATGAAGAGATCTATCCCCCTGATCTGGATGAGTTTGTGTACATAACTGATGACACCTACACAAAGCAACAACTGCTGCGCATGGAACACCTGCTGCTTAAAGTGTTGGCCTTTGACTTGACTGTCCCTACAATCAACCAGTTCCTGCTACAATACATTCACAAGCAAGCTGTTGGCACAAAGGCTGAGCATCTTGCAATGGTATAAGTGGCTTCCTAAGTTGCTAGCATGTTTGTAACAAATTTTTACATTAAGGTGATCATTGGGATAGTGGAGGCTTGGGGTGTAGAATTAAACTTGGACGGTGGCTTTTGTACTGCTGTTACCTTGTGGGTTGGGAAGAAGATGGGAGGATTTGGATCCCAAACATTCTAAAGGCTTCCTAACTATTAAAAAAAATAAACCATTAATTCCAACCTGTAGCAGTTGGGTGCAACAAATTCAGGCTTTATTGCTGCTAGATAGTACTAGGCTTAATGACAAATGTTGAACCTAAAGAATCTTGATTAAAAATGTGGTTTGGCCTAACTTAATTTTACTTCCCCCTTAGTACATGGCAGAGTTGACATTGCTTGAGGTGGACCCATTCTTGAAGTATGTTCCCTCCCTGACTGCTGCTGCAGCCTATTGTCTGGCCAACTATACAATCAACAGAATTTTTTGGGTGAGTATGCAATGGGGGTAAAGGGCTTTTACAGACTTGACTTTCCACAGTATAGCAGAAATAAACCAAATGTAATATGTGGCTGCATCAATCTTAAGTTGTGTGGGTTTTATTTTTTCTCTCCCCTGTCTTCATGTAGTGGTCTGGCCAGCAACACTGCCTAAGGTTTTAATCTGTAATTTATGCATTTCACTGGAGCATGATCTTGGCATTTGCTGTCCAGATGAATGTGGACATCCTGGCTATGACATGCATGTGGTGTGGGTTTTTCCTGCAACGACACTTTGCATGGAAGTGTCAAATATCTAAATGTAAGGTCTGAGCATGTAGGCCCTCTACAAAATCTAGAGTGGGTGACTGGGGACAAAAGGCAAATTAAATATTTTCTTCAGCTCTGTATATACAAAGGCGCATGGGAAGTTTATGTCCATAACAGGTATGGTATTGACGGCTCCAAATCATTCACAATGGCTCAAGTGATATGGTCCAGAAATATTTAAACAGAATTGAGGTGGATAAAGCACCTGGACCAGATGTCATCCACCCAAGGATCCTAAAAAAAATTGAGCTCTTATTTCAGAGATCACTTTGCCCCTGTACAAATCATTAGGAAGGCCTCATCTGGAATATGCAGTTCAGTTTTGGGCACCAGTTATCAAAAAGCATATCCAAACTGGAGAGTGCAGAGAAGGGCAACCAAACTGATAAGCATGGAGGAACTTGGTTATGAGGAAAGATAAGAGGAGCTAAATTTCTTCAAGGGAATATTGCTTATTAAGTGGTCCATATAGTGAACTTGGTGTTGAGTGACCACTTTAAAGTCATCAGAGGACAAGGGGGCACTCTTTATGTCTAGAGCAGGGGGTCTTAAACTGGCAGCTGTTAAACTACAAATCCCATCATGCCTCTGCCTGTGGGAGTCATGCTTGTAACTGTCAGCCTTGCAATGCCTTAATGGCAGCCTTAACTTTCCATTTATTTGTAAGTGGGGAAATGAGGCCTGGCATGTGGGGGTTGCATAGGAGCTGTTCTCATGATATTACAATATCTTTTAAAAGCCTCCTCAGAGGAAATGGTTTTAGACAGGTAGGTAAGGCAGTATTGGATCCAAAATGCAAATGTTGCAGCTTAATATGGCTTTAATAAATGGTAAGAGGCAGCCTTGTCTGACTTGTGCCCACCATTGCCGTCTCTCCTTTGCAGTGGAAGAGGGTGGCTGGATCACCACAGGGGGGGGGGGGGGTCTGTGTGGAGAGAAGGTTGCTGATTAGAGCGGTAATAGCTTGCATTAGAATTGCTGTCTGCTTGCCCTGCCTCCTACTTAACCCACCATGCCTGACATTGGTTAAATCTACTACGGTCTCAAACTTCAGTTTGGTTCTTCTGGGGCTTGGTATGTCTACCGAATACCTGGCTCCAAGAACAGAGTGAGCATTGCAGGTAGGATGTTTCAAAGCTGCTTCATTTGGGATTTTAAATGACCTAATGGTACTTGTGAAAAGCTAAGCTACCGCTACTAATTTAACTTTGTCTTTAACAGCCTGGTACCCTTCAAGCATTTACTGGTTACACCTTGAGTGATATTGCACCTTGTCTGGTTGATCTGCACAGAGCCTGCCTTAATGCACCTCACCAGTCACAAAAAGCCATTTGGGAGAAATACAAAGCTCCAAAGTAAGTGATTATATATGTACACCAGTTGGCTACTCAAAAGCAAATATTGGTACTAACTCTGTCTTTCTGTCTTGTAGGTACATGCAAGTATCCCATCTGGCAATCCCTGCAACACTTCCTTTGTGATTAATAGAGCATTCAATGACTTGCACAGCACTTACCTCAAGACCAACAGTGTTGGTCTAATTTTTAAGTAGACACTGCTGGCTAAGTGTCAGTTTGGCTTTTTAAATTGTACATTTTTTAACTTGTGAACTTTTATGACTAGTTAGGATTATAACATTTTAACGATATACTGTAGATGACTTGGCCATTATTTAGCTGCCTGCCACCCAACTGAGGACATCGTAATGGAGTAGCAACAGATCAGACCTGGTTTGGAGGTGCTGGCTCCAAGGCTGTTTTTGGCTTGCTACACTACTAAATGAGGGGAAGACACAAGTGTGAAAGTTGGCAAAAAGTCTGCATTCCAGTAGCAGATCAAGGATTTCATTGACTGCCACAGCTTGCCTCAATGGGCCCATACCAGTTCCTATGTTCTCTTGTGACACTATCATTTTGAACAAGACAAATGGTGAATTACTGGATACAGAAAGGTGGTGGCTTCAAGTCATATCAAGGACTTTAGCAATGGCAAACTATTCATGTAGAATTGTCGTCTTTGTATTTTAATAAAATCCTATAAGATGCTATCAATGTCTGTGATTCTACTACATACACTTTGATTTAAAGCAGTTTCAAACCTTTCCTATAAATTGTTGGAGTACTTAAAATGGCTATCAGCATATTGTAGTAACAAAGTGTGTACCGTCATATTTGCAGACCTCCTGCCATTGGGACTACATGGGGACACTTAACACTGATTGCATTTGAAATCAAGGCCACAGGTCTTATTCTAATGAGGAGCTTTGTGGGTTAACAAATTTGGTTATGACATCTAACAGCCTTTCTATAATGTTGCGCGCTGTCTGGGGTGAACGGGTATTGGTACAGGACCTTTAATATGAATGGGGGGGGGGGTTGGCACTTAAGGGGGTGTACACTCCTAGCGTGGAGCAAGTTAAGATGCATCTGACACTTTAAGCGTCATCTGACAATCCTTCCCTGTGAAGGGCGGCTTGTCTTCCTGAGACCTGTTGGCTGTCTGGTCAAAGTGGACACTCCTAGGTTGGAGTCAATGCTTGACTCGTATGCCCCAAATGCAGGGAACATGGGGTTGGAAGGGAACCAATGCTAAGAAAAGGACAAATGCCTGGTTCCCTACGAACCCCCCCCCCCCCCCCCCCCCCCCCTGTCAGGAAGTCAGCTTGGCTCAGGGAAGTGTCTGCCAACTAAAAGCTCATTACACTGCAGGGTGGCTTGGGAAGAAGTGTTCTCGATCAAAACTGAGACCAATGGGGGGGGGGGGGGGGGGTTTGCATCAGGAGTTGGACTTTAAACGCCTCCATAAATGAACCGGTCACATATGTGGTCAACCTTGAATATTGGTATTCAATGCCAGTGTTTTTAGCTTGACACATACTGCACAAAGCATTCCTGGGGAGATTAAACCCAGGGGGTGGGGAAACTGCGTACTTGCTGTAGTTCAATCACATGGCCAAGTGGCATCTAACACTTTACTGGCCACTCTTACCCCCTTCCTGTCCAGGCTAATTTTCAGCTTTTGGTGCTGTTGCAATTTGAAAATTGTGCAGTCATACAACTTTGTACCTAAAAACACCACTTTCATTTGCCATTTAATCACTACTGGGCTTTTATTTGCTGAATGATAAAAATTCTGAAGACTTTTTTTTTTAACATGTGAAAATAGCCTCTTTACCAGAATTGGTGATGTGCAATTTCCCTAGCAGAGTGGGAAATTTGTGGCAGAACAAGAGCCCCCTGTCTATACAGTGGGCAGGAGGTTTTTTAACCTTCATGCATGACGGTACTCTGAGGCAGCCCCCCCAAGCCTTGTCACAATTTAGCGATTTGTGCAAAAGGGCCTTTGCTTTTCAGGGACTCTGTCATTCACTGAGGCAGGAGCTGTTGAATCACTACCAATGAGTGGGAGCAGGGCTAAGACATGGTATGTGTTCACAAAGCGGCAGCTTTGGGGTGGGAGAAGGAGCACTCAAGCAGGCCCTTATTGAAAGCTGCTTGTGCTGGGGGGCACTCATCAGTGGACATGAGAAGAGGATAAGGGCTGTTCTGTGCAAAACCACTTAATGGAGCTGGTAAGTGACTTTTTGTTATACTTGCCTGCTCTGCAATGGTTTTGCACAGAGCCTCTTCTGCTGCTGTTGGTGCTCCAGGCTGTTCAGCACAGCAGCTTTCCATGGGAGCACTCAAAGCTGCCCTGTCTACAGCCACTGAGTGGATGGCTCGGTACAGCATTTGAGTTTTTTTTTAATCCCCAATGGGAAATCTAGTAAACTAGCGGTTTAATATCGCTTTAAATTGATGGTAATTTGGCCCATTTTATATTTGGTATCCATGCTAAAAACTAATCGCCTAATGCCCTGCATTATCAAATGTTTAGTGCTTCATACCCTGGCCCCATTTTACCTCTAGTGCCACTTTCACTAGTGGCATTTAGAAGCTTGTGGTTGGGTAATGCAGGAAAGGTGTGCGTAGGTTTAAGGCCGCATTCACACCTGAGCGTAGCGTTTCGTTTTTGTTGCGTTTGCATACAGCGTTGTCAGATTGTTTTTGAACTTCGTCGTTTTTATTTTAGCCATTATGAAAAATGTATCTTTTTCATCTTTTTTTTTTTTGTTTTATCTTCCTGGGTGAATGTTCTATTTCACAGAACAGATTAAAGCGACAAAACGCCCGTAGAATTGCTCGTTTTCGCACTAGACGCTTGAATTGAGCGTTTCCATGGGAATGCAAATGGTCAAACATCCAAATTAGCGCGACAAAGGGTCCAGAACTTGTTTGAGTTTCAGGCTTTTTGGAGTGGAGATGTGAACCATCTCATTGAGAATTTTTTTTTTTTTTTTTTTTTTTTTTTTTTTTTTCCCCTCTAGCGGTTTATAGCTTCAGGCTACAAAACACTCAGGTGTGAATGCAGCCTAAACCAATAAACTTGATGTAAAATAAGGGGGAAAATTCCCACATTTATGATGATGGTTGCCACAGCTGTTCGGTCCGCTTAACTAGAAGAGAAAATGCTTTTATATTTGGGTAATAAAAATGCAACAAGGTAACTTTCTTCATACAACTAGCTTAAATACATTAGTGTTGGCAATGTAAAGCACCATGCACTTATTTTCCGGCTCACCATGGTGTGCTAAGGAAGGGAAATCCCAAGAGCCACATATCATACAAAGAGTAGAACCAGCCTAAACTCTGTCCAGGCCACCGATTGGCAGGGGGAAGCACGTCGTGAGCATGTGGCCTGGACCATGTCTAGGCTGAAGCTGCTTCTACTCTTCGTATGAGGGTTTTGTGTGGTGTGCGGCTATTGACTTATTTTCCTTTTGGCACAGCATGGATTGTCAAATGTCATCCAAAGCTTTTATTGTAGAAGGATCGCATCACAAATGACTAAGTGTGCATTTGATCCTAATTTTTATTTTTTTTTGGCTTGGATTTCTATGTAGCCGATACAAGCCCCTTTCCCTGCATGCCTAGTGGTAGGAGAATCTACTGGCACCTGAAGTGGCTCCTAACATTTCTTTGGAATTCATGGTATGCTGGAAAATATGTGCGTCCAGCCGGTAGTTGCTACAGCGCCTGCCAGTGGCGTCACTAGGGTTGGTGTCACCTGGTGCGGTAAAACATGGTGTCACCCCCCCCCCCCCCATCGTCTAAAGAACTATGCAGAGTGCCCCTCACCCCCATATACCCCCTCCTAGCACAATTCCTTTCTCCTTCCCTCACCCCCCAATATTCCCCCTCTTAAAAAATCTTCACCCCCATATGCCCCCCTTCCAGTACAAATACCCCTCTCGGCACATTACTTCCCCTCCATTTCCCCCTACCAGCACAAGTCATCACCCTCATATACCCCCTTTCATCACAAATCCCCCTTCTCAGTACAAAATCCTGCACAGATCCCCCTCAGCACAAATCATCCCACATCTCTCCTCCCTGCACAGATCCCCCCCCCCTCAGCATAAATCATCCCCCCTCCCTGCACAGACCCCCCTCCTCTCAGCACAAATAATCCCCACATCTCCCCTCTTTCAGTATTAAACCCCTCTTCTTGACCAAATTCTCTCATTCCCCCAACCAAGCCACCCTCAGCAGAAGACTTACCGGTTATCAATCACTGAGTGATTGATGGCTGACACTTTAGCAGCTCCCATCTGTCCCAGCCGGCTGCCTGTATGTTAGTGTCAGAGCGCCGGGAGATCTCCTTCGAGTGTGTGGCATTTGCCGACATCTCCTGCGGGGTGTCCCCGGGTCTCCAGCGCAGTGATGGCTGACACTTTAGCAGCTCCTATCTGTCCCAGCCAGCCGCATGTCAGGGCGCCAGGAGATCTCCTTCCCAGGTTCCTCCTCTCGTCCCATCAGAAGACACGCCAAAGCGGAGGAGGAACCTGGGAAGGAGATCTCCTGGCGCCCTGACACGGCTGACGTGGTTGGCTGGGACAGATAGGAGCTGCTAAAGTGTCAGCCATCACTGCGCTAGAGACCCGTGGACACCCCGCAGGAGATGTCGGCAAATGCCGACACACACTCGGAGATCTCCCGGCGCTCTGACACTGCTAACATGCAGGCAGCCGGCTGGGACAAATGGGAGCTGCTAAAGTGTCGGCTGTCACGATCGCTGCGCTGGGGACCCCCCGCAGGAGATGTCGGCAAATGCCAACACACACACTGTAGTAGCCCACTCGCTATCACACCCGACTGAAGCCCCGCTCTTGCAGTCCCGGCCCCTGGTGTTACCCATCTGGCGGGTGTCACCTGGTGCGGCCCGCACCCCCATAGCAACGCCGCTGGCGCCTGCTACTGTTGAGCCCATTTCCTGGAATGTGTACAATAGGAATATTGTTAATTTTAAGGAAACATTAGGCATTATTTACTCAGGGAGCCTGACATTGCACCTGCAGACACTCAGTACAGCTGTCTGAAGAGCAGGAAGAAACCATGAACTACGAGGGCGCTTACCAGCAGCATTGTCTTTTTTATTTTGTGACAGAGGGTGCAGGGATTGAATCCCTCTGCTTCCTGTCACAATGGGGATCTGCGTGCATGGCTGCTGCCTGAATACTGGTGTAACGTAACCTGTTACTAAAGGTGAACTTGGCCTCTTAACGGTTGAAGGGTTTTTTTTTTTTCTTTCCTTTTCAATGCTCTGTAATTGATTAAGCTGTAAGGTTAAGTTCCAGGCCATTGTTTGAATCTTCCTGTTCTTCCTTTAACCACTTCCTGTCGGTCCCCCGGTACCAGCTGATCACAGATCGGGGTGAAGGGCCAATCACAGTGATTCTTTATGACGTGTTTAGCTGTCAGCCAATGACAGCTGATCACAGGATTTAAACGCAAGCAACATGCTGACAGAATGAGAAGAAAAACAATAGCTGTCTTAGTTGAAGGTACATCAGTGCAGAAGAAAAATTACCTGTTTGCAAATTTTGATATTTTTTGCAAAAAAAAAAAAAAACAGTGGTGATTAAATATCAACAAAAGAAAACTGGTGTGAAAAAGATAAATGTCATATGGCAAGTGTTGCATGACTGCGCAATTGTCTTTCATAGTGTCATTGCTGAAAATTGGCCTGGGCAGGAAGGGGCAAAAGTGCCCAGTAGGCAAGTGGTTAAATGCCAGATTCAGCAGACTTCCAGACGTATTTATTAGGAAAAGCCACAAGTTAAGTGGCAATGATAAATGTAGAAAAGGGTACATCTTGAAAGCTAGCCTTGCATGGTCACATATAGATTAACTTTCCAAATGCATAGTTGCTGGCTTTATTTTGAACTCACAAGGGATCTATTGAATGTACTTAACTAGACAATGATGGTAAAATTGGGATTTTTACTGTGTTTATACCTAATTAACTGCTGCAAACAGAATTATTTTTGATGTTCTGTAGAGGCAGTGAAAAACATTTCCTCTGATGATACGGCCTCCCTGGGTAGTGGTGTCGAAGCTTCTGTTAAATGATACACACTTCAACCACTATGTAATTTTCTCGTTTTTCTCAGATTCTTTGACTCAAATGTAACATGAATAATTGAAACAAGATCTAAACGAAGTGAAGAAGCAAGAGGCTTTGAGGAATAATGTAGCACAGTAAGAGATTATCATAAAACGTCAATTATAGAGTAAGAACAGGGAAAAGATATTGGCACGAAGATAAAAATCACAGACCGGTACTGGATCTTCCTCCATATTTAGTAAACAATGTGTCACCTTCATCTTCCAAATTTATATTGGATCTTTCACCCGAGCACAAGGAAGGCAGCCATTTTGCTGGCTGTACCAAACTTATGCACTACCCAAAAATTATTGAAACTAAATGTATTATATTATTGATATTAAAGCTGACATTTTGCTAAACAATGTTGTTTTTCTTTTTTTGTTTGTCTCTCTTTCCTCCTCCACAGCTTTAGTTACATTATCTGTAATTATGTCCCACAAAGTGCAGACTGCTGGATTGTTTAGAAATCTTCACTGATGGGCTGCCCTGTCCTCTTCCTGTCTCTGAACTTCCGGCACTTTAGAGGTTAACAACTTTGGTTCTCTAGGCTCGGCTGCACTTAACCACTTCAGCTCCGGAAGGTTTTACCCCCATCATGACCACCCCATTCTTTTGTTTTCTTAGCACTGCGCTACTTTACTGTTCATGCAACACTGTACCCAAATGTTTTGTCATCGTTACACAAATGTTTAAATTTTTTGGGTTGTATTCAATATGTGCAAAGAGAGATGACACAAATGTGTATGTGTGTGTGGTGTATATGTGTGTGTATATACAGTATATATACACAGGGCTTTTTTCAGGGGGAACTCCGTTCCACCACCTCTGGCTCAGACACTTTGGTGCCTGTTCATTACAATCACTTGTAAACACAGAAGTCTGGTTTCTGTGTTTACAAGTGACAGCTTTGTTACCCCCTGAACTTTGCACTCTGTAATGCAATTCTGGTATTTAATGCCCCTTTAAGACCCTTCTACTGTTTGTGAAATCTGAACAGGTCGTGGCTAAGTTCCTGCACCTATTTTCTGAGAAATAAAGCTCTGTATATATATATATATATATAATGTGTGTGTATATATATATATATATATATATATATATAAGAAAGAGTTTGTGGGAGCGCCATGTCAGGTAAAAAATAATAACATGGAAATAGAGTTACAGTACATGATTTATAATCTAGAATTCGTATCAGATATTTTGTTTCAAATAGGTAGTCACGCACAAGGAAAAAAACGACAGGGAGAAAGAGGAGAGGAATCAGAGGGGGGAGGCGGGTCAAAACAGCACAAACAACCAAAAATTTAGGGATAGGACAGGGAATATTTAATTTAAGCTCCAAGGTTTTAACTCCGTCTGAACAGCATGTTTTGGATCAGGGCCTAAAATTTGTGCCGCCTAAAAGTTAAGACAAATTCCATACATATATGGACATACATAAGTTTATCAGAAAGCTCAACATTAAACGCTATTTGGCTGGTATCCCTACTAGTCAGATCAGTTCGAATGAATATAGCCATTCTGGGTTGTCTCTCTTTAACCCTCTGGGCACCCTGGCACCATCTCTGAGGCCGCGTACACACGGTCGGACAAAACCGATGAGAATGGACCGAGGTTCAGTTTCATCGGTCCAAACCGACCGTGTGTATAGCCCATCGGTCTGTTTTCCTTCGGTCCAAAATTTTAAAACATGCTTCAAAATCGAACTGATGGACTGCTGCCCGGTCGGTCCAAACCGATGGTACAAAAAATCGGTTCAAAACCTGCGCATGCTCAGAATCAAGTCAACGCATGCTTGGAAGCATTGAACTTCGTTTTATTCAGCATGTCGTGTGTTTGACATCACCGCGTTCTGACCCGATCGGTTTTTGGAACGATGGTGTGTACGCACATCAGACCATCAGGCCACTTCAGCAGTGAACCGATGGAAATGGCCCCTTCGGACCATTCTCATCAGTTTGGAACGACCGTGTGTACGCGGCCTTAGGGTGTTCCGAGACGTGTTATTACGAGACCTTGATATGATGAATATCGAAAAATCTAATTTAAAGAAAACCCTGCAAGAGGGATTGGATTCTCTCTGTAGAAATAAAGAGTTGGTGATTAGACTAGCTGATAAGGGGGGGGGGGCATTGTTGTTCTTGACAGGGCTGACTACCTCAAGGAAATGTTCAGTGCTAAGGCCCGCTATAAGAGGGAACTTGAGGCTTTAGTGGCTAGTTTTTATGAGGGGATCCTCACTTCTAGAGAGAAGCTTTATTTATTACCCAAAGCCCCCCGTACCCCTACGATCTATTATCTGCCGAAGTTACATAAGGATCCAGTCTGCCTCCCGGGACGTCCCATTGTTAGTGGGATTGATTCCATTACTTCCCGGGTGGGCAGATATGTGGATTTCTTTTTGCAACCATTGGTACAGACTTTACCGTCTTATGTTAAGGACTGAAGGCACATCATCAACCTTTTGTCAGGTGTTATTCCCAAATTTTTTTGGTCAAGGGTTCTTCCCTTCCTATCAAGCAGATCAATTTTCTTATGTCCCTCCTGAAATTTGCTGCCGCCTCTAATTACTTTTGGTTTGAGGGCAATTTCTACAAACAAGAAAACTGGCGTAGCCATGGGTGCTAAATACACACCCAGTCTGGCTAATTTATTTATGGCCAAGCGGGAGGAGGATGTCATCTTTTCTGAGGATGTACCCCAGATAGCTCTATGGGCTAGGTACATTGATGACATCCTCCTCCTATGGGATGGTCCCTACGATGGTTTGGTGGAGTTTATGGCTTCTCTGAACCATAACCATAGGGGGAGCCATCACACTGAAGGAAACGGTCCAGATATTGTCCCAGCCTGGCCGTGACCGAGCCTATACAATTTACTATAGGGCTGGCAGGCGGGCGCTTCAAATCTTTGTGGACTTTTGGGAGGGTATATATAGTTGTACACGGCTGAAGCTTTTTTCTTTCTTCGTTAACACCCTATTGTTATACCCATAATCCACCAGATTCGTTAGATCCTGCCTAAAGGATTTAGGGGGATCTCTAATCAATGGAGCATATGTAATCTCATTGGCCAACATCTCGTTTAGTTGGGAGTGGTAAAACTTTTTGTTCATAATAACTACCCTCCCCCCTCTTTTATCTGCTGGACGGATTACAGTGTATAATGTTCTTCCTTTTTTCAAGGGAACTAATACCTTCCTGTACATATCTTGGATTAATGTTTTTCATAGGCACAATTGCCTCTAAATCTTTCAAGACTAGTTGTTTAAAGACCTTAATAGGGTAGTTAGTTGTGGAGGGGGAGTTAAACAAGGATTTATTTTTTAAGCCACTGTTGACCCCTAAAGTAACACTCTCCATCCTTCCTATTACATGAGATTGGTTGCCCAAAAAATACCTTTTCATGTTTATCTTGCGTACATATTCATGAATGTCAATGTAGACATTAAATTTATTGATTGGCTTCTTTGTAGAATATTTCAAACCTGTATTTAGGATATTAATTTATTTGTCTGTAATATTAGTAAAGTTAAAGATCCCTGTTAGTTTGTCTCCCTTCTTCTTTTTCTCTTGGACTCTTTGTCCTGCCATAGGGGTTAAGACTGAATAGACCTTTGTCTATAAAGTTGCAAGTCCGTGTCGTGCGGCCACGCCTATTGAGAAAGACGTCATGACGAAACATGTCTAGGCATGACCACACGGCTTGCTGCACTGTTCCAATGTATATGATCTATTCACAGGAATCACTGCAGATGAACTGACCTTCATAGTGGTGAGAGAGTATCGAATGATGGCACACAGTGCGATATTGTATCGAATGTTGATTTTTTAATCGTTGTTTGTAAGTACATAGGGTTAAGGGGGGACTTTATTTTTAATAAAATCTTAACAGAGTTACGCTATGAGAATTGTTTTCCTTTATGTTTAAGTCTGAGGAAACACCTATAATCACATGAGTGAGATTAACGTGATTTGAAGTACACCAGTCCCGGTGTTTTAATCGAGATACGCTGGATGATAATTCCCAGATATTGTTTGGGCATAAATCTCAAGCGTTATTTGACAGATTTCTGGTAAGTGCAATTCCTGTGGGAGTGGAATCACACAGTGCAGTGAATTCTCCATACACCTGATGCAATTATATGAACTGGTATTCAAGCAATTTGACGAAATTTGTCTCACTGGGTGATTTGCACTATTGTCATCTAACGGTGTACAACATTATTTGGAAGCGCTGCTTTGCCTAAGGAACTTTTTTTTGTAATGGACTTTATATTATATTTCATTTTATTAATATAGTGGCTGCTAGTTCTACCATCTTTTATTAAGAATAATTAACCCTCATTTATATTGAAGCACCGGATAAGTGACTCTGTTTACTTTATTTTTACTGTATTACTACAGCATATGAACTTTTAATGAATGTGAATGTTTTCCTTTGGTCTCAGCACTCGAGCACTTTAATGTATTGTTGCACATCATGTGAACAGCTTTGTTTTTTTCCCCAAAAGTATCACAAAGCACTTTATATATAATTTACAGTACAGTGAAAACTCGGATTGCGAGTATGGCGGTTAACGAGTGTTTCGCAATATGAGCATTTTTTTCTAAATCCTGACTCGGTTTGCGAGTGTTGTCTCACAAAACGAGCAGGATTCATGCCACAGCGGTGTGCAGTATTGCATTTGGCAAGAAGTGTGGGGGCGCCGGAGCCGATTGGAGCCAAGCGGAGCTGAACGGGGCCTCGGAAATACTCAGAAAAACTACAGTACAGTGAAAACTCGAATTGCGAGTATGGCGGTTAACGAGTGTTTCGCAATATGAGCATTTTTTTCTAAATCCTGACTCGGTTTGCGAGTGTTGTCTCGCAAAACGAGCAGGATTCATGCCACAGCGGTGTGCAGTATTGCATTTGGCAAGAAGTGCGGGGGCGCCGGAGCCGTTTGGAGCCAGAAAAACGGGGAAATACTCTGTTCCCAAGTCTTTCTGAGGTCAGCCGAGCTGTTCTGAATATTTTCAAGGCTCTCCGGAACCCCCCACCTTTGGCCACATACGGTATTGCATGCCATAGAAGTCAATGTGGAACAAATTATTTTCGTTTCCATTGACTTCTATGGGGAAACTCGCTTTGATATGCGAGTGCTTTGGATCCTGGAAAGGATTTTGCTCGTAATCCAAGGTTCCACTGTATTTGGAATATTAATTTAGGGAGAGCCGCACACCTTTTAATTTTTGTATTTTATTTACCTACACAGGGTGATCACAGTGCAGACATAATCTTATATAGTTACATAGTAGGTGAGGTTGAAAAAAGACATATCAAGTCCAACCCATGTGTGTGATTATATGTCAGTAATACATCGTACATCCCTGTATGTTGTGGTCGTTCAGGTGCTTATCTAATAGTTTTTTTAAACTATATTGATGCTCCCCACTGAGACCACCGCCTGTGGAAGGGAATTCCACATCCTTGTCGCTCTTACAGTAAAGAACCCTCTACGTAGTTTTAGATTAAACATCTTTTCTTCTAATGTTATTGAGTGGCCACGTGTCTTGTTAAACTCCCTTCTGCACATTTTTTTTAGCCCTATTGTGGAGTTACTGGTTTGGTATTTGTAAATTGAAATCATATTCCCTCTCAAGCGTCTCTTCTCCAGAGAGAAAAAATTTAGGGCTCGCAATCTTTCCGCATAACTAACATCCTCCAGACCCTTTATTAGCTTTGTTGCCCTTCTTTGTACTCGCTCTATTTCCAGTACATCCTTCCTGAGGACTGGTGCCCAGAACTGGACAGCATACGCTAGGTGCAGCCGGACCAGAGTCTTGAAGGGCGGGAGAATTATTATTTTATCTCTGGCTTAGATATTCTATGGAAGCACAACACTTAAAGAAAAATACCAAATTGTTTTAAGAGTTCTTTGCGTTCTTGCAGAGATTTTTTTTCTGAAAACCAAAACATTTCCTCAGAGGATGTGGTTTCTTGTGAATTGGACATTGGCGATTTTGGATTTTTTATCTCCTAAATCTTGGTCGGAGTTTGTATCAGGATTTAGTAGCATATTTGTCCCTTTAGTGCGGGGGACGGCAACCCGTCGATTGTAGTCCACCTATCGACCGCCTGCAGGTGACAGGTAGATCGCACACAGGTTCCTGCATCGCCAACCCCGTTCTTCTAAGTACCGGTCCTTGACTTCCTCCCAGCCTCCTCCCTGACTCCGCCGCACCTGCGGTGTCCTAGTCCTCTGTTTCCCTTCTGCCTTCCCCGTGCCTTCTGTGTCCTGGTCCTCTCTTTCCCTTCTGCCTCCTCCGCAGCTCCACCAAGCCTTCTGTGTCCCAGGCCCCTCTCTCCCTCCAGCCTCCTCCACCACTGTTATCAGTGAACAGCGAAGACCTGGAGGAAGCACAGCTCAGGACGGAGGAGGTTACTGCTATAGGGGAGGAGAGGGGCAGAAGACACCTCTGTGTGTGTGTGTGTGTGTGGGGGGGGCGTGATGTGAAGGGGGCAGAGGACACTGTTATGGGCAGGGTTATCCCCATAGCAGTGTCCTCTACCACCCCTTCACATAACCCCCCATCCCCCCTAAACTGTGCATTCTGAGCCTAATACACTCCTTAACCCTGAATTCTAAGCGCATCACACTCCTAATCCCTGCATTCTGAGCACAACACACTTCTGATCCCTGCATTCTGAGTAGAACGCATTCCTGTTCCCTGCATTCCGAGTGCAACGCACTCCCGATCGCTGCATTCTGAGCATAAAACGCACTCCTGTTCCTTGCATTCTGAGTACAGCGCACTCCTGACCCTGCATTCTGAGCGTAACACACGCCTGATCCCTGCATTCTGAGGGCAACACACTCCTGATTCCTGCATTCTGAGCAGAAAATGCACCCCTGATCCCTGCATTCTGAGTGTAAAACGCATTCTGAGTGCAATGCATTTCTTAACCCTGCATTCTGAGTGCAGCGCACTTATGATCCCTGCATTCTGCGCTTAATGCACTGGTGAACCCTGCATTCTCTGCATAACATTTATTTTTGTTCTGAGTAACTACTTAAGGACCAGACGCCGTCATTATACATCAATATTTTGACATTAAATATCGTTGTTATGGCAGGAGCTAGCTGCCATAACCCTGGTATTTTTAAAAATGGTGGACTGTCCTCTTTCAGATAAAAGTGATCTCAGCGGCAGATTGGCAAGATCACTTTTATCGGGGACGGGAGAGAGCCCCCTCCCGCCGCCCTGCCGCACTCCGTTTGTCTTCGCCGCTTACCAGAGCCATCGGTAGCAGCGGACACGATCGGTTCCTCTCCCCTCACTGCTTGGATGCCGAGTGAGGGGAAGATGGCCCCTGTTCGGCTCCTTAGCATTGGAGGACAGAAGCGACGGCGTCATTTCTGCCCAATGCTCTTAAAGGAGAAATTATTATAATTTTTTTTCAAATGACATTTCATTTTAATTTTTTTATTGCATTTTAGTGTAAATATGAGATCTGATGTCTTTTTGACTCCAGATTTCATATTTAAAAGGTTCTGCCATGCTTTTTTTTCTATTACAAGGGATGTTTACATTTCTTGTAATAGGAATAAAAGTGACCCAATTTTTTTTTTTTAAAAGGACAGTGTCAAAATAAAAAGTAAAAAACAAAATGAAAGTGCACCGTCCCGCTGAGCTCGCACACAGAAGTGAACGCATATGTAAGTCGCACCCACATATGAAAACAGTGTTCAAACCACACATGTGAGGTATCGCCGCCGCGATCTTTAGAGAGAGCAATAATTCTAGCCCTAGACCTCCTCTGAAATTTTTAAGCGTCGCCTATGTGGATTTTTAGGGGTAAAACTTTGTCGAAATTCCATGAGCGGCCGCAATTTTGAAGCGTGACTTGTTGGGTATCAATTTACACTGTGTAACATTATCTTTCACAATATAAAAAAAATGGGCTAATTTTACTGTTGTCTTATCTTTTATTTAAAATATATATTTTTTTTAAAGTGCGCTTGTAAGACCGCTGCGCAAATACAGTGTGACATTAAGTTGTCCTGGGGGGGGCTCTGTACTGATGGGGGGTGCATTGTCCTGGGAGGTCTGTACTGATGTGGGGGTGCATTGTCCTGGGGGGTCTGTACTGATGGGGGTGAGTTGTCGGGGGGGGGGGGGGGGGTCTGTACTGATGGAGGAGGGGGGCTTTACTAAGGGTGGTCTATACTGATGGAGGGGTACTGCCCTGATGGAGGGGGATCTATACTGTGGGAGGGGGGTCTGTACTGAGGGAGGACTATAGTGGGGGGTAACACCATGTTTTTCCGCACTGGGTGACACCAACCCTAGTGGCGCCACTGGTGCCTGGACCACCTGGTGTAAGGAGGGTCTCCGCTGGGGGCACCTTGTGTAAGAACGGACTCTGCTGAGAATTCCTGATGCAAGGAGGGACTCAAGGGGGGAAATGCCTAGTGTAAGGAGAGACTTTGCTGGGGACACCTGATGGCATTTGGCAACCTTACCAAATATCTTCGGAAAGTCTTTCAACCTTTTGAATAAAGCATCTTCTATAGCTTCTGGACTGCTGTAGCTCTAGTCTAGCCATTCCCAAGCTGCATGGAGACCTACAACTTGGTTGGCAGCACGAACAGCTTTTATTCTCATAACACACTTTGAAAATTGTGGGCATAACAACTTTGTTAGCATGTCAAATTCTTCATCAGGCACTATACCCAGGTCACTGATATATTTCTTAAAGGTAGACTTCCACCCTTTGAAGTTTTCAAGGCGGGTTGTCAAACATTGCAAGCCCAGTGCTTGAAGCTGACGGTATACTGTGTATCTGGTAGACATGTGCGGTTCATTTATATAGATATATATAGATCTAAAAACGCCACTTGATAGTCAAGTGTGTAAGCTAGCATATTTTGGTTACAGTACAGGAGCTTCGAACCGGCGTGCATTCCACAGACCGGAACTCCGCAACCAGAAATGACGTGAGTGCGTACCAAGCTCACGTCATTTCTGGTTGCGGAGTTCCGGTCTGTGGAACGCACGCCGGTTTGAAGCTCCTGTACTGTAACCAAGATATGCTAGCTTGACTGTGTCAAGTGTTTTTTTTTATTTACATATATTTTTTAATAAAAAATCACTCAGATGTACACTGCAAGCAACCATCTCGTTTGTCCACGAGGATACCCTGTGGTTTACCACGGAGGAGGTAATCACTGCAATCAAATCCATTGGGAACGGCTTACCTCCAGAGGGGGTATAAGGATTTGGATACCCCATCGTTTGCCGAACTAAGGAGGAGGGGAACGCCCTAAGGACTGCCACTACACTTATTACATGCATTTTAGCCCTGCAGGGGTGCAGGGATCTGGTGAGTTGGGACCTGAAGGAGAGCACGGAAGTCACCTAAACTGCATATAGGCACGAGTCACTTTGGACAAGAACAAGCCACCTGAAATTGTGCCATTTTTTCACCACCAATGACTGAACTTTGAAATCAACTATTTACCATTAAATACACCAGGCATATTCATTGTTGCAATTAGCACAAATAATAGGGCTTTACTAGTAATTTTTTTACGCACAGGGTGAAAATGCTCTTTTATGACATTTAATTAATCCTATCATTTAGCACTCGCTTTTTTATTTCAAAAGAGTAATTCTCTTCGGAGGATTATCCTTTAGATGAGGACAGTGTTTATCACCTATCTATTGCACACGCAGCTAAGAAGAGTAAGAGGAAAACTCACCCAAGCTCTACCGCTATATAGTATAGTTGGTGTGTAGAGTAGTCGGTGCTCTGGCTAATTAAGCTCACAAGTGATCAATAGAAAGTACAGGCCGGCATCTAGACAGTTTCTCCATAAAAATATTTATTGAAGCATTACAGCAGTAACATCATCCAAAAAACTGACGCGTTTCGGCCCTAGGCCTTCATCAAAGCATCGCCACTCACCCCTATATCCACTTTATTTTTTTATTCCTGGCACTATGGTTGGAGCTCCTTAGGGGAGGCAGCAGCCCAGCCCACACCTAAGTACAGAATATTACAAAATGTTATATACGAATTGAACTAATAAATTCTATTGAACTAAACAAAATAACTAGATTAACAAGTCAAAACGAAACAAAACAAAGCAAATTTTTTGGTCATGCACATGTCTAGTTTCTGGCAAAGTCTAACATGTCAGAGCTGGGTGGCTTAGGGTAGTATGGAGGAGCAAAGGTGTTTGAGCCAGGTACAGGTTTACAGTTCATTACTATGTCAGGATGAGACTTTGGCGTAATGTGGCTGTCAGGAGAAAGATCACTAACCTGGTGAGGTGGTAGTGGTTTGGCTTTACTGATGACACCCAAGTTGATTATTTGTCTCTCTGTAACCTGTGGCTCATATGGTCTGGTATAGCCCAAAGGTTCTGCTTCATAGATTGAAAGAATAACAGGTTTGTCACATTCATAAGTAGTCACAGTAGTATCAGGAGGCTGATGCGGTGTTGTACTTGTGCAAATACTCCGATACCTAAAACCATAAAATACCTTTGCGGTGTGATTTGAGCCCACACAAAATGAATGGGCTCAAACTGCACTGCAAAGAATCATATGTGATCTGAACAAGAATGCGGTGAGATTCCTGTCCGAATAACATGCGGATCCCGCACAGCTCCTGTGTGAACCAAGGCTTGTCATAGTGATTTCAGCCTGGCTTCACACAGGAGCGGTGTGGAAAATCGCATGTGATTCGTACAGGAATCGCACTGCATTCCTGTTCAAAAACATGATTCTTTGGAGTGAGATTTGAGCCCATTAAGTTTGTATGGGCTTAAATCATACCACACCACACCAAACGGTATCGGTAATTGGTATCGGCGAGTACTTAAGCACAGGTATCAGTACTCATACTCACTCAGGTATCAGTGTATCCCTACTATAAAATAATGTCAGTGTTGCTAGGTGTATCAGAGGTGAGTGAGGCTCTGGCTTAAGACATAGTCCTTAGTGCACATTTTTGGATATTCTATATTTGCAAGACTTGCATTGTCTAACTCACTTGCAGTAGGTTTGATGCAACACTTTCTGTGTTGACTAAGTCCTATTCCATTTGCAAGGCTTCCTTGCAGGCAGCATCTGCCTCCATCTCTGCCTTCATTTTTGCAAAGACAGCTTGCACCTTAATAACCTCTACCTCTATATGCGCATTTATCAGTAGTTTGCTCAGTGAGGAACATCTTGAGCGGGAGTGTAGATGTCGTGTCGTGTCGTGTCGATGTTGCGCGATGTGGTGTGGTCTCATGCATTGTGATATCTTGTGATCTGCACATGACTTGGCCTCCAAAAATGTAATGTTTCTTTCTTTGCTAGGAGCAGCAAAGTTATTTTGTTCTCGCACAGACTCCTTTGTATTAATACTGGATAGAAAAGAAGGGCATTTTTCAGACAGTCTCTTATATCCTTCATAAGCTCTTTCTAGCTTTTTTTTTTTTGCAAGTACGCCATTTAGTTGCTTTGCATCATTAGGTATTTCAGTAGCAGTTATGCATTGCACGGTCCTGTTCCACATACAAGGCAAATTGTCGGACATTTCTGCCCTATATGATTCATACTTATCCTTGAAGTGGATGCAAACCCTCACCTATTCCCAGTGAAGTGAATAGCCTCAGGTGATACACAGAGATGAAACAAATCCGCCTACATACGTTTTACATGTAAATCTATTATCTGTTTTTTTTACACTCTTTGGAAAGTGCAGATCTTATTAAAAATCTTTCTTCCTGTTTCAACAGTACATAGGGGTGGGTGGGGAGTCTGTATTTACACTGCGTGAGAGCTGATTGAAGGAAAGGCACACACCCCCACTCCACATAGGCAGATGAACGAAGGAACATACAGAGCTGTACTGTGAATAGATAAGCTCTGCTTATCTACCTCTAAGCTTCCTCCCCGACACAAATTTTCAGCTGCTGTTATCTTGTGTGTCGGAGAACTTGTCAGAAGAAACTCTGCTGATAACAGAGGAAAGGAGCAGCAGAAAGACACAACACTTAGAGCTTTAGAGAGAGATAAGCAAACACTACAAATATATGTGCCTAGGTTAAATTTCATGAATGTGGTTTACAACCACTTTAAGTGCCCAAGAATGTTACACAAGATGTTACTACATTTTACTAATACAGTGTTCATTTTGAATGGTACTTATAGTTTAAGTCAACGCCCCTGGTTTGTGACAGTACAAAAGTTGTGTGATTTGTTTGATTGTTGACATGAGACTTGTCCAAACGATCACTTTTCTGTCCACCCACACTCGACTCGAATGTTATCACCCACACACAGGTTTCTTGTAAAACATCGGCATCCTTATCACTTTATGTCTACTTAGCATTTCAAGGTTCAAAGACATTCTCACTTAAACAAGACCTAAGCATTCTGCTTCTCAGCTAAAACGGGAAGACTCAGATGAAAGACAGCTTGCATGAATACTTTATAAGCCTAGTGAGAAGTTGTGTCAGAGTGAAAAATATGATATTCATCAGTGGAGTTTAGACATATAGTGGGATTTATTTGCGGCCTCTTCTGCCAGGACCTGCCATTCAGTATGCTGCATAAGTGAATTAGCAAATGATGCCTTGTACTAGATATTTGTCTATTGTAATTCTCGCAGCAAATTAATTTAGTCATTTGATTTCACCAGCCGTGTATAAAGTAAAACTGTCAAATGATACGGCCAATTTAAACACAGCTATGCTTCAGTATGGCAGATTACTGTGCCAGATAATCACAAAGATCCCAGACTACCGCTTCATCAAAAATCAGGATGTAGGTGGGAGTAGCTCTTGAAGATCAACTATAGTGAATCAATAGTAAAACAATAATGGGATACAGTATAATGTTATCTACTTACAATCTAAAATGTGTCTCCTAACTTTTTTGCACTTGAAAATATTAAATATTTATGCATCAAAGCCTAGGCTTGGTTAAACATCTTTTTCCTAAAAATCAGCACAAGGAACAGTACTTTCTATAAATCTGAAGTCCAAAATTTATGAAGATTCTAAATTTATATTCCTCATATAGTACAGTGTTAATATTCAGTGTAAAATATAATGCAATACATTACAATGGCAAATTGCAGTGATAAAGAAGGTGAAATATTATTTTAAAAAAAGTTTTAGGCAAGTGTGAAGTAATGCTGTAAAGTAAGAATGTTCATTGTTTCTTTTTATCAATTTATAAAATGCAAAGTGAGGGAACAGAACAAAAATCGAAACAAAATCAATATTTGCTGTGGTTACCCTTTGGCTTCAAACCAACATCAATTTTTACACTTGTACACTTTTTATGCTTGCACAAAGCCAGGGATTTTGTAGGATTAGAGACATATTAGATTAACCAAATATATCAAGCAGGTACTATTGATCATCATTCATATGTAAGTTGGAACACAGTCTTTATAGAGGAGTTCCAACCACAATTAGCATTTTTTAAATGTATGTCCTTTCATCCTGCGTTTTTATAATATAAATCCGGTCACTTACTATTTAACAATCCGCCACCGATCCGCATAGATATTCAAAAAAGATAGTTTATAAAACTATGTCTACACCGTTGTCATTTTGTTTGTGGGCATTGTGAAGCCTACAAGCACTTACTTCCTGGAAGTCTTGGATGGGGAGTGATAATTGGACAGCGCACTGCATCCTGGGAAATGATGACACACATTTCCCAGGAGCATTAGAGGGAGATGATGTCAGAATCCTAGGTGCTTTCAAAGGCAGATTTTGTGGGACCGCATAGCAACAGGCATTTCCAGATGAGTAAAAAAAAAAAAGTTTTTTTTCTACTTTTTTAGGTCTAATGGGCACAATAATGAAAAAAAAAATTGGGATGGAAACTCCACTTTAACTGAAACAGCAACAGCTGCTACTAAGGTGAGGTTGTGGAAGACAGTTTCATATCACAGGTCATACACCATGGCAAGACTGAGCACAGCAACAAGACACAAGGTAGTTATACTGCATCAGAAAGGTCTCTCCCAGGCAAAGATTTCAAAACAGACTGGGGTTTCAAGATGTGCTGATGAAGCTCTTTTGAAGAAATACAAAAAAAATACGCAACGTAGAGGACCATACACGCAGTGGTCTACCAAGGAAACCTAATGCAGCAGATGCAAGACACATCATGCTTACTTCTCTTTGACATCGGAAGATGTCCAACAGTGCCATCAGCACAGAACTTGTGGAAACCAGGGGGACCCAGGTACACCCATCTACTGTCCAGATAAGTCTGGCCAGAAGACTTATGGAAGAATTGCTACCTAAAAGCAATACCTCTGATGTGGAAACAAGGCTAAGAGACTCAACTATACATGGACGCATGGGGACTGGGGTGCAGAAAAGTGGCAGCATGTGCTCTGGACTGATGAGTCAAAATTTGACATATTTTGCTGTAGCAGAAAGCAGAGGATCTAACCCTTCTCCGCTCTATCCAAAGCTAAGGGAAAAAAAGAGTTCTGGCTGGACATACAAAACCCACTCTAGAATGTCAAATAACCCTGAAAATAAGTTTTTAAATACCTACCCAAGAAAGAGGGTTTGGAACTTTAATTGAGGTAGGTCTAGCATGGCCGAAAGATGAGTCAATGTGAGAAGACATGTTTTATTCAATACATTAAAAAACCTGACATAGCAAAATGAGTACATGCATGGTAAAACAAGCATTTTTTCAATCACATATTTCACATATTTCAACCAGGTATTCATGAAGGCAATGGTAGCAACTTAGAGATAACATATTGAGGTATAAGACAGTTAACCATCATATAGGATCGCTTGAAAAGCAACATGGTGGGGTAACTTGGAAGTGGATGAAATAAAAACCATTGTAGCGCTACCCCCTCAGGAGCCGCTGATTGTTGTTGGGATCGGCATATTAAGTTACCTCTTACCGTTGTCTAGGGGTGAAGTTGATGAGTGGATTAGTGAGCGAATGTCCAGTCAATAAATGAAGGTTTTCTGAATGCTTTATTCTCGGCCCAACATGACCAACATCAACATGAGGTAGAGAGAAAAAGGTTGATGAAGCGATAGAGAACTTTGCAGTATCAGGCCTGGATATGAGAAGGAGCAATCCTGCTCTCAGTAGTAGTAGATACAGTTCGTCGCCACTCCAGCCAGAGTGGGTGAAGTGCCCCCGGACAGACTTCTGCCACGAGCCTGGCAGCCGAAGTGTCACTTTAGGTTGCTGGGAGGAACAGGCCTCTGCCACAGACCTGGCTCTAGGGACCTCTGCCACAGGCCCAGTACTTGGATGAGCTGAACGGATTGAGCGAATCCTCCCAGTAAATTAAGTCAGGGTCACCGGGTGACAGTTGAAGTGTACCTGTCAATGTCCCAGTCACCAGATCCCCGATGGTTCGTTCAAGCCCTATTGGACAACCTGCCTCCGGGTTCTCCTCAAGCCGACCCCCCCCTGAACGGCATACAGCCTGGGATCTCCTCAATAGAGCCGGGGACCCAGAAAGTCACTGGGGCCCCTTTCAGCAACATGGAGCTCCGCGTAGCATGCGACCCCAGCCTGGTAGGCCATATCGCCGGGGTCTGTTGGATGCGCACACCCGGAACCCGCGAAGAACAAACAAAAATGGCGTCTACCACAGATATACTCTCCCCCAGCATGCCCTGCAAGGGAAAACTCCTCTAATTGGCTGCTGGGGAAAATTGCTCTGCCAAAACCCTTCTAGCGCCAACTGTCGCCCAGGGGTGGGATCGGCACCCCTGGAGCACAGACTGACCCACAGGACAGTTCAGGAATGACAGCAGACCAAGTTTAACAAGTTATGAATGGGAGCAAAATAACTCTCCCATTCCCCACTAACTTTAGCGTAGTGCCCATACTGAAAGTAAGGGGGCGCTACACCATCTAAAAAAAATGGTGCATCAAAATTAGCCCGACACATGTTTCATGGTTTCCTACCATGTCATCAGGTTCGAGTGCACCAATGTCTGTAAAAAATCATAAATAAAACAATATGGTCCAATGTTACATCCAAACATGAGGGAGACTATAGCTCCTGGGTTGAACATTTCAAGCAGCTACCAGTTTTCATGTTCACATGGTTTATACTTAGTTGACATGTAAATTCTCAGTGAGATGGGTTCATTTCTCCCCACCTTTACATATATAGTCTCCCTCGTGTTTGGGTGTAACATTGTAAAGAAAATTTGGAAACAACTGCACTAAGATAAAGTCAAAAAGTCGGATTAATAAGCAGCAATTAAATTGTGTATAAACAAAATTGTGAAAGGAAAAAAGGATAATTGCGCTAAACCAAATAGTATAAATATATCAAACAAATCAATTAGGCATCTGCCCAAGTGCATGTGCTATATATATATATATAATAACACTCTAATGTACAAATAATGGTGTAAATCACACAGAGTCAGGAGGCCCAAAACCACCTAACCCTGCGTGGCCCGAGACGAAGTGATTCTTTCACGAAACGCGTCGAGTGGAGCGAGTGACGTGCGGATGCCATCCCCCTCATTGCTATACACGAGTGGCTTTGTTCCTGGATACGTCCGGCCGGCGTTACAGGCCAATGCTGTTTTTTATCGACCTAAATGTGAGTTGTATATATGTTGCATTTTGGTTTAAAATAAATCACCCAGATTTTATGCTATGTGGAGCTCTGTTTTTGTTTTTTATACCCACCGCTGAGCCTGGTATGGTTCTAGTTCCAGTGGAGGAATCACTACTGATCTAAAGCCTTATGGTTGAGAGATATGCTGATAGTGGTCCGGCAGGACCCTGATTTCTGGTAAGCAGCCGCATGATTGGTGGTGGATTCACGTCTGGTGTCTAATAACATCATCTCTGCAGTTCACACGGGTTTTTTTCCTGCCATTGGAATACCTTTGGACTTATCACTTTATTTCGATTTATTTTGGACTTTATGGACTTTATTTATCACTTCAGTGGTTTGGTTCACTAGTATGGCTGTGGCCGCAGTGTTGTGATGCTTATGGTAGCAGCAACTTTTGGCATTTACCACTGAGAGTCCCACATACTTTTCCACGCAGGGTTAGGTGGTTTTGGGCCTCCTGACTCTGTGTGATTTACACCATTTTTTGTACATTAGAGTGTTATTATATATATATATAGCACATGCACTTGGGCAGATGCCTAATTGATTTGTTTGATATATTTATACTATTTGGTTTAGCGCAATTATCCTTTTTTTCTTTCACAATTTTGGGTGTAACATTGGACCATATCGTTTTATTTATGCTCTTTTACAGGCATTGGTGCACTCGCCCCTGATGATGTGGTAGGAAACATTTTGATGCACCATTTTCTTTTTATATGATTTTTATTTCATCCACTCCCAAGTTACCCCACCGCGTTGCTTTCAAGCGATCCTATATGATGGACAATTGTCTTATACCTCAATATGTAATCTCTAAGTTGCTATGATTGCTTTCATTAATATCTGGTTAATAATATATGATTGATTTTCTTGTTTTACCATGCATGTACTAATTTTTCTATTTGATGTTTTTTTAATGTATTATATAAAACATGTCTTCTCACATTGACTCATCTTTTAGCCATGCTAGACCTACCTCATTTAAAGTCCCAAACCCTCTTTCTTGCATATAGATTTAGGGATGGAGATATGTGATCCCACACACCTCATTAAAAGTCCCAAACCCCTCCCTTTGTCCTATAAATACGTACCCGTCCTGCCTTAAGTGTACCTATGCTAATTGCTGCCTAAGTTATCAATTTTTGTTGAAACAACCCCCACCCACCCCCCCCCCCCTCACCCTGCAAAAACTACACAAGCCAAGATAATATCTGGCAGAAGCCCCCATTGCAGTGGCAACCCAATGCAGCCATTTTTCCCACCTCCTCTTTGGTTGCTAGGATGGAAGCACAGCAAACACTGAAACTATGGCCCGGCCATCAGCATCCTAGCAACCAGTGAAAATTTGCAGCTGTGCAATGGTTTCTAGAATGCAGATGGGCAGAACAGCATCATTGGTTGTTATGACGCAGATAGCTCCAGCATTCTAGCAAACAGCTTAGTAATACTGCACAGTCTATGCAAGGAAGCGTTACTGAGCTGCAATGAGAACAGTTTCACCTCAGTTTGCCCCTTGCTACCTCCTGCTGCTCTTGCTGCTGAGCACTTCTCTGTTGATTAGACAATATTCCACAAAGTCTGCTGGGAAACCAACATGTTTATAAGTGTCAATTTCCCACACCCCACTGCACTCAGTGGATGTTTGTTACTGCAAAGGATGGGTGCTTGTTATAGATTACATTGAGAAATGGTAAACAAATATTGATCAAGTCACTGAGGCATACCTCCCAACTTTTCAACTTCAGAATGAGGGACAAATGAGCATACCCCCCAAACTAAGTCAAAGTTGTTTAAGTCAAAGTTGTTGAGCGGGGGGGGGGAATTCCGTGGATCAGAGTTGTTGAGCGGGGGGGTTCAGCGGATCAAAGTTGTTTAGCGGGGGGGGTCCACGGATCAGAGTTGTTGAGCGGGGAGGGGGGGTTCGCAGATCAATGATGTAGGGAAACGTGGATCGGAGTTGTTGAGCGGGGGGGAGGTTTGTCGCCAATCGCGGGGGGGGCAGCGCAATCGCGGGAAAATAGCACTGCTCGCGGGACCGCGGGATTTACCGCGAATCGCGGGACATTCACGCGAAACCTGGGACATTCGGGGGGTATGCAGAGGTGCTAACCTCCTCTCTATATAATGAGGTTGAATTAAATTAATACATATATAGAGAAGGACACATAGGAGATTAATGCACATGATGATTTGTTCCTTGACCTCTATTTAAATTTATGCTTTCACAGCACATCATAAATAATCAAATGTATGTAAACCCTAATTCTTGTTGGTTACTTTTAAGACTGTAGATTATTTCAAGGACAATAGTCTTGGTTATTTACTTATAAATGCAAAAATAAAATATATTCTGGTTAAAAAAGTTAAGTCTAAATTAAAGTGTATGGCCCGGATTTACAGACAGCGGCGCACATTTATGCCGCCGTAGCGTATCTCCTGTACGCTACGCCGACGCAGCACAGAGAGGCAAGCAATGAATTCACAAAGCCAGTGCTGCCAAAACTGTGCTGGGTTTCCTAGGCGTAAGCCGGCGTTGGTGGAAGTGGGCGTGAGCCATGCAAATGAGGCGCGACCCCATGCAAAAGATGGGCCGAGTGCCAGACAGATACGTATAACGAGCAGCGCATGCGCCGTCCCGTGGCCACATCCCAGTGCGCATGCTCAGAATCACGTCGGAACTACTCCCTAAGATACTTCGGATCACTGCCTACGGCGTGAACGTAACCTACGCCTAGTCATATTCACGTCCAACGTAAACTACGTAAAATACGTCGGCTTGTGTTCCCTGGTGCAGCCCTTTGCATGGATGCTGCTGAGTTACACCTCTTTTATGGGGCATAACTTTACGCCGGACGTAGAACTTTACACGCACTGCGTCGGGCGCACGTACTTTCGTGAATCGGCGTATCTCCCTCATTTGCATATGTGAATAGAAAATCAATGGGAGTGCCAAATACGTCCAGCGTAAATATGCGCCCACTCTACCCCGGCGTAGGCAAGTTACGTCTGTTTTTAGGAGTATCTTAGTTTGTGGGCCCGGCACATAGATACGACGGCGCATATTTGCACTTACGCAGTGTATCTGGAGATACGTCAGCGTAAGTGCTTTGTGAATCCGGGCCTATGTATTTAAGTAAAGTTATCCTTTGGCATATGAAGCTTGTCTTCATTCACAGAGGCCTCAGGCACAAGAGATGAGTATGAAAACAAGTGCTTACAGCCACGTAATGGATAGGTAGTGCTAAGGTAAGTGTTATGACTACAGGCAGCGTTAGAGTTAGGTTTAGCATTAGGGTTACAGTACATGGAGGGTTAGAGCTAGGTTACAAGGAGCGTTAGCAGAAGAGTAGTGTTAAAAGTTAGCATTATATTTATAGGGGGGTTAGTGTAGTGTTTAGGGGGAGGATAAGAGTTATGGTTTGCATTGGGATAGGGCTTTGTTCTCTGTGCACTGGGAGCACTGGCCACAACTGTATTGAAAATTAGAGATCTTAAAGGAGAAATGTGGGATTTAAAAAAAAGAAAACAAAAACAAATAAAGCTACAGGTGTCTAATGTCGGCTTCAATACCGAGAACTAAGTGATCACATCACCACTGATTGCTGAGTTCTTGGTCTGCTCAGAGTGGAGAGCAGTGACTGTAATGTGGGGAAAATGGACGAATGGCTGCACAAAATCGATTAAACATAACATTGTTGTGATTAAGCGATGTTACCTGCGTGAAACACGTTAACATTTTCATCTCCTGGTGCTCGCTGTGCTGTTAATGCTTTTATTTGTTGATCATTGTAATAAAGATTTTGGCATCTTTCCGGAGTGTGCAGCCATTCATTCATTTGTGCTTGTTGATGTCTAAGGCGTTCCGTGCAGGCACCTCTACTTTGGAAGCAACGCTACACTTGCAGCACTCACACCTGGAGCGGTTTTCCCCTTTTCATTGTACTAGCGACTGTCATTCCCCGCTCTCTGCTCTGCCCCTCCAGAGCTCACTGTAGTGCTGAGCAGGGCAGGTGGCAGAAGCAACTGGCTCCCACTCTTAGCGGCACACTAAGAGGCTGAGCCAGCTGCTGATCAGGCATCCGGGTGGATCCTGACAATTTTTTTGGGCCCTTTCCAGATCCTTTCCAGATTATGAAGTGGTTCTGTGATGTCAGCTGATAGCAGGCAATAGCTCGCTATTAGTTGACTCTGGGTCACAGGAGAACAAAAGTCGGTGCACTCCTGTGACACACAAGAGAAGTATGACCAATAGAGCTTTGGCAATACTTTTCTTTAAACTACACATAAAGAGTCCACTTTGCACTAGCCACCACAAAATGACAATCAAAATTGCCAACAGGTAGTATTGTATTCAGTTCAGGCTAGCCAAGTCCCCCCCCCCCTCAATCTCTCAATTGTGTTTAAGGGAATGTGGGCAAGCATGTCCTATGAGGCTGCCCCAGCCTTACCACTACAGCTTCTGGTCACGGTGTTCCAATTGTTAGTCCCTTGCACTGGTATACTATCCAAGCCTCACCCTGCCATAGCCTTACTCAATATTGGTATTGACATCTACCCTCCTGCCTATAGGCCAGTTGTCACCCATATCCTAGTAGCAGCAAGGTTGACCATCCTTAGACTTTGGAAATCAAACTTATCCCCTAATGTTTCCGATGTATTCAATTTGGTCAACGCCAACGACACCTTTGAGCGTCTTTTAGCATTTATTGCCCTTAAATGCCCTAAATTCTTTCAATCATGGAGCCTATGGGTCAACCGACAACCTTCTCACCCAGTATAATTTTCTGAACTATCCACACTAAGGGCCAGATTCAAGTCGAATTGCGCAAGTTTTCAGTGTAAGTGCCCGATCCACAAAGCACTTACCTGTAAACTTGCGGCGGTGTATCGTAAACACGTCCGGCGCAAGCCCGCCCAATTCAAATGGGGCGGGTACCATTTAAATTAGGCGCGCTCCCGCGCCGGACGTACTGCGCATGCTCCGTTCGCAATTTTCCCGACGTGCTTTGCGCGAACTTACGGCGGCCCGACGTGTTTGTGAATCGCGACGTGCGTAACGTACTTATGCCGGAAAAAAACAAATTCAAAAGCGACGCGGGAACGTCGGGCATACTTTAACATGGTGGAGTAATTTTACACCATGTTAATAGCACCCCTAACTTTGCAACGGGAAACTAAGACTTGCGCCGACGTAACGACGGGAAAAACCTTTGTGGATCGCCGTAACTGCTAATTTGCATACCCGACGCTGGAATACGACGCAAACTCCACCCAGCGGCGGCCGAGGTACTGCATCCTAAGATCCGACGGTGTAAGTCAATTACACCTGTCGGATCTTAGGGCTATCTATGCGGAACTGATTCTATGAATCAGCCACATAGATAGAACAAGAGATACAACGGTGTATCAGGAGATACGCCGTCGTATCTCTTCTGTGAATCTGGCCCTATGTTCTTTGTATGCTATAACACTGTACATTTACCACTTGTGCTATGTGCTTTGCACTGCAATTACGTTGCATGTTGTTGTATATTGTTTTTTTCTGTTTGAAATTTTATAAAAAATGTATTGATATAAAAAAAGGATCTACAGTACATTGTTTTGATTGACAGCTTCAAGAAAAGACAAACAAATGCAGTAAATTTATGGTAACTTTGAATTTGAGACAAATGATTGAGTTGAGAACAGAGGAGGGGACAGAAAATGACAATGGTAGAACTATAAACTACAGGCAGAGACAATGTCAGTAAAAATTACACTAGACAAAAGACTCATGGAAAAGGATCTATCTTCAAGTCTCGGTCCCTGACTAAAAACAACCATAGGCGGTTTGAATCCACACGTGCATATTCTAACCATGTATGGGCAGGCTGAATCGATCGATTAACTTGGGTACAACCAGCCTGCCAGATTTTATATACGATTATGTATGCAGCTAGCAATAATCACTGTGTTCTCCCAGCGGGGATGGCTTTCCCTACCCCCTAATGGGATAACACAATTTATACCCCATCACAGCATGCACCAGTGGCAATAAACCTCCTAGTGGTTGGCCACAGAGAGATAAATATTCTGATAAAGTTCTGATTAGTGAAGCTCTTATACTATTGCCAGAGGTAGCAGTAACACCTACTGGTAGCAGATGGAAACATACAGTAACCCGAACTTAAGAGAAACCCAAAAAAGCTGAACTATTAACTCAGCTAAGCTAACTGAAGCATATTACACTAAATTTAAACTGACAGACCTGCTTATGGCAGGGTGTCTGCTGTGACATTTTCCCTCCTTTTTGGGAGCATGGCTTCTTCATATGTAGCAGGTGCAGGGCTTTTTTCTCAAACAATAGGTGCTGGAACTCAACCACGACCCCCCAAAACCCCTTCCCCCCCCACACACACCCTCCAAATCACATCAAATAGTGGGTGTGGTCAGATTTCACAAACAATAGGAGGGTCTTAAAGGGGCATTAAATACCAGGATTGCATTACATACAGAGTGCAGAATTCAGGAGGGTTGCACACAGAGTGCAGAACTGTCACTTGTAAACACAGAAACCGGACTGCTGTGTTTATAACTGATTGTGGTGAGCAGGCACCAAAGGATCTGAGCCAGAGGTGGTGGAACTGAGTTCCACCAAGTTCCACCTGAAAAAAAGCCCTGAGCAGGTGACATCAATTCTTAGCATAACGATAAGTAAGATCTGTTACATCCATGCTGATGTGAAGTGGTAGGCTCATATGATATAAACAGAGAAGTGTCTATGTATAGAAATGTTGCAGTATATGTATAAAAATTAGATTGCAGATTGTTATAAAAATATTGCAGCATAAGAAACGAAAACTATATAATTTTCCCTGCTTTTTTATGGTTTTGGATTAATTTTTAGTAAAAAACATTTTTAGTAACAGAATTTGAGCAATAAAAAGTTGTTTTATTGTACAGTGTCCCTGGCAGCGTCAACCAGACACGTTGACTGCTATTCAGGGATCATTTCCAGTAGTTAAAATGCCTGATGACTCACCCTGTATGGGGAATCAATGAATATCCAAAACAGGCATAGAATAACATAGGGTGCCAGCAACCAAAATGGCGGCACGGGCACTTCCTGTGATGGAGGCAAGATGGCCGCACGCACACTTCCTGTTGCGGCGATAAGCCACTAAGGGAAAATAAACAGGGCGATGAGCGCCTGCATACAGGGGGATGGACAGGGGGAAAAAAAACTGAGGTAATAGCGCGCATAGCGCTATACATACATAGCCACCCGGGCTGCTGGGCACATCCCAACCCATGATATCCAGCACTAGCAGACGAACTGGCAAACGACTGCATAGATCAGGGATATGCAATTAGCGGACCTCCAGCTGTTGCAGAACTACAATTCCCATGAGGCATAGCAAGAATCTGACAGCCACAAGCATGGCACCCAGAGGCAGAGGCATGATGGGACTTGTAGTTTTGCAACAGCTGGAGGTCCGCTAATTGCATATCCCTGGCATAGATGCTGGGTATCCAGGAAGTAAGATGGCGGAACTGGAACTTCCAGTGCCATTAGCTAAGATGGCGGCCGGAAGACTTCCTGTTTCCAGTGACAACTTTGCAGCTTTACAGGTAAACCACAGGGGTATAAATTCAGTTGAAACAGTAGTGTCCACAGCTCTCCTGACGACGCAAATAGCGAAACGCGTAGAGGCTGAAGAGGGTGAAGCACACTAGCACGCAAGGACCCCTTGTAGCAACACATGCGGAGAAAAGCGGGGCATGCACACCTCCTAGGACGCCCTTTAAATGCTGGTCAGCGGCTTTTAACGGTTGACACTGCCAAAGACACTCAGTGCCGGTCAGAGGCACTTTATATTGTAAGTGTTATTTTTTACCTTTTTTAAATAAATATATTTTTAACATACTACACCATGATGAGCCCCTTGTCTTTGAGGATTTAAGGATACCTTGTAAAAGGAAAAAGGAGGTAACACCCACTGACGGATAAAGAAAAGACACCACCTTGGAGCCTATTAATATCTGGGGTCTGGTGAGTGTTGATTTTAACCATTGGTGATGGTGGCACATTTGTATCGGGTGGAAGAGATAGCGGCACTTGTCTGTATACAGCACCACCAACATTGAACCTTTTGTTTGCTGGAACCTGTATAGGAGCAAGATTGCTTGTCACTGGACTATTTTCAGTGCAGCTAGCACATTGCACTTTTTATTGGTTGTTTGATAACTATATATATATATATTTTTTTGTTATATATAATATTTTGGGGATTATCTGTTTCCAATACAAGTTATTGGACAATTCACGGTGCAGTTGGCACATTGTGTGTTTTATATAGTATACTTTTTTCTGTATTGTTTTCATTATTTAGCCGGCTAGTAGCAGCAACGATAGCCACTCTTTCACAGGAGCACTGTGGCATATTGATTGATGTGTATGCCGATACACCAATTTATATTTGTGATTCAAAAACTGTGTCACATATGCATGATTTAAATTTAATTTATATATTTTCACAGATTGTTTGTATTTAGGTTACTCACATTTAAGATTGGGCACATTGTGGCCCTGATATACATATTCCACTTATGGTTGAGGGTGTATTCTATCAAGTCACAGCTCACATTTCCAGAGATTAAACCCTCTGGATAATTAGATCAGCGCAGTAACATTTTTTCCTATGCACTATTGCACAGTACTGCAGCAGATCACGGTTTATATTCATATTTATTTTATTTTTTGCGCCGGTGACACTCACAACCAAATTCATAAAGCATTTGGTGTTATGGATATCCTTGCTGGTGTTCAAGAGAAGGCTAAAAACTCCAAACAACAACATTTCTATTGTTTCTATTAGAAGACTTGCTTAGATCTCCAAATTGAATCCATTAATTATCTTTGTTTCTGAAGCTGATAGGGCTGCTTATTTTCAAATTAGCTTATCTTCTAAACCAGGCATTCAGAATTCTTTGTTGTCTGTGTCTGTTCTGATATAAGGTAAACATGTGTTTAAGTAAAAGCATGTACATTACTATAGTGCTGAATAAAAGACACTTTAAGGTGCAAGATCATAACTTTACTTATGCTGAGCACTGCTAAAGAGACAGACAAGTGGAGGCTTGAGTCATGTGCCCACTTCTGTGCTGATTAAAACATCCAAAGAAGTCAGCTGATAAAGGATGAATCACTGCTCTGACTCATTCACCCATGTGTATACATTTCAGCTTGAGCTACTGAGCTGAGTAAACAACTGACTTTCTACAACAGCAGGAATAAGGAGTAGTAGCACAGCGAACCAACACGATGGATTATCACGGTACCATAGAGGGGTGGTTTAACCATCCCTTTGATATCTATTGTAACCATTACTTTTGAACCCTAGGAGATTAGCTCCATTGTTTTTATTGTATTTTCTATAATATACATTTTTTGTAAAATAAATTGATTGCAAACTATTAAGTTTATGAACCGTCTATGGTACCATGATAATCCATCATGTTGGTTCGCTGTTCATAAATTCTATATAGGATGAGGTACCCCCATATGTTCACTTTATAATATAGTAGTAGCACATTATAATAAGAGCAGAAATAGCAGGCAGCTGATCAGGATCCCAGATTCCAGATAGGCCCATAGAGATGTTAGAAAAGTTCTGAATGTCAATCCAACCCACCTCAGTGCAATGTTGTGCTGTAAACAAGGGGCATTGAAAACAATTGTCTTCTTTGAGGTTGATTTACTAAAAGCAAATATACAGTGCACTGTAAGTGCACTTTATGTGCATTTGCTCTAGATCTGAGGGGAAGCTCTGCTCTCCAGTAGGTGATGGGATTACACCTGGGGGACAAATTGACACATATCGGTGGATTTTTAATTTATTTTTAAAGATTGCATATAGTGATACAAATGATAGTTTCACGTTTTAATTTGCTTTAAAGTGGATGTAAACCCGAAAAAAAAAGATTTTTTTTTGATGTCACAATGTACAGTATAAGATTTCCTAACATCTGTGCCCAGTCTTGCCACACAGAGTTAATCCAGCTCTGAGCAATCCTCTTTTATTGTTCAGTGAAATAAAACAGATTTACAGAGAAAAACCTTAGTCCATTCCGCCCCCTTGCTGTGAGTGACAGGTTATTTACATATCTCATGCACTAGTCTGGTGACAGGCATTATTTTTTAATTCCCACCCCCACTCTTTTTCTGAAGTCATGTGGTTACTTTTCTGGGTTTTGACTGGATGTTAGAGATCATAGCAGAATTTAGTGTTGTGTTTAGTGCATGTTGACAAGGGGAGTGTAGAGGAGGGCGGGGAGTCTACTGACATCACGACTCCACCCACAGAGCTCCAGACAACAGATCCACCCACAGAATCTGCAATTTTTCATTTCTTATAACAGACAGAGGGGAAATATTTGACAAGTAAGGATATATGCAGGAGGCATCTATATCCTTATAGATCAGCACTATGGCAGTAGTTTATAAAGGACGAGAATGGGTTTACATCCACTTTAATGAAAACATTTAATTGATACACGGCCGTATTATGTGTGCCCCTTATTAATATTTGTTTTTTGTCATTGAATATCTTTTGTTAACCCCTTCCATACAGGGCATTTCCACCCCCTTCCTGCCCAGACCAATTTTTAGTTTTCAGCGCTGTTGCATTTTGAATGACAATTGCGTGGTCATGCAACACTGTACCCAAACTAAATCTTTATGTTTTTTTCCCCCCACAAATAGAGCTTTCGTTTGGTGGTATTTGATCATCTCTGCGGTTTTTATTTTTTGCGCTATAAACAAAAGAAGAGCAAATTTTTTTTTTAAAAACACAATATTTTTTACTTTTTTATTTAATAAATATCAAATTTTTTTAAAAAAAAAACATATTTTTTCCTCATTTTAGGCCGATATGTATTCTTCTACATATTTTTGGTAAAAAAAAAATCGCAATAATCGTATATTGATTGGTTTGAGCAAAAGTTATAGCGTCTACAAAATAGGTGATAGATTTATGGCATTTTTATTTTATTAATTTTTTTACTAGTATTGGCGGCGATTTGCGATTTTTTACTGTGACCGTGACATTGCGGCGAACACATCGGACACTTTTGACACGTTTTTGGGACCATTCACATTTATACAGCGATTAATGCTATAAATATGCATTGATTACTGTGTAAATGTGACTGGCAGGGAAGGGGTTAACCACAAGGGGGCGCTGAAGGGGTTAATATGTTCCCTAAGGTGTGTTCTAACTGTAGGGGGGAGGGGACTCTCAAGGGGAGGAGACCGATGTGTGTTCCTCTGTACTGGGAACACACATTGGTCTCCTTACCTCTGACAGGAGGTGGATCTGTGTGTTTACACACACAGATCCACACTCCTGCCGTGATTACCGGCAATCGCGGGTGCCCGGCGGCAATCGCGGCCGCCGGGCACCCGCGCCGGGTCACGAGCGCGCCCTAGATCGCCGGAAACACAGGACGTCATATGACATCCACCCGGATCGGCGAGGGGTTCCTGCCGCCATCATTTCCCTATGGCACGGTATGGAAGCAGTTAAGGTTCACAGCACACAGGGCATTTATATGCTAAATAGTTAGACACTGTTTGAGTTTTTCTTGTGTAGGGGTCTGATTATCTAATTATTGGATAATTTGAATTTCATAAGAAAAGCCAGGTTATATTATAAACTCACTTATCTTCTTGTGGCTGCATTTTTAAATTTTGCTTTTTACAAAATAGAAATATGTCATTTATTATATTTGTATTGTTAATAGCTTGGAAATATAAAGGAATGATGTGCCAGTGTGTTTCCTGTACAAAAGAGCATCTGAATTTTAAGTAAGATATAATGTGAATAGTTGAAAGTGCTGGATGATACTGCGACACTGGCAAATCTGTCTCCCAGCTAAAACTGCTAGAAGGTTACCATGCTACAGAGATAGGATTAATGAAGTACTTTGACATATAAATGTTGATATAAGCTATTCTGGGAAAGGATTTGGTGTCTGCAAAGAAGAAAAGGATTAGATTTATGATTTATACAAAATGTAGAAGTTAAGTTTACGATTGTTGTACTGGATATGCAAAATTACTGACAGTGGAAGGTCATACTGAAGATACAAATGAAGAAGTGATGCCTAATTTGCTGTAGAATCCCTAGTTTTAAATTCCATAAGAAAGCTACTGCAGTCATCCAGTTTGTCCGCAGCTCAGAGAATTATTATATTTATCACAGGCTAATACGGTACTGTAAAAAAGATGTAAGAAAATATTTTCCTACATCAGTAAAATATTGGGGGTTTGAGAGATTTTGCCTAAAGTATATTGACATAAATTGATGTGGTAAAAAGACGCATAGAGTCAGGTGAAGACAGAGGTATGATGCCTACACACTGCATATGTCCGTTTGCCATTTCCACTATTTATTGAATAACTCTGAGGCCCCGTACACACGACCGAACATGTCTGCTGAAACTGGTCCGTGGTCAGCGGACAGTCCGTCCGTGTGTACGAGGCCTGAAAGTAAATAAATGTGTAGCGCTTTCTCCTGAAGGAGCCACTGATGGTTGCGTCCCATGATTTTAGATGTCAATGACCTTTCTGGCAATGCCACTTCCCACTGACACACCATGGCTAAATAGGGGGGATTGATTTAGAAAAATAATCACAACAGGCTAAAAAATAAACAAAAAAACCCCAGCAATAATAATGAGCAACAACTGATACACATGTAGCGCCTGGTTACTTTCCAGAACCGGTGCTAGTGTAAATTTAGAGGGGGTGAGAGAGTTAAGTAACTCTGACCATGTTAACTGGTTCAAATTTGAAGCTTCTGTCTCAGCTTTGGCTGTGCTGTGGGTCATTCTGTCGTTTCTGGGGTGCTGATCATATCTCAGGCCAACAGGTGGCAGCAGTGGAGTCAATGATTGGGTACTTTTTCCCTGCATCCTATCAGGAGGAGTTTCTGTCATGATCCGTGTTGTGGCTTTGGTCACCTGCTGGTGGCACTATTACCTCCAGCAACTAAGGGTGCAATTCTGGTGGCCACCAGCGGGTGTCTCCCAGTAGATGGACTCTTCACTAATGAAGCTGCACTTGATGTGAGCCTGCTGGGAGTATATAAGCCCACCCTTCACTGAGGTTCAGTGCTTCAGTATCCTCTCTGCTAACCTTCTTCCTGCCTGACCTGATCTGTTCCCTGTATATGTTCCTGATCTGCTTCCTGCCCTGTCCTGCCCTGTCCTGGACTCTGTTTCCTGTACCTTGTACCCAGTCCCTGAGGCTCGCCCCCCGATTCCAGCTTCCCCTTGCCACTGCTCCCTCCATCTGGCTGCCTGTTCCCCCTTGTCTCTCATCTCTGCTTGTTTATGTATATATGCTCTTGTTTTTGTATATATTAGTTAGTCAGATTTGGTGTTTTGGGGTTTGCTGTTGTTTGGTTTGCATGTGTGCCTTATCCTTAATAAATATATATCTCTCACCTACCTTTGTGCCTGTTTCCTTAAGTACAGCCCACTGATCTGTTTAAAACTGTGTTGGATGCCTGTGTTAGACATCCCTCTAGTGGAGGTGATGATTATACACCTCCTTTTAGTGCAGCTCAGGTAGAGTCTTTGGTGTGGCTGTTGGAAGATGACTCAGCCTTTTTTCATGAGCAGTACTCAGCTTGTCCTCAGCAGGTGCTTGCAGCATGCATTAATTCTGTGCAGTCTCTGATCAGACAAGCCGTGTGCAAACCTGATTTTGTGAAACCATTATTACAGGCCTGGTCAAGTTTGTTGTACTCAGCCCCTGTCAGCTCCCAACCATCGATTTCTTTGTCTGGACACCAACCTGCTGGGATGTCTTCCTCTCCTGTACCCCCAATTCCCACTTTTGCTGAACAATACACCCTGCTAACAATGAAGTACCAGTCCATTGTTTCCTCCTGCTGCACTTACCCTGCCTTTAACCCTTCTGCTTCTTCTCGGCTGCCTCCATCAGTTCCATCAAGATCCCCTTCAAAGTCTACACCCTCTGTTTCACCATCCCCCCGCTCTTCACCTCTACCAGCTGTACCCATTACCCCCAGCCCTATACCCATATACAAATTCTCAGTGGCGAAACCAAAGAAAAAAATAAAATTTTCCAACCCATTCAATCCTGCCACTATCCCAATCTGCATCCACTTCAGCCAACTTGCTTCGGCCTGTTCCCGTATCAGCGGAGCTGCTCCAGCCTGCCAACCTGCCCCGGGCCGTCCTCATGTCAGCTGATACTGAACCTGACGACCCACCTTATCCTGCCAACTCTCTGCCTGCTGTCCAGTCTGAAATCCCAGTACCTGCTGCCCAGTTTGAAGTTCCAGTACCTGTTATCCAGTCCAATGTACCTGATGTGCCAGCACCTGTGCCCGCTGCCCAGTCTAAAGTTCCAGAACCTGCTGCCTGGTTTGAAGTTCCAGTACCTGCTATCCAGTCCGATGCACCTGCTGTTCTGTCTGATGTGCCAGTGCCTGGGCCCGCTGCCCAGTCTAAAGTTCCAGTACCTGCTGCCCGGTTTGATGCACCTGCTGTTCTTCCTGTTGTGCCACTGTCTGCTGCCCAGCCTGATGAGCCATTGTCTGCTGCCCAGCCTGATGAGCCACTGTCTGCTGCCCAGCCTGATGAGCCACTGTCTGCTGCCCAGCTTGATGAGCCACTGTCTGCTGCCCAGCTTGATGAGCCACTGTCTGCTGCCCAGCTTGATGAGCCACCGTCTGCTGCCCAGCTTGATGAGCCACCGTCTGCTGCCCAGCTTGATGAGCCACTGTCTGCTGCCCAGCCTGATCTGCCACCGTCTGCTGCCCAGCCTGAGGTGTTCCTGTCTGCTGCCCAGCCTGGTGTCCCGGTGCCTGTCTTCAAACCAGGTGTCCCGGTTCCTGCCCTCCAGCCTGGTGTCCTGGTTCCTGCCTTCCAGCCTGGTGTCCCGATTCCTGCCTTCCAGCCTGGTGTCCCGGTTCCTGCCTTCCAGCCTGATGTGCCTGCCTTCCAGCCTGGTGTCCTGGTTCATGTCTTCCAGCCTGGTGTCCCGGTTCCTGCCTTCCAGCCTGATGTGCCTGCCTTCCAGCCTGGTGTCCCGGGTTCATGCCTTCCAGCCTGGTGTCCCGGTGCCTGCCTTCCAGCCTGATGTGCCGGCTTTCCAGCCTGGTGTCCTGGTTCCTGCTTTCCAGCCTGGTGTCCTGGTTCCTGCTTTCCAGCCTGGTGTCCTGGTTCCTGCCTTCCAGCCTGATGTGCCTATCTTCCAGCTTGGTGTCCTTGTGCCTGGCTTCCAGTCTGACGTGCCCGGCTTCCAGCCTGATGTCCCGGTGCCCGCTTTCCAGTCTGATGTCCCGGAGCCTGCTTTCCAGTTCGATGTGCCACCATCCCAGCCTGATGTCCCAACGCCCACTGTCTTGCTTAGTGATCCCATACCTGGTATCCTGCCTGACGATCCAGTTCCTGATGGTCTCATTCCTGATACCCTGCCTGGTGGTCCCTTTACCGCTGCCCAGCCTGATGACCCTGAGCTAGCTGCCCAGCCTGATGACTCGAAGCTCGCTACCCAGCCTTATGATCCGGTGCCCTCTGCCCAGCCTGATGTCATGGTACCTGTTAAACCAGTTCCTGGTGCTCAGTTTGCTGCTGATTCTTCCCTGTTTGATTTTCAGCCTGACTATGATGCTCTTGTGTTGTCGGCCCCCGAGAGTTTTATACATGTTGCCCTGCCTGTTATCTTCTCCAGATCTGAACTTCCAGACCCTGGTGGTGGGATGCATGTTCCGTTTTCGGACTCGGGGGGCTTGTCTCCCAATGGATTAAGAGACCTTGACTGGAAGACTTTTTGGGACTTTTCCATATCCACATGCACTACCAGGGCAAGGGCAGAATGCAGTGTCCGGAGGTCACTCCTTGGGGGGGGGGAACTGTCATGATCCGTGTTGTGGCTTTGGTCACCTGCTGGTGGCACTATTACCTCCAGCAACTAAGGGTGCAATTCTGGTGGCCACCAGCGGGTGTCTCCCAGTAGATGGACTCTTCACTAATGAAGCTGCACTTGATGTGAGCCTGCTGGGAGTATATAAGCCCGACCTTCACTGAGGTTCAGTGCTTCAGTATCCTCTCTGCTAACCTTGTTCCTGCCTGACCTGATCTGTTCCCTGTATATGTTCCTGATCTGCATCCTGCTCTGTCCTGGACTCTATTTCCTGTACCTTGTACCCAGTCCCTGAGGCTCGTCCCCCGATTCCAGCTTCCCCTTGCCACTGCTCCCTCCATCTGGCTGCCTGTTCCCCCTTGTCTCTCATCCCTGCTTGTTTATGTATATATGCTCTTGTTTTTGTATATATTAGTTAGTCAGATTTGGTGTTTTGGGGTTTGCTGTTGTTTGGTTTGCACGTGTGCCTTATCCAGGGCCGTATTTAATATGGTTTGGGCCCAGGGCAAACATTTTTTTTGGGCCCCCCTCCAGTTTTTCTCGGCCTGGCTGGTTCTCATGTATGTTTTGGCGGTCCTCATTTGTGCAGGTACAGCAACCCATTGATTTGAATGGGCTGCCATGCCTTTGTTTCCTGCAGAAAAAAGGTGCATTCAGCATTTTAAAAATACAGTTGCCTTGAAATCCATTCTGCTTTTGCACCATGCTACTTACCTGCAGTTCTTGCACACACAAACGCACAGTGTTTTTAAAAGCGTGACCTAAACATCTAAAAATGCAGCAAGTTTGACAGTGCGGGAACTGCATATAAGTCACAGCAGACAGCAGAATGGACAGACAGTGCTGTATTTCAGTGCTTGATGGGCATAGGCGTGCCGTGTGCACAGCCTATTACATGAGGCATGCGCTTTTCTTTGCAGGAAACGCAGGCATGGCGGCCCATTCAAATGAATGGGCTGCTGTGCCTGCGCAAATGTGGGCCGCCAAAACACATACATGTGAACCAGCCAGGCCCAAAATAAGCCCATCAAGCAGTTAAATACAGACAGTAATGTCATGTGCTCTGAGGCTTTACTCAGCCTGGACTGCAGGTCTGGTCTGTGATTTAAAGAGTTCCTCTATTTTACACATGGCATGGCATGGGGTCCCATGGTGCTAAAGCAGAATGGACAGATGGTGCTCTGACCCCATGCCATGCCATGTGTAAAATAGAGGAACTTTTTAAAACACTGACCAGACCTGCAGTGAATCATCAAATATTATAAAGACTTTGGGCACACTCTACAGAAAACTTCTATTTACAATATAGATTAGCAAACAGTGACATACCTTGAGGAGCAGGACATGAAGAAGTCAGCCTCGGGAAGAGCAAACTGGGGATGTTATAAAATCACATTCTAATTCACTTTTATATACAAGCAGCACCCAGTGGCAGGAAGGGAGAAGTGCACGTCTAAAGGTACATTTTAAAACACTGGGAAGGGAAGCAGTACTGTCACTGGCTGCGTGCCGCTGATTATTTTCAGCCTGATTTGTGGGCAGCACAGGGGCTTAACGGGAGGCAGGGCCGCCATCAGGAATTATGGGGCCACTTACACAGCTTCAGGCATGGGCCCCCTGGAGCAGAGAACCGAGATGGGGGGGTGCTGCCGCCTGAAATTGAGAAGCAGGGGGGGGCTGCCGCGAAGAAAGAAATAAAGAAAAATATATATAAAAAAAGGGGTGTAGCCATCCGGGGCCCTGGGGACCTCTGGGCCCTTTAATAAAAAGAAAAAAAGAAATAAAAACTATATATAAAAAATATATTTTAAAAAGGGGGTTGCCATCTGGGGCCCTGGGGACCTCTGGGCCCTTTAATAATTTTTTTTTTATAAAAATAAATTACAAAAAAAAGGGGGTTGCCATCCGGGACCTCTATATATAAAAAAGAAACATTTATAAAAAAAAGGGGGGGGGTGCCATCCAGGGCCCTGGGGACCTCTGGGCCCTTTAATAAAATAAATAAAAAAAATATATAAACAAAAATAAAAAAATAAACATTTATAAAAAAATAAAGGGTGTTTGCCACATGGGGCCCTGGGGACCTCTGAGCCCTTTAATAAAATATATATATATATATATATATATATATATATATATATATATATATATATATATATAAAGAAATAAAAAGAAAAAAAAGAAATAAAATAATATATATAAAAAAAATGTTTTTTATAAAAAAGGGGGGTTGCCATCCGGGCCCTGGGGACCTCTGGGTCCTTCAATAATAATAATAATAATAACATTTATAATATATATATATATATATATATATATATATATATATATATATATATATATATATATAAATAAAAGAAATAAAGAAATATATAAAAAAAGATTTTTTTTATAAAAAAAAGGGGGGTTGTCATCCGGGGCCCTGGGGAACTACGGGCCCCTGGGGACCCCCAGACCTCTAAAAAAAAATTGGCCCTTTAATAAAAAATAAAATAAAAATATATTAAAAAATGTAAAAAAAAATAAAAAAAGGGGGGTTGCCATCTGGGGCCCTGGGGGCCTCTGGGCCACTGGGGACCCCTAAAAAAAATTGTCCCTTTAATAAAAATATATAATTTTTTTTATTTAAAAATAAATAAAAAAAAGGGGGGTTGCCATCAGACCCCTAAAAAAAATTATTTATTTTTTTCAAAGGGGGTTGCTTTGGGCCCCCAACAGTGACAGGGCCCAGGGCACCTGCCCCATTTGCCCTGCGGTAAAGACGGCCCTGGCCTTATCCTTAATAAATATATATTTCTCACCTACCTTTGTGCCTGTTTCCTCAAGTGCAGCCCACTGATCTGTTTAAACCTGTGTTGGATGCCTGTGTTAGACATCCCTGACAGTTCCCCTCGCTGTGCATGCTAGGAGAGGCTATTTATGAGGCAGACACTATTTTTATGGGTCTTCTCCTCGTGTGGCGCCCACCTTAAGGGTAGCCATACCACGGCACCCTGGCAAAATGGCCTTCCGGGCCGGGAGGTGTGCGTGCTACGCGGTGTTCCTGGCCAAATTTTGATTCATGTATGAATACTGTGGTTGTACAGAAGTAAATCTACCAATTGACTTCTGCCGTGTTGGATTTTCCCTGCCTGATCAGTGTTGCATGCTTTAGCCCTCTATGCTCTTTTGTTTGGAACATATGAATATGTCAGTGGTGGGGAGGGAGCTCATTGACTGCACATCGTTGGAAAGTAAGAAAGCAAACTATTGCTTACCCCAACAACTGTTTACTCTTCTCCCCCCCCTCTTATCTTTTGTTTCTATCTGTCCTTTTTTGTTTTTTTTTTATCTTTTTGTTTTTTGTCAAAAATGCATTTACCACATGCTCTCTCTAAAAAGAACAAGTTAGTCACCAAATGTTTATTCAATTAAATACATTTCTCTATTGTGACCTACCTAACCGTACAAGAGCTATTTAGCCCACATATACAGTATCTCACAAAAGTGAGTACATCCCTCACTTTTTTGTAAATATTTTATTATATCTTTTCATGTGACAACCCTGAAGAAATGACACTTTGCTACAATGAATGTACAGCTTGTAACGGTGTAAATTTGCTCTCCTCTCAAAATAACTCAATACACAGCCATTAATGTCTAAACCGCTGGCAACAAAAGTGAGTACACCCCTGTCCAAAGTGTCAATATTTTGTGTGGATACCATTATTTTCCAGCACTGCCCTACCCCTCCTGGGCATGGAGTACACCAGAGCGTCACAGGTTGCCACTGGAGTCCTCTTCCACTCCTCCATGACGATATCACTGAGCCGGTGGATGCTAGAGATCTTGCTCTCCTCCACCTTCCGTTTGAGAATGCCCCACAGATTATTAATAAGGTTTAGGTCTGGAGACATGCTTGGACAATCCATCACCTTTACTCTCTTTTTTTTTTAGTAAGGCAAATGTCATCTTGGAGGTGTGTTTGGGGCAGGGATGGACTGGCCATAGGGACTACAGGGAGTTTCCCGGTGGGCCGATGGCTCAGTGGGCCGTTTTTTAAAACAGAGTCTCTCAGTCCCCCCCTCTTTTAGCCCCCTCCTCTATCTCTCAGCTCCCCCCCTATACAATAATGGATGTAGGGGCCTTTTGGTGTGTGTGATTTTTCGGGGGGGCAGCATTTTATTGAATTAAAGTGGGCCGGTCTGGATGAAGTCCAGGGCCAAATGTTTGTCCCAGTCCAGCCCTGGTTTGGGGTCGTTGTCATGTTGGAATACTGCCCTGCAGCCCAGTCTCCCAAAAGAGAGGAGATCAAGCTCTGCTTTGGCAGTACATATTGGCATTCATGGGTCCTTAAAGAACTGTAGCTCCCTAGTGCCGGCAGCACTCATGCAGCCCCAGACCATGACACTCCCACCACCATGCTTGACTGTAGCCAAGACAAACTTGTCTTTGTACTCCTCACCTGGTTGCTGCCACACATGCTTGACACCATCCAAACCAAATAAGTTTATCTTTATCTCATCAGACCACACGACATGGTTCCAGTAATCCATGCCCTTTGTCTGCTTGTCTTTAGCAAACTGTTTGCGGGTTTTCTTGTGCATCATATTTGGAAGAGGCTTCATTCTGGGACGACAGCCATGCAGACCAATTTAGTGCAGTGTATGGTCTGAGCACTGAGAGCCTGACCCCCCACCCCTTTAACCTCTGCAGCAATGCTGGCAGCACTCATATGTCTATTTCCCAAAGACAACCTCTGGATATAACGCTGAGCACATGCACTCAACTTCTTTGGTCGACCATGGTGAGATCTGTTCTGAGTTGAACCTGTCCTTTTAAACTGCTGTATGGTCTTGGCCACCATGCTGCAGCTCAGTTTCAGGGTCTTGGCAATCTTTTTATAGCCTAGGCCATCTTTATGTAGAGCAACAATTCTATTTTTCGGATCCTCAGAGTTCTTTGCCATGAGGTGCCATGTTGAACTTTCAGTCACCAGTATGAGAGAGTGAGACCTTATAACACTAAGGCCCCCACCGGACCGTTTCCGCGGATAAATCCTCTCGAGGATTTGCAAGGATTTTGATCCGATGGAGTGTACTCACCATCGGATTGAAATCCGCGCCGAAATCCCATCGCGATGACGTGTCGCGCCGTCGCCGCGATGATGACGCGGCGACGTGCGCGACGCTGTCATATAAGGAATTCCACGCATGTGTCGAATCATTACGACGCATGCGGGGGATGCATTCGGACGGATTGATCCGGTGAGTCTGTACAGACCAGCGGATCAATCCGTTGGGATGGATTCAAGCGGATAGATTTGAAAGCATGTCTTCAAATTTTTATCCGCTGGAAATCCATCCCAGGGGATAAAAATCAGCGGAAACAGATCCGCTGGATTGTACACACCAGGGGATCTATCCGCTGGAGCCGGTCCGCGGATCAATTCCAGCGGATGGATCCTCTCGTGTGTACGGGGCCCAAGAAGTCACATGACATCGGGGAGGGAAAATGGCTAATTGGGCCCAATTTGGACAATTTCACTTAGGGGTGTACTCACCTTTGTTGCCAGTGGTTTAGACATTAATGGGTGTGTATTGAGTTATTATGAGATTTTGAGGGGACAGCAAATTTACACTGTTATACAAGCTGTACACTCACTACTTTAAATTGTAGCAAAGTGGCTGGCGCTGTTGTAAGGAGGTGGGAACGCTGTATCATACCTATTGGGCTTGCCCCCTGATTGTCCCTTACTGGCAGATGGTGCACTCTCTTCTCCATTCCATCTTTGGCACTTGGGTGCCATTCGACCCTAAATTGTTCCTCTTAAGTCTTCCTCCCGCTTCTTTTTCTAAATTCTTGAAAAAACTCCTAGCCCAGGTACTAACGGCCGGGAGATGCCTGGTAGCCCTGAAATGGAAGAGGAGGGAACCTCCTTCTCTGTTTGAGTTACACTCCAGGATTAGGGATGTTAAACAGATGGAATATATGACAGCCTCCCTGAATAATTCCCTTGATAAGCACAACCAAATATGGGAATTGTGGGACAAGCTGGAAGCCCCTAATGCCGGCTGACGCACAGTTGGCGCCCCCAGGCAGTGGGGGGGCCCTCGGTCAGGTGGCTGCCCTCTCTTCTTCCCTCCAACCTCTTCTGCTCTTCTCCCCACCTTCTCTTGTCTTCTTGGCTCTTTCTAGCTTTTCTTTATTCTTCTTTCCCTTTTTCTTTCCTTTTTGTTTTTTTGTTTTTTGTTGTTACCGTTACTGGCATGTTCCAGTACTAAGTCAAACATGGTGGTAATATTGGAGCCTTGATGCTAACCTCATTGCCCGGTTCTGATCATTCTTGGCTTATTGCATATTTGTTTCCTATACATCAGCCCTGTTTCCTATTTTATTCTACATTGTATGTGGATAGTTCACCTGTTGCCTACCACTTATTACAAAGAGTGCTTTTTCTTTTCTTTTTATATTTTTTCTGTATATTTTGTTGGTCTTTTGCTGTTGGAAAATTTGCAAACTCAATACAACTTGTCAGTTTAAAAAAAAAAGAGAAAAAAAAAAATTGTAGCAAAGTGTCATTTTGTTCAGTGTTGTCACATGAAAAGATATAATAACATACTTACAAAAATGTAAGGGGTGTACTCACTTTTGTGAGATACTGTATGTCTTAGCTATAGGCCTGATTGGTCCTTTTACAAGAAGCTAAAGTGCTAATCTAAATTACCCATAGGCATGTGCAAAAGGGAAAAATTAGTTTTGTTTCGTTTTAATTCGTTATTTAATTAATTTCGTTTAGTTAGATTCGTTACATGTGTTAAATTCGTTTTCGGAATTCGTTCGCTTTCGACCGAATTTCGAAAAATCCGGTCGAAATCGAAAATATTTCGACCGGATTCGAAAACAAATAGTCTCTTTTCGAATAGAATTTTTTTTCGAATTCAATTCGAATATCATTTTTTTTTCGAATTCCGATCGAATTTCGTCCGCGGGCTTTCGATTCGGAATCGAAAACGTTCGCTCGGATTCAATAAATTTGTTAATATTGCAATTCGGGAATTCGTATGCATCTGAATGTCCGAATAATGAAATATTTGTCAGAATTTCGATTCAGAACAAAACGAAATGCACATGCCTAATTACCCATGTAAAGTCTATCTGCTGTACTCTGTCACTGAAAAGATGTATTGTAAAACTCTTCTTTTGTTTCCATATATTTGTTGATACTTATGGTTACTCAAACATTTTTGAGATGACTTGTAACATATCTGTATTGTCTATGTTTCTCTCTATCTACTAAAGAAAAAAAAAGTTAAAAGAAATATTAATTTATACTGTATATACTGTACATATACAGCATTAGAACCTCATACATAAGCTTGTGTCCCTGCTATGCACAATTTTCCTCACTTCCTGTGTGGTCATGGGGACAGGAAGTAAGAGTAAGGCCTCGTACAGACGAGGGGATCTCCGCTGGAAACGGTCCGCCGGACCGTTTCCAGCGGAGATTCCTCCTCCGGATTTTGATCTGATGGCTTGTACTCACCATCAGATCGAAATCCGCGCGGAATACATCCGCGGTGACGTGTCGAGCCATCGCGGCGACGATGACGCGGCGACGTGCGCGACGCTGGAAGGTAATTACTTCCACGCATGCGTCGAATCATTACGACGCATGCGATGGAGGGGAGCGGATGGACTGATCCGGTGAGTCTGTACAGACGACCGGATCAGTCCGCTGGACTGGATACCAGCGGATACATTTCTTAGCATGCTAAGAAATTTTTATCCGCTGGAAAACTGTCGGCTGGAGAAATCTCCGCCGAAAAATGTCCGCTAGGCCGACCGGATTTGTCTGCTGGAACTGATCCGCGGATCAATCCCAGCGGATAGATCCGGTCGTGTGTACGGGGCCTAAGTCATCCCAATACTAATGGCTTTATCTTTCATCACCCTATCTGAACAGAAGTTTTGCCTGGCATTGCACTTCAAAACTGCTTATCTTGTGGTATACTATTACACAAATGTAAATTATAGATGCACTCCCTCCCAAGGACAATTCTGTCAAAACTTCAGATTATTTAAACTTTCAGGAGATATTTCATTGTTTATTTCATGGCAGATAAGGGTATGGTTTTCTAAGTTTTCTGTCTGTACTCTTCATATCTGTATACAGATTCTGCTGACCTTCTGTTCCCACAGAAGAAACAGTTTGCACAGCGGTGAAAAATATTTCTACTGTATGCTTCTAAATTAACTCTCTCGGTTCCCAATGGTTTTTACTTATAGTATCCAAATGCAGCTCTGTTAGCTTTATCAATTTGGGCCCGGATTCACAAAGACTTACGCCGACGTATCTTTATATACGCCGCGTAAGTCCATGGATGTGCCGCCGTATCTATGCGCCTTATTCTTGTAATGAGATACGCCTGAATTCTGGCTCCATCCGATTGACGTAAGTCTCCTATGCCGCCGTATCTTGGGCGCATATTTACGCTGGCCGCTAGGGGCGCTTCCATTGATTTACGCGTCGAATATGTAAATTACCTAGATACGACGATTCACGAACGTACTTGCGTCCGTTGCAGTAAGCTACGCCGTTTACGTAAGGCGTACGTCCGGCGTAAAGATAAACCACCAAAATAGCTGGTCTAAGTCATGTTAGGGTATGGACGTCGGAACTGCCATTGGATTTTACGTTGTTTACGTAAGTCGTACGTGAATGGGGCTGGGCGTAGGTTACGGTCACGTCGTTGCCATTGAGCCGTCGTATCTTAGGGCGTTCGTTCGGCAATTCATTTACATGGGGTCACGGCTAATTTTAATACAACATGCCCACTACCTTCCTAATTTGAATTAGACGGGCTTACGCCGGCCCATTTACGCTACACCGCCGTAACTTGGGGAGCAAGTGCTTTGTGAATACTGTACTTGCCTCTCTATGTTACGTCGGCGTAGCGCATATGAGATGCGCTACGCTCGCACAGAGATACGCCGCTCTCTGTGAATCTGGGCCATAGTTCCTGCAAGGCTTTAGTTACACCAAGGCTTCTTCGTGAGATAGTACAAACAGAAATTGCAATACAAATCTAATGAGCAGCTGTAATTTGTTATAAAAAAAAAAAGAGAATACAAAATGTATTGTAATGAAATTGTTGTTGGTGATATTACAGTCCTGAATTTAAGCCGGACTCCAGACCTATATAGAAAACATAAATAAATGCAGCTCTGTAATCAATAATACATCATTACATTTATTTTTACATTTATTCAGTGTAAATTTTCTGAATTTGACCTGTATCATCCTCTTGCAGTCTCTGTACAACAGGGCTTGAGTGTGAAAGGAAGGAGCAGCACAAGAAGCCAGTCAGTTCATATGCTGACAAGAAGCATACTGATAGGAGAAATAAAACCAGAGTAAAGGAGAGATGAGCTCATCACTGTGCTGCTTCTCCTTTCATTGTCCAGTTACAGAAAGGGGAAGGTTCAGGCTGACCTGAGCTCAGAGGAATCGGGTTGAATGATGCTGCTCATCAGTCTGAGGATTTTTAGCGGCAGAAAAAAGTACTGCAGTGTTGGCTGTCTACATCCCCCTACTTTCAGGTGAGGTTGAAAAAAGACCATCAAGTCCAACCTATGTGCGTGATTATATGTCAGTATTACCTTGTATATCCCTGTATGATGTGGTCATTCAGGTGCTTATTTAATAGTTTCTTGAAACCATCAATGCCTCCTGCTGAGACCACCACTTGTGGAAGGGAATTCCACATCCTTGCCGCTCTTACAGTAACAAACCCTCTACATAGTTTAAGGTCAAACCTCTTTTCTTCTAATTTTAATGAGTGGCAACGTGTCTTGTTAAACTCCCTTCCACAAAAAAGTTTTATCCCTATTGTGGGGTCACCACTATGGTATTTGTAAATTTAAATCATATCCCCTCTCAAGCGTCTCTTCTCTCAGTGCTCGTAACCTTTCCTCATAACTAATATCCTTCAGACCCTTTATTAGCTTTGTTGTCCTTCTTTGTACTCTCTCCATTTCCAGTACATCCTTCCTGAGAACTGGTACCCAGAACTGGATACCATACTCTAGGTGCGGCCGGACCAGTCTTGTAGAGCGGGAGAATTATTGTTTTATATCTGGAGTTAATCCCCTTTTTAATGCATGTGTAAACGGCGCTCATCGCCGTATTGCTTCCACACTGGAACGCATACGGCGACCGCGCACTGACGTCATCGCAAACAATGGCCTGGTCATTAAGAGGGGAAATCTTCTGGGGCTGAAGTGGTAACCAAGACGCTTCTTCAGTTCTAATGAGTGTCAGGAAGATACCCCAACATTCATATCCATAACTGCAATAAAGTTCCTTTTCCAGGATCTCAGAGATGCCAAAAATGCAGACATTGCAGTGCATGCACCTGGGACAGGGGAGCAAATTCTTGCAAAACAGCACTGTCCAATGGGTTCCACAGGTGAATGGTCTATCCTAGCCATGAGTTAAACTTATAATTTTTTTTAAATTTAAAGTAGAAGTAAATGCTAAACTTTTTTTTTTTTTCATTTTGGAAAGATGAGGGATGGTACATTTTTCTCATCTGTGCCCTGTTGGAGATACTTTTCTTCACTTCCTGTTCCATACCCAAAACAGGAAGTAAGGGAACCCCTGGGTGTCACTAAAACTACTGATCTCATTGGAAGATTTTTACGCTATACCTGTTCTGGAGACAACCCAAAATTTTATATTTTCTTTCACTTTTGGTGATAACAGTAAAGCACTGTACACACGATCGGTCCATCCAATGAGAACGGTCTGATGGACCGTTTTCATCGGGTTAACCGATGAAGCTGACTGATGGTCAGTCGTGCCTACACACCATCGGTTAAAAAAAACGATCGTGTCAGAACGCGGTGACGTAAAACACAACTAAGTGCTGAAAAAAACGAAGTTCAATGCTTCCAAGCATACGTCGACTTGATTCTGAGAATGCATGGATTTTTAACCGATGGTTGTGCCTACTAACGATCGTTTTTTTTTCTATCGTTTAGGAATCCATCAGTTAAATTTAAAACAAGTTGGCTTTTTTTTAACCGATGGATAAATAACCGATGGCGCCCACACACGATCGGTTTGGACCGATGAAAACGGTCCATCAGACCGTTCTCATCGGTTTAACCGATCGTGTGTACGCGGCCTAAGACATGCACTGTCTCTTCTGCAATAAAATGCCCCTAATAAAATGCCCCTACCTGCCTGCTGTAACGTTACGCCAAATTCGATTCAGGTTTATGGATCGCAACTGCGGAGACTTCTCAGGTTCGAACCCAGGTTTCACTCTTAACTCAGTTAAGAGTTTGGGTTCTATCATCACAGCCTCAGTAAAGTAAATAGTGCTTATTCCAGCATAAGCAACATAAAAGTAAATCTTGGTATTACTAGTATAGAACAGGTATACGGTTAAGTGTAGCCGCAGTACTGGGACTGCACACTAGGGGACAGCCTAACTAGAGAGAGTGAACTCAGTGATACTGGTATTATACAGACAGGACTGGGTTCCTTATGGACAAAATAGTCTACATATCATAGTTCAATGGTTAGTACCAATAGTAACCGACATCATAGGCAGAGCACAATGGTGAGGGTATCTGTAGCAGTGAAGATAAACTTGAATGCTGTAGTTGAGACTCTAGGGGTGCTCTATAGTACTCAATAGTATTAGCAGTGCACACAGGCATGGAAGCAAACGACAGGCATGTAAAGCAATGCAGGTAATTGGTATCTATAGCAGTGAGCATAACATGTAAGCTGTAGTTCAGACTTGAGGGAAACTCCTTAGTAGTTTAGCAAAGAGCACAGCCTTGAAAGCAAAGCGACAAGCATGGAGAGCAGAGCATAGTAATTGATATCTATAGCAATGAACTTTAACATGAAAGCTGTAGTTGAGACTTTAGTGAAACTCCATAGTACTTGATAAGATTAGTATAGCAGTGAACATAACTTGGAAGCAAGCGGCAAGTATGGAGATCAGCATTTAGTAATTGATTTCTATAGCAGAGTACTTGCGGTTGCAGATAGCTGGGCATGGATGAGCGTCCTGGGAGCCTGGACCTGGTTGATGAGAGGGCTGTGCCGTGCGTGGAGTCCTGGTGGTCCAGTTCAGGAAGCAGGAGCTTAGTAGAGGTGAGTCTGGAAGCCTAGCTGACAGTGGCGTACTGTCAGCAATAGAGGAACATCATCCTGTCAGTGCTGGGAGTTTAAATAGGCCGCACAGGAGCGAACCAGGAAGTACCACTAGGTGGCGCACCTCCGCAACCACCGTGGGGAGCAAGGCTGCAGGAAGTGAGAGGCTATTCAGAAAGAAGGAAGAGAGTTGACTGGGAAAGAAGCAACTATAGTTAGTGGAAAGTTATTGGTGTGATGTTACACCTGCTCGTTGTCTGCTCTGGCACCATAAGCTGAACTGTGCATGCACAACTCAGCTTACAGTGCCAGGCAGGCCTTCAAGTGCCTGCGCGTCAGCCTCAGTGTATGCGCAGGAGTGACATCATCCCCTGCCAGCCAATGAAGAGGCCAGAAGACCGGCAATCAAAAGAAGATGCTGGCGCCAGTGCAAAATCATTGGACAGATAAGTATGGAAGCTTTAGTTCTGCTTCAAGTTCCACTTTGACACAGCAACATCAGTGAGCATATAACTGGCCCTATTCTCTTTATAACTGGCAGGCAAAGAGCAGAGTGAACTATGGCTGCTTTCACACTGAGTGCCTCTGTGCTCGTTGTTACGGCAGTTCCCTTTGCAGGACTAGAGCAGCCGAGCCAATCCTTCACTAAGTAGCGATGCCCAGCTTGAGTCACTGTCAGGGGCAGGCGAACCTTAGTAATCCTTTATGTTACTGGCCGCTTCCTGTATATGGATTCATCAGGTAGTGTGCGGGTATTCCGTCACTTCCTCGATGCCGCAATGTCTCCTGGGAGCTTTTGTCATTGTTTCCAGGAGACATTGCGGAGGTCTGCAGCAAGCTATCACAGGATTTAGAAAGAACTTGCTTAAAGTTCTTTCTAAATCCCGCGATGACTCGGTACAGTGGATTGAAAAAAAAAAAAAAAAAAACATGCGGGTTAAGTGATTATGCATAAGAGCGTATCATTTATTTTTTTTGGTGGGGGAGTGGATCTTGGGTGGGAGTTCCCACACTTTTTCCCCCAGGACTTGACCCCTGTAAACAACCCACATAGTGACAGAGTATAGTGCAGTGTATTCAGCAGCACTCGGATAGCAAGCAATTGAGCTGCAAGTTTGAAAATGACTTGCTAAGCTGTTACTAGACTTGCCAGGCTTCACAAGTTTGTTGCAGAATTGCAGCAAGTCTGCATTGCATCACTCCAGATCAACATTCTTTGCAAACATTCTGTAACTCTACTGCAAGTTCTGGTTCTGTTATGATGTACAATAGTCATCCCACCACAGGGGTCACTGTGACTTGCAGAGATCTTGCTGTAGACTCACCACTGCAACTTTGCTCTTGCTGGAGACTTGTTACGTAACTTTGCTACAAATTGGAAAAGTGTCAACTAGAACTTGTGCTTGATGTGCTCTGCAAGTGTACAACTTGCCTATGAAAATGTGCAGCAAGTTAACACACTTTCAATTCAACACTGCCACAAATTTGTGGCAAGCTATCCTTGCTATCTAGGCAAGTGGGTGGGACCGACTCGCCCAGAGCACATGGGGCCTTTCATTCTCTTTGCTGTGTACAGGTGCCTCCCGGTCCCATGATACATACACCTAATCAGGATGCAACATTTTAAAGTTTTAAAGGAGACACCACATTGCAGCGTCCCATTCCTCCTGTCCAGCTAGCCACCCATCTAACAGTGAGAGAGCGAGTCCCACCAGGAACCAGCGGGGACCCCATTCTCGCATGCATGAATAACTGTTCCGTACCCTACAGTGAGGTCCTTAGAGTCTCCACCACATGGGTCCACTCCCCCCACTATACATGAGACCTGCTGCCTCTGCGGGTACCACTCTCCCACTATACAGCTGTCAAATCAACCTTTCCTTTCACTTGTTGCCCCCCCCCCCCCATGGCTTGTCACCACTTCACCCCTTGTGTGCATCACAACCTTGTTCTTCTATATGTCATTACCACCATGCACCCCTTTAGGTAACTTCAGATTAGGCTAGAACAAAGTTTCAAAAGCTTTATTGGAAACACAGGGACTGGTCTTGAGATGAGAGGATTGGAGGATTAGGTAAGTATATCTTCACTTTCCAATCCCTAGATAAAAATGAGCTGTTAAACCATGCAGTGCAGGTACTGCCCCACTGCATGGGGGGGGGGGATGCCCAGAGTTCAGCTTTAAAGTAGATAGCGCCCATCTGTGTACATCCCTTTTTGTAATCATCACACTGAGGTGAAATGTCAGTTCACCCTGTCTCTGGGGGTAACCACCATGCTTCCAGGGGTCGGGGGGGGGGCTTGTTACAATTACATTCTTAATATCACTTCACTCTATCAGACATCCCAACCTGTAAAAACGATTTTCAGGGAGGTGGCAAACTCATTTCATGGAGCTGTCGCTCTGCACCCCCGCGTGTGAAATGTGTGCATGGCATAATTTAGACTACATATTGGGCGTAGCTTAAAGTGCTTACAAGCCTGAGATGACTTACATGCACAATGCATTAATTGTTTAAAAGGAAATGTACAGTGCGGAGTGTCCGGCAGTGGGTAGTAGGTGCATGAGAGGAGTGCAGATTGTATGGTGGTGGGTAGTATGTGCAGGAGAGGAGTGCAGAGAGTATGGAGGTGGGTAATATGTACAGGAGAGGAGTATGGAGTGTATAGTGATGGGTATTATGTGCAGAAGAGTATGGTGGTGGGTAGTATGTGCAGGAGAGGAGTGCAGAGTGCATGGAGGTGGGTATAATGTGCATGTGAGGAGTGTGGAGTGTACAGCGGTGGGTAGTATGTGCAGGATGGTGTCAGTAGGGCAATGGATGGTGTCACTAGTCCTTTTATTTTTTTACAATAAAACATTTTTGTATTTTTTTTTCTATTTTCAAAAGGCTTTTTGGGAGCAAGTGGATGGTGTCAGTAGAACGATGGACAGTGTTAGATTTTTTTTTTTTTTTTTTTTAGAATATGATTTTTTTATTACAATTTTTAATTTTTTTTGTATTTTTTGTTTTTAACAATGATTGGAGAAGAGGGGAAGTGGACTGTGTCAAGAAAGCAGTGGATGGTGTCCGTGTTTTTTTGTTTTTATTAATTTATCTATTATTTTTTTACAGTTTTGTTCTTTATAATTTTTTTTAATCATATAATTATTTATATATATTTTTTTCACAGTGCTTCTGAGGAAGGGGGTGGGGGGTATGTTGCAGCGGACAGTGTCAGTAGGACAGTGGACGGTGTCAATAAGGCAGTTGATGGTGTCAGTTGTTATTTTTTTTCACGTATTGATTTTTTTTACAATTTCATTTGTTTTAAAAAATATATATATATATATATTTTTGAGGGGAGTGGATTGGGGCAGTGGACGGTGTTCATAGGGTGGGGTGTCAGTATAATATTTTTTTATCTTTTTTTTTTTACAAATTAATTTTTTGTAATTTTTTTACAATTTATTGTTTTGTTTTTTGGATTTACTGTTTACTGCACCCCTAAAGTGAGAGTGTTTCAGTGGAAAAAAAGATTGGTGCTAAGCAGACTCTGGCCCAGATTCAAGAAGCACTTGCGCCCGCGCAACCATAGTTGCGTGGCGCAAGTGCTTACTTGCTCCGGTGTAACGAGTGCTCCTGATTCAGGAACCTCGTTACACCGACTGCAGCCTAGGATTTGACAAACATAAGCCTCCTTATGCCTTCACATCCCAGGCTGCATTCTTGCGTTGGCCGCTAGGGGGCGCGGCCTTTGTGATCGGCGTGTAGTATGCAAATTGCATACTACCACCGATTCACAAAAGTTGCGTGGGCCCTGCGTACGCAAGGTACGGAGTTTCCGTACGGCGCTTTTAGCATAAGGCTGCTCCTGCTAATAGCAGGCGCAGCCAATGCTAAAGTATAGCTGCGCCTCCCGCCCGTGAAATTTAAATTTCACGTCGTTTACGTAAGTGAACCGTGAATGGCGCTGGACGCCATTCACGTTCACTTAGAAGCAAATGACGTCCTTGCGACGTCATTTGCCGCAATGCACGTCGGGAAAGTTTCCCGACGGAGCATGCGCTGTTAGCTCGGCGCGGGAGCGCGCCTAATTTAAATGATTCCCGCCCCCGGCGGGATCATTTACATTAGGCGCCCTTACGCAGGGCTAATTAGCATAGCGCCCGCGCAATTTACGGAGCTACTGCTCCGTGAATCGCTGGGCAAATGGAAATATTTGCGTGGGCGCAGAGAAAAATCTTTGCTCTTTGCCCACGCAAATATTGCTCCATTCTACCTGAATCTGGGCCATTGTTTTTTTCATCACATTTCGATTATAATAAATGTAGTCATAGGTATAGATTTTTATTTTAAAACATACATGCATTTTCTAGTAAATGGATTTTGTGTTACACATATTTACATATGACATTTAGAAATAAACCAATTTAGAAGGTGGGTGTTGGCCCCAGTAGTGGGACTAGTTGTATTATTATTCCTCCCCAACCAATTGTAACAATCTTAGTTGTCAGAATAAATTTAATACCACCAAAGCAATGCAGAAAAGTCACAGCAACCGGAGTCCGTGTTTCATTGATCTGAATACATTATACTGAAACTGACACTTTGCTATAAGCTTCTATGCTTTGCATGCTATCATTGCTCTTTGCAAAATGTTATTATATTAAAGCAAATGGAAAATTGGACATAGATTCATTTATTTTATTTTTTATTTTTTGGCCCAATTGAAATACTAATATCGATCTTCTATTAGACTGTATCACTGCAGAGTACTTTAGAGAGAAAGAGAGAGAGAGAGATGGAAGGAAAGAGGGCGAGAACTGTCTGAAGGACAAATCCCTCTACACAAGAATTCCATCTCTTGTCCAGTAAATTAGATAGTCATAACAATCTGAAGAGCATTGTGGTATGTGAAAGCTATAAAATGCCTCTTGGTCATACTGGCTTCTTGGATAACTTAGCGCAATGAATTTCAATATGTGATATCAGCTTCCCCGGTCTGATAATGGAATGAAACTCCAGGTTATTGACCCCAGTGCTGACCTGCTTATATATCCAACTAGGAGCTGCATTGGAAATCTCCTTCGCATGAATACATTGGAAGATAGACAACAGTGTTTCTGATGTGCACAAGCGATTTCTTGGGTTTGCATTTTTTATGTGAACAACTAAACAACACCAGAGGTATACCTAAATAATAATTGCAATTTCAGTATGTATACATTTATTATTCCTTTCCCTTGGGGTCCTATTTTTTTTGTTCATGCTTATAATACATTTCTGTCATGATCATTCATTCTTTGTTATGGGTTTTGTTGGTTGCATTACTTTTGTATTCACAAGGTTTTGTATGAGGAAGAAGAGAAGTTCAGAAGCAAGCAAATGTTCAAAGAAATGAGGCGAGTACAGCACAGCATCTGTGTCTACTGGGTCTTTGTCGCATCTACCATCTACAGTAGTCTTTCTCAACCTTTTTGATCTAGAGCAGGGGTTTCAAACTAAATTTCATCGTGGGCCGCATCAGCATTATGACTGCCCTCAAAAGGACCATTTGTATCTGTAAGATTAGATGTCCAGAGCACCCCCTCCCCTTTACATTAGATGTCAAGAGCCACCCCACCATCAGAAGTTGAGTCCCACACTGTCCCTTAGGCCTCGTACACACGGACGGACTGTCCGCTGAAAAAGGTCTGCCGGACCGTTTTCAGCGGACATGTCCGCCCGGAGATTTCTGTTTGATGGTTGTACACACCATCAGACAGAAATCCGCGCGTACACGATACGCAGTGACGTGGCCGCGCCGTCGCCGCGACGATTACGTGGCGACGTGCGTGGCCCTGGAAGGTCAATGCTTCCACGCATGCGTCGAATCACTTCAACGCATGCGAGGTTTTGTTGGTTGCATTACTTTTGTATTCACAAGGTTTTGTATGAGGAAGAAGAGAAGTTCAGAAGCAAGCAAATGTTCAAAGAAATGAGGCGAGTACAGCACAGCATCTGTGTCTACTGGGTCTTTGTCACATCTACCATCTACAGTAGTCTTTCTCAACCTTTTTGATCTAGAGCAGGATTTCATCGTGGGCTGCATCAGCATTATGTCTGCCCTCAAAAGGGCCATTTGTATCTGTAAGGCCGTGTACAGACGACCAAACATGTACGATGAAAGCGGTCCGCTGGACCGTTTTCACCGTACATGTCTGGCCGGGGATTTCTGTACGATGGTCGGAGATTTCTGTTTGATGGTTGTACACACCATCAGACAGAAATCCGCGCATACACGATACGCGGTGACGTGGCCACGCCGTCGCCGCAACGATTACGTGGCGACGTGCGTGGCCCTGGAAGGTCAATGCTTCCACGCATGCGTCGAATCACTTCAACGCATGCGAGGGATGGCAGCCAAGCGGACATGTACGGTGAGTCTGTACAGACGACCGAACATGTCCGACGGACAGGCTTCCAGCAGACATGTTTCTTAGCATGCTAAGAAATTTTTGTCCGCTGGAAAACGGTCGGCTGGACAAATGTCCGCTGGAAACCTGTCCGGTCGGCCGTACACACGACCGAACATGTCTGCTGAAACTGGTCCGCGGACCAGTTTCAGCAGACATGTTCGGTCGTGTGTACGGGGCCTTACATCACAGTGCACCCCCTTTCCTTATGCTGCTGCTAGGAAGAAGATGGATGCATTGCTTGAAAGCAGAAAGTAGGGGTCTGGAGGGCTGGAGCTCTCTTGCAGCTGCAGGAGAGGTGCAAGGGCCACATGAATTGGCCTGGAGGGCCGGATTCGACCCGCGGGCCTTGTGTTTGACACCTGTGATCTAGAGGGACTCTAATTAGACTCCCTTTGCTGGCTATACCTCACGTCAGCACACAATGGGTTAAGGCTTTCTCTGGAGCTCACAGGACCACCTCTTCATAACCTACTGAAGTGCTCTTTTTTTGGTCATGCCACCTGTGGATTGCAGTTGGTAAGTAATTTGTTTGCTGTAAAGATATCCCCCCTGCTGAACCTACCTCTCCATGTTCAGCCTCTCATGGAGTTGGAAGACCCTTAATGTTGGATGGTAAACCCTCCTGAAACTGGGTGTCCTTTGTGCCAGGCCACGGGCAATATTGCTTAGATAGCACAAATATTCAACAGGTGTGGTATTACTAAGCTCAGCAATGTCACCATTGGGGGTTTTCTTGTGTTGTGTTGGTAGCATTCCGCAAGGCTCTTCTGGCTTTGTCTTCAGTCTGAGGGTTGCAGTGGATGATGTCCCAGACGGAAGGAAGACGGGCGGTGTGGTGTAGTAATCGTCAGTCACCAAGCAGCAGCTTAAACAGTCTTGGAACTAGCAGAGGAACTGATTTCTCTCCCTCTCTCTGCAGTCCTGCCAGTTTTTTCTGAGGGAAAGACTTGTTGCTGTTTGCTCCCCTGCTGTGCTGTGTTCCCGGGGTTAAGACAGTCTGACTGGTTTTTGTTTTAGATTCTGTGTCTCCTGTCTACCTTTTGAAAACTGCCTGACCTCACCTGCTGCTGCCTCTGAAGTAAGTGGATGAAAGTAGATAGGTCTTATAGGTATTGATTGCCTCAAATGACAATGGATAAGGAAGCGGATGCACACATTTCTAATGCCGCGTACACACGATCGGTCCATCAGATGAGAACGGTCTGATGGACCGTTTTCATCGGTTAACCGATGAAGCTGACTGATGGTCAGTCGTGCCTACACACCATTGGTTAAAAAACGATCGTGTCATAACGCAGTGACGTAAAACACAACGACGTGCTGAAAAAAAGAAGTTCAATGCTACCAAGCATGCATCGACTTGATTCTGAGCATGCGTGGATTTTTAACCGATGGTTGTGCCTACTAACGATCGTTTTTTTTCTATCGGTTAGGTATCCATCGGTTAAATTTAAAACAAGATTGCTTTTTTTAACCTATGGATAAATAACCGATGGCGCCCACACACGATCGGTTTGGTCCGATGAAAACGGTCCATCAGACCGTTCTCATTGGTTTGACCGATCGTGTGTACGCGACATTAGCCTATCGGCTGTAGCGGAAAGTATGCAGCAAATATTCATGCCACAGGCAAGACGCAGGTCCAACCATTGCAAAAATCACCAAATGTGAAAAAGGCAAGGGCCTTCTTTTCCCATATTGACAGAGAGTTAAAAGCTCATTGATGAAGAATGGAAGAGATCTGATGAGAAGACCAATTTACAGTAAAAGGTCTCCTAGCTTTATCCAATGAAGGTGGCTGAGGCATCTTTAAGCAATGCACTTCCAGGAGTGGATGGGGTCTACCAGTGTCTTGTGCGCAAGTAATAATTGCCCCTGTGTCAGTGTTTAGTGGGAAGATTGATGCTCCTGTGTCAGTGGAAGAAACGATGCCCCAGTGCCAGTGGTCAGTGAAATGGTTCCCCATCTTTGGAATTTAATGGCGACTTACCTTGAGGGCTCCATGTCTTGCGTCTAGTGACATCATGACTGGGACAAGCAGCCTCAGGAAGGAGATTATCCTGCCTAATAGTGCCTGTTACATTGCCAGATGTTAGAACATTCTGCATCCCAATGCCCAGCACTCCATGGCACTCCGCATATAGTGGCTCCTTCCTTCCAGTTTGCAATGAAAAAGTACTGCATGCAGTGTCTTCTTATTGCAGAGTCCAGTCTACAGTAGTGTTGAGCAGAATATGCCATATTCGATTTCGCGATATATCTCGAATATATATTCGAATATTCGAGATATATTCGCTAAATTCGAATATTCGTGATATTTTATCGAAATTAATTGAATGCGATTTTTCGCTATTGCGAATGCGAAAATAATTGCGATTTTTTAATAACTGCGGTAGGAGCGCTCTGATTGGCTTAGAATATTCGTGATATTTTATCGAAATATCGCAACATGCGAATGCGATATTTATTGCGCAATTTCGAGATATGCTGGAGGAGCGCTCTGATTGGCTCAGAATATTCGTGATATTTTATCGAAATATCGCAACATGCGAATGCGATATTTATTGCGCAATTTCGAGATATGCTGGAGGAGCGCTCTGATTGGCTCAGAATATTCGTGATATTTTATCGAAATATCGCAACATGCGAATGCGATATTTATTGCGCAATTTCGAGATATGCTGGAGGAGCGCTCTGATTGGCTCAGAATATTCCTGATATTTTATCGAAATATCGCAACATGCGAATGCGAAATTTATTGCAGATATTTCGAAAACTGCTGTAGCAGCACTCTGAAATCGAATATGTATGATATTTTAACCAAAATACATATTGCGATTGCGATTTTTCGATCGCGCATGCGCAATTGCGCGAACAACACGCGACCATTTCCTGGAGCCTTGCCAGTTTCCCAATATTACAGCAACATGGTGGGAAGCAATTTCTCAAAGTCTGAGGAAAAGTTGCTGATTTGTGTAAGTATTTTGACCACTGTTATTTCATCATCTTCAACTGCATTTAAGTCTAGTTTAAAAGTTAGTATATATGATCAGATATTAGTATTTAACCAAAAATGTGTCTCCTGCTTTTACAAAACTACAAGTCCCAGCATGCCTGGACAGCTGCAGACACCCTGGTTGGCAAATGTGTATTTAGGCACTTTTCCTTGTTATTTAGCATAATGAATTTAAAATTTTTTTGGACATAGGACGTATGCGAACGTCCTGACTTCAGTGTCCTCAAGGCCCAAGGACGTTCGAATACATATTGCCCTTTAGATGTTGCAGAACTACAACTTCCAGCATGCCTGGGAATGCTGGCACTTCTAGTATTGTAAGTTCTGCAGGCCCACATTTTTCAGGCCTTTATGCACGGGTCTCTAAACTGTGGCACCCTAGATGCAGCAAAAGTAAAATTCTTAGCATGCACTGAAAGACCGTGGCTGATGGGAGTAGTAGTTTTGCAACAGCTGGAGGTGGACTGGTCTTGAAACCCAGAGTTAGGTAACAAACCCGTAGTGTTTTGCAACCATTCTGCCTCCAGCTGGTTATTTTCTGTTGAAAAGCCTGTGGCGTGCAAAACACAACCCAAAAACTCCACCCGGTGCAAGGAAAAATTTGCACACACCTAAAGAGTGACATCACAAAAAACTGCGACGGTTGCATACGTCAGTGGTCCTCCGAAAAGGTCCCGTCTCTGACCCCCCGGGGCGTTAGGCTCCTAGGCTCCTGACAGGGAAAAGAGTTACTGTGGTCCATACAGCCGAAGCCATATGGACCCATCTCGGTCCAAGCAGCGCAATCAACACGCGAACAACACGCGACCATTTCCTGGAGCCTTGCCAGTTTCCAACTTATGATCGCAGCGCAATCACACAGCAACATGGTTGGAAGCAATTTCACTAAGTCTGAGGAAAAGTTGCTGATTTGTGTAAGTATTTTGACCACTGTTATTTCATCATCTTCAACTGCATTTAAGTCTAGTTTAAAAGTTAGTATATATGATCAGATATTAGTATTTAACCAAAAATGTGTCTCCTGCTTTTACAAAACTACAAGTCCCAGCCCAGCCCAGCATTTAAGTCTAGTTTAAAAGTTAGTATATATGATCATATATTAGTATTTCACAAAAAATGTGTCTCCTGCTTTTACAAAACTACAAGTCCCAGCATGCCTGGACAGCTGCAGACACCCTGGTTGGCAAATGTGTATATTGGCACTTTTCCTTGTTATTTAGCATAATGAATTTAAAATTTTTTTGGACATAGGACGTATGCGAACGTCCTGACTTCAGTGTCCTCAAGGCCCAAGGACGTTCGAATACATATTGCCCTTTAGATGTTGCAGAACTACAACTTCCAGCATGCCTGGGAATGCTGGCACTTCTAGTATTGTAAGTTCTGCAGGCCCCCATTTTTCAGGCCTTTATGCACGGGTCTCTAAACTGTGGCACCCTAAATGCAGCAAAAGTAAAATTCTTAGCATGCACTGACAGACCGTGGCTGATGGGAGTAGTAGTTTTGCAACAGCTGGAGGTGGACTGGTCTTGAAACCCAGAGTTAAGTAACAAACACGTAGTGTTTTGCAACCATTCTGCCTCCAGCTGTTTTTTTCCTGTTGAAAAGCCTGTGGCGTGCAAAACACAACCCAAAAACTCCACCCGGATGCAGTGAAAAATGTGCACACACCTAAAGAGTGACATCACAAAAAACTGCGACTGGTACATACGTCAGTGGTCCTCCGAAAAAGGTCCCGTCTCTGACCCCCCGGGGCGTTAGGCTCCTGACAGGGAAAAGAGTTAGCAACGCATATCTCCCCTATACGTGTATCCTGTGTTGTTAATAATATATTCATAATTATGCAAATGATAATGGCTGCTATATTTATGCAAAAAAGGTGGCGACCGAAATGGCAGGATATAAAATCTTTCATGTTACCCCTGTCATTGATTAATAAGGCGAGAATGCTTCCAATTGTTGAATAGCATACATTTACGTCATATATCCATAAGGCTGTCAACAGAAGTATTACAATATACTTTGTTCTTCATCTTGCAGAAGTTCCTGGAAACAGGATATGATGACCTGCGGCGGCAGCCACAGAAAAGGGCTGTGGTCAGCGCCCTAATCGCTGACTTTGGCGGCCAACATGACCACAAGGCCATTGTTAAGAAGTGGTCTGACCTCAAGAGGCGCCAAATGGGTAATGTCAGACGTCTTCGGGCTAAATATCATCCAGGTAAGTTATTGTTGACAGTTATGTTTTTTTTTAAAAAAGTGTATTTTGTGCGTGAACTCGAAAGAGAGAGGAGCCGGCCTGCAGGAGTTGGGAGGCCTCCCCCAGAGGCAATCTGCCACCTTTCTCCATGCCCCGGTTGGCAATGGCGGGTGTGAGGGGGTCCTCCCAACCCAACCTCGCATAGCACACCCACCAGTGGCGGGGCTGAGACCACCAAACTCAATTCACAGGTAGCCGAGAGCGGGATCCGAACCCCTAGCTGCAGAGGTGAATCAGTTGTCAGTGCAGTGGCAATCGCGTGGAGCCACCGCAGCTCCTTTGGTGACAGTTATGTAAGGTCATATGTAATTCATGTAAGGTCAGATGTTGTTAACCAAGATGCCATGTTGTGCTAACATATATCACCACCGGCCAAGGTATTCATAGTACTGTTGAAAAAAGACATGGGGCAGCAGACAGGAACACAGAAGTTATGTGGGAACATAATTTTCCCATTGCTTTGCATGGGACTTTAAAGAAAAACCCCGACCATGGCAAGTGGGGGTGGGTAAGGTTTAAACCACCTATCCTATGTTTGTGGCTGACATATAAGTAACCTGTGTGCCAAGTTTCATATAAATATCTTTAGCCGTTTGTACGTGATGCTGGAACAAACATACATACATACATACATACATACATACATTTATGCACACACACACGTTGAGTTTTATATATATAGATTACCACTAAATTCCTGTGTTAGGAGTGGGGTTGTTATAGTAATCCCGTGTGCTCCATCAGGCCCTTTTTTTAACATGAGATGGTCTGAACAAAACAAAGGAGACAAAAACAGCTCATTTTAACATGGTTGCATCCCAGCTCACGCTCAGTCCCCTGTAGTGCCCACAAGACCCTTTAATATAACATTGTCCCATTGGTTAACTGTCTATATAAATCAATTTGTATTCATATACAATACAGCACAGTACACAGAATTTGCATACGTCATTAGAAAACATTTTTATAATATATGAACATTGTGTTATTATAGGAGCTCCAATGCCAGTTGTCCGCGCCAAGCGCAGAAGGCGCCAGGCCGATGAGGAGGAGGAGGAGGATGCGGCAGAGGAGGATGCGGCAGAGGAGGACATGGATGAGGAGGAGCAGCCAGGGCCCTCCCACTCCCCAACCCCAGCTCCTGTTGAGGAGCAAGCTGAGGAGCTTCCCCCCCCCACCACCCCAACTTCTCAAGCAGAAGAGCAGGAGGAAGAGAGCGGTCCTGTGAGCCTCATTCAGGAAGGTAAATATGTGCACAATGATTAATAACATTTCAACAACAAAATGTAGATATAAAAATGGACAACATATAAAGCGCACCTGTCAGATTGTATAACCATAATATGGTATTGATGCTAGAAGTATACAGGTAGTGCATAATTATTAGGCAAGTTGTATTTTTTGAGGATTCATTTTATTATTGAACAACAACCATGTTCTCAATGAACCCCAAAAACTCATTAATATCAAAGCTGAATTTTTTTGGAAGTAGTTTTTAGTTTGTTTTTAGTGTTAGTTATTTTCGGGGGATATCTGTGTGTGCAGGTGACTACTATTACTGTGCAGAATTATTAGGCAACTTAACCAAAAAATAAATAGATAGCCATTTCAATGATTTATTTTTAACAGTGAAACCAATATAACATCTCAACATTCACAAATACACATTTCTGACATTTAAAAACAAAACAAAAACAAATCAGTGACCAATATAGCCACCTTTCTTTGCAAGGACACTCAAAAGCCTGACATCCATGGATTCTGTCAGTGTTTTGATCTGTTCACCATCAACATTGCGTGCAGCAGCAACAACAGCCTGCCAGACACTGTTCAGAGAGGTGTACTGTTTTCCCTCCTTGTAAATCCCACATTTGATGATGGACCACAGGTTCTCAATGGGGTTCAGATCAGGTGAACAAGGAGGCCATGTCATTACTTTTTTTTATTTAATACCCTTTCTTGCCAGCCACGCTGTGGAGTACTTTGACACGTGTGATGGAGCATTGTCCTGCATGAAAATCATGTTTTTCTTGAAGGATGGTGACTTTTTCCTGTACCACTGCTTGAAGAAGGTCTCTTCCATAATCTGGCAGTAGGACTGGGAGTTGAGCTTGACTCCATCCTCAATCCGAAAAGGCCCCACAAGCTCATCTTTGATGATACCAGCCCAAACCAGTACTCCACCACCACCTTGCTGGCGTCTGAGTCGGACTGGAGCTCCCTGCCCTTTACCAATCCAGCCACGGGCTCTTCCATCTGGCCCATCAAGACTCACTCTCATTTCAGCAGTCCATAAAACCTTAGAAAAATCTTTCTTGAGATATTTATTGGCACAGTCTTGACGTTGCAGCTTGTGTGTCTTGTTCAGTGGTCATCGTCTTTCAGCCTTTCTTACCTTGGCCATGTCTCTGGGTATTGCACACCTTGTGCTTTTGGGCACCCCAGTGATGTTGCAGCTCTGAAATATGGCCAATCTTGTGGCAAGTGGCATCTTGGCAGCTGCACGCTTAACTTTTCTCAGTTCATGGGCAGTTATTTTGCACCTTTGTTTTTCCACACGCTTCTTTTGTTTGATGATCACGCTTCAGAAGCTTTGCAACTTTAAGAGTGCTGCATCCCTCTGCTAGATATCTCTCTATTTTGGACTTTTCAGAGTCTGTCAAATCCTTCTTTTGGTCAATTTTGCCAAAGAAAAGGAAATTGACTAATAATTATGCACACCTGATATAGAGTGTTGATGTCATTAGACCACACACCTTCTCATTACAGAGATGTACATTACCTAATATGCCTAATCTGTAGTAGGCTTTCGAGCCTATACAGCTTGGAGTAAGACAACATGCATAAAGAGGATGATGTGGTCCAAATACTCATTTGCCTAATAATTCTGCACTCCCGGGATGTGTTAGACACATAACAAGTGTATACACATGATAATGATTGATTAATAAGCAAAAAAAAATATTTATTTATTTGGTAACGTTATTTGAAATCCAAATGTTTTTTTATTATATCCTAAAAGCATCAAGAGATCTGAAGAGGCAAAATATACTCATTGAAAAGACGCACCAGAAGATCCTTCAGAACCAGCGTAAGATGAGCTACCTCAACCAACAAAATGCTCTGCTAGAGCAGCAGCTATCGGGTCAGATTGCGGAAATGCACCGCATTCAAAAACGGATTGAGAGCTATATTTAAATTTATTTTTGTATTAAAAAAACTTATTTTTTGGAAATGTTTCATTTCTTTTTGAGATAGAGTTGTAGGTTTTTCAACACATCTAACTTCACATCAAACAAATCAACATCAACACATTTAACTTCATAATAAGCAAAAACATTTTATACTATTATTTTATTTAACATTAACCTAGGACAAACTAAAGCACACGACACAGACACGACGAACACAAAATAAACTGTTGAAAAATGAACATAACAAAAGCAACAATATATATATATATATATACAAAGAGAGAGAGAGGGAGAGCAAGAAAGAGAGAGAATGCAGATGAGCTCTTGCAGTCAGCCCAATGGTTGCAGTATAAATGCCGCAAAACAGGGTTTAACATAAGGTTCATTGTTATAGTTACACTTGCTGTTTAGATCCGGTCTGGTAGTCCGGTCTGGTAGCTTGTAGCGGAGGCTGTTGGTGGATCCGCTGTGCCAGAAAGGTCATGAAGCTTTACTCAGCATGGAGGCAGCAGCAGGAGTATTAAAATATAATATAACTAGACAATGCATTTCCTGAGGAAAATGCGAGTGGGAATGCTTAATTGGTGAGCCCCTTGCCAAAGACATTCACCATAACCACTACACTATCTTTAGGACACACAGCTTCTTTCTCTATCTGCAAAGTATAGAGTATGCTGACTTCCTGGTCGCCCCTCCCCCCTCAATAGGTTTCCCCTCCCCCCCAGGTCAGTGAGGAGGAATATTGCACTGAGGTCAGGAAAGTTATTTATGGAAAGAAATAACATTACAAACGCTTTTAATTCACAGATCTAATACATGATTTAAGCCTCCAAACAAAGCTTAATAAATCCTCAAACGTACATGCAATTGATACAACGACTACACCGTTTGAAATACACGGCCCTTGTAAACGCATCGATATGAAATTTATGTAGATAAACTTAAAAATGTGGCCATTTCTGCGATTTAGAAAAGAGCGTCTTTGTGAGTTCTGCAGCAACATTTTTTAGATAATTTCACATGAGAGTCTATGAGACATAATTTCTGGCTGTTGCTCCAATAATTAAAACTAAAATACGTATCGCAGAATTGGTCACATTGCCATAAACCAGACAAGCATAGCTACGTTTTGATCTAAAAATTGTGTATGAAAAGTAGATCTTGTGGGCGTGAGACCAATTTGTTTCCCCTTTTTGTAAAGATATTTTTAATTACAAAGATCTCCAATGTTAAGGTCACCTGACAGACTCTAAATCCCCTCCATAGGATTACATTATAACCTATTGCATTTTTGTGAAAAATTCGCAAAACGTAAATTGCGTTTTCACCAAAAAATTGTAAACGATAACGATTTGAAAAGTCATAGCCGGATAGCTAAATATTTTGTGACCGCTTTAAAGTTTTTTCAGTGTCTGTAAGTGAAAGTATGAAGTAGCTGAAACTTTTGGCATGGCATGTGAATTCAAAGGGGAAAAGGATGTTCTCATTGACTTCAATGTTTAATAAAAGGGTCTAAAAGCTTAAAATTTATAAAAGTGTAAAAAGTAGAAAAAAACTTGAAGAAGTCCCATCATTAGCTGAACGAGACGAACATTTTTACAGTTGAATGGTCTCAATAGTTGAAAGTATGCCGAAGTTACGCAGAACCAAAAAACTTAAGGAATAATAAGATTACTAAATTTACGGATATCAATACTGGAAATGTTTATTAAAGCATTCACACTAATTAAGATTAATACATTTACGGGTATCCATACTAGGAATGCTTATTAAAGCATTCCCACTAAGTATCACACAGGCATGATTTACAAGCAGTAGTGGTAATAGTAATACATAGCATAAAAACACTTGGGGAATACTTTACAGCATCAGTAGTGGTCATAGTAGTCAATAGTGTACCAAAAAATTGGGACACAGGTGTCTTGACTGAGCTGTAATAGTAGTAGTAGACATTGACAATACAGTGTCAAATCACTCGGGCAAGAGGTGCCATGATGAACAGCAGTCTTAATAAGAGTATATAGGGTGTGAAATAACTGCTGACATAGGTGTCTTGACTGGGCAGCAGAAGCAGCAGTAGTAGTATTAACAGTAGTAGTTGATACAGAGTCATATCACATGGGCAGGAGGTGCCATCATGAACAGCAGTAGGAATAGGAGTATATAGAGTGTCAAATAACTGCTGACATAGGTGTCTTGACTGGGCAGCAGCAGCAGCAGAAGCAGCAGCAGTAGTATTAACAGTAGTAGTTGATACAGAGTCATATCACATGGGCAGGAGGTGCCATCATGAACAGCAGTAGGAATAGGAGTATATAGAGTGTCAAATAACTGCTGACATAGGTGTCTTGACTGGGCAGCAGCAGCAGAAGCAGCAGTAGTATTAACAGTAGTAGTTGATACAGAGTCATATCACATGGGCAGGAGGTGCCATCATGAACAGCAGTAGGAATAGGAGTATATAGAGTGTCAAATAACTGCTGACATAGGTGTCTTGACTGGGCAGCAGCAGCAGCAGAAGCAGCAGCAGTAGTATTAACAGTAGTAGTTGATACAGAGTCATATCACATGGGCAGGAGGTGCCATCATGAACAGCAGTAGGAATAGGAGTATATAGAGTGTCAAATAACTGCTGACATAGGTGTCTTGACTGGGCAGCAGCAGCAGCAGAAGCAGCAGCAGTAGTATTAACAGTAGTAGTTGATACAGAGTCATATCACATGGGCAGGAGGTGCCATCATGAACAGCAGTAGGAATAGGAGTATATAGAGTGTCAAATAACTGCTGACATAGGTGTCTTGACTGGGCAGCAGCAGCAGCAGAAGCAGCAGCAGTAGTATTAACAGTAGTAGTTGATACAGAGTCATATCACATGGGCAGGAGGTGCCATCATGAACAGCAGTAGGAATAGGAGTATATAGAGTGTCAAATAACTGCTGACATAGGTGTCTTGACTGGGCAGCAGCAGCAGAAGCAGCAGTAGTATTAACAGTAGTAGTTGATACAGAGTCATATCACATGGGCAGGAGGTGCCATCATGAACAGCAGTAGGAATAGGAGTATATAGAGTGTCAAATAACTGCTGACATAGGTGTCTTGACTGGGCAGCAGCAGCAGCAGAAGCAGCAGCAGTAGTATTAACAGTAGTAGTTGATACAGAGTCATATCACATGGGCAGGAGGTGCCATCATGAACAGCAGTAGGAATAGGAGTATATAGAGTGTCAAATAACTGCTGACATAGGTGTCTTGACTGGGCAGCAGCAGCAGAAGCAGCAGTAGTATTAACAGTAGTAGTTGATACAGAGTCATATCACATGGGCAGGAGGTGCCATGATGAACAGCAGTAGGAATAGGAGTATATAGAGTGTCAAATAACTGCTGACATAGGTGTCTTGACTGGGCAGCAGCAGCAGCAGAAGCAGCAGTAGTAGTATTAACAGTAGTAGTTGATACAGAGTCATATCACATGGGCAGGAGTTGCCATGATGTACAGCAGTCTTAATAAGAGTATATAGGGTGTGAAATAACTGCTGACATAATTGTCTTGACTGATCCAAAGGAGTCATGGGAGAAAATCATGTGGTCAGATGAGACTATAATATAATTTTTTGATCATAATTTCACTAACCGTGTTCGGAGGAAGAATAATGATGAGTACCATGCCAAGAACGCCATCCCTAATGTGAAGCATGGGGGTGGTAGCATCATGCTTTGGTGGTGTTTTTCTGCACATGGGACAGGGTGACTGCACTGTATTAAGGAGAGGATGACCGGGGCCATGTATTGCAAGATTTTGGGCAACAACCTCCTTCCCTGAGTTAGAGCTTTGAAGATGGGTCGAGGCTGGGTCTTCCAACATGAGAATGACCCAAAGCACACAGCCAGGATAACCAAGGATTGGCTCTGTAAGGAGCATATCAAGGTTCTGGCGTGGCCTAGCCAGTCTCCAGACCTAAACCCAATAGAGAATCTTTGGAGGGAGCTCAAACTCCGTGTTTCTCAGCGATAGCCCAGAGACATGACTGATGTAGAGAAGATCTGTGTGGAGGAGTGGGCCAAAATCCCTCCTCCAGTGTGTGCAAAGCTGGTGTAAAACTACAAGAAATTTTTGACCGCTGTAATTGCAAAGAAAGCCTACTGTACCAAATATTAACATTGATTTTCTCTGATGTTGAAATAGTTATATTCAGCACTGTAAATACATCAGGTCCGGGGCTTCATCAGGGAATGCATGGCAAGGGACCCTTCAGCGCCCTGAACCGACGACGGGTGCCAGAAAGTCACCGCCGATCCAGGACTCATTCATCTTTATGAATGTGAGTCTGTCCACGGACTCTGTGGACAGACGGGTCCTCTTGTCCGTGACCACCCCACCTGCCGCGCTGAATGTCCGCTCAGATAGTACGCTGGAGGGGGGGCAAGACAATAACTCCAGCGCATACTGAGCGAGCTCGCGGCAGGTGTCCAATCTGGCAACCCAGTACTCCATGGGGTCGTCGGTGCTCATACTGTCAGAAGCACCGACGGACGCCATGTAGTCTGCCACCATGTGGGCCAGCCGCTGGTGGTGACTGCTGCTGCTGCTGCTGGTGGTGGTACTGGGTCGCTCGGTTTGGAAGAACATCCTCATCTCTTCCATTAGGTCCCCTGCTCGGCTGCAGCTGGGTGCAGCCACCTGCTGGGTGAGATGAGGGGGGACAACTGGAGGCCGGGGAGTTGCCTGCTCCAACCGTCTGACAATGGCTGCCTGCAGTTCCTCCATCCGGTGCTGCCTCCGGCTGGCTGGGATGAACTGCTCCAGTTTCCCCTTGCACCTGGGATCCAAAAGGGTGGCCATCCAGAAATCATCCCTCGTCTTGATGGTCTTAACCCGGGGGTCCCTCCTGAGGCATCTGAGCATGTGGGCAGCCATGGGGAAGAGCACAGCCCGCTGTGACTCCTCAATGCTGGCCAGGTTAATGAGGTGCGACTCTTCTTCCCTGAGGCGCTGCTGGTCAAACTCAGACATGCCCAACCCCCGGACTATCGGTGCCCCCAACACCGGCTCTCCCTCCTGACCAGGCCCTGACTCCGGGACGACACCAGCAACCACCTCCTCCTCCTCTTCATCATCATCCTCCTCCTCCTCCTCCTCCTCCTCCTGGTCCTGGCCCTGGTCTCGGTGGAGCATTGCTGACTCCTCCTGCTCCACCAAGGCACTCTCCCCAGCCTCGAGCAGGCGATCTAGTGTCCTCTCCAGCATGAACAGTATTGGCAGCACGCTATTGAGGCCAATTTGCTCACTGCTGACCATCTTGGTCGCCTGCTCGAAGGAGGACAACACTTGGCAGACCTGGTTTATCTGCCCCCACTGCGCACAGGCGATGAAAGGGAGTTGTGGTGAAGCCCTCTGAGTGCCTAGTTCCATCAGGTACTCCCTCACCGCCCTTTGCTGCTCCCACAACCTCTTCAGCATGTGGAGGGTGGAGTTCCACCGCGTCACACTGTCCACAATCAGCCTGTGAAGGGGCAGATTGTACTTCCGCTGCAATTTGGACAGGGACGCGGTAGCGGTTGGGGAGCGCCTGAAGTGGCTGGCAATCCTACGCGCCTTTGCCACAATGTCACTCAACCCTGGATAAGTGCGCAGGAACTTCTGCACCACCAGGTTGAGGACATGTGCCAGACAGGGCACGTGCGTCAGACTGCCAGCATGGAGGGCGGCGAGTAGGTTGCTGCCGTTATCGCAGACAACCATACCTGGCTGGAGCCTTCGGGGTGTCAGCCACTTCTGGACCTGAGCTTGAAGTGCTTTCAGCACTTCTTCTGCAGTGTGTCTCCGGTCCCCTAAACTAACAAGCTGGAGCACGGCCTGACAGCGCACGTGCCCCACACTTGAGTAGCTACGGGGGCGCTTGCTGGGAGGCTCAGCAGCTGCGGAGACAGTGGCTTGAGGGAGACCAGCAGTTCTCCCCTGGACACCCCGGGGCGGCACCACAAGATCGGTTGCCGACGATCCCTCACCGACGCCTCGGAGGGAAACCCAATGGGCCGTGAAGCTGATGTAGCGTCCCTGCCCATGCCTGCTGGTCCAGCCATCCATTGTCAGATGAACCCTGTCGCTGACAGCGTGATCCAGCGACAGGGTTACATTCTGAACAATGTGCTGGTGTAGGGCAGGGACACCAGTCCTGGCAAAGAAATGGCGGCTGGGGACACGCCATTGGGGTTGGGCCTGCTCCAACATCTGCCTGAAGGGGTTGCTGTCAACTATGTTGAAGGGCAGCAGATGTTGGGCAATAACCCTTGCCAGGAGCCCATTGAGGGAACGCACACGTCGGTCTCCAGGGGGGAAGGGAGTGGTGCGGTCAAAGGCGTCTGAAATCGACGCCTGGCGCCGGACGGCAGTGCGGGACACAGACGTGGAGGGTGCTGTGGAAGTAGAGGTCTGGCTGCCGGTACCAGTACCTCTACTAGAGGGAGCGGGGGGGCATGACCTGCTGGAAACAGATGAAGATGTGGCAGGGGCTGCTGTACCCTGCTCACTTGTGGTGGTGGCGCTGCTACCACCACCACGCTTCATCTCCTCATACAACGCCCAGTGGTTTATCCTGAGGTGCTGGTTCAGGGCTGTGGTACCCACCCGAGCCAAACACTTCCCTCTCTTCACCCTCACTTTACAAATCCGGCAGATGGCCACGGTAGGGTTGTCTGCCACCAGGGTAAAGAAATTCCAGACAGGTGACTTCAGCACCGCCCTCCTGTCAGATGGGGTGACGCTTACTTGCACCTGCTGGGATTCGGTGCGCACAGGTGGAGCTGCCTGCTGCTGCTGCTGCTGCTGCTGCTCCTCCTCCTGACACCTCCTGCTGCCATCACCAGTGGAGACCCTGACGATGGTCTCCCTGGTGGTGACCTGGCGCACCGTTTCACCAGGGTGCCTACCTTCCCCGTCGTCACTGACGTAGTGAGCCGACGCGTCAGATGGCAACCATGATGGGTCACCCTCTTCGCCCCCAGAGATGTCAGACCAAGGGCTGAGATGTGTTGGTCTGAGGGAACCACGTGACATGGAGCCTCTAGCCTGGCTCCGCTGTCCCCTCACCCACGCCTGGGTCTGACTAGGTGCTGCTGTTTCCTGCACCAAAACAGCAGCACCAGTTTGAAGGGATGTCTCTGGGATACTGCCAGCAGGTATCCCATCCTCCTCATCCATCCCTTCAAAAAGGTCCTGACCATCAGGACAGAGCTGGAGGTCTGCCTGATGCATGGCCTCCCCCAAGAGATCCCTATCACTGTCGCTGTCGAACAGTAAGATGCTGGACTCTTGGGGGCTGGGGGGGGGTAGTACAGGCAACGGTGTAATGGTGGTACTACTGTGAGTCGGGACCGACGACTCAGTGGCACTGCTGTGCCCCATGTAGTCCACCACTACTTGAGCCTGAGATGGCAATATCGGGCGGCTGCCCGATGGGAAGAACTCCCGGATCAGGCGTACTCCCCTTGCACCCGATCCTCTACCACTAGTAGGGGCACGAGAGGTACCCCGTGCTGGCAGCGATCCAGCACTGGGAGTAACTCCCCTACCCCTACTGCCACGGCCACGGATGCCGCTCATAATTGCTGATATGTGTGTGGGGGGGTTAAACTTTATTGGGGGGGAAAATGTGAACAAAATGTGTTTTTGTGTTTTTTTTACAAGACAGGCACGCAGACAAAGACGTACACAGACAGCTACTAAACTATAAGAAAAGTAGTACACCAGACAAGGACTACAAAATTAAAGAAAAAAAAAAAAAGCACTAAACAAACACTAACTTTTTTTTTTTTTTTTTTTTTTAAACACAAAACACAGACACTAAACACACACTAAGCTAAGCTAGATGAAATAAATGTACACTAACAGTGTGTACACTTACTACACAAAATTTAACTAAACTGAACACAAAACTTAGCTTTTATAAAAGCTCTTTAGGGAAAACTAAACAAAATTTGAACTGAGATGCCTATCAAATATCACTGAACAGTGAACCTGCAAGATCTGACAGTAACACAAGATGAACAAAACTTAGCTTTTAGAAAAGCTCTTTTATAAAGCTCAGATCAATATGTGTTCTGAAATCTCTTGCAAATATAACTGAACAGGGAGGATTGCAGGATCAAACAGTAACACAAATGAAAAAAACAGCACAAAACAGCACAAAACGTAGCTTTGAAAAAAGCTCTTGGGTCTATTGCTTTGAAAAAAGCAGTTGATATACTGGAAAAGATCCACTGGAATCACTAAATAGCAATGCTGGTGATGATCTAAATCAATCAAGAACAAAGACACAGGAAACCAGGAAACCAGGAACACAGAAACAGCCTCCACACTCTATAGCAAGCTTCTGAATCTGCAATGAAATGGTGCTGGGAGTGAGCTTATATAATGTCCATGCAGGCAGGTTCCTATTGGTTGCTAACCTGTGACGAGTGTGGAAGGAGAACTCTGATTGGCTCTGATGCAAAAGGGCGGAGCAAATAATCGCGCAATATTCCTATTGCCGAATATTCGCATTGCGATTATTCGGCAATATAAAATGATCGCTTCAGCTACTCGGCCCAATGGCTCTAATCATACCAGCAATGCTTTCAGACGTCTATGGAGATCACTAGGATGTGATCTGTTTTAAAAATGAAACTGTAAAAATCGCTCTGATGCGGAAGATCGGGGCGAGGAAAATAATCGCGCGATATTGCGTTTGCCGAATAATCGCATTGCGATCTTTCTGGAAAATTCAATGAACGCTTCAGCTACTCGGCCCAGGGTCTCTAATGATACCAGCAATGCTTTTAGACGTCGATGGAGATATCTAGGATGTGATCTGATTCAAAAAAAAAATTGTAAAAAATCGAATATTCGGAATTGCGAATATTCACCGCGAATTTCGAAATATAGCGCGATTTCTCGAATATGCTATATTCGAGTCGAATATTCGCAATGCGAATATTCGTGAGCAACACTAGTCTACAGCAACCAGAAGGCCATAAGCCTTCTACATCATCCTAATGTGCTTTTGCACATACCTGAGGTACCAAGTTTTGCATGACCTTAAATCTGAACTTGCAAAAATACAGGCTGTTCATATTACACAGTTATAGTATTCTGTGTATGATTAACCATAAGTTACAAGTCAAGAGCGAAAAAGCAGCATTGACCAGAGGCAGAGTGAGCCTTGATCCTTAGTGTTTATAAGGTCAAACTGAACCTATCTATGCTGCTGCACCTCCATGCATTGATTCGTTTTTTCTGTTTCTCTTTATTTTCTTTTTAAAATCTTTACTTCCATGTCTTTTACCTCAGGTGATTATATAGCTGTGAAGTAAACAGTAAATGATTCAGACCTAATTTACTGCTGCTGCATGCGACATTTTGCAAATGGATGCCATTTTAAGCCAATTTATCCCAAAATGTACTGTAGTGAAAAAAATAAGCAAAGCAAGTGAAATGTATAAATCACTCCAAATGACAGATATTGCTGATGTGTTTATTAGGAAGGCACGTCATAAATCATTTTTCAGATATACTCTGGAGCGTGCAAGAGTTTCTAGGAGGAAAAGGATCAGCATGTTTATTTATACGGAAACTGAAAAACAGAATAATTGATGCTTTATTTTTTTACATGTTTGCAGACATCTTAGAATGGGGACAGCTATTATGGGGGTTTCTGTGGATGAAACTAAGTCTGGACCAGGGGAAAGGGGATCCAAATTACAATCCACTATTCCTATAAAGTGAAAATGTTTTTCCTATTCCAAGTTGATAACAAAGGGGGTCTTGGCCGTTAAGAGTTAATGGTGGCACAAATGGATTATGTGTTCTTCTAGCCGGAGGTGACTGAAGTCTTTTGACCTATCATTTCCTTTACACGTATCTCTGCACTCCACCCTGGCTATTAGAGGAATAGGTTGATTATCTGCGCAGCTCTGTATGGAAGTTCACATACTAGTCCCTTTCTGTAGGGCAAACATGTGTTCCAAGCTCTGGACCTCTTCAGGGCAATCCATCTTGTTTTGTCCAGGGCAGTCTCTCTTCTCTGGGCAGTCTCTACCCCTGGCTCTGTGAGCATTCTTTTGTAGTCTTTTGCTCTAATTACAGATCTCCTAGCTTTGGGGATATTGTTTAAAATGTAAGTATAGAAACATGAAGGGAACAAGCAGCATATGTGGCAAATAAACTTTTCTAAAATGTGTGTCGGAAAGATTGTAGATCATTTAAATTGCATAAGTGGCTCAAATCTACAAAACTGCACCTAAGACTGCACTGAACGTATTCTCTCTGGAGAAGAGACGCTTAAGGCCCTGTAGACACGATCAGTCCATCCGATGAAAACGGACTGAAGGCTGAAGTCTGAGGGTCTGATGTGCCTACACACCATCAGTTCAAAATCCAATCGAGTCCAACGAGGTGACGTAAAACACAACGACGTGCTGAAAAAAACGAAGTTCAATGCTTCCAAGCATGCGTCGACTTGATTCTGAGCATGCACAGGTTTTGAACCGATGCTTTTGCATACTAACCATCGGTTTTGACCGACGGTCAGTCCGATTTTAAAGCAAGTTTTAAAACTTTGGTCTGAAGGACAAAAGTCCGATGGGGCATACACACGGTAGGTTTGGACTGATGAAACTGGACTTCAGTCCATTTTCATCAGTTTGGACTGATCGGGCCAGATCCACGTACCCTGGGGCATCTTTCCGTCGGGCGTAGCGTATCTCTGATACACTACGCCGCCGTAACTTAAATTATTATTTTTTTAATCCTCAAAGAATGTGCGCCGTAAGTTACGGCGGCGTAGTGTAAGGGCGCGCAATTCAAATGGATGTGATGGGGGTGTGTTTTATGTAAATACGTCTTGACCCGACGTAAATGACGTTTTTTTTCAACTGCGCATGCGCCGTCTGTGGGTGTATCCCAGTGCGCATTCTCGAAATTAAACCGGAACAAGCCAATGTTTACAACGGTGACGTCATTCTATGCAAAGCCCTATTCGCGAACGACTTATGCAAACGACGTAACATTTTCAAAATTTGACGCGGGAACAACGGCCATACTTAACATAGGATACGCCTCATATAGCAGGGGTAACTATACGCCGGAAAAAGCCGAACGCAAACGACGTAAAAAAATGCGCCGGCCGGACGTACGTTCGCGGATCGCCGTAACTAGCTAATTTGCATACTCAAATCGGAATTCGACGGAAACGCCACCTAGCAGGCCAGCGTAAATATGCACCTACGATCCGACGGCGTACTAAGACGTACGCCTGTCGGATCGATCCCTCATTCAGTCGTATCTTGTTTTGTGTATACAAAACAAAGATACGACGCAGGAACTTTGAAATTACGTGGCGTATCAATAGATACGCCGGCGTAATTCTTTTGTGGATCTGGCCCATCGTGTGTACAAGGCCTAAGACCCAACAATAGGGATAAAACTTTTTCAGGGAAGAGAGTTTAACAAGACACGTGGCCACCAGTGGCGGCCCGTCCATAGGGGGCGCATGGGCGCCGCCCCCCCTCTCCCCAAAGCCAGTAAAAAAAAAAAATAAAAAAAAAAATTTTTTTTTTGGGCCCTTTAAGAAAAAAAAAAGGTCCTTTAAGACGGTGCATGTTCAGGGTGAGCGCCGGTCAAAGACTCAGTGCACTGCTATAGCATCATTGAAGCGTCATGCCAATGCAGCAGGCAAGACGCTTCATTTGCAGTTTTTTTTTAAGCTCTGTGGCTATGTGCTGTGCGCCATGAGCCAATCACTCTCCAGTGTCTCCACTCTCCTCTCTAATTGGGTCCTGCTGCTTCCTCACTGCAGAAGGAAATGGGCGGTGCTTTCCCCAGGGCAGTGTTACTTTCGGTTTTGACTCCAGGAGGACTCTAAGGTAAGAAACTTTATTAAAAACACTTTATTTGTCTCATTGTCTGTCCTGTCCAGTGTCCCTGTCCACCCCATCCATCTCCAGCACCTTATGCTGTATGCTCAGCCTGTACTGTGATCGGACTGAGAGAGGACAGGAGGGAGGGGGAGGGTGCCGTGCTTCACATCTCCTGTCTGTGTGTGAGGGCTTAGAGTGCCTGCGTCCTGCAGCTGTGCTTTACAAATCTCTTATCTCTGTCTGTCTATCTAATCTATCTGACTGTCCTGCCTGTCCCCTCTCTCTCTCTCTCTCTCTCTCTCTCTCTCTCTCTCTGGCCCCATACACACCATAGAATCTATCCGCAGATAAATCCCATCAAATGGGTTTCTGCGGATAGATCCTATGGTGTGTACACTCCGTCGGATATCTATCCGCAGATAAATCTCCCCTGGAATGGATTTCCAGCAGATAAATATTTGTCGACATGCACAGAATATCTATCTGCTGGAATCCATTCCAACGGATGGATCCGCTCGTCTGTACAGACTTACCGGATCCATCCGTCCAAAGGGATTCCCCGCACGCGCCGTAATGAATAGACGCATGCGTGGAATTCCTTATATGACAGCGTCGCGCCCGTCGCCGCGTCATAATAGCGGCGACGGCGCGACACGTCATCGGCAGAGGATTTCAGCGCGGATTTCAATGCGATGGTGTGTACACGCCATCGCATTGAAATCCTCTGAAATCTTAGAGAGGATTTATCCGCGGATACGGGCCGCTGAACCGTATCTGCGGATAAATTCTATCGTGTGTATGGGGCCTCTCTCTCTCTCTGTCTGTCTGTCTGTCTGTCTATCTGTTTAATTATCTCTCTATCTCTCTATCTATCTATCTATCTATCTCTCTATCTATCTATCTATTTCTCTATAGCTCTATCTATCTATCTATCTATCTATCTATCTATCTATCTATCTATCTATCTATCTATCTATCTATCTATCTATCTATCTATCTATCTCTCTATCTATAGATCTATCTATCTCTCTATCTATAGCTCTATCTATCTATCTATCTATCTATCTATCTATCTATCTATCTATCTCTCTCTCTATCTATCTCTCTCTCTATCTATCTATCTATCTATCTATCTATCTATCTATCTATCTATCTATCTCTCTATAGCTCTATCTATCCATCTATCTATCTATCTATCTCTCTATCTATAGATCTATCTATCTCTCTATCTATAGCTCTATCTATCTATCTATCTATCTATCTATCTATCTATCTATCTATCTATCTATCTATCTATCTATCTATCTATCTCTCTATCTATAGCTCTATCTATCTATCTATCTCTCTATCTACAAATCTATCTATCTCTCTATCTATCTATCTATCTATCTATCTATCTATCTATCTATCTATCTATCTATCTATCTATCTATCGATCTCTCTATCTATAGATCTATCTATCTATCTATCTATCTATCTATCTATCTATCTATCTATCTATCTATCTATCTATCTATAGCTCTATCTATCTATAGCTCTATCTATCTATCTCTCGATCTATAGATCTATCTATCTCTCTCTATCTATCTATCTCTCTATCTATAGCTCTATGTCTCTATCTATCTATGTCTCTATCTATCTATCTATAGCTCTATCTATCTCTCTCTCTCTATAGATCTATCTCTCTCTCTCTCTCTCTATAGATCTATCTCTATCTATCTATCTATCTATCTATCTATCTATCTATCTATCTATCTATCTATCTATCGATCTCTCTATCTATAGATCTATCTATCTATCTATCTATCTATCTATCTATCTATCTATCTATCTATCTATCTATAGCTCTATCTATCTATAGCTCTATCTATCTATCTCTCGATCTATAGATCTATCTATCTCTCTCTATCTATCTATCTTTCTATCTATAGCTCTATGTCTCTATCTATCTATGTCTCTATCTATCTATCTATAGCTCTATCTATCTCTCTCTCTCTATAGATCTATCTCTCTCTCTCTCTCTCTATAGATCTATCTCTCTCTCTCTATAGATCTATATCTATCTATCTATCTATCTATCTATCTATCTATCTATCTATCTATCTATCTATCTATTAGCTACCTCTGTCTAATTATCTATCTATTTATCTATCTAATTATCTGTCTGTCTATCTATATCTATCTGTCTGTTTATCTATCTATCTATCTATCTATCTATCTATCTATCTATCTATCTATAGCTATCTGCCTAATTATCTATTTATCTATCTAATTATCTATCTATATCTATCTGTCTGTCTGTTTAATTATCTATCTATCTATCTATCTATCTATCTATCTATCTATCTATCTATCTATCTATCTATCTATCTATAGCTCTATGTCTCTATCTATCTATCTATCTATCTATCTATCTATCTATCTATCTATCTATAGCTCTATATCTCTATGTCTCTATCTATCTATCTATCTATCTATCTATCTATTTGTCTGTCTATCTAATTATCTATAGCTAGCTGTCTGTCTGATTATCTATCTATCTATCTATCTATCTATATCCATCTAATTATCTATCTATATCTATATATCTGTCTGTTTAATTATCTATCTACAGCTCTATCTCTTTATCTATCTACAGCTCGATCTATCTATCTATCTATCTATCTATCTATCTATCTATCTATCTATCTATCTATCTATCTATCTATCTATCTATCTATCGCTCTCCCTCTCTCTCTCTCTTTCTCTGTCTCTCTCTATCTGTTTAATTGTCTGTCTGTCTATCTATCTATCTATCGCTCTCTATCTAATTATCTATCTATATCTGTCTGTCTGATTATCTATCTATCTATCTATCGATCTATCTATCGATCTATCTAATTATCTATCTGTATGTCTAATTATCTATCTATCTATCTATCTAATTATCTATAGCTCTATCTCTCTCCCCCTCCCTCCATCTATCTATCTGTTTAATTATCTATTTATCTATAGCTCTATCTAGCTATGTCTCTCTATCTATCTATCTGTCTGTCTGTCTATCTAATTATCTATCTAATTATATATAGATCTATCTCTCGCTCCCCCCCCCTCCCTCTATCTATCTATCTATCTATCTATCTATCTATCTATCTATCTATCTATCTATCTATCTATCTATAGCTATCTGCCTAATTATCTATCTATCTATCTATCTATCTATCTATCTATCTATCTATCTATCTATCTATCTATCTATCTATCTATCTGTTTTATTATCTGTCTGTCTATCTATCTATCTATCTGTCTCTCTGTCTGTCTGCAGGTCCCATTGTCTGCGAGTGGCGGGGGGGGGGGGGGGTGTTGACTGGGGTTTTGTTTGCGCCCCCCCAAAAAAATAGAGCACCAGCCGCCACTGGTGGCCACTCATTAAAATGAGAAGAAAATGGTTTAACCTTAAACTACGTAGAGGGTTCTTTACTTTAAGAGCAGCCAGGATGTGAAATTCTCTTCCACAGGCGGTGGTCTCATCGGGGAGCATCGATGGTTTCAAGAATCTATTAGATAAGTACCTGAACAACATACAGGGATATACAATGTAATACTGACATATAATCACACACATAGGTTGGACTTGATGGACTTGTGTCTTTTTTCAACCTCACCTACTATTTAACTATGTAAGAAAAGCAGCAGTTATTTGGTAGAAAAAAAAGAGGCACAATACCAGAGATATTTAAAACAAATGATTTTTATAGTGTTTTAAAAAAAGATAGGTATACTGTCTGACAAAAAAATAATTGTTCATGACTAAAAACATATTGGGATGTCTTAAAAGAGAAATATGAGTTACACAAATATATATATATATATATATATATATATATATATATATATATATATATACTCCATATAGGTAGATGGCGCATAACCAGAAGAGCACAGTCAATAATCGAAAAGTAAACGTATCATAAGGTCCATGTCAATAACTTAAAAATGAATAAATCAATAAAAAGTCCAATAAAAGTCCAATAGCACTTTAGCGGCAGCAAAATCCTGAAGCAGAAGCGGACTCTGAAAGATATGTACAAACAAAAAGAAAAATGCGCCAAACTAAGTGCAGTAAGTGGGTATTTAATTCAAATAATTTGGATGATGGATCTGATGAACCAGCGGAGGCTGAGAAACGCGTCATCCCATTGGCTGCCCGGAGTCCCTACGTCACTTCCGGTCGTACGGCCATACGTTGCGTTCCACGCTGGAACGCACGCCGCTTTTGAAACAGCATCCACGGCTCCTGTACTCTCTGGGGTTCCCCAAAGGCTCCTGAACACCTTGGACCTCCATTTCCATCGCCCAGGGGACCAGGATATGAGACCAGCCTGTTGTGTAACTGTTGATGACATGTTGTGACACCGGACCAGCCGTTTTTCCCTAAAATGCCTGTGTTATCACTGATTTTGTGAGTAGCCATTTTTATTGTGAACAAATTATTTGAATTAAATACCCACTTACTGCACTTAGTTTGGCGCATTTTTCTTTTTGTTTGTACATATATATATACTCACCTAGGTGTATGCAGCATTGGTCCAATGCTGCCTCTGTCCCCGCCAGCTCTAAGACTGAGAACTGAGCAATTATAGACAGCTGATCACTCAGTTCTTAGTGTTCCATGAGCAGAGCTGGTGACTGTCAATTATCAGCTCTCTGCTTTGCTCCTCCAGCGCTCACTGGAGCACTGAGCTGTGGAGGAGGTGGGAGAGATTGGCTCAGGCTTTCAGCGACTTGCTAAGAGGCTGAGTCTTCTGGGCAGATCCAGACCATATAGTTGGGTTATTTTCAGAACCTGGACCGGCTCTGTGATGTCAGCCAATAGCAGAATTTAGCCCGCTGTTGGCTGAAAACGAATCACAGGAGTGCAGAACGAACTGCATTCCTGTGATTCCCAGGAGAAGTTTAGCCAAAATAGTTTTGGCTATACTTCACCTTTAAATAAATCCAACCATGTGCGAAGGCTACAGAAACGGTTATTGGAAAACCTTTTACTAGTAATTCCAAACTTGTATAATGATCTCATTATATGTTTCTACATAAAGTACATTACAATTTCAGTTCCTTCTATGACTTTGACCATTGTATCTTTATGCACATTGAGTCCTGATTGGCATTGTATTATGCTTGGTTTTATTTTGTTATAGAGAATTGAAATATTACTTTACTAGGAAATAATTGTTTCTTGCCTGTAAGATGACAGGAATTCATGTAATGGAAATGAAAGGTACTAGACCTTGGATTTCATAGCATCTGACACTCCATGCTTATGAAAGTGACATGTTCTTTTTTCATGCGAATGCTGTCCTTGACAGCTTTATACTCTAGCGGTGCAAGGTATGCCATATAAACCAGTTTATTAAACAACTTGATGTGGAAAACAGTACATTAGTCATTCTGTTCTTACTGATAATTAATCACATTGCAATCAGCTAAACTGTTGAACATCTCCAATATCCTATATTACAATATATGGAGCTAGATTCAGGTAGCTCGGCGCATCTTTTGGCTGGGAAAGCGCATCTCATTTGCGCTACGCCGACGTAAAACAGGGAACCCAGAACAGTATTCTGGAAGATCTTGCACCGTACGTTGCGCCGGCGTAGTGTAAATGTGCCGGCGTAAGCCCGCCTAATTCAAATTCGGAAGGTAGTGGGCGTGTTGTAATAAAATTACCTGTGACCCCATGTAAATGACTTCCCAAACGAACGGCGCATGCTCAGAATCACGTCGCATATACTCTCTAAAATACGTCGGCTCAATGCTTTCGACGTGAACGTAACCTACGCACAGCCCCATTCACGTACGACTTACGTAAACGACGTAAAATTCGACAGCTGTTCTAACGTCCATATCTTAACATTGGCTGCGCCTGATATAGCAGGGATAACTTTACACCGGACGTAAGCCTTACGTAAACGGCGTAGCGGGCGCAAGCACGTTCGTGAATCGGCGTATCTAGCTCATTTACATATTCTACGAAAGTGCCCCTAGCGGCCAGCGTAAATATGCAATGGCGTACTAAGACTTACATCGGTCGGATGAAGCAGAAATTCAGGCGTATCTTGTTCCCTGAATAGCGCGCATAGATACGACGGCACATCTTTTAACTTACGCGGCGTATCAATAGATACGCCGGCGTAAAGTCTTTGTGAATCTAGCTCATACTCTATATCCTAATGTAGCTACAACTTACAACTTCTTTCCTGTTATTTCCAGACTCCTTTCTTGCCATTCTTATTCTAGCAAGGGACACAAGGGGCAATTTCTTTCCTTTGTGCTGTTCAGTCATTCGAAAGATATTAACCACTTCAGCCCCAGACCATTTTGCTGGTCAATGACCGGGACACTTTTTGCGATTCGGCACTGCGTCGCTTTAACTGACCATTGCGCGGTTGTACGACGTGGCTCCCAAACAAAATTGGTGTCCTTTTTTTTCCCACAAATAGAGCTTTCTTTTGGTGGTATTTGATCACCTCTGCGGTTTTTACTTTTTGCGCTATAAACAGAAATAGAGCAACAATTTTGAAAAAAAATTATATTTTTTACTATAATAAATATCCCCAAAAAATATATAAAAAAACTATTTTTTTCCTCAGTTTAGGCTGATACGTATTCTTCTACATATTTTTCGTTAAAAAAAATTGCATTAAGCGTTTGATTGGTTTGCGCAAAAGTTATAGCGTCTACAAAATAGGGGATAGTTTAATGGCATTTTTATTAATAATTTTTTTTACTAGTAATGACGGTGATCTGTGATTTTTATCGGTACTGCGACCTTATGGCGGACACTTTGAACACTTTTAACACATTTTTTGGACCATCGGCATTTTTATAGCGATCATGCTATAAAAATGCATTGATTACTGTAAACATTTCACTGGCAGGGAACTGGTTAACACTAGGGTGCGATCAAGGGGTTAATTATGTTCCCTCATTGTGTTCTAACTGAAGGGGGGGGGTGGGACTGACTAGGGGAAATGACAGGTCAGTCATTTCTCCCCCTGAAAGAACCCGGGAGCTGTGTGTTTACACACACAGCTCCCGGTTCTCTCTCTGTAACGAGCGATCGCGGGTGCCCGGCGGCGATCGCTCCCGCCAGGCTCTCACATCGGCACCAGGGGCGAGCAGGGGGCACCCCTAGTAGCCACAATGCAAAATCTCGTTATACTACTTGATTTTGCGCAGCCGAGCCGACCTGCCACCATAAAACTACGGTGGGCGTTCGGCAAGCGGTTAAAGTGTGGTTGTAAATCAGATTAATTTGGAACAGAGACTAGTCATTAGTGGTGTACTACGAGACAGTACCCAAAGATTGGTGAGTGAAGTACATATTTTTGCTGAAGATACAGAGGTGTGCAATAGGGCTGATATTCCTGGTGTTTGTAACATTTGGTACATGGATTGGCATAGCAGGAAGCTTTGTCAAGGCAGTGTAAACAGCAGTTCAATGTTTTTAAATGCAAAAAAATGCACTTTGTTTTCCAAACATAACCATATACAAAGGCTGACATATTGGTAAAAATATACCATGAACACATACACTGTAAACAATGATGATACATAATTATACACATACATAGATGAGTACATGCTGTATAAAAGCCAAACTGTCTTGGCATTACATGAATTGAAAAACTTGAAACGTTTCGTGAATCACGCTCACTCATCAGGAGTATGGATACAAAAATTCATTCACTGTAAGTACAGAAAAATCAGATATATAAATATAATAAACTCCAATAAAAATGAAGGGGTGAAAACTTTCTGAACAATACAAAAAAAGTTCCCTTAGGGAGTATTTAGATATACTAATACTTACAAATCAGCCCAAGAACTGAACTGACTCATGTGAGGATGAAGGGAGTGGGAGAGGGGGTCCCCATCAAATGCCCGGGCCAGAGCTGAGGCAATAAATCCAAACCAGGTGAGGGGTCAGCTCGTAGGCAGGTCAAGTCATCACAATGCAATCCCAGAGATGATAAATGATCTAATAACAATCCTCACCAATCTGGAAGATAATGATTGTAGAGTGAGTGGGGAAATTGATTGAATTTATAAATATTGAAAAAGTGGGCAAAAAATTTGAAAAAAAAGTATACGTGAATGTATACATTTAAAGGGGTTGTAAAGAGAATTTTTTTAAATAACAAACATGTTATACTTACCTCCACTGTCCAGCTCGTTTTGCACAGAGTGGCCCCGTTCCACGTCTTCTGGGATTCCTCGGCGGCTGTGTCTGGTCCTGCCCACAAGAACTTTCCACCTTCATGCGAGTGAGGTCGCATGGTGGTAAGTTCTTGCGGGCGCGCTCCCGTGATACAGCCTGCGGCTATAGCCGCTCACTGTATCACTCGGGCTCGCCCCCCCGGCGCGGCGCGTCATTGGATGTGGTTTACAGCAGCGTGAGCCAATGGCTGCGCTGCTTTCAATCCATCCACTCTAACCAATCAACAACCAGGCTGAGCGGTGAAGAGGACATCGGGGGCGAGCACCGCAGGTGAACGGGCTCAGGTAAGTAAAACAGGGGGGGCTGGGGGGGGGGGGCGGCATAGGATGCATTAAGGTTAAAAAACATGTACTTTTAGTGTCCCTTTAAAGGTTATAGCAACGTGTGGGAGAGAAGTATCTCACTGTGAGTACACCAACACTACAGCAACACCAATACATGTAGGCACATATTTTCACCCCCAGATCGCCCCCCTCAGGTAACCCTTTCATTCCCTGTCACCGTGTCACCTAGTGAAGTGTTCATATTTTATCCTGATCACTGCATTGGTGTCACTTGTGACACTAAACAGCGTTAGAGCAGTTAGTGGTAGGCCCTGATAGGTGTAGGGTACCTCCCATATAGCCCATAATAAAGATTTAACCCCTTGATCACCCCAGTTAACCCTTTCACTCCCTGTCACAGTGGCATTAGTATACTGTACAATTATTTTTTCTGATCACTAGTGTCGTGGGTGATGCTAGTTAGCTAGTTAGTGTTAGTTATTATTAACCTCAGTTTAGGTGTTAGCGTCAGTTAGCAAAAATCCCAGACAGCATCAGATTTTAACCCTTTGATTGCCAGAGGCACTAACACACACGCGCACACCATACACCTCCCTTACTAGAATAGTGTCTGAACAGATCAATATCTTTGATCAGATCCGATCTATACTAGCGTCCCGAGTAGTATAGTGTTTCTAAAAACGTGGCATTAGCAGCATCAGCCCAGACACCTGCCAGCACCTGCGATTAGCCCCTCTGCCCAACCCACCCAAGTTCAGTATCAGAAGATCACTCACACATCCAAAACACATCACACAAAACCGCAGAGTTTAGCAGAGTCAGTCCTGATCCCTGCTATCGCTAGCAGTTAATTTTTTTGTAGTGGTACAAACAGTCCTCTGACAGCCGGGTGCTCTTTTACCTGTGAGTCACACTAGTTACCTATAAATTTATTGACCAAAATGTCAAACGAAAGGAACAATAATAAAGAGGCCTACAGGATGCTGAACATGACAGATGAGAGTGGGAAGTCCTCACTGTCAGATTCAGGCTTAGTATTTGAACCTGTAGAGAGCGGCACCCCGACAGATAGCTCTGACGACAGAGTTGCGGTCCCTGCTAAGGTCAGGTGTACCCAACCCTGATCTTCTGTTGCTGAGGTGCAACAACCGCTGCATGCAGCAGAGTGTCAGTACTAGTGTCGCTCAACCTTCTTGTGAATTGGCAAGCACCGGCATCCTAATACACCCTGGTCATAGACAAACCAGCACTGCAGTATAACTTGGTGAGTTCTATAAGTGCAGTTCAAGCTGGTGCGGTGGCTAGCACAAGTAGTGACCCGCAGCCACCAAGAGTTCTAACACAGGCCCGTAGAGCCCATAGTGCCCATCCTGATGCGCTTGCAAGTCCTGATTGGCAGCCCACAGATTCTGCAGCGCCCCGTACTTTCCCCATTCACTGGCCAACATGGAATTTGGGAGGAAACAGCAGATTTAACACCCCTTGAATTCTTTGAGCTGTTTTTCATGGAAAATCTGTACGGATCTATTGTGGACAAAGCAATTTATACGCTGTCAATTCATCGCCCAAAACCCACAATTCACCCCTTGCCAGACAATTTGGTTGGAAACTTATAATGGTTTCCAAATTTAGGACCTTTCTGGGCCTATCCCTTAACATGGGCATTTCTAAAAAGAGTGAGTTGCGGTGATATTGGTCTACTGACCCAATTCACCATATGCCCGTGTTTTCTGCTGCCAGGGCTAAGTATGAGCAGATATTACGCTTCATGCATTTCAATGACAATGAACTCTGTCATCTATGGGGTGACGCTGAACATGGCCTACTCCATAAAATTCGGCCAGTCATAAACCACTTCATTGAAAAATGTGCAGCCTTGTTTATCCTCGATCAAGATGTCTGCATTGATGAGTCCCTGATTCAATTTTCTGCCTGTTTTGTTTTCAAACAATATCTCCCCAGCAAGCGTGCCAGATATGGGGTAAAGATGTATAAGCTTTGTGACAGGACCATAGGCTATTCATGGAGTTTTCTGGTTTATGAGGGAAAAGATAGCAGCTTAGAGCCCCCCAATTGCCAGACTACATAGGGAGCAGCGGCAAGATTGTTTGGGACTTGGTATCACCCTTATTCGGAAAGGGGTACTGTTTATATGTGGACAATTTTTATTCAATGTGCCACTTTTTAGACACTGTTATTAATCAGGAATTGGCGCATGTGGCACCATGGGATCTAATTGTCGGGGGTTCCCCCAACAGCTTGTAAATGCCCAACTTTGTCTGGGGGAGAGAGCCTGTTTGAGGTCCAATGAGTTACTTGCAGTGAAATGGAAGGACAAACAAAATGTTTTTGTTTTGTCTTCCATTCATCCAAACACGGCAGTCCAAATTACTACGGCGATTGGTGTTGTTGAGAAGCCCCTCTGTGTCCATGACTACAACCATAAAATGGGAGGGCTGGACTTCAATGACCAGATGATGGCGCCGTACTTAGTTACTCGTAAGGCCAGATGCTGGTGTAAAAAAGTGTCTGTATACTTATTACAATTGGCTCTGTTCAACGATTATGTGCTATACAAAGCGTATTGACGAACTGGATCCTTCCTAAAATTCCAGGAAGAGGTCATCACAGCCCTTCTGTATCCAGCACGTGCTGTGGCCGGAATTCACAACCCAGAAGCAGTGAGCCGGGTGCATGAGAGGTATTTTCCGGATGTCTTTTCTGGTACCCCTACCCAACGAGCACCCCAAAAAAGATGCTGTGTCTGTAGCAAGCGCGGATATAGGATAGGATAGACACCTGTTATTATTGACCAACCTGGTCTTATATACATATATATATATATATATATATATATATATATATATATATATATATTGTAGACGCTATAACTTTTGAGCAAAACAATAAATTTTTACTTAAGTCATGTGGCTAAATACATTTTGGCCTAATTGTATGACTAAAATTCAGTTTATTGGATTTTTTTTATAACAAACAGTATAAAAAAAATTTTTTTTAAACTTGCTGTCTTTTTTCGTTTATATCACAAAAAAAAATCAATCTCAGAAGTGATCAATACCACCAAAAGAAAGCTCTATTTGTGGGAAAAAAAGGATGCAAATTTTGTTTGTGTACAGTATTGCATGACCGCTCAGTAAAAAGTGCTTTGGTCATTAAGGGGGTAATGGCATCCCAGTCTTAGTCTGTAGGGTTCAATATTGAGTTGGCCACCCTTTGCAGCTATAACAGCTTCAACTCTTCTGGGAAAGCTATCCACAAGGTTTAGGAGTGTGTCTATGGGAATGTTTGACCATTCTTCCAGAAGAGCATTTTTGTGGTCAGGCACCAATGTGGACGAGAAGCCCTGGCTCGCAGTCTGCCCTCTAATTCTTCCCAAATTATTCCCAACTATTGGGTTGATGTGCAGGCCAGACTAGTTCCTCCACTCCAATCTCACTCATTCATGTCTTTATGGACCTTTGTTGTGCGTTGTGCACTGGTCCAAATCATTTGGTGAGGGGGGATAATGTGTGGGGTTGTTTTTCAGGGGTTGGGACTGGCCCCTTAGTTCCAGTGAAAAGGAACCCTATAAGGCATCAGCATACCAAGACATTTTGGACAATTTCAAGCCAACTTTGTGGGAACAGTTTGGGAATGGCCCCTTCGTGCCCCAACATGACTGCGCACCAGTGCAGAAAACAAGGACCATAAAGACATGAATGTGTTTGGGGTGGAGGAACTTGACTAGCCTGCATTGAGTCCTGACCTCAACCCGATAGAACACCTTTGTGATGAATTGGAGTACAGACTGTGAGCCAGGCCTTCTTGTCCACATCAGTGCCTGACCTCACAAATGTACCTCTGGAAGAATGGTCAAACATTCCCATAGATACACTCCTAAACCTTGTGGACAGCCTTCCTAGAAAAGTTAAAGATGTTATAGCTGCAAAAGGATGGGCCAACTCAATATTGAACCCTACGGACTAAGACTGAGATGCCATTAAAGTTCATGTGCATGTAAAGGCAGGCATCCCAATACTTTTGAAAATATAGTGTACCTTAACCACCCTGCAATCAGCCATTGTACTAAAACAGCCGCTTTGGGGAGCAGTTATTCTAGGGGCATATTTAAAATGTATTTTTGTTTACTGTTGTGTATGCCCAGTATATGCACAATGTCTATGGTCCCACCGTCATTAGATAGCAAATATCTAAAGGCACAGAACCAACCAGAGTGGCTTTCGGCTTTGTGATCATTGTGATGGCCAATCACAGCGATCACCAATGTAAACAGTACATTTAGTCAGGTTTGGTCAGGTTTGGACGATTGGTGACTAGAGGATGAAACAGTCCCCTTGTCTGTGAGGAACAAACTCCTTCATGTAGTATAGGGCAAGTGACCTGGGCCCCTATGTCACATGGGCCCCAGGGAACTGCCTACAAGCCTGGTTATTATATCACCCCATGATGGGAAGTACTCCAGACAAAGAAGGGGTACTCTGATCTCTCAGGCTGAGGTTTATGCATAGAGCTAACAAACCCTTCCTGTAAAAACAACAGTAATTATAGCAAGGCCTAAACAGGCTAAACAGACCAAGACAAATGTGCTCCATTTTGTAACACAGAAGTTTATGACTTCAACATAGAAAAAAAAAACTTGCTTTATAATGTTATTAGGAAGTCAGCGAGTAAAGAAGCACCAAGCAACTCTTTGCCTTAACCACAAAGCAATCAATAAGTTCTTGTGATGATTGTCAAAGGCCATTCAGGCTTCAACTAGAAAATCGTTACTTTCCACTGAACCTGTATTGGTTAATAAATATATAAGTGTACCAAATTACCCTATTAAATATATTCTGAATTAACCGGTCCCATTGTCCTTTGAGGCTGCAACAGCTATTTATTTTGAAGCAGCAGACTAGCTATAACTCTTAGCTGTGAGCCTTAATGATAGTAAATGCTATGTTGATAATGATGGATGAAGTTTTATTTGCAGCATTGTGGAAAAGGTTTGTCTCTAATAGTGGATTCTTCCTGCATCAAACAGATAATTATGATTAAATAGGCAGCACTAAGGATTTGGTGTCTCTCTTAGGCAGCATAAAGAGCTGGAAACTCATTAGGAAAGAAACGGAGAGTAGCTCACATATTCCATAAAGGGGAAAGTGAAGAACAAAAAAGTTTTTTTTGCAAAAGTGGAATATTGCAGGTGTTCAAACATTTCTTTAAAAATAGAGTGCCCTGGATATTGTCTTCTTCTGAGGCTGCACCCAGATCCCCTTGCTCCTTTATATTAAACTTGGAATTGGAGCAGTGCTCCCCACGGTTGCAATTTCTTCCGTAGAAGCTGCATGCTATTTGCCTCCTGCCCAGATGTCTACACACCCTAAGGCTGCATTCACATCTCGGCGTATATATGCCTGAAGCACGACGCTCGTGCCGCTGGAGGGGCGAATTTCCATTGATGTCTATGAGATGGTTCACATCTCACGCCGAAAGCCGAAACGCTGTACGCCTGCCGCCTGAAAACAAGTCCCGGACCCTTTTTTTCAGGCGGCATTGGTGTTCGGGCATAGACATCAATGGAAATTATTTGTTAAAAAAAAAAGTAAACAAATCGCGGCAAAATACGCCACGTTACAATGTGAATGCAGCCTAACAGTGCAGGACTGTACACCTGGGTGCAGATTTTATTATTATTATTATAATACAGAATTTATACAACCCCAATAGTTTGCACATCGCTCAGGCAGGGGAGTTCTGTCCTCTACTCTGCTGCTGACTTCTGAGACAAGGTGGGGTGAAGATGAAGAGAGTGCTGCAGCTGCAGGAGAGGTCACATGAAATGGCCTGGAGGGCTGGATTCGGCCCGTCAGCCCTGTGTTTGACACATGTGTCCTAGACTGTTTATTGGAACAGGAATGAATGGACTGTTGCTTGGATGACTAGTTACCTTTGAACTTTTTTGGGAAGAACCAGCCAAAATCAATGTTTTTTGTCGCGATTTTATCACGATTTTGCTGCGATTTGCATTTTTTTAACAAATTGACCAAAAAAATAAACCGTAAAAAGCAGAAATAAGCTTAGTTGTGAACGTGTCCTATAAATGTATGTGGCCTATAATATGTGCATAGATTCTTGTCATGTAAAAACATTTATTTGACGTTCTTCCCACCACATACACAAATAATATAATCTGCTTTGTTTCTATTACCAATCCTTGAAGTTTAGAAACTATTCAGCAAATGAAAAAGCTTAGTTGATAATAGTAATGAGATGATGGATGGAGTCTCAGCTCAGGGACCATCTGATCGTGGAGATTTAGTCAGTGATTGGGAATGATTTTGATGTAAATTCCCCTTCTCCCTGCTGTATGAGACTCACAAATATGTGCTCAGAAGAGAATTGATTTCATTCGAAAGTCTGGCATTTTAACAGTTTCAGCTAAAAAAAAAAAACAGAACATGATATAGGACCTCCACTGGTTCCACAACGACTCGGTAGAAATTATATATATACTAAGCTGAAAAAAAAGTATGTACACCAGCACATAAAAGGACTTCTCTGCTAATACTCCCCGGCTTTTTATTGGGTAGGAATTGATTTAGAGTAGGAATTGATCTTTGTAAGCCTTTTTGCATTTACCTAGTCTAAACACCAATTATTGTTTAGTTCTGTTCTGTAGATATTGATATAAAACAATTTTTTAAGTTACAGGCAGTCCCCAAATTACAAACATCTGACTTACAAACGACGTCAACTTACAGAGGGGGAAAACAGGAAGTGAGGGGAAATCTACCCCTAAGAAGAGAAATTCACTCCTCTAATGCTGCGTACACACGGTCGTAAATTCCGACAAGAAACCCGTGGATTTTTTTCCGACTGAATTTTGGCTCAAACCTGTGTTGCATACACACAAAATTCCGACCGTCAACAACACGGTGACGTACAACACTACAACAAGCCAAGAAAAATGAAGTTCAATGATTCCGAGCATGCATCAAATTGATTCCGAGCATACGTAGGATTTTTGCGCGCCGGAATTGCATACAGACGATTGGAATTTCCGACAAGAACTTTTCCCGTCGAAAATTCCGTCGGAAATTCCGACAGAAAAAGTCCGATGGGGCCTACACACGGTCGGAATTTCCGACCAAAAGCTCACATCAAACTTTTCTTGTCGGAAATTCAGATCGTGTGTACGCGGCATAAAGCCCCATACACACTATCAGTTTTCCTGCAGGTTTTTCTCTTTAGGTTTACCAAAACCATGTAGTGCAAGGGCCTGCCTGATTGCATACGAATTGAAACTCTTAAGATTTGACCTCATATTAGATGGTTTTGGTAAACCTGAAGAGAAAAACCTTCAGGAAAACTGATAGTGTGTATGGGGCTTAGGAGTTATCGTGGGAAAAAGGTTTTTCCGTTGAACCTTTTTACCAATCCTTGTTTCCACAACAACCTAATATTTCTAAAATCCAAATTGTCATAGGGACAGAAAGTGAGGTGTAATCTTCTGAACAGGGGTTGCTATCCAACAAACGTAAAAACGTTGTTTTTGCTGTAGCTACACCTAAAAAAAATCCCTGTTACGACTTACAAACAAATTCAACTTAAAGCGGGAGTTCAACTGAATTTTTTTTTTAAACATTAGATTGGGCCTAATTACGGGAAGCAGAATCGGGTGTTTTGGTTAAAATCAATGCAGTACTTACCTTTTTTGAGATAGATGTTCTCCCGCCGCTTACGGGTATGGTCTTCGGGACTGGGCGTTCCTATTTGATTGACAGCTTTCCGACGGTCCCATACAGCGCGTCACGAGTTGCCGAACATCGGTGCGGCGATATACGGCGCCTGCGCACCGACGTTCGGCTACTTTCGGAAACTGGTGACGCGCTGTATGCGACGGTCAGAAGGCTGTCAATCAAGTAGGAACGCCCAGTCCCGCAGCCCATACCCAGAAGCGGCGGGAGAACATCTATCTCAAAAAGGTAAGTACTGCATTGATTTTAACAAAAACACCCAATTCTGCTTCCCGTAATTAGGCCCAATCTAAGGTTAAAAATTGAGTTTTTGGGTGAACCTCCACTTTAAGAATAAACCTACAGAATCTTGTTTGTACCCGCCTGTATACATGAAAACCATAGAAACTCTATTGGTTTGAAAAAAGCGGACTTTGTTGGCACTACATGAGGCAGCTTGATAAATAAAACATATACCGTATTTATCGGCAAATAACACGCACAGGCGTATAACACGCACACTAAGAGGGTAGTTTCAGGAAAAAAACAGCCCCTTGCTGTTTACCCTCTATTTTCAGGGTAAAAAAGTGAGTGTTATACGCCAATAAATACAGTACTTTATTTTCTCCAAAGTTAAAATTGATTGTGCATTAAAAACCAGTTACAGCATCGTCTATACATAACTAGTACAAGGTAACTAGTACCGTGGTAAACCCAACCCAGAAATGAAAATATACAAATAACTCCAAGTATGATACAACAGTATGTAGCATTACATTCCTAAAAGTGTAGCTGTGACAAACAGATGTAATGTCCATAATTAATATATACTTTAGTTTAATTAATTACATCCAGGGGAATCTAGTGGGCAATCTCCGGTTGTCAGAGTGTCCGGGTTCTCTTTCCTCTGGGGGCCTCAGGCGCTCGTTTGAAAATAAAAATTCCAACCTGATCCTTCGAATTTCCTCATCACTGTGGTCAAAAATGTACATTGATTTGACCCCATTAATGAATAGAAAAAACATTCTTAGAATCTTCTTTTTTCTAAGATTTTCGTTTGAAATCCTACCCATCTATGGCCAGCCCCGAACTCTCTGCATAGAGAAGGATTTAGGGAGACAATAGGGTGATTTATTAAAGTTAAAAAAGCTGTTCTATTTGCAAGGAAATATTCACTTTTTAGAGGAATGTTCCCTTAGCTTAGTAAATAAGGTACAGCTCTGCTAACTTCCATCATTCAATTATTTGAATTGGCGCTATATAAGTGTAAACATTATTATTATTATTATTTGCAAGCAAGGGGACTTTTTTTTTAATTGTCTTTGCACGTAATTGGGTATTCTTTGTCAAGTGAATTTTTCATCACTAGTAAGCAGAGGGAACATTCCCTTGCAAAGTGAACACCTTATTTACCTTTAGTAAATCATCAACCCCATAGTCTTGTGGGACACACTTGAATACAAAGGAAAAAACATGGGGCACCCTGCAAATTCCCCCCAGCTGCCAAGTGAGCTGTACGGGATCCTGTGATGACAGCATAGGGAATATATAGAGTGATATCTCAGGTTCTAATGGATAGATTGAAAGGGAGCTCTGCATGTAAGATTTTTATTGCTGAGTGTTCAGCTTTAAAGAAGAATTCAATTTAGTGGGGCTGTGCCCACACTGCATGAGTTAACTGCTCGTTCTTGTCTTGGGGCGAGAAGAGAAGAGAAAAGATATACTTACTTATATTTTCTACCTATCCGCCGATCCTCCAAGTGCAAGGCCAGTCCCTGTTGCTCCTGCCCCCCCACCCCCAACTCCAGCGGTCTTGTGCATGGACTGTTCCTGGTGTCATTACACCAACAGACTGGCTCTGGACGTGAGGATGGGATGAACAGTCCACTTCTGGACGTGGGTGATTTCCAGAGGGTTGAAGGATCGGTAAAGTAGGGAAATGCTAATTTATAGAGGATTGAAGGATCGGGTAAGTGCGGGAGTGCTGATTTCCAGAGGATTGAAGGATCGGGTAAGTGCGGGAGTGCTGATTTCCAGAGGATTAAAGGATCGGGTAAGTGCGGGAGTGCTGATTTCCAGAGGATTGAAGGATCGGGTAAGTGCGGGAGCGCTGATTTCCAGAGGATTGAAGGATCAGGTAAGTGCGGGAGCGCTGATTTCCAGAGGATTGAAGGATCGGGTAAGTGCGGGAGCGCTGATTTCCAGAGGATTGAAGGATCAGGTAAGTGCGGGAGCGCTGATTTCCAGAGGATTGAAGGATCGGGTCAGTGGGGGAGCGCTGATTTCCAGAGGATTGAAGGATCAGGTAAGTGCGGGAGCGCTGATTTCCACAGGATTGAAGGATCGGGTAAGTGCGGGAGGGCTGATTTCCAGAGGATTGAAGGATCGGGTAAGTGCGGGAGCGCTGATTTCCAGAGGATTAAAGGATCGGGGTAAGTGGGGGAGCGCTAATTTCCAGAGGATTGAAGGATCGGGTAAGTGCGGGAGCGCTGATTTCCACAGGATTGAAGGATCTGGTAAGTGCGAGAGCGCTGATTTCCAGAGGATTGAAGGATCGGGGTAAGTGGGGGAGCGCTAATTTCCAAAGGGTTGAATCATCGGGTAAATGTGGAAGTGCTGATTTCCAGACGATTGAAGGATCGAGTAAGTGGAGGAGTGCTGTTTTCCAGGGGATGGAAGGATCAGGTAAGTACAGCCTTTCGGTGCGCCCAGGCAAAACAAACAGTTAACCCATGCAGTGTGGGCACTTACCCACTGTATGGGAGGATTTTTTTTTCCAGTTTCTGTAAAAAAAATTATGTTTGGCATATGCTTCATTGCATCTGTCTTCTGTACTTGATACATTACATAATTGTGTAGGACTTTTTCATCATTAACCTGCAATTTGGGCACTGACTGTTTGGCATATTAGAGAATAGAGATCCTGTTGATTGCGGCACGTTGCTTTGAAAACTGACTTATCAAAGTACTAATTGAAACACTTCTTTTACATCTGACATGTACTGCAAGTTTGCAATCAACCTAATATGACTCACCTTTGTACTTTATAATTGTATACTGAGTTACTTCAGTGTTAACCTTCATCTTTAAATGGTAATTTTGCTTTTTAGTCCACCCCCGTACATAACATGTATGGAAATTCTTATCCTCACTCCCTCCCCATGTGCAAGTTCTGTATTGGATTAAAAAGCCATAGAATGTTCACAGAGGTTTGAAATCATTAGGATGGATAATTAGATTTGTTCCATGTGAGTATTCCAAAGTAAATTTAATGCAATTGTATAATGCAGGTCTAACCTTTAATGATCTTGTTCCATGATCTCTTATTAATATGCATGTTTCCTGGTGTGATGTGTTTTTCCTAGTGTTCCTGCCAGCAAGGCTGCTGTTAAAAATCATGGGGCTCTGTACAGCCCACCTGACAGTCAAATCAATATTTTGCTAAAAATACACAAAATTATCATAAATTGCAAAGTTCCTGCTAATTATAAAAGATAAAATTGTTTCAAGTTCAAATAAAGCTTTTTGTATAAATGAGGTCTTGGGTTACTGGGTAATTGGGGTGCATTCACATGGGTACTGTGTGAAGAGAAAACTCACGTGCCAATGCCCCATACACACGATTGAATTCCGCTCAAGCTGTCTTGCATACACACGGACACACCAAATTTCGACCGTCGAAAACGCGGCGACGTACAACACTACGACGAGCCTAGAATAATGAAGTTCAAGGCTTCCAAGCATGGATCTAATTGTTTTCGAGCATGTGTGTTTTTTTTCTCCATCGGAATTCAATACAGACGAACGGAATTTCCGGTAGAATTTTTTTCCGTCGCAAAAAAAGAGAACATGTTTTCTTTCCAACGGAAAAAGTCCGATGGGGCATACACACGGTTGGAATATCCGATGAAAAAATTTCATCTAACTTTTTCCATTGGAAATTCCGACAACAAGGCATAAGGCCTCCAAAATGTGTAAAGTGAGCTGCTAGCACAATGCCTCGGTAGAGTATCACAGTGGAAAAAAAACAAAAAATATGTGCAGTGCTAAAATGAAAAATGATGCTGCAAAAATGATTCAAGACAAACAGCTAGAGTGCTAGTATGTGCAAATGTACATATAATAATCATATAAACCTGTATAGCTATACGATCAATAAAGTGACTGTGCATAAATATATCAATTCATTTGTGAAAAAAATACCAATATGTATGTGGAAAAAAATATACAACGTATATACAGTCCCCAAAGAAAGAATGAACAGGAATCCTTCTGTACAGAGGCTTCCTGTTCATTAACAAACTGAGGCAAAGTAAACATGGTACACTGAATTTCTCACTTCCTGTTCCTCCTCAGAAAGCTGTTCTGGCTGACTAACCCCCAGCCAGAACGGCTCGGATGATGGGGGCAAGCTTACTGAGGAGGAACAGGAAGTAAGAAATTAAGACAAAGAAAAAAAAACATTTAGAAGGGAAATCGAAGGAAAAGGTAAGTGAACCAACAATGCACTAGCTTAAAGGAACCTATTTAGAAAATAAAAAACAAACCTTTACAACCCCTTTAAGTTCTTTTTTTATGTATTCTTTATTTTGAAAGAGAAGATTTTCCATGAAAATAAGCAGCAGACAATAAGAAAAAGACATCACATTACAAGTACAAGTGAATGTGGCAGTTACAACGAAAAAGAAACATACAGCTGACCGCATACAAAATAGTATACAAGATAGTGTACAACAATGAACACAATTCAAACTTCAATGCAAAATGGCTACAAGAGTCATGTTGCTAGGTACCACATCATATTGCATGGATTGACATCAGTGATAAAACTGATGCTAAAATGAGAGTGTAGCGCCTGTGTACTTTCAGTCCAGGTGCTATGTTAAATTTAGAAGGGGATGAGAGAGTTACTTTGCTCTCATCCGGTTGATTCATGTAAATTGGGTTTCTGCCAGGCTGGGATTCCATTCTGTGTTCCAGAGATACCTTTCCATCCCTGGGTGACAGGTGGCGCCAGAGGAGTCCAGGCGGTGGCACCTTGCTGCCAGCAGCCAATCAGAGGAGTTTCTCCCTCGCGGGGCATGCTGGGGGAGGGTACTTCTAGGGCAGACGCCATTTTGGAGGGTCTTCTGGTGTTCCTGGTTTCCGGGTGCGGCACCCACCTTCAGGGTGTGCACACATCACGGGCCCCGGCGATATGGCCTACCAGGCCCGGGGCGCACGTGCTACGTGGAGTTCTTGGTTCTGGGCCCTCATGGCCCGGAGCAACTGAAGCTGTGGAGGGGCCCCAGTGATCGACTGGGTCCCCACATTCTGAGAGGAAGATCCCAAGCGAGTTGTGGTGTTTGATGGGGAGTCAGTCTGAGGTGAGCCCGAAGGCAGGCGATCCAACAGGGCCTAGACAATCCATTGGGGATCGGGGTCACTGGACACTGGAAAGTTGTACGCTGCAACTTGTCAATCAGTGATCCAAAACTAAGAAGGCTACCTGAGGGAGATTCAGGCAAATTAGCATTTATTGAGAAGGATTCGCTCTATCATCCATGTTCCAGAGCACGGGCCTGTGACAGAGGTTCCACTCCTATTTCTATTTGAGCCAAGCCTGTGGCAGAGACTTGTTCCTTCTCAAGGTTTTGAGTGATACTCTGGCTGCCGGGTCGGTGTGAGAGGCCTGTCCCGGTACACTATACCCACTCCGGCTGGAGTGGCGACAAGGGGTTAGAGTCCCATTGGAAGCAGGATTGTTTCCACCATCCATAGGCCTGAATCTGCAAGTTCTCCTATCACCAACCTATCTCTATCTACCTCATGTTTGCCGTGTTGGGCAAGAATAAAAGCACAGAAAAAGACACCCTGCTGTTTGGACATTCCGTCATTGCTCTCATCATCATCATCATCACCCCTAGACACATCACAGAGGTAACCTAACACGCCATCCCAATCTAACTAGCGGCTCCTGCGGGGGTAGCGCTACACGAGCAACAAAGCATTTTCAGACTAAGCATCCAGGCCAATTCTGACACTTCACTCCTACATGTAAAAATCACATAGAACCCCCAAACATTATATATGTTTTTTTTAGCAGAGTCCCTAGAGAATACAATAGCGATCATTGCAACTTTTTATCTCTCACGGTATTTGCGCAGAAATTTTTTTGCTTTAAAAAAAAAAAAAAGGAAAGTTAGCCCAATTTTTTTTGCATAATGTGAAATGTGAAAGATGAAGTTACGCCAAGTAAATAGATACCTAACATGTCACACTCGTGGAATGGCGCCAAACTTCGGTACTTAAAAACCCCATAGGCGAAGCTTTTAATTTTTTTATTGGTTACATGTTTTGAGTTACAGAGGGCTAAAATTATTGCTCTCTCTCTAATTTTCGCGGCGACACCTCACATGTGTGGTTTAAACACCGTTTTCATATGTGGGCGGGACTTACGTATGCGTTCGCTTCTGCGTGCGAGCACACGGGAACAGGGGCACTTATTTTGACACTTTAACATTTTTTATTTTGATCACTTTTATTCCTATTACAAGGAATGTAAACATCCCTTGTAATAGGAATATGACATGACAGGTCATCTTTACAGTGAGATGTGGGGTCAATAAGAGCCCACATCTCACCACTAGGCTGGGAAGCCTGAAATAATAAAATAAAAAAACGATCACGGCTTCCCAGTGGAGATGGTGCCCGTTTTTTTAATGCAGAGGCCAGGCGTGACGTCATAACATCGTGCCCACCTCCAACGATCATAGAGACTCTGGCGACCATCTGGTCCGCCGGAAATCTCTATGGTCAACATCTGGGGCCGGCGAATCCTGTCTCTAACTCACCGATCGCAGCAGTGACTCTGTAGAAGCACCGGAGGGCGGCAGGAGGGTGGGGGGGGGGGGGGGTAGATGAATGAATGGATGAATCCTGTTTGCAAATGTCAAATTGCAGAATAGCAGCATCATTTTGTGGCATCATCTCTGTTCCAGGTCTGTCCCCACCACAGCCACCATTACAGCCTTGATGAAGGGAGGGGGTGGGGCATTTTGTCCAAAATGTGTTGGATTTACCTGTTACCTGTGAATTGTCAACTTCAATAAACTTCTTAAATAAACCTTCAAACGTGATGGATTTTTATACCGAGTGCTCCTCTACACCAATTCAAAGTACTCTGCATTTTGTTTTATGTTGCTTTCAGAGAGACAGCAGCCCAAGACCTTGAAAAGGTTCACCTATACCACACCTTCATTGGGCCAGGGCTGTCTTTAAGGGCAAAAGGGGCAGCTGTTATTGTTGTGGGGCCCAAAGCAGCTGCCTCATATCTCAGTTTAAATTCCATTGTCCCTTGAAGTTTTAGTCCTGTGCTGTGTCCTGATATCTCAGTGTGTAGTGCTGCTACTAATGCTGCCCAGCTCTGCCCTATTTTTCTTTACAGATGACTCACATGCAGACCCTGTGTTTACATGTAAATGACCGTCATTCATATGTAAATAACCGGAGCATTCATATGTAAATAGTGGCTGGATTCATATGTAAATAGCTGAGGGCGGCGGCATTCATATGTATATCATGCCCTTCTTCAGTGAAGAGATGATGTGCTATAACCTCTAGCAACCAATCAGTGAGCAGTATTTCTGTACAGCAACCAATCAACAAGAAGAAATCATGTGCTGTAACCACTAGCAACTAATCAGTGAGCCGTAATGTGTGCTGTAACCTCTAGCAACCAGTCAGTGAGTGGTAATGATAATGATATGCTGTAACCTCTGGCAACCAATTGCAATCACTGCCTGATCTGATACAGTAAACTGATTTTAAGTCTAGCTGATATTTATTGTATGTCTCCTGCAGGTGGAGAGCAAAATGGAATGGGGGGGGGGGAGAAATATTTTGCCCAATGTCCAACCAACATTAAAGACGGCCCCTGCATTGGGTATAAACCTCCATGAAGGAAAATCGAGCCTACAGTGCTCGCATAAATTCCAGGTCATCCACTGATTCAGTGCTGTCGCAAACACACATGAGGTATGATTCTGACACTCATTAGAATTGAGGAAGATAGAGTGGGTAGTATTGATGAGGGGCTGGCTTTATATGCTGACGACCTTCTGCTGTTCTTGAGGGACCCTGGTGAATCATTAGTCACCGCTCTGGGTATTATGGATAAGTTCACTACATACTCTGGGCTGAAAGTCAACTGGGGGAAGTCGTCCATACTTCCCTTGGACGATGAGGCTAGGGCAAAAGCGAATCCCGACTTGTCACTTAAATGGGTCACACAGATAACGTATTTGGGGCTGTAGGTCACAGCAAATGTGATGGACTTCATGTCCCTCAACCTGCTGCCGCTTTTGATATTTTTCAAACAAAAAGCTCTAGTTTGGCAAAAGCTCCCCTTATCATTGATTGGTAGGATTAACCTCCTTAAAATTAAGATTCTCCCGGTTATATTGTATTTTCTAAGGAATGCCCCGGTATGGATACCGAAGGCCTTCTTTCGGAAACTTGATAGTATTACTAGCTCCTTTCTCTGGGCACCCAAAATGCCTAGGGTGGGGTTGAAGGTCTTGCAAGAACCGTGGGGTCAGGGGGGTCTGGCACTACCTGATTGGCGCAAGTACTACTTGGCTGGACAGTTGGTGTTTGTGCACAGGTGGCTGAGCTCTGATGCGGGAGATTCGGCCACAGTGCTTGAGGCAGCTCATCTGGGGTCGTACGAGTCTCTCCGTCTGGCCATTCATAGGGGCACGGGCAGGGATCTTCCTCTTACAGACTCAATGAAGGCTACTGTCAAGGCTTGGGAGGAGGTGAAGAGGCTGGCCTCTCCGAGTTACAAAGGGCTCTCCCCCTCAACACCCTTGTGGATGAATCCAAAACTACAACACTTTTATAAATTAGACGCTGCGGCCGGGTGGGCATCTAAGGGGATTAAACAACTTAAGGATTTTACTCGGGATGGAGAACTTTTGACGTTTGATCAAATGAAAGCCAGACATGATCTTCCGAACTCGCAATTTTTTAGATATTTGAGCCTGAAACATGCCTATCAAACTCAGTTTGGAACTCAGACAGTCGAATCCTTCCCTTCTAGGTTGGAAGACCTACTTATGACAGAGGACCTGCCCAAGACCTTGTCAGTGACCTATAAAGAACTATTTAAAACTAGTCCCAAAGCATTACTTAAGTGTAGAGAGCGGTGGGTGGAGGAGGTCCCGGGGTTGCAGGGAGAGGAGTGGGACGATATGTGGGACCGTCCCTTTAAGTACTTGGTGGCGGCCAGGGACAGGCTAATTCAATTTAAGTTCCTGCACAGGGTGTATTACACCCCTGTCAGGTTGGCATCGATATATCCCTCGGTGCTGTTACGTACCTGGGTGTGAGCCTGACGCGTGGAGGGAGACCTCCCGTACAACCCCGGCTCGGAGACCACTGGAATGGGGACAGTGGTGGTAGGAGCGCGGTGGGGTACAGGTGCCTGTTCTGGTTGTTGCTGCTGGTGAGATGGGAACCGAGAGACAGGAAGCAGATGATGCAGGTTTGCAGACTTAGTAGATGCAGGTCAGCAGAGCGTGGATGCAGGTCAGCAGAGCCGAGGATGCAGGTTAGCAGAGGCGTGGATGCAGGTTAGCAGAGGCGTGGATGCAGGTTAGCAGAGGCGTGGATGCAGGTTAGCAGCGCAGCAGGTGCAGGTGGGCGGAGTCAGGCAGGCCGGGTCATACACTTGGAGTCATAGCAGAAGCAATAGGCAGAAGAGTAGTCAGTCCAGGCCGGGTCTTGGCAACGGGTATTCAAGCAGGGAACAGAGCAAGGTCAACAAGCCGGAGTCAGGATTGGAGCAGGAAGCAGAGTCAGGAAGCCGGGTCATACACTTGGAACAGAATGCTTTCAAACAGCAACAGGAGCTCAGGGAACAGATGCAGATCAAGCCGCGAGGTGCAGCATCACCACAGTGTCTTTTATAGGCTTGCTGGGCGCCAAAAGATGCGTCTAGTGCGTGCGCATGCGCGCACGCACGAGCGACGGCTGGTTAGGTACGTTTTGGCGCGTGCGCGAAGGAGCGCGCAACGGCTGCATAGCTGTGTGCAAGGTCCGTGGTTGGCGCATGCGCGTAGGCGCGTGCCGAGGGGAGCGAACAGTACGTCCCTGACAGTGCCCCCCCCTTAAGGGCAACCTCCGGGTGCCCAAGAGAGCTCTTTTTTGGGGATGCGTCCGAAAAAAGGCCTGAATTAGTTCTTGGGCATGAATGTTCTGTTGGGGTTCCCAAGAGTTCTCCTCTAGACCGTACCCCTTCCATTTGATCAGGAATTGAAGCTGGTTCCTCCTTCTTCTGCAATCCAATACAGCCTCCACCTCGAACTCCTGATCACCGTCAATGATTACAGGTTCAGGTGGTCCTGACCCCCTGTTAGGGAAAGGATCAGGTACAGTAGGCTTTAGTAAAGACACATGGAATACCGGGTGGATTTTCATTGACTCAGGTAAGGCAAGTTCATAGGAGACCTCGTTTAGCTTCCGTTTTACTGGGAAAGGACCGATAAATTTAGGTGCCAGTTTCCTTGCGGGGCAAGCCATCTTAAGGTTGGTGGTGGATAACCAAACTTGATCGCCTTGTTGAAGGCTCAGTTCTCCTCTCCTTTTCCTATCGAACATCCTTTTACTGGCTGCTTGTGCTTTGGTCAAAGCTTCCTGCAGAATCTTGCTGTTACGGGTAAGAAAATCAACGGTATCTTGGACTGCCGGGACTGTTGAGTCAGAGACAAGATCAGGTAGGAAGGTCGGGTGGAACCCGTAGTTGGCAAAAAACGGAGACTGACCTGTGGCCGAATGGCTGGCATTATTAAAGGCAAACTCTGCCAAAGGTAGTAATGCTACCCAGTCATCTTGGACAAAGGAGGTGAAGCATCGGAGATATTGCTCGAGGGTTTGGTTTGTCCTCTCCGTTTGCCCATTGGTTTGGGGGTGGTAGGCCGAAGACATGGACAGTTCAATTTTCAGAACCTTGCATAACGCCTTCCAGAAGCGAGAGGTGAACTGCACCCCTCTATCTGACACAATGTCTGCAGGGACCCCATGTAATCTTACTATCTCTTTAATAAAGACCTGGGCGGTCTCCATGGCAGAGGGCGTGCCTTTCAATGGTATGAAATGAGCCATCTTGGATAGACGGTCAACCACTACAAAAATGGCTGAGCAACCCTCTGACGGAGGAAGTTCCACTATGAAGTCCATCGCGATCATTTTCCAAGGACGGTCAGGAATTGGTAAAGGCCTGAGCAGACCCCAGGCCTTGCCTCTGGTGGTCTTGCTACGGGTACAGGTAGCACAAGAACTGATATATTCCCTGCAATTTTTTTCCAGATCTGGCCACCAAAATGTGCGTTGGACTAGTTCCAGTGTCTTATGCAACCCAAAATGGCCTGCCAGGGGGTGGTCATGACACAGGTTCAACACTGTAGCTCGGACTTCCTCCGGCACAAAGATTTTGTCATTCTTCCACAGTAACCCCTCCTTGGGTAGCAGAGAGACTCCAGAGGGCTCAGGCACACCTACAGAAGCTTGTTTCAGGCTAGACATCAGGTTGGTTTGCAACAGTAAGAAGTTACCTTCCAATAGTATGGTATCTGGAGCTGACACTTCTTTCGGGTCATCAAACATGCGGGAAAGGGCATCTGGTTTGGTGTTTTTGGAGCCTGGCCGGTAAGTAATGTGGAATGAAAACCTAGAGAAAAATAATGCCCATCGTGCCTGGCGTGGTCTCAGACGTTTGGCGGCTCTCAGGTACTCTAGGTTTTTGTGGTCTGTATAGATGAGTATAGGGTGCGCTGCACCCTCCAACAGGTACCTCCACTCCTCCAGGGCAGACTTAATGGCCAGGAGCTCCCGGTCCCCCACATCATAGTTCTTCTCAGATGGGGTGAGCTTACGGGAGAAGAATGCTATTGGGTGCATCAAGTCCTTGAGACCCTGGCGTTGGGAGATGACAGCACCCACCGCTGATTCTGAGGCATCTACCTCGAGTAAGTAGGGTAGAGTCGGGTCAGGGTGACTCAGGATAGGAGCGGATGTAAAAAGTTCTTTTAGGTTTGTGAAGGCGGCCTGTGCCTCGGGGGTCCAACGGAACCGGACATTTTGCTTTGTTAGCTGTGTAATCGGAAAAATAATGGCAGAGAATCCCTTAATGAATCTTCGATAGAAGTTGGCAAAGCCAACAAATCGCTGCACCCCCTTTTTGTCTGAAGGTGCAGGCCAGTCCAGAATGGCTGAGACCTTCTGCGGGTCCATCTTGAACCCCTCTGTTGAGATTACTAGGCCGAGGAACTGAATGCTCTGTCGCTCGAACTCACATTTTTCTGGTTTTGCATAAAGTCCATGTTGGCGGAGACGACAGAGTACATTCCTGACGTGTCTTCGGTGCTGCTCAAGAGAAGAAGAAAAAATCAAGATATCATCCAGATAGACAACTACATAAATATCCAGACAGTCTCTAAAAATGTCATTGACTAGGTGTTGGAATGTTGCAGGCGCATTACATAGGCCAAAGGGCATTACTAAATATTCGTAATGGCCGAACCTGGTACGAAAGGCAGTCTTCCACTCGTCCCCGGCACGGATGCGGACCAGGTTGTATGCCCCTCGCAGGTCTAGCTTGGTGAACACAGAGGAGGTCCTGAGTCTTTGGAAGAGTTCGGGAACCAGGGGCAGGGGGTACCGGTTCTTAACCGTGACTTTGTTCAGCTCTCTGTAGTCCACACAGGGCCGGAGAGAATGGTCCTTTTTCTCTACAAAAAAGATTCCTGCCCCTGCCGGGGAAGTAGAAGGCCGGATGAAACCCCTCTTTAAGTTTTCGTCGACGTACTCTTTCAGAACTTCTAATTCCCGCTCAGACAAGGGGAAGATGCGTCCAAACGGAATCTCAGCACCAGGTAGAAGTTCGATTGGGCAATCGTACGGACGATGAGGCGGCAGGACTTCAGCCCCTTTCTTGCTGAAAACGTCCAAGAACTCGTGGTATTGTTGGGGTACTGCAGCACGTACCTCTGGGTCTGATTCAAGGCATAACAAGGGACCAGAGGTGCTAGGACATGAGGGCCTGCAGTGTTGCTGGCAGTAGAGAGACTGAAACTCAATCCTACCGGTTTCCCAGTTGATCTGTGGATTGTGTGCCTGGAGCCAAGGTAGGCCCAAAATGACTGGAAACATAGGAGATGCTATAGCGTCCAAACGTAAAAGTTCCTTATGATTCGTAGAGGTGACTACAGGCAAAAAAGGGGTTTCTTGGGTTACTTCTCCAGACTTGATTCGAGACCCATCTGCCAGGAAGATGGAAAGACCCTGAGTCTTGGGTTGGAGTGGGATGCGCTGTTGTGCTGCAAAGTCCAGATCAATAAAACAGCTACATGCCCCTGAGTCTATTATTGCAGTAACTGGTATAGTTCTTTCAGGTAATTGAAGGAAAATAGGTAAGTCCAGGTGAGTGGCCTTGGTAGAGGAAGGTGACAAACTGGGAGACGAGGTAGCCAGGGTCTTGCGCAGCTTGGCAGGGCAAGAGGAGACATAGTGGCCAGCCTTCCCGCAGTACATGCACAGAAAATTCTGCTGCCGGCGAAGTCGTTCCCTGGCAGTTAAAGAATGTCTTATCAGTCCAAGCTGCCCAGGCCCGGTGGTGACAGAAGGTGAGGATCTACCAGGAACTGTACTGACACGGGCAGGGTATACAGAAGCTGGTGTCCGGGGAAGCATCCAAGCTGGGCGAAGTGGCTGAGTGGTTCTTTCGGTTCTGCGTTCCCGGAGTCGTCGGTCTATCTGAATAGACAAGGCAATTAAGGACTCAAGGGTATCAGGGACACCGACCCGAGCTAGTTCATCCTTCAAGCTCTCGGAGAGACCAAGACGGAATTGATGCCGCAGGGCTGCCTCATTCCACTGGGTATCTGTGCTCCAGCGTCTGAAGTTAGTTACATAGTCCTCAACGGTTCGGGAACCTTGCTGGAGCGTGTGGAGGGCAGCCTCAGCAGTGGAAGTTCGCTGAGGGTCGTCATAGAGTCGGGCCATAGCATCGAGGAAGGAAGACAGAGAGTCAAGAACCTCATGACGGACTTCAAGTAGATGATGGGCCCAAGCCTGGGGCTCCCCCTGCAGCAGGGCGATAACGAAGCCCACTCTGGTAACTTCAGAGGAAAAAGTCTGAGGTAACAGCGAAAAGTATAGTTCACATGCGTTGCGGAACGCCCGGAATTCGCTTCGGTTCCCAGAAAACCTCTCGGGAAGAGGAACCCTGGGTTCAGGGAATGGTATCGTTCCAGTAGAGCAAATGAGGTCCGAAGATAAGTCTGCATAGGTAGCCTGGGTTTGTGTCTGTTTATCTATCCGGACATTGCTATCCTGCAGGGATTTCACAACTTGAGTGAGGGCTGTGAGATGTTGAAAGACACTGTCCATAGGCGAGGTCCCTCCGTCAGGCTCCGACATGGCGGCTTGATACTGTTACGTACCTGGGTGTGAGCCTGACGCGTGGAGGGAGACCTCCCGTACAACCCCGGCTCGGAGACCACTGGAATGGGGACAGTGGTGGTAGGAGCGCGGTGGGGTACAGGTGCCTGTTCTGGTTGTTGCTGCTGGTGAGATGGGAACCGAGAGACAGGAAGCAGATGATGCAGGTTTGCAGACTTAGTAGATGCAGGTCAGCAGAGCGTGGATGCAGGTCAGCAGAGCCGAGGATGCAGGTTAGCAGAGGCGTGGATGCAGGTTAGCAGAGGCGTGGATGCAGGTTAGCAGAGGCGTGGATGCAGGTTAGCAGCGCAGCAGGTGCAGGTGGGCGGAGTCAGGCAGGCCGGGTCATACACTTGGAGTCATAGCAGAAGCAATAGGCAGAAGAGTAGTCAGTCCAGGCCGGGTCTTGGCAACGGGTATTCAAGCAGGGAACAGAGCAAGGTCAACAAGCCGGAGTCAGGATTGGAGCAGGAAGCAGAGTCAGGAAGCCGGGTCATACACTTGGAACAGAATGCTTTCAAACAGCAACAGGAGCTCAGGGAACAGATGCAGATCAAGCCGCGAGGTGCAGCATCACCACAGTGTCTTTTATAGGCTTGCTGGGCGCCAAAAGATGCGTCTAGTGCGTGCGCATGCGCGCACGCACGAGCGACGGCTGGTTAGGTACGTTTTGGCGCGTGCGCGAAGGAGCGCGCAACGGCTGCATAGCTGTGTGCAAGGTCCGTGGTTGGCGCATGCGCGTAGGCGCGTGCCGAGGGGAGCGAACAGTACGTCCCTGACAGGTGCCCTCCGAATGTTGGAGGTGTACGTTTGCACCTGCGGATGCACATCACGTATTTTGGGGATGCCCCCAGATCCAACTGTTTTGGACTGGGGTCACTGCCTGTATTGAAGGGGTCCTGGGGGTTCCTGTCCCACGAGAAATTAGTGTCTGCTTACTGGGACTGGTGGAGGAGGTGGTCCCGTCTAGGGCCCACAGAACATTACTAAATATCCTGTTGTTCTATGGGAGGAAAGCTATTTTGCTTAAATGGAGGAGTTCGGGGGCCCCGGAGGTTGCTTTCTGGAAAGGTTTAGTAAACGCAATGCTCCCATATTATAAGGCAACATACTTATCTCGGGGATGCGTGGGGAAGTTCGAAAAGGTGTGGAGGGCCTGGTATGAATCCGACCAAACGGTTGGGTAGGGTGAAGGAAAATTGAAATGTATTGTTGTCTGTGCTAAAATGTAATGAGAACTGATATAGGGTGCGTCTGGAATAAGGATTTGTGAATTACTACTGAGAGGGAGGGCAGTTATTTAATGAGTCCTCAGCTATGGTTCGATGGGGATGGGGAACTGAGCAGGGGTGTGTGGGGGGAAGGGGGGGGTTTGTAGATTATGCCATCTGCGATGGCACGGTTATATGTTCCCGGTCATGTTGGCCGATAGTTAAGCTTGGCGGAGTGCCAAAAAATGTTTTGTTGTATATATATATAAAACCTTTAATAAACAGAAATGTTCAAAAAAAAGAATTGAGGAAGATACTTTGATGAGAGATGAAATATCTTGGACCTTACAGAACAGGTCCAGTTAGTAAGTGGTTAGCGCTTCCACCTGGTAGCACTAGGGTCGTTGGTTCGAATCCCCTGGAGCCTGCCTGTAGTTTGCCTGTTCTCACTGTGCCTGTGTGGGTTTCCTCTGGGTACTCCAGTTTCCTCCCATACTCCAAAGATATGCTGGCAGAGAAATTGGTCCTATTATGTGTATGAATGTGAGTTAGGGACCTTAGGTTGTAAGCCCCTTAATTGTAGGGACTGATGTGAATGTATAATAAATGTGTAATGCACTGCGTAAATTGATGGTGCTATTTAAGTACCTGAAATAAATAAATAAACTATTACTAGCTATTTCTTGATTCACAAACTAGTATGTGCACTAGTCAAGTATTGGCTGCTTCCACAAAATATTTGTGGCAAAGTGTCTTTAACAGTACAGATATCTTTCTCTTTGCCTAATGATCACAGCTATCCTTTAACCTACCAAGTTCAAACTGATGATTTCAAAAAGTCTTCTATGCTTTTTCACATTGACTTTCTTATACGCAGTCTAAACTTCCCCATACTCCACTGATTTGTTTAATTCAGCTCGGAAAGTGTTTAATGATTACGCTCATCAGAGGTCTCTTGGCATTTTGTATAATCAGGAAAGGACATTAAACAGAATTAAGCACAAGTCCCATCCTCCTCCTTGTAGTGAATTTCCATGTACTGTCAAATGCATTAAAACTCAGGTCAAGTCAGGGGATATGAATGCAGCAGATAGTCAGAGAGCAAAGTAATATCAGCTTCAGAAAATGGATTCTCTTGAATCAAGAAGAAACCAAATCATCCATCTCTCTTTGTCATTTATGAATGTGACTGATGAGAGCAGTGCGCAGGAGGAGAAATGCCATGCCCTGTGCTCAGCCGCACATTAATGCATTCATCAGCATCATGACCTTGAAGTAGAAATTGCGGGAGGCTGTTTAGTAATCATTGTTTTACCTTACTTAATGACTAGATGTCATGAAAAAAAGACACTTCTACTGTTTATGGCATGTGAATCTTTCTGTTATAAAAGCAAGAACACGAATAATGATTAAATGCTGTTTTCAATAACTTCATGTTATTTCCTATTTTACCTAGGTATATGTTTATTTATTGACCATTGAACCAGCTGATAGATAAATGGCAAAGGAGTCAGATGCTGTAAGATTTTTTTTTTTTAACTAGAACTAGAGGGTGCACCAAAAGCCACTTAAAGCAGAGTCCCACCCATTTTTGAGAGGTAATCTTAAACTAAAGACCACCTCTCAACATCTCGTTTTTGGATATAATTATTTTTTTCTTTTTCTTTCTTACCTTTTTGGAAGTACAGAGTGTACTTCCGATCCAGCCAGGCCGCAGCCCATGTCGTCAAGTCCTCTTCTGCGGCGAGCTCCCCCGTTGTCTTCTGGGACCTGTGTGTGTCCCAGAAGACAAGCTGGCCATTCACAAAGCGCTGTGCGACTCGCGCATGTGCAGTAGGAAACTGGCAGTGAGGCCGCAAGGCTTCACTGCTGGTTTCCTTAGTTGAAATGGTGGCATCGATGGACGGATCGGCCTCGGGGGGCCGACATTGTGGGCTCCCTGGACAGTTAAGTGTCCTTATTAAAAGTCAGAAGCCACAGTGTTTGTAGCTGCTGACTTTAAAAAATAAAATTTGTCTGGAACACCGCTTTAACCTTTATTATAAATCATAAAAAGTATGTAAATTACCATAAACGGTATCCCTATAGGGTGAAGTCAGTGCCACTATATATGACCAAAAGCTCTATCCCTATGTGGTAAAATTTACACCTACCTAAAGTTATTTGGTGAAACTTCTCTTAATATACACATACAGCGGATAAACTGTATTGAACATGTCGCCATTTTTTTCTAGGTTAATATATTTATTTATTTTATAATTTTTATTAAAGGTTTTTAGGTAAATATATTTCTTAGACCTGGTTCCCACTGGGGCGGCACGACTTTGGGGGCGACTCAGCAAGGCGATCTCAAGACGGCTTCAGAGGCGACTTGCAAAATGACTTCTGTATCGAAGTCAATGCAAGTCGCCCCCAAAGTCGTACAAGAGCCCTTTTCTAAGTCGGAGCGACTTGAGTCGCTCCTATTAGAACGGTTCCATTGAACAGAACAGAGCGCGACTTGTCAGGCGGCTGAGTCGCCTGACGAGTCACCCCAGTGTGAACCGGCTCTAAAGATGCTATTGACATGAAGTTTTCACCACATAACAACTCATGCAATCCATAGATAGAAAGAAACCAAAATAAATACGTTTAGAAATTAAGTTTGTGTAATAAAATGGAATGAAACAGGGAAAACGTTTTGAAACAGGGAAAAAAATGTAATACTTCTTACAAAATTCTTTGTTGGTAATGAGATCTTCGAGACGCTTCCTGTATGGAGAAACTAGTCGCATGCATTACTCAGGTGTGATTTTGGCCCATTCTTCCACACAGTCTTCAAATCTTTGAAGGTTCTGTGGGTGTCTTCTATGAACTTTGTTCTTTGGTTCTTTCCATAGATTTTCTATTGGATTCAAGTCAGGTGATTGTCTGGGCCATTCTAACAGCTTTATTTTCTTTCTTTGAAGCCAATTGAGAGTTTGCTTGGAGTTGGTCTTGCAAATATGTCCACTCTCGTTTCATCTTCATCATCCTGGTAGATGGCAGCAGATTTTCATCAAGAATGTCTTGGTACAATTTTCTATTCATCCTTCCTCCAATGATATGATATTTGCCAGTACTGTATGCTGAAAAACAGCCCCCAACCCTGATGTTCCCACCTCCAAACTTCACTGTTGTTATGGGGGTGTTTTGGGGGTGATGTGCAGTGCCATGTGCCCTCCAAACATATTGTGTTATGGCATTCAGAGTTCAATTTTGGTCTCATCTGACCAGACTATATTCTCCCAGTATTTCACAGGCTTGTCTAAATGTTGTTCAGCAAACTTTAACTGCTTGCCGACTGCCCACCGTCATATTACGGTGGCAAGTTGGCTCCCCTGCGCGAGAGCCCGTAGCTCTACGTCGGCTCTCGCGCAGGCCACTGTCAATAGCCCCTTTAGAAATATGAAAGTAAATTAACTTCTTCAGACCCGCGCTATAGTCAAATGACGGCTACAGCGCGGATCTGAAAATCCAACTGGACGTCAATTGACGTCCGCCCCTTTGGGCGTTCCCCGCCTGCGCTCCAGAGCGCGCAGCGGGGAAACTCTGTGCTGGCCGTGTCCCTTGGACACAGCCAATTACAGATCGCCGCGAACGGCCAATCAGAGTGGCCGTTTGCGATGCGATCTGGGCGGCCAATGAGAGATGATCTCATATGTAAACATATGAGATCATCTCTCATTGCCGTTTTACACAGAGACAGCGTCCTGTCTCTGGAGAGGAGACCGATCTGTGTCTCTTGTACATAGGGACACAGATCGGTCACCTCCCCCAGTCACCCCCCTCCACCTACAGTTAGAACACAATGCAGGGAATACATTTAACCCCTCCCTCACCCCCTAGTGTTAACCCCTTCAATGCCAGTCACATTTATACTGTAATTAGTGCATATTTATAGCACTGATCGCAGTATAAATGTGAATGGCGCCAAAAATGTGTCAAAAGTGTCCGATGTGTCCGCCATAACGTCGCAGTCCCAATAAAAATCGCAGATCGCCGCCATTTCTAGTAAAAAAAAAAATTCTGTCCCCTATTTTGTAGGCGCTATAACTTTTGCTTATTGCGTTTTTTTTTTTTTTTTACCAAAAATATGTAGAATAATACGTATCGGCCTAATCTGAGAAAAAAATTGTTTTTTTTTTAAATTGGGATATTTATTATAGCAACAAGTTAAAAATATTGTATTTTTTTTTCAAAATTGTCGCACTTTTTTGTTTATAGCGCAAAAAATAAAAACCGCACAGGCGATCAAATACCACCAAAAGAAAGCTCTACTTGTGGGGAAAAAAGGACATCAATTTTGTTTGGGAGCCACGTCGCACGACCGCGCAATTGTTAGTTAAAGCGACGCAGTGCCGAAAGCTGAAATTTCACCTGGGCAGGAGGGGGGTATATGTGCCTAGTAAGCAAGTGGTTAAACAGCGATTGCGCCTCCTAGTTGTTATTATGTTCTAATAATTAATAACCCGGGGATTAAGAGTATGACCTGATATTACAGTAAGTATTAAAGAAGTGGATCCTTATACCAACTAAATGGTTGTGTACCAATAGATTGAATTGAATAATAAAGTGACAATATTACATCATATATTACAGAGCATAAATTGATAAACAAATGTTAAACATTAATAAATAAGTGACAATAGTGCAACATATTTAAAGTCCATATGGTGGTATAGTGCAAATAGTCCTTTTCTATGTGCCAAAAAGAGCTACTGTATAGTGCTCCAAGTCCCAATACTGTGGTGATCCACCTCTTGGGGGTAGTATATGTAGCACTACCCCCGAATAGAGCTGTTGGTTTGTTTTGGGTCTACGTTCTGGCTATCAACCCCTAAAACTGTCTCGAACCCTCCCTTGGCACAACTTGTATCAGAGGGAATTGTGGACCCCAATGGCTGTTGGGGAGCACAATATCTTGTCACACCACAGTAAATTATGTAAACAAATGGTTACCTTGAGTTGTATTGATCCCGTAGGATGACAGATGGACCGCACACAAATTCAGCTTAACCAATGTAACTCTTTACTTAGTAAGATAAAAGCAAAAGAACAAAGGTAAAACAGTAGCGGACTTCTTGCAGAGCCCTGCAAGAGTCAGAATTAGTTAACACAGATAAATACAAATTAAATTATAATAACTATGTTGACCTGTGTAAGTACACAGCAAAGGGATTCCTTCAGTAAGATACCCACACTGAAGCACGTCCTTGCCAAGCCTCACCCAGCTCTCCCATATAACAGTACTGTACAGTCTAATAAAACCAGTGACCCAGTTAAAAGGGTATGTAGATAAATATCAACGGCTTACTATATTTAACAGGCAGTCTTTAGATAATATACTTCACTAATATGGTTTGGTGGGCCAGACCAAACCTCAATACAAATTATCTCAACAGTTAGTGCACTTCCGCGTTGGCGTGCAACAAAAATAATTTGTAATCTGAAAAGGGAATAAGTAAACTGGCGGAAGATGCCTGAACAGTCAAATCACAGTGGTGAGTGTAAACGATCTACCCTCCTGGCAATGCAGTTAGTATACTTGGGCAGGTGCCCGTCTCATCCAATCAAATCAGGCCTTGTCCGAAACACTCCGTCTACGAACTCCAACACACAGTCCTTCAAGATGACAGTCTCCGCTTCTCACACAGGTCACCGCTTCACTGGGACGCAGTCCGATCACTCCGTCAGGGATCCTCTCTCAGCCTCTGGATGGAGATCCGCCCGGGTGTGGATAGGCCTCAAACTCTGGCCTAGGTTTCCGGAAAGACACTTCACACAGGTGTCCTCCTGGGTTGAAGAGGCGGTCCAGAGAGAGCGCGCAAACACGTCCTCTTCCTTAATTTACCTCCCCCAGCAGGCTTTGCGGGAAGCAAAGAATTCTGGGGTTGTACAGTTGCTCTCTGGGTATTGTAGTCTATAAATAAGCCAGGGAAATGGAGTCTCTTTCTCCCTGTACTCAGTTTCCCAACATTCCTTGCTGTACCAGTGCAAAAGTAAATAGAAGGTGGCTATAACACAACTTGGCCACCGGAGGGGGGTTAGATCCTTCTTGATCAGCAAATGGTTGTCTTTTAATCACATGAGAAAGGTGATACCTCGCTACATATAAATTTGAGACTCACAAAATGGGTTGGACCCTTTTGACTTATAGCAAACAGAGTCAGTCGTGCCTGTAGGTATTTTTTAAGGGGACCTAACCCAATACCATGGACTCTGGTTGCTTCTGGTGTATCCTTTGGGATACACCAGAAGGGAGGAGTAGGCAGAGTGACAGGGAGATGAGCATATCAGTCTGTTACTTCTCCTTTGACGGGAATGGAGAAAATTGGCTTGTCGAGTTACTCGAAGGCTTCACAAGGAACTCGACGAGGAAAACTATGTGTTTCGCCCGTCGAGTTCCTCAGTCGTGTGTACGAGGCTTCAAAGACAGCTTTAGGTTCAGTGTGCATTTCAAAGAGCCCACTATTTCCAGGTTGGATGCATATAACACTGGGGCTGGGGTTGGGCATGCAAACTAAACAAATAAGAGAATCAGCTCACCAGTAGATGTGATGTAGAAGATCATTTGGTTTCATTATCAGTGGATCTACTACACCGGCCCTTTTAAACCTACGCTTAAGCAAACTTGTCATATCAACAATCTGCCCTCTGTGATTAAACAATATTTGTAACTGACAAAAAGGGTAAGGAGAAGTAATATTTGTGAAAAGTAGAAATCCTCTAAAAAAACAATGACAATGTTTTTGAAAAATATGTAATACCACTTTAAATGCATAATCACTTTAAAAGGGGTTTTATGTGGCCTTTTCTGTAATAAATTATAAGATTAAAAAGTATATCTTGAAGCTTTCCTGCTTTTACATTGGTCTTATGAAAGCGCTTTGACTTTAATCACATACAGTATATTGCAGAATAATTAAATCTAAATTAATCAGCTGCATTACTGCACTGTTATAGGCTTGTACCATTTTAATTAAAACATTTTCGAATTCCACAATCTTTTCTATTATCCTGTTTAATCCATGTCGGAGGTGTCAGTATAATGAATATAGTTATTTCTGTCCACTAATTGACCTAATTTACCAACTTGAATTCTTATCCTTATTTTACTTTATAGTGTTGTTACTTGCTCAGGGGAAAATGGAAGGTATTTTACAAAAACGTGCTAAGCTTTTCATACATTAGGATTGTATTTTAGGGAAATGAAGGATAAGACCCTTGAAAAAACATCTCTCCTTCAACATGAGCATCCTATACTCAGTATATATTATGCAATCACTACACTGCAGCTAGCAGGAGGAGTTTAGAGGTACTGTATGGTCATCTCTGTTCATCAGCAGATAAGTAGAACATTGGAAATACTAAGGTCTGATATGATCATTTTTCCTTAATAAACTGAGAAAATGTGCATAACTACAGGGAAAACAAGTGTATCTTGCAACTGTTTTAAATATGTTTTTGCCAGAACCCAGTTAAGCAGTGCAATTACAAAAATCAAGGGATTAAGAGCCGGTTCACACAGGGGCAACCCAAATTACAGCACGACTTTGCAAGGCAACTTAAGCGCGACTTCAGCGCGACTTGAAGCAACTTACAACACGACTTAGGCCTTGTACACACGACCTAGAAACTCGATGGGCGAAACACATCGTTTTCCTCGTCGAGTTCCTTGTCAGGCTGTTGAGGAACTCGACAAGGCAAGTTTCTCCATTCCCGTCAAGGAAATAGAGAACTTGCTTTTTTTTTGGCTCGTCGAGTTTCTCGACAGTTTCCTAGACGAAAATGTACACACGACCGGTTTCCTCGGCAAAAAAATATCTCCCAGCAAGTTTCTTGCTGGTTTTTGCAGAGAAACTCGGTCGTGTGTACGAGGCCTTAAAGTTGCCTCCAGGACAGGCAACTTTGGCTGTGGCCAATCACAGAATAATCAGCTCTGTGGGAGGGAGGGGTTTGCCTGACTAAACTATTTTCTCTTTCTGTAAATTTGCTTCAGTTAAGACAGTGATCCGACTTTGGAGGCAACTTCTATTGCAATCTATGGGTACAAGTTGCCTAGAGTTCGTCTTGAAGTAGTACAGGAACCTTTTCTGAAGTCTAAATGACTTCAGTAGTGTACATTAAGATGGCTCTTATTCACTTCAAATTAATTTCTCATGTCGTGTGACATGGGGGACACAAGTCAGATCCCAAGTCGCGGTAGTGTGAACCGGCACTTAAGATGTGCTGGTCCACTGTCTCTGTGTTTTTATTATTTGTTTTACACTTTTTTGGTGAATGGATACTGGAACTATGTATCCGATACCCATTCACATAAGGGGGGGGCAGGATCTGAGGACCCCCTTTTTAAAGGCTTCCATATTCCAATAAGCCACAGCCCAGGGTTGTCAGGAAGAGGCCCTTGTCCCCATCAACATGGGGAAGGTGCTTTGTGGTGTGGGGGGAGGGGGAAAGAGCACTGATGGGTGGTACTGATGGGCAGGCACTGAAAGGCAGCACCGATTGGCATCACTGGTGGACACAGATTGGCCTTACTGATGGGCACTAAGGTTTCACTGCTGGGCACTGTTGGGGCTGTACTGTAATCAGGGCATGATGATCAGTACCCTGATTACCTATATGTGTCTCCCCTGTGAGGAGATTCTGCAGATCAGCTCTCCTCACACTGTCAAAGTGAGGCGAGGAGAGACGATAAAAGGCAGCCCCTTGTTTACATGTGATCAACTGTGCAGAAGGAAGACAGTTAAAAACAACCACGCCATCTTTTTCCAGAGCAGCCTGTATTTCTCTTGAGGTCACCTGTGGGTTTGTCTTTGTATCCTGAACAATTTTTCTGGCAATTGTGGCACAAATCTTTCTTAGTCTACCGCACATTGTCTTGGTATCAAGTGATCCCCAAATTTTTCACTTCTTAACCGCTAAAGGACCATCGCACAACCTTTTACATCGACAGGATGGCACGACTGGGCAAATAGGCGTACAGGTATGTCCCCTTTAATTTGCCGCCTTGTGGTCCTGCTTGCGCCGACAGCGCGCTCGCGACCCTACCGTTCCGGTTTCCCGTGATCGGGTTACAGAGCTGAAGAATGGGAAGATGTCAGTGTAAACACAACATCTCCCCGTTCTTCCAAGTGACATGTCACTGATCGTCTGTTCCCTCTCATCGGGAGCAACGATCAGTGACGTGTCACTCATAGCCACGCCCCCTAACAGTTAGAATCACTCCGTAGGACACACTTAACCCCTCCAGTGCTCCCTACAGGTTAACCCCTTCACTGTCATTTTTTACAGTAATCAGTGCATTTTTATAGCACTGATCGCTGTAAAAATGACAATGGTCCCAAAATGGTGTCAAAAGTGTCCGATATGTCCGCAATAAAGTCACAGTCATGATAAAAAGTCACGATCGCAGATTCTGCATTACTAGTAAAAAAAAAAATATTAATAAAAATGCCATAAAACTATCCCCTATTTTTTAGATGCTATAACTTTTACGCAAACTAATCAATAAATGCTTATTGCATTTTTTTTTTTACCAAAAAAAATGTAGAAGAATATGTATAGGTCTTAACTGAGGAGAAAAAAATATTTTTTTTATATATTTTTGGGGGATATTTATTACAGCAAAAAGTAAAAAATATTGTTTTTTTTTCAAAATTTTCGCTTTATTTTTGTTTATAGCGCAAAAAATTCAAACCGCAGAGGTGATCAAATACCACCAAAAGAAAGATCTATTTGTGGGGGGGGAAAAATACATCAATTTTGTTTGGGAGCCACGTTGCATGACCGTGCAATTGTTATTTAATGCAACGCAGTGCCGAATCGCAAAAAGTGGCCTGGTCTTTGGCCATCCAAATGGTCCGGGGCTTAAGTGGTTAATAAGTGATTGAACAATACTGACTGGCATATTCAAGGCTTTGGATATCTGTTTATATCCTTTTCCATCTTTATAAAGTTCCATCTAGCCTGCTCAGTGCATCCATGTTAGAGCTAACCAACTCATTGGCTATTTAGACACTAATTGCAATTTAAAAAGATGTGGGAAATTAAAGTGATTGTAAAGGCTTTCTTTTTTTAATTAACAAACATGTTATACTTACCTCCTTTGCAAAGAGCAGCCCTAATCCTCCTTTTATGGGGTCCCTCTTTGCTGCTCCTAGCCCCTCCCTCCCTTGATTGGCTGATTGACTTTGATTGACAGCTGTGGGAGCCAATAGCGCCACTTCTGTCTCAGCCAATCAGGAGGAGTGTACTGGATGGCTGAGGGGATTGTGGACATCGCTGGAGAGAGAAAAAGCTCAGGTAGGTAATTGGGGGGGTGCTAGAAGAGGGGGGAACTGCTACGCACAGAAGGTTTTTTATCTTAATGCATTAAGATAAATAACCTTCTGCCTTTACAACTCCTTTAACCTTTAATTGCTATTTTAACCTGTGTGTCACCTTATGTGCCTGTACCAAGGCCAAACATTCCAGGGTATGTAAACTTTTGATCAGGGCCCTTTGGATGATTTCTGTTACCATTATGATCGGTCATATTTTCAATATCAGTGCCAAAATGTCATGTATGCAAACTTTTGAGCACAACTGCATTATTCCCTTTGTTTTGTATTCAATACGTTTCTGGAATGATTTCCTGTGTTTATGAAAAAAAAAACATTTGCATAATTTTTTGAAATGCTGTCAACCTTACTGTTTGCTGTTGTCAATATTTTATAGAATAGGAAATTTTTATGAAGATATGACAACTTTTCATTTTGTGCAGTGAGTGAAAATAAGTATAAAGTTTAAGAAAGTGTTAAACATTAGTCCACCTACGACATCTGCTGCAATTAATATTTAAAGACAGTGATCCGCAGTGATGTGCATTGCCTGTCTTTAACAATAAATTCATACCTGCAAGCCCTGAAAGTGCTGCTTTTCCAGCTAGTGAGTTGATATGACCTATATTAGTACAGCAAGTGCTAATACTATTACCGTATTTATCGGCGTATACCGCGCACTTTTTTGCCCTGAAAATCAGGGCAAAATCGTGGGTGCGCGATATACGCCGTTACCTGCTTCCCGCGCTTTGTTCGAACCACTGCGCCGACTATACCCGAGTGTACTCCGCTCGGTATATGTCGGCGCAGTGGTTCGAACACAGCGCGGGAAGCGGGGATCGAGCGGGAAGGACACCACGATGGCCGCAGAAGGACGCCGGACCGGACGAGGCCGCCGATGGACGCGATGGACGACGGGCAGGACGCGATGGACGACGGGCAAGACACCGAAGAGGGGCATCCAAACTGTAAGTATTTTTTTTTTTGCAGGAATCTTCCTTCAAGTTCAGGGGTGCGCGCTATACGCCGGGGCGCGTTATAGCCCCATAAATACGGTACTTGCATTTATTCAAGTACAGTTTATTAGGAAAAAATAACTTTCTATAAATTTCAGTATGACTCATCGGACATGTCCTCTCGCCCGAGAACCTGCGCATGACGTCGAAGTGATTCGACGCATGCGCGGAAGCATTGAACTATACGTATACGTATACGTCACCGCGTTCTCTGTCCGCTGGGATTTTGGTTTGAGGGTGTGTACAACCATCAGACCAAAATCTGCTAGCGGACATGTCCGATGAAAACGGTCCGTTTTCATCGGACAGATCCGCTCGTGTGTACAAGGCCTAAAACCTTCCCTTGCTTTGCACAAAGCAAGGTCCATAAAGACATGGATGAGCAAGTTTGGGGGAGAAACATGACTGGGCTGCACAGTGTCCTGACCTCAGCCTGATAGAACTCCTTTGGGATGAATTAGAATGGAGACTGTGAGCCAGGCCTTCTTGTCCAACATCAGTGTCTGACCTCACAAATGCGCTTCTGGAAGAATGGTCAAACATTCCCATAGACATAACCCTAAACCTTGTGGACAGCCTTCCCAGAAGATTTGAAGCTGTTATAGCTGCAAGGGGTGGGCCACCTTGATATTGAACCCTTCAGACTAAGGCCGCATTCACACCTGAGCGTATTGTTTTTGGACGTTTTTCCGGCGTTTTGTCGCGCGTATTCACACGTATTCGTGCATTTGCATACAGCGTTGTCCAACGTTTTTGAACTTCGGCGTTTTTTATTTTAGCCAATAGGAAAAATTATCATCTCTTTCATCACTTGTTGCTATGTTTGTAGATTTTTTTTATCTTCTTCCTTTGTGAATGTTCTATTTCACAGAACAGATTAAAGCGTCAAAACGCCCATAGAAATGCTCGTTGTCGCGCTAGACGCTTGAATTGACCGTTTCCATTAGTTTCTATGGCAATACAAACGTTCAAAAACGCACAAATCAGCCCGATTTGCACGACAAAAAAGGGTCCAGAACTTGTTTGAGCTTCAGGTGTTCGGCTTCAGGCGTTTTGGAGTGGAGATGTGAACCATCTACATTGAGAATAATGTATTTTTTCCACTCTAGCGTTTTATAGCTTCAGGCTTCAGGCTACAAAACGCTCAGGTGTGAATGCAGCCTAAGACTGGGATGTCATTAAAGATCATTTAAAGGCAAATGTCCTAATACTTTTGACAATATAAGGGCAGATCCACGTAGATCGGCACTTCTCTCCGCCGGGCGTAGCGTATCTAAGATACACTACGCCGCCGTAACTTTTTTTTTTTCGAATCCTCAAAGAATTCGCGCCGTAAGTTACGGCGGCGTAGTGTATCTTTGGCAGCGTAAGGGTGCAGAATTCAAATGGCTGTGATGAGGGCGTGTTTTATGTAAATACGTGGTGACCCGACGTAAACAAAGTTTTTTTTGAACGGCACATGCTCCGTCCGTGGGGGTATCCCAGTGCGCATGCTCGAAATTAAACCGGAACAAGCCAATACTTCCGACGGTGACGTCATTCTACACAAATCCCTATTCGAGAACGACTTACGCAAACAACGTAAAAAATTCAAAATTCAACGCGGGAACGGCGGCCATACTTAACATTGAGTACGCCACCATATAGCAGCATTAACTATACGCCGGAAAAAGCCTAACGCAAACGACGTAAAAAAAATGCACCGGACGTACGTTCGTGGATCGCCGCAACTAGCTAATTTGCTAATATCCGCTAGGCCGTACAGACGACCGGATTTGTCCGCTGGAAATGATCCGCGGATCAATCCCAGCGGAGTGTACGAGGCCTTAAGGTCATCACAAATTACAAGGGGGGATTCTTGACCTCTGGAGCAAATGAGATTTAATCTCCAAACGGAAGGTTTCTTCACAGTAAGAGCTGTGAAAATGTGGAATAGACTCCCTCAAGAGCTCGTTCTGTCAAGCTCACTAAATTGATTTAAAAAAAAGACCTGGATTATTTTCTAAATGTACATAATATAACAGGATACTTACATTTATAGGTAAAGTTGATCCAGGGAATATCCGTTTTTCCTCTTGGGGGATCGTGAAGGAATTTTTTACCCCTGCTGGAGCAAATTGGGTCATGCTTTGCTGAGGTTTTTTTCCCCTGGATCAACTGTGGGTATGGCATTGTGTACTTGTATATAGGATATTAAAAAAAAATTTCCCCTTATATTGGTTGAACTATATAAGGGGAAGACTTATGTCTTTTTTCAACCTGACTAACTATGTAACTAACTATGTAAATATATATATACCCAGACACACAATAGCTTTAGTTGAAATGCATAGTGATTCTTTTGTATTTATAAGTGTCTTTACGTGAATCAAGATTGCTCTTTGCTTTTATGAAAATCAATACAATTTCTTGTATTGAATAAGAAAAGTAAAGGTTCTCTTGGGGAGCATACCGTATATGCCTATGTCAGCATGTTTCACAGTTGGTCTTTTTAGATTAACGACTTCCCGCCCGGCCTATAGCCGATTTACGTCCGGGAAGTGGTTATGAAATCCTGACAGGACGTTCTAGAACGTCCTGCAGGATTTCATGCCGCGCGCGCCCGTGGGGGCGCGCATCGCTACGATCGGTGATGCGGGGTGTCAGTCTGACACCCTGCATCTCCGATCTCGGTAAAGAGCCTCCGGCGGAGACTCTTTACCACGTGATCAGCCGTGTCCAACCACGGCTGATCACGATGTAAACAGGAAGAGCCGTTGATGGCTCTTCCTCACTCGCGTCTGACAGACGCGAGTAGAGGAGAGCCGATCGGCGGCTCTCCTGACAGGGGGGGTTCGCGCTGATTGTTTATCAGCGCAGCCCCCCTCGGATCGCCACACTGGACCACCAGGGATGCCCACCCTGGAGCACCAGGGTGGGCAAAAAAAAAAAAAAAAGAAGTCTAAAAAAAAAAAAAAAAAAAAGCATTAAAAAAAAGAAAAAAGATGCCAGTCAGTGCCCACAAATGGGCACTGACTGGCAACCTGTCAAAAATCAGTGCTGCCACCCCAGTGTCCATCAGCGCCACCCCAGTGTCCATCAGTGCCACCCCAGTGTCCATCAGTGCCACCCCACAGTGCCCATCCATGCCCAGTTCCCACCTATCAGTGCCCATCTGTGCCACCCATAAGTATCCATCAGTGCCACCCATAAGTGCCGCCCATGAGTGCCCATTTGTGCAAACTATGAGTGCCCAGTGCCGCCCATGAGTGCCGATCAGTGCCGCCTATGTGTGCCCATCAGTGCCGCCTATGTGTGCCCATCAGTGCCGCCTATGTGTGCCTATCAGTGCCGCCTATGTGTGCCCATCAGTGCCGCCTATGAGTGCCCATCAGTGTCGCATACCAGCGCCGCCAATCAGTGCCACCTCATCTGTGCCCATCAGTACTACCTCATCGATGTCCATCAGTGCCATCTCATCGGTGCCCATTAGTGCCGCCATATCAGTGCCCGTAATTGAAAGAGAAAACTTATTTACAAAAAAATTAACAGAAAAAAATAAAAACGTAATTTTTTTCCAAATTTATAGCCTTTTTTTAGTTGTTGCGCAAAAAAGAAAATCGCAGAGGTGATCAAATACCACCAAAAGAAAGCTCTATTTGTGGGGAAAAAAGGACGCCAATTTTGTTTTGGGTACAGTGTAGCATGACCGCGCAATTGCCATTCAAAGTGCGACAGTGCTGAAAGCTGAAAATTGGCTTGGGCGGGAAGCTGCGTAAGTGCCTGGTATGGAAGTGGTTAAAAATATATATGTAGGTATTAGGGTTGTCCCGATACCGATACCAGAATCTCGTACTCCCGCAAATACCCCCGATACTGAAATAGAATACTTGTTTCCCCCGCCGCCGCCGCCGCAAACCGCAAAGCCGCCGCCGTTAATCAGCATGCGGGGAACATTACAGCTTTCGTTTGAATAGCTGTATCCCTGCCGCGTATAGACACTCCCCCTTGCGCGGGATTGGATGGATGATCTGTCCAATCCCGAGCAAGGGGGAGTGTCTATACGCGGCGGGGATACAGCTATTCAAACGAAAGCTGTAATGTTCCCCGCACGCTGATTAACGGCGGCACATGCGGCATCATCAAGGTATATAGGACATGGCTGCATTATGTGGGGGACATGGCTGCATTATGTGGGGGACATGGCTGCATTATGTGGGGGACATGGCTGAAATATGTGGGGGACATGGCTGCATTATGTGGGGGACATGGCTGCATTATGTGGGGGACATGGCTGCATTATGTGGGGGACATGGCTGAAATATGTGGGGGACATGGCTGCATTATGTGAGGGACATGGCTGCATTATGTGGGGGACATGGCTGGAATATGTGGGGGACATGGCTGGAATATGTGGGGGACATGGCTGGAATATGTGAGGGACATGGCTGTAATATGTGGGGGACATGGCTGTAATATGTGGGGGACATGGCTGCATTATGTGGGGGACAGGGCTGTAATATGTGGGGGACATGGCTGGAATATGTGGGGGGCATGGCTGGAATATGTGGGGGACATGGCTGGAATATGTGGGGGACATGGCTGGAATATGTGGGGGACATGGCTGGAATATGTGGGGGACATGGCTGCATTATGTGGGGGACATGGCTGCATTATGTGGGGGACATGGCTGGAATATGTGGGGGGCATGGCTGGAATATGTGGGGGACATGGCTGGAATATGTGGGGGACATGGCTGGAATATGTGGGGGACATGGCTGGAATATGTGGGGGACATGGCTGCATATGGGGGGGACATGGCTGCATATGTGGGGGGACATGGCTGCATTTGGGGACACATTTAAAAAAAGTATCGGTATTCGGTATCGGCGAGTACATAAAAAAAAGTATCGGTACATGTACTCAGTCCTAAAAAAGTGGTATCGGGACAACCCTAGTAGGTATTATCTAGGAGAGAGATAGACTCTCGTATGTCACCCTTGTGCAGATGTGGTTGCAGACCTGGCCCAGCAGTTAATCTAATCACATGCAGGGATTTTCACAGTCAAGTATCAGTACAGGCATACCCCACTTTTAAGTACACAATGGGGTTTATTTACTAAAGCTGGGAAGCACAAAATCAGGCTCACTTCTGCATAGAAACCAATGAGCTTCTTACCCCAGCTCGTTGAAGCTAATTGGTTTCTATGCAGAAGTGAGCCTGATTTTGTGCTTCCCAGCTTTAGTAAATAAACCCCATTGTGTACTTAAAAGTGGGGTATGCCTGTACTATTTTGGTATTAACATTCCAACTGCATCAGCATTTTTCTTCCGAATCGGCTAATGATAAAGCACAATTTTACCTAATTAATGAGAAAAAGATTATATCTCCTCCAATTCTTCACCTGGATAGTTACCAATGAGGTCTGAATACTGGAACAAATCTGTCAACAATTTATGATTCTTCCAATGAAAATGACTGGATAATTTATACTGTGGCATTGCCTCAGTAAGCAGTCCCAGATAGGCATGTTTCATGAATTAATTCAGAGTGCACTAATAAAAAAAAAAAGCATTTTCAGTCATCAAACTGAAAAGTGTTATTCCTTTCTGCAGCGCACAGTTATATTTTACATCGTGTACTCTAGCAGCATGTCAAACAGTGTGCTATAAATTATAACCTTAGAGGCAGAAGTTCGAGAAAAATAACTTTATGTGAGATCTTGGAGGAAGTAACAAAAGCTTTCAGAGTTTCAGAGTTTTCCTTTCCATCCATTTAATTTTTAACCCATAGCTATAAATGAGAAAAACCCTTTAGTAAGATTAGTAATGTGTGCCATTGGTGTCTGCCAAGCATTCATAATCACCTTGGGCTCCTACAGCCTATTGTTGCCTCTCTAATATACCATAAACATACACTATCTCACAAAAGTGAGTACACCCCTCGCATTATTGTAAATATTTTATAATATCTTTTCATGTGACAACACTGAAGAAATGACACTTTGCTACAATGTAAAGTAGTGAGTGTACAGCTTGTATAACAGTGCAAATTTGCTGTCCCCTCAAAATAACTCAACACACAGCCAATAATGTCTAAACCGCTGGCAACAAAAGTGAGTACACCCCTAAGTGTAAATGTCCAAATTGGGTCTCAATTAGCCATTTTCCCTCCCCGGTGTCGTGTGAATCGTTAGTGTTACAAGGTCTCAGGTGTGAATGGGGAGCAGGTGTATCAAATTTGGTGTTATCGCTCTCTCACTCTCTCATACTGGTCACTGGAAGTTCAACATGGCCCCCCATGGCAAATAACTCTCTGGGGATCTGAAAAATAATAATTGTTGCTCTACATAAAGATGGTCTAGACTTTAAGAAGATTGCCAAGACCCTGAAACTGAGATGCAGCACGGTGGCCAAGACCATACAGCGGTTTAACAGGACAGGTTTCACCGAGAACAGGCTTCGTCATGGTTGACCAAGGGTGTTGAGTGCACGTGCTCAGTGTCATATCCAGAGATTGTCTTTGGGATAGACATATGAGTGCTGCCAGCATTGCTGCAGAGGTTGAAGGGGTGGGGGGTCTGCCTGTCAGTGCTCAGACCATACGCCACACACTGCATCAAATTGGTTTGCATGACTGCTGTCCCAGAAGGAAGCATCTTCCAAAGATGATGCACAAGAAAGCCTGCAAACAGTTTGCTGAAGACAAGCAGAGTAAGGACATGGATTACTGGAAATAAACTTATTTGGTTCAGATGGTGTCAAGCGTGTGTCGCGGCAACCAGGTGAGGAGTACAAAGACAAATGTGTCTTGCCTACAGTCAAGCATGGTGGCGGGAGTGTCATGGAGCTACAGAGGAAACCATGAATGCCAACATGTACTGTGACATGCCGAAGTAAAGCATGTTTCCCTCCCTTCGGAGACTAAGCGGCAGGGTAGTATTTCAAAATGATAACGACCCCTAACACACCTGCAAGACGACCACTGGCTTGCTAAAGAGGCTGAGGGTTAAGGTGATGGACTGGCCAAGCATTTCTCCAGACCTAAACCCTATTGAGCATCTGTTATTTTGAGGGGACAGCAAATCTACACTGTTTTATACAAGTTGTACACTCACTACTTTACATTGTAGAAAAGTGTAATTTCTTCAGTGTTGTCGCATGAAAAGATATAATAAAATATTTACAAAAATGTGGGGGGTGTACTCACTTTTGTGAGATACTGTATATCCTTATATCATAAAACATCAATATATAAAAAAAGTGCCATTCAAACAAATGTGCAAATTATTCAGGTTTCTACTATCAGTGAAGACAAAATAACTTAAGTGCTTCCAAAAAATAAAATACTGAGTATTTTTCCTTTTTTCCTTTCTTTTGCAAATTTTCATTGTTTTTTCATTGTTTTTGGTAGCTGCTTTGGGGTTGGTTTTTTACTACTTAGCCAAATTGAGCACAGGTGTTTTTATTGTATTTTATTGGTGCTGCTGGTTTCTTTTCATCATGATCCAGTTCCAAACTAGAAAATCAATCAAATTAATATACTGTATTTGTTAAATGTAAACGTTGACTTCCTCCTTCATACACCTCCTTAAAGGAGTTGGAAATGAAAACATTTTTTTTTTGCTGAAATGGCTGTTTACAGGGTATAGAGACATAAAACTGATTCCTTTTAAAAATTATTAAAAATAGATAAAAATCAATCATATAATGTACCTACAGTTTCAGTTTAGTTTTTGCATGCTGTTTCCTGTATGTGTGATGTACAGAGACAAAGAGCCAATACAGGGCAGTGATGGTTTGGAAAACAAAACTGATTGGTGTTAAGGGGTTTTAGACACACCTCCTTGATTAGTGACCACAGAGAGAAAGCTCCCATTACTTTTTTCATCAGGAAACAGACTGTTCAGAACAGAGAAGGATTACAGCAACATCAGAGCAAAAACGAACAATGAGGACATGAAACCAGGACTGCAGTAAGGTAAAGGAAGCTATTTAGCTAAAAAAAAAAAAAACTTTAGTGACCCTTTAAGCTACTGTCTGATCTTTAAGGGGAAACAGTACTAGTTTGTAAAACATTTTTATGAGGTTTTTAAACTGAAGGATGCTATTTTTTTCACTATATATTTTACAAATAAGAAATTTAAATATAGAAAAACCTAATTTGACCTCCGCTACCTAAGAAGATTCCATAAATAATGAATATAACATCACTTCTGGTTTCTGCTGTCACTTTCCCCAGCCACTGTGTTCCATTAACATTGATGGAGGGCAAGTGAGACATCGGGCATCTAAAAGACCCTTGATGTCTCGTTAAAGAGAAACATTAATTCCACAGGGGAAATTTGGTCCCATATTTGATAAATAAAAGTTATTGAAAAAAGTCTAAAAAATTAAAGGTACATCTAAGCACTAATCCCCCCCCCCCCATCCCCCCAAAAATATTTGAACCTACCCCCATATACACACACATAAAGGTGCCTACATACACAAAACGTTGCTTGCTCTACATATATTAAATATTACCACGCACATTGGAGTAAGAGCAAGGATTCTAGGCCCATTATTCATGGCTAAGGCCAAACTGATGACCTAAAAAGGTTCTTAAAGCAGAGTTCCACCCAAAAGTGGAACTTCCGCTTAATCCACTCCTCGCCCCCTTACATGCCACATTTTTGTTGGGGGAGAGTGGGGGCTTCAGGAGGAGTGGGACTTCCTGTCCCACTTCCTCCTTCCGCCGAGGGGCTGCTAAGGCGAATAGCCTAATCGCTTTTCTGCAGCCCCTCCCTGTAGGCGATCGCCTGGGACACGTGACAGGTCCCAGGCGATCGCCTGTTTAATTGCATGGCGCGGCGCCGCTCGCGCATGCGCAGTGGCGCTTGCGCATGCGCAGTGGGTGCCCGGCCGTGAAGCCGAAAGCTGTCACGGCCGGGTGCCCACATTTGGAATAAAGACGCCGGCTGGAGAGGGGGGGAGAGGAGCGGACCCCCTGGAACGTGGAGCAGGTGAGTGTCTGTTTATTAAAAGCCAGCAGCTACACTTTTTGTAGCTGCTGACTTTTAATAAACATAAAAACTGACTGGAACACCCCTTTAAAACATGGCCTATGGAGAATTTAGGGAAACAAAGTTTTATTGCCATTTCACAAGTGCACATAGGCTTGAAATGGTGAATATCTATCTACTCATTGCAACCTTTTTTGCAAAAATATTGTGTAACATATTGGATTTGTATGCCCTAAAATTTACTTTAGTGTATCATTTACTGATAATCTGCGCTTGACAAATGGTTGATAAACTGTTGAACTAATATTGTGTGACAAAAAGTTGGAACTGCTTTCAGAAAATATGTAATGTTTCAGTAATCAGGCTTAAATGATTTTTTTTTATGTGCATGTGTAAAAAAACACACACAGTTGACTCTGGCAGCAACAGGGTTTAAGCAAACTTGTGCCTTGCTTATGCAAAGTAAAGCCACAGGTTTACCTTAAACACTTCAGCCCCTGACTATTTTGCTGGTCAATGACCAAGCCACTTTTTGCGATTCGGCACTGCGTCGCTTTAACTGACAATTGCGCTGTCGTGCGACATGGCTGCCAAACAAAATTGGCGTCCTTTTTTTCCCACAAATAGAGCTTTCTTTTGGTGGTATTTGATCACCTCTGCGTTTTTTTTTTTGTGCTATAAACATAAATAGAGCGACAATTTTGAACAAAAATTTATATTTTTTACTTTTTGCTGTAATAAATATCCCCGAAAAATATATATTAAAAAAACTATTTTTTTCCTCAGTTTAGGCCGATACGTATTCTTATACATATTCTTTGTAAAAAAAAAATAGGGGATAGATTTATGGCATTTTAATTAATATTTATTTTTTACTAGTAATGGCGGCGATCTGCAATTTTTATCGGTACTGCGACCTTATGGCGGACACTTCGGACACCTTTGACACATTTTTGGGACCATTGGCATTTTTATAGCGATCAGTGCTATAAAAATGCATTGATTACTGTAAAAATGTCACTGGCAGGGAGGGGGTTAACACTAGGGGGGCGAGGAAGGGGTTAATTATGTTCCCTCATTGTGTTCAAATTGACGGGGGGGTGGGACTGACTAGGGGAAATGACAGATCGCTGTTCATACATTGTATGAACATGCGATCAGTCATTTCTCCCCCTGAAAGGACCAGGAGCTGTGTGTTTACACATACAGCTCACGGTTCTTGCTCTGTAACGAGCGATCGCGGGTGCCCGGCGGTGATCGCGCCTGCCAGGCACGCGCATTGGCACCAGGGGCGAGAAGGGGGCGCGCGCCCCTAGTGGCTGAAATGCAAATTCACGATATATTACATGATTTTGCGCAGCCAAGCCGACCTCCCGCCGTAAAACCACGGTGGGCGGTCGGCAAGAGGTTAAACCCCCTTTCCAGAAGTATTTTTTGCTCCCTTACCAACCCATTAAGCTGCCAGGTAAAAAAGACAGCCACGTGGATGAGTAAGGTTGGAATACCACTTTGCACCTTTAGGGGGTGCTGCAAGTAAAATATCACATTGTCAGGATGGTAGGTAAAGTGTGCTACAAGACGGGGTCTCCAGAAGGGTTTGATTTTGCTTTACCCTGAGAAATGCTATTAAAGATGTGTTAACGCTCTTCATACCCATCTCAATTGTCTCATCTCACCAATACATAACTGTCAATATCATAAAGAAATGCATTTTACCTTTAGGAAAAATCACATCCAACAATCATTACATCCGGAGATAACGACAGACAATCACATGCTAATCTCAAATTTTTTCTGTTGCTGGGCTCACCCCTTTTGCTTCTGTAACAGACCTATGAACTATGTATTTTGCCTGGACATCCATGATAATCCTACAGTGAGGCATACAAAGGGTTAATTGTAGAGTGACTCTTTAACTGCTAAAATTCTAATGTCCCTTCTTAGTTAATTGACTCGTTTGTGTATTGTTCAAGTTAGCAGTCTTCTGTCAGGTGTATGCTGATGGGATGATCTGTGAGTGTTTATTGTTCTAAAAGTTAATTGAATTCTATAGAGAAAGGAATGTATCTGATCAGGTCATGTTAAGCGGGTCTCGGTGCCGAAGTGGCTCGATACTGACTAAATGATTAATTCAAGGAGATGTCATTATTTCAAAGTATCTGTATTGAAGCCCCCCCCACTGTGTGAGGGGGGGTGGAGATTGTCATTGTTCCTGTAACCATGTAACTACATATAAGCTAAGTGTATGTACCATTAAAATCAGTCTACTTGACCCTTCAAACCGCAGCCGCATCTCGTTCTTGAAGGGGGACTCTCTCTCTCTGGATCTTGGGGATGGAATGATACCGGTTTTACTTGCATATCGCAACTTGCTAGGGAAAAGGACGTCTCCAACGGATGATACCCTCTCACTACCTGGGTAGCCGTTATATTGGTGGCAGCAGTGGGATGGTCCTTTTATCCAAAGAGCAAGTGCTGAATGGAGTTTCACTACGCCAGGCTGAAAAGATCCACACTAAAAGATCTATTGGAGAGTCGTGGTAGGAGTGCCAGCAACAGACCACGGAGGGAGCTGATAGCTGACCTGCTGGAGCTGGACGAAATGGATGGATCCATGGAAGGAACGGAGCCCCTTGCACCGGTCAGCGAAGAAGATGTAATTACTGGGATTGTACAGCGGAGATTATCCTTGTATCCAGAAACATCCGTGGAACTAATCAACCAGCTGTTCCGGGAAGCACGGGAAGAAATACAAACGAAGAGGGGACAAGAACTGGAACTGGTAAGAGCAAGACAGCCCATTACACATGCAGTTCCTACTCCCCCACCCACGGCTACAGGAAAGAAAATACCGTTCACTGCATTTAAAGCTTTTGTAGAAAGTGAGGAGAAAATAGATGGATATTTGGCGGATTTTGAGAGGCAGTGCTCACTACACCAGGTACCACCAGACCAATGGGTCACTATTTTGTCGGGGAAATTGTCGGGCAAAGCCAATGAAGCCTTTCGGGCTCTCGCTCCAGAGGATATTTTACAATATCAGCAAGTTAAAAAGGCGCTGATAACCCGATACGCCGTAACTCCAGAAGCCTACCGCCGTCGCTTCCGGGAGACCAAGAAGAAGGCTGTGGACTCCCACATGGAATGGGCCAACCGGTTACAAAGGGTGGCATCCCTTTGGGTCCAAGGGTGCAAGGCCAACACCGGGGAGGAAGTATTGCAGCTGTTCCTAATGGAACATTTCGTCCAAGACCTGGCCGCAGACATACAAGACTGGATACGAGATCGCCGTCCCGCTAACTTAAACGAGGCGGCTCGGCTAGCAGATGAGTACGCGGAGACAAGGAAAGTAAGCCAGGGTACTACACGGCTGGCTCATAAGGTAGAACCGCATACTCCAACCGTCACCCCACGCCCAGAGTTTTGGGCTCCAGTCCCACCAGGACCACCACGTCCTCAGGGGCCTAACAACTACCCCGGGATTCGTCTAGGGTGACGTGCCATCACTGCAGCGACACGGGACATATTGCTCGTTATTGCCCTCTGAGAGCTACAACTACCAACTGGAGACGCACAACACCCAACACAGAGGGCACTCCATCACGTCCCTCTGCGGCTCACTGCCTGGAGACCGAGGGGGGCCCGGAGGAATGTCTGGGAATTTTGTATGAGGCAGACCCAATACAAGCTGCCTCTCCAGATAACCGTCAGCATCACCGTCAGGAGGTACGGGTGAATGGACAAGTAGCACAAGGCCTAAGAGATACCGGGACTACTATCACTCTGATTCAAAAACATCTGGTAAAGCCAGAGAACGTGTCTACTCGCACATTTGCCGTCCGGGTCGCAGGGGGTGCTGTATTTCGCGTACCCACCGCCTGGGTGCACTTAGACTGGGGAGCCGGGTCAGGAAAGACCACAGTTGGTATCATGGACAACCTACCTGCCGAGGTGGTGCTGGGCAACAACATTGGCCCTCTGACTTCGGCTTATCTACCTACACCTGCTGCTGCTTTTCCCGTGACCACCCGCGTTGCTGGAATCAACTCGCTTGCTGCTGAGACCCGGGTAAGACTACCTTCCCCAACATGTACTGTAGATCCGGCACAATATCACAGTCTGAAATGGGAATGTGACAAGTTGGCCAGTGAGAAATCAGAGATGCAACGACACTATGTCATGTACTATGAGATGTCCCGTGGCTTGAACATTGAAATGCACAAACAGGCGGAAATTGTCAAAAGATTAAATGGGATTTGCATCCAGGTGGTGCCTTATCTGGCCCAAGAGCATCAGCCACAGGTTTTGGGAGCCATTGAGAGAGCAAAGCAAGTGACTGTTCCAGAGCTGAATTCTATTATTCACCGTCACCATCAGCTACCGACCTGGTAAGCCAAAGGGCAATGTGGATGGTTTATCCAGGCAAACAGAACTTTTTCCCTAACAGCAGACCGGACATCCCCAAGTTGACCGAAAAGGATCAATCCGGGTCTGCCGGAGTGTTCCACAAAAGGGGAGTAGTGTAACAGACCTATGAACTATGTATTTTGCCTGGACATTCATGATAATCCTACAGTGAGGCATACAAAGGGTTAATTGTAGAGTGACTCTTTAACTGCTAAAATTCTAATGTCCCTTCTTAGTTAATTGACTCTTTTGTGTATTGTTCAAGTTAGCAGTCTTCTGTCAGGTGTATGCTGATGGGATGATCTGTGAGTGTTTATTGTTCTAAAGGTTAATTGAATTCTATTGAGAAAGGAATGTGTCTGATCAGGTCATGTTAAGTGGGTCTCGGTGCCGAAGTGGCTAGATCCTGACTAAATGATTAGTTCAAGGAGATGTCATTATTTCAAAGTATCTGTATTGAAGCCCCCCCACTGTGTGAGGGGGGGCTGGAGATTGTCATTGTTCCTGTAACCGTGTAACCACATATAAGCTAGGTGTATGTACCATTAAAATCAGTCTACTTGACCCTTCAAACCGCAGCCGCATCTCGTTCTTGAAGGGGGACTCTCTCTCTCTCTGGATCTTGGGGATGGAATAATACCGGTTTTACTTGCATATCGCAACTTGCTAGGGAAAAGGACGTCTCCAACGGCTCATACCCTCTCACTACCTGGGTAGCCGTTACAGCTTCCTTATCGGTCAGTGAGCATCATCACAATTTAGGACCAGCTAGAGCCAGAGAGGATGAAGAAATAAGGCCAAGTTCAATGTTTTGATTTGCATATTAACTCCATATGGTTATTTTTTTTACTTCTTGCTTACTATTATGTCATTTGGTTTTTCAATGAAAGTAGCACCTGCTTTTGCAATTTTCCGTAAAATGCTTAGTTTCGGTTCCGAAAGATTATGATAAAATTTGCTTGGTTGGCTCTAAATTAAGATTGTAAACCTGTTTGGAGTTTAAAAGTACAGTATATGTAGATGTATAAAAAAAACAACAGTGACAATGGTTTATTCCACTAAAATTTTAATAGTCATTCCACCTATTGGTCATTTTTCAATTTTGGATATTTTGGGTAGATACCAGCAGGTTGATTTGGCTAGAGGCTTGCTATAGTTCCTAGAAATTCTGGTAATGAGATCACTGCATCAGAGTTCCTCGGTCCATCCGCATTTCAAGGTCATCCACATTTCTCTCTACTGTCACTACGGTTCTGAAATGTAATCTGTTTAATCCTCAGGAGATGTGCTCAGCTGGTGAGTCCACTCAAGAAAGTCTACCCAAATCTACGCAAAATATGCAGAGGCTGCAAAATAAAATTTCACTTTCTCTATGTGTCATAAATAGCTACCCACATATCGAATCTTTCTTTTGTTAAACACACTCTTTCTTTGTAAAAGCAGTATTAAACACACAACAAACATATATTGTATTACAGATTACAAATTCTTAGGCTGCGTACACACAGTCGGTCCATCCGATGAGAACGATCCGAAGGACCGTTCTCATCGGTTAAACGATGAAGCGGACTGATGGTCTGATGTGCCTACACACCATCTGTTAAAAAAACGATCGTGTCCAACGCAGTGACGTAAAACACGACGACGTGCTGAGAAAAATGAAGTTCAATGCTTCTAAGCATGCGTCGACTTGATTCTGAGCATGTGTGGGTTTTTAAACAATGCTTTTGCATACTGTACTAACTGTCGGTTTTGACCTATCGGTTAGGCGTCCATCGGTTCAATTTTAATGCAAGTTCTAAAATTTTTGACCGAAAGATAACTGACTGATGGGGCCCACACATCATCGGTTTGGACCGATGAAACGGTCCTTCAGTCTGTTTCCATCGGTTTTGACCGACCGTGTGTTCAGACAAACCATATACTACCGAAAATGGTTCTTACAATGATCAACTTTTATTCATTTACGTAAAACCTTTTTCACAAAAGGGAAATGTTGCTGTAGCTGTTTAAAGTGGTTGTAAACCCACTTTTTGGACTCCTACCTATTGGTAAGCATAGAATAAGGCTTACCTATAGGTAGTGGAAATATCTCCTAAACGTGCGCCGTTTAGGAGATATTTCACTTGTAGTCTGCCGAAAATTCCAATGGCGCATGCTTGGGATAGAAACGAAACAAAATGCTGTTTTTTCCCTAGCCTGTGCCGTTAATCATGGCTCCCATGCGCATGCACGGGGTTGATGTCACAGAATCAGGGCCGGAGTCCGTGGCCTGGAAGGAAGAGGGGCCAGAAGATGGACGATGCCTAGACATGGGACATTGCTGGATTATTTTGCAGGTAAGTGGCACATAATGGGCTAGTATGTGGTGCATACTAGCCCATTATGCTTTTCATTTGCAGGCTTTGCAGCGAGAAAAAGAGGAAGTAAAACCCATCAGGGTTTACTTCTTCTTTAAAAAGTGTTAGCTGGAGTTTGGTTTCAATTCATTGGTCGAGTCCATCTAAATTTTGTAGTACATCTAACACTACCATCTCCCTAGATCAGGGGTGCCCAACCTTTTGAAGAGTGAGGGCCACTTAATCAACTTGATAACCATTCGGGGGCCACAATGTGCGGAGTGGGTGGATGACAAGTCACGGCTACTCTATAGGTCCTCCGATCCGCCCTGATGGAAGGGGACGAATGCCATTCTGTTTTTAAGGTTGGAGGTAGGCGGGCGTAAATAGACATCTGTCGCTCTATAGAGGTGAATTGAGTGTCCCATTTGGTCGGGTTGATCGTGTGAAAAGGGCCTAAGACTGCTTTCACACTGATGTTCTGTGGTTTACCCACACCCTGGGTGCAGCGTAAGGCACCGGTGTCTATCCTGCGGGTTAGCAGAACTTTGCCATAGACTATGTCTGTGCAAAAGCCGGTGCTGTAGAGGAAGCATCAGCTTATGGGGCTTCGCAGCTGCTTTCTTCCACTACTACCAGCTTCATTCACAACACTGATGCTTTGGTATGGCAGGTCAGCAACCTGCGATCTGGGCTTGCCAAACCACCATTCCAGAACCGGAGGTCGTTGGCCACATCAGAGGGCTTTGCGGGCCTTATGTGGCCCCTGGGCCACTGGTTGGCCACCCCTGCCCTAGATTAACAATGCTGCTGTCCAACGGTGTCTCCATTGCTCCTCCATCCAGAGTGGAGACATCCTAATACAAAAAATGTGTTAAGCCAGATATATAAGATGCCGTTTCCTTTTTTGCAAAAACGGGCGTGGGGAGCCGTCCCTGCCAGGTGAGAACAGTAATTTTTGCTAGTGACTGTAATCACATCCTGAAAATCTGACATGCTGGTTGTACCCAAGTTGATCAATGAATCAACTTGGATGCAATCAGCCTGCCCATACATGGTCCGAATCTCGGCCAGTCCCTGTTGAACTAGACAAGATTTGAACCGCCTATGGCTTTTACTGGCCAGATCACCTGGTGAAAATAAAGGAAAAAAGGAAAGAAAAACAATGTAGCCACCACACTTGGAAAGAAGGAATATCCTGGACTGCCGCACTCTGTTGAAGTGAATTTAATTTGAAAATTCCAAAGGATAAAATCCAAAGATGCAAAGATATAATCCAAATTCATCCAAAAACAGTCAATGACAAATGGTGGACATACAGGTGGACATACAGGGACAAATGGCTGACGCGTTTCACATCATAATTTGATGCTTTCTCATAGCTATGCATACACACGACCGTTTTCCTCTGCAAAAACCATCAAGAAAAATGCTGGCAGAGCTTTTTTGCCGAGGAAAACGGTCGTGTGTATGTTTTTCGTCGAGAAAACTGTTGCGGATCTCGACGAGAAAAAATTAGAACATGCTCTCTTTTTTCTCATCGGGAGTCTCAATTTTCTCGTTGTGGTTCTCGTTGGGCTGGTTAATGACGAGAAACATGTTTGTGTAAATGCTTAAAAACCCGCGCATGCTCAGAATAAAAGAAGGGAGCCCACCTTCGGTAAAAGTAGCGTTCGTAATGGAGATGGCACATTTGTCACGCTGTAACAGACTGAAAAGCGCAAATCGTCTCTCACCAAACCTTTACTTAACATGCGGTAACATGAGATTAGAAAAAGCAGCCCCAAGGGTGGCGCCAGTGGAATTGAACTTCCCCCTTATAGTGCCGTCGTACGTGTTGTACGTCACCGCGTTTGAGAAAGACGAGATTTTGTCTCGACAGTGTGTATGCAAAGAAAGCTTGACAAGATTCTCGTTAAGCTTGACAAGAACCTCATCGAGGAGAACAAAGTTTCTTTTACGACGAGATTTAACAGAGTGTGGCAGTCCAGGATATTCCTTCTTTCCATCTTTGGATTAGTGCAGAGCCAGCACCTGTCGGTGTAACAGGACAGGAGCTATCACAGGTGATTGGGGGCTTGGAGCGGTACGTTGTCTTTGATAGCTACCACACGTAAGGCCTAGTACACACGAGAGGACCGTTTCCGCGTATAAATCCTCTGGCGGATTTTGATCTCATGGTTATACTAACCATGAGATCAAAATCCCCGCGGAATTCCCTCCGCGGTGACGTGTCGTGCCGTCGCCGCGATGATGACGTGGCGACGTGCGCGACGCTGTAATATAAGGACTTCCACGCATGCGTCGAATCATTACGACGCATGCGAGGGATGGATTCGGACGGATTGACCTGGTGAGTCTGTACAGACCATCGGATCAATCCGCTGGACTGGATTCCAGCGGATCGATTTCTTAGCATGTCAAGAAATTTTGATCCGCTGGAAATCCATCGGCACGAAAAATATCCGCGGAAAAATATCCGCTGGATCGTACACACCAGGGGATCTATCCGCTGAAACCGGTCCGCGGATAAATTCCAGCGGATCGATCCTCTCGTGTTTACGGGGCCTGAGACCTGTTAATCTGCAATATATTAGGTTTCTGCTTTTGAGTTTATACTGTTTCAAACCCTCCAACATAAGTATGCACAACTGTTAGGGGGGTTGTTAAGGGAATGTGATTAATCAACATTAAAGTTGATCTTCACCCCAACAGGATGTTGCCTCCCCTCTATTGTGCAATTTTTTTTTTTTTTTTAAAACCCTCTGGACCCCTACCCCATGCACATCATTTGCCTAAGTGAAAGAGGTGCACATTGCCTATTGTGCTACCTATGCATGTCACATATCCCAGAAGGCATAGTTCTTCAATGAGAAAGGAGGAGGTCGATGGGGCCAGGTGACACGTCATTGGTAAGCCGCTAGTTGAATTCAGAAGAACTGGAAGCTTCCCGATGACGTTGCCGAAGAAGATGGTGGCACAGCATCGAGTGGGGGGCAGAAAAGTGGATTTCAGCAGTATAAACACTGGATCTGCTAAGTGGGTAAGTATCTTATACAGTATGTGCAAGACCAACAACCAGGGGGTAAAAAAAAAAGGTGGGGGTGAGGGTGAGAGTGAGGGTGAGGGTGGAGATCTGCATTTAAAAAATGAAAATAAATAAATACATAGCCAAGCAGTTTTAAAGATAAAAATACAGTTGCAATACTTATCTTGTCTCCAGCACTGTCCCTGGCAAAAGATCTGTTGCTGGAGATTGTCTAATCTAAGGATGATGGTACCCACCCCGATCTGTTTAACTGTTTAATTGAGGCAATACCCCTGAATTTAGGATCTGTTGCTAGCTGCATTTTCTCTGCATTAAGGAGTTTCCTGTACACTCACCCGCTGTCTCCAAAAACAATGAACTCCCTCTTCAGAGAGAGCACAATGTGTTTGGTGTAGTGTGGCACAGCTCAATAGAGACTGGAGTGGTCCTTTTGATCTTTTAGAGAAGTCACTGTATTACAAATCATCATGTAATAGGTGTTCCAGTTTTCCCCAACCCACAGAAATATTGCGCCGCTGGCCTTTCTTCTCCTGGGGAGTTCTCGAGTGTGTCTCCTCTACATTGTCAGAGCAAAGAGGATAAGTCAATAATCCTCCTGCAAAATGAGTGACCTAACGTAAAAGTGGCCCTGCTGGAAATCCTGAGAATGACGTGAGACTATCAATTAAATTGTGAAGTTAAAAATAGCATTGTGTTGAGAAAGAACGTTGCAGTAGAAATTTAAAGTATAACTCCACTTTGGATGAGATAAAAAAAATCACCTCTGGGTGATCGAGGAACTGTACATTGCAAGGAACTTTGTTGCTGACCCTACATTTTTCTGTTCTGAAGAAATAGCTGTTTGTCTTCCATTTTAACCACTTGCCGCCCGCCTTATGCAAAAAGACATCGGCAAAGTGGTTTCAATATCCTGAGTGGACGTCATATGACATCCTCAGGATATTGAGCCGATTTGCGCCCCCGGGGGCGCACATCGCGGCGATCGTTGTTGCAGGGTGTCAGTCTGACACCCCGCAAAACACTGATCTAGGTAAAGAGTCTCAGACGGAGACTCTTTACCACGTGATCAGCCGTGTCCAATCACGGCTGATCACGATGTAAACAGGAAAAGCCGGTAATCTGTCGGCTGCTCCTCTGACAGGGGGGGTTTGTGCTGATCGATTATCAGCACAGCCCCCCCGAGAATGCCCACCCTGGACCACCAGGGATGCCACTAGACCACCAGGGATGCAAAACACAGGTATGCCACCCTAGACCACCAGGGATGACAATGACAGAAATAATGGATGCCAATCAGTGCCTGCAATGGATGCCAATCAGTGCCCACAATGGGCATCACTGATTGGCAGGCATTGTTTGGCACTGATTGGCACCCATTAGTACAACACATACGTTAGTGCCACCTATCAGTGCCCATCTATGCCCATCCGTGCCACCTATCAGTGCCCATCCATGCTACCTATCAGTGCCCATCCATGCCACCTATCCGTGCCCATCCACGCCCATCCATGCCGCCTATCCGTGCCCATCCATGCCACCTATCAGTGCCCATCCATGCCGCATATTAGTGCCCATCATCAAAAACTGCCCCCATCAAATTGCCCCATTAAAAACTGCCATCAAAATTGCCCCATCAAAAATTTCCCCATTCAAAACTGCCCCCATCCTATTGCCCCATCAAAAACTGCACCATCAAAATTGCCCCATCCTAATGCCCCATCAAAAAGTGCCCCCATCATATTGCCCCATCAAAATGTGCCCCCATCCTATTTCCGCATCAAACAGTGCCCCCATCCTATTGCCCTATCAAAAACTGCCCCATCAAAAAGTGCTCCATAAAAAACTGCACCACCAAAAACTGCACCATCAAAATTGCCCCCATCCTATTGTCCCATCAAAAAGTGCCCCCATCAAATTGTCCCATTAAAAACTGTCTCCATCAAAAATGCCCCATCAAAAAGTGCCCCCAAACTGCCCTAATCAAAAAGTGCCCCCAAACTGCCCCCATCAAAAAGTTCCCCTATCAAAAAGTGCCCCCAAACTTCCCCTATCAAAAACTGACCCCCAAACTGCCCCCATCAAAAAAGTACCCCCCCATCAAAAAGTGCCCCCCTATCAAAAACTGCCCCCATCCTATATAAAAACTGTCACATGCTCTCATTGACTTCAATGTTAAAAAAAAGAAAGTGTTAAAAAGAGTAATATTTTAAAAAGTATAAATAGTAGAAAAAAAATTGAAGAAGTCCCATCATTAGCTGAAAGAGATGAACATTTTAAAAGTTGAATGGTTTTAATAGCTGAAAGTATGCAGAAGAAGTTACGCAGAGCCAAAAAATAACAAATAAACAATAGTGTGACTGCTGAAGCATTCCCACTAAATATAAAACGGTTATATATATATTTTTTTTTAATCGGTCTATTTTATTTAACAAAAAATTAAAACCGCAGACGTGATCAAATGCCACCAAAAGAAAGTTCTATTTGTGGGGAAAAAAATTATAAAAATGTAATTTGGGTACAGCGTTGTATGACCGCGCAATTGTCATTCAAAGAGTGAGAAAGCTGAAAATTGGTCTGAACAGGAGAGGGTTCAAGTGCCCGGTAAGTAAGTGGTTAAGAAAAATTGTCTGTTATTTTTGAGTCATCAAGAGATTTCAAAAACAACTCATGAAATAAATAAAAAAAATAACTGACAATTTTTTTTAAAGAAAAAAGCCTGACAGGTTCTAATAATCCATCCAACTCCATTCAACACTAAAAATAAACAGGATTTCCTTTATTTATAATGTAACAAATGGGGGAGAAATGGGGAGAGGGTGAACAAAAAAAACGATTGGTTTGGCAGTAAGAGGGTTATAAATTTAAAAAATATATATGATTTTGTAGTGAAAGGGTTAAAAATAGAGAAATAATTGGGGGTGTAATAACGATAAAATAAAAGAAATGAAAAGATGTTATAAGAATAGAGATCTTTATTTCAGCCATGGGACTGAAAGGGTTAAATCTCATTCACAATAACATCTTCTTAAAGGAGTCATGTCCCTATTAGACCCATATACTGATCCTACAAGCTGAAATCCACAATGTTCAAAAATAAGGACGTGGCTCCTTTAAGAAAAATTGGCAGTTATTTTTTTTGCTGAGTCATCATGAGATTTCAAAAACAACAACAAGTCACATGACGTGATCTCGCCCAGCAGAGCCGACCTGCCGCCGTATAACTGGGGCGGCTGGTCGGCAAGCAGTTAAAGGAACAGGATCTTTATTTATTTTTTGGGGGATAACAAAAGTTTTAATGGTGCCAAAACACACAAAAAAAATATTTTGTTATAAAAACATCTTTATTGGAGTCCAAAGTTACACATGTATAGGAATGGAAATATATATTGATTATAGGTTACCCCACCACCCCCATAGAGGCTGGGTGTTTAATAATAAGAAACAGAAGCACTGCAGATTACTCACCCGCACATGAAAATTAAGAACCAGTTCCCTTTCTGACTTCATTCATTTTAGTGGGTTGGCATAACTGCCAGGCAACCAGAATTTTTATATGAAGGCCTCCTCACGCTGACAGCGTGAGGAGGGGGAAAAAAGCCGAACAACGGCTTATGTGTAAGGGACATCAGTCCCGAAGAGGAAGAGGCAATTCTGCCTCATCGGTGCTAACAGTACCCCCTGCCAGTGCCACCTGCCATTGTTACCTGCCAGTGCCCACAGTGCCACCTATCAATGCCCACCAGTGGTGCCAATCAGTGCCTCATCAGTGCCACCTATCAATGCCCACCAGTGGTGCCAATCAGTGCCTCATCAGTGCCACCTAGCAGTACAACTTACCAGTGCCGATCAGTGTGCCCATTATTGCCACCCATCAGTGCCCATCACTGCCACCCATCAGTGCAGCCTCATCAGCGTACATCAATGAAGGAGAAAATTACCTGTTTGCAAAATTTTATAACAATATATATATATATATATATATATATATATATATATATATATATATATATATATATATATATATATTTTTTTTAAATCTGTATTTTTATTTTATTTTTTCAACAAAAAAAAACCCGCAGAGGTGATCAAATACCACCAAAAGAAAGCTCTATTTATGGGAAAAAATTATAAAAATTTCATTTGGGTACAGTGGGCCAGATTCACGTAGAAGTGCGGCGGCGTAACGTATCGTAGATACGTTACACCGCCGCAAGTTTTTATCGCAAGTGCCTGATTCACAAAGCACTTGCAATGAAAACCTACGCCGGCGGCCTCTGGCGTAAGCCCGCGTAATTCAAAGGGGCGTATGCCATTTAAATTAGGCACACTCCCGCGCCGGACCTACTGCGCATGCTCCGTTCTGAAATTCCCGCCGTGCTTTGCGCGAACTGACGTCATTTTTTCGAATGGCGACGTGCGTAGCGTACTTCCGTATTCCCGGACGTCTTACGCAAACGACGTGAATTTTTAAATTTCGACGCGGGAACGACGGCCATACTTTATACAGCACATACGTGTGCTGTGTAAAGTTAGGGCACCCAAAACGACGACTAACTTTGTGACGGGAAACTAGACTAGCAGCGACGTAGCCAACGCGAAAAACCGTCGTGGATCGCCGTAACTCCTAATTTGCATACCCGACGCTGGTTTACGACGTGAACTCCCCCCAGCGGCGGCCGCGGTATTGCATCCTAAGATCCGACAGTGTAAAACAATTATACCTGTCGGATCTTAGGGCTATCTATGCGTAACTGGTTCTATGAATCAGTCGCATAGATACTCTGAGAGATACGATGGAGTATCTGAGATACTCCGTCGTATCTGAGATACTCCGTCGTATCTGAGATACTCCGTCGTATCTCAGCTGTGAATCTGGGCCAGTGTTTTATGACCGGGCAATTGTCATTTAAAGTGCATCAGCACTGAAAGCTGAAAATTGGTCTGGGTAGGAGGGATCGGTTTAAGTGCCAAGTAAGCAAGTGGTTAAATATTCTCTCCTTTGTTCAGTAAAGCCCATTTTGACTTTTATCACAATCACATCGCACACCATCTTGCATGCATGTTTGTTTCTCCAGAGAGACTATGCATAGCTGAAATGGTACTTATACATTATTAAAAACTAGTTGGAGTGGTTAAACATACACACGTGAACTATGGTAGTGTAACTTTTGTTATTTGGTTTGATTCCCTTCATTATAATTACTGGAGAGCTGGAAGATAAATGGCTTCTAAAATTACTTGTGGTTCAAGAAAAAAAAGAAAATAGATGTGTAGACCAAGCACTTTCATTTATTATATGAATGGAATTCATGAAAAGTTATACAGAAAAAGAGCTTCCTCTGCACAGCATTGCTCAACTTTCATCACATTTCTAAAGTAATTTTGCTTGCAAACAGAAATATCGACTGAGCGCACCAATGTGCTGCCAGCGTGATTTATGACGGAGCCATATCCTCACTTCTCAGTGCTCCTGTCCCTGCAGGATCCTCAAATTGCATTTCTAACTAAGGCTTAGATGCACTCGAGGTCATAAAACAAGAGATAGCATTGCACATATTTTCAATATTAAAACATGTGCCGTTACGCGCTTTAAAATTAGAATACATTTAGAGGAACAGGAATGATTCATGGCTTGTATGTTGTTTATTGGATTTATGTAAGTAATAGCACCGGAGACTTAAATGGATGTCATCAGCTCCTGCTCCCTCCCTTTGGTAATCTATAGTAGACATTGCTGTCTGCAGCTCTCATCTAAACAGTTAAGTGGTAATATTTTATAATAGTTATGAGATCCCATCAGCAAAGCGAAGGGCAGGCATACTTTGAGGATCCCCAAGGTATAGTGAGTAGTTTGAGGATGGTTCAAGTGGCAATAAAATACTATCAGATGCTTCCTATATTGTTATAAAATAAGAGTAAAAGTAGATATAAACCCTAACTAAATAACACTGCATTTGTTAAATCTCTGTGTTATATAAGTAGTTGCTATTTAATAAAATATCTGTTTTCACCTTGTTTTCCCCTATCTCGGCACTGTTGATCTCCTGTAGGCTCTTTGTAGCTACTTTCTGTCTACATGCATGCACTCTGGATGAAGGAGCACAGGGGGCACCATTGGCCAGCAGCATTGTCAGTCTGGAGGGAGGGGAGTTTTAGATGTACTAGCAGATTAACATACGCTAACAAATTGACGCCAAACTCCATCTAACACTTTATAAGCAGTTACAGTTCCTTTTGTAAAAATCAGTTTTACATAAAAAAAATGATCCTTGTAAGCAACCCTGTCAGTGGTAAATGGTTTGTCTTAATCCTTTAACTGGAGAACAGCTTGTTCTGTTGAAAAACAAACTGGCTTACTGGCAGGATCACCAGGTGAAAATAAAGGAGAGAAAATCAAAAAAATTTAAGTAATACAGTCATCACATCAAAGGCATAACTAAATCCTTCAAGGCTACGGTGCAAGAAACCATGAAGGGCCCCCTTCATCCAACCCCAGGGCCCTTCCCACTAACCCCAATGCCCCTTACCGAGTTCTCCTTTACATCAGAGCCCACATGGTTCCCCCTTACATCAGAGTTTCCAGCGTTCTCAGAGCCCCCTTTACTTTAGAGTTCCCCTTTAAAGTACATCAGAGTCTGTAGGATTCCCCTTTACAGTACAAGGGGGAACTCTGCAGACCTGAATCTAAAGGGCAACTCTGCGGACCCTGATGTAAAGAGGAACACTGTGGACCGTGATGTAAAGGGGAATTCTATGGGCTCTAGTGTAAAGGCGAAATCTGATGTAAGAGGTTCTCTGGTCTCCAGAGCCTTCCCCATACATTAGAGTTTGCAGAGTTCCTCTTTACCTCAGAGTCTGCAAAGTTTCCCCATGTACTGTGAGGGTGAACTGGTCATTGTAAGCAACCCTGTCAGAAGTAAATGGTTTATCTTAGTCTTTTAACTGGAGAACAGATTGTTCTGTTGAAAAACAAACTGGCTTACTGGCAGGATCACCAGGTGAAATCAAAGGAGAGAAAATCTAAAAAATAAAACCAATACAGTCATCACATTAAAAGCATAACTAGATCCTTCAGGGCCACAGTGCAAGAAACCATGAAGGGTCCTCCTGACCCAAGCCAAGGGCCCTTGCCACTCATTCCAATGCCCCTTACATAGTTCTCCCTTACATCAGAGTCCACAGAATTCCCCCTTACATCAGAGTTTCCAGCATTCTCAGAGCCCCCTTTACATCAGAGTTCCCCTTTAAAGTACATCAGAGTCTGCAGGATTCTCGTTTTCAGTGCAAGGGGAAACTCTGTGGACCCAGATCTAAAGGGAAACTGTGGACCCAGATCTAAAGAGGAACACTGTGGACCGTGATGTAATGGGGAATGCTACGGGCTCTGGAGTAAAGATGACCTCTGATGTAAGAGGTTCTCTGGTCTCCAGAGCCTTCCCTATACATCAGAGTTTGCAGAGTTCCTCTTTACCTAATGCCGCATACACACCATCACTTTATGTGATGAAAAAAAACGACACTTTCTGTGAAGTAAAAAATTACGTTTTTGAAACTTCAATTTTCAAAGACGAAGTTGCCTACACACCATCGTTTTCTCACAATGTTCTTGCAAAGCGAGGTTACGTTCCACCACGTTTTACCATTGAAGCTTGCTTCATAAGTAGCTTCTGGGCATGCGTGGATGAAAAAACGTCTTAGAAAACGACGTTTTTTGCTACACACGGTCAATTTCTGTGAAGTAAAAAGTGCACTTTTGAAAAACGACACATAAAATTGAAGCATGCTTCAATTTTTTTTGGTCGTTTTTTACAAGACATAAAACAACGTTTTCCCCCACACACAGTCAATTAAAGTGACGTATTTAAAAACATCATTTTTTTTCATCACATAAAGTGATGGTGTGTACGCGGCATTAGAGTCTGCAAGTTTCCCCTTGTACTGTAAGGATGAACTCTATGCCTCTGATTTAAGGGGGAATGGTGGGAACTCTAATGTGGGGGGGGGGGGAGATCTGTAGACCAGAGACCCCCTTATATCAGATTTCCCCTTTACACCAGAGTCTGCTGGTTAGGTGACTTTGAAAGAGACTGCAGGGGAGGCATGAGCCCCACCCACAGTGTCGGAACACCAGGGCCTGGTTGGAAGTGTGACCTTTGCGACCCTGGTAGTTCTGCCACTGCATCACATCTAAGAATTGGTAAGCTGCAATATAACAAATGTTCGTTTTTGGGTTTAATACAGCTTACAATTCTTTAATCTGTTTCCCTTTTCTGGTCACCTCTGGATATTGGTGGCTAAATTCTGGTAATAAACTACAGAGGGAAGTTTGTGTAAGGGATGTTGAGAGGAATCACAAGACTCACTAAAGAATAAAAAAAATTTAATCATCACTCTTTTGTCTTGTTTGGTGACCAGTACAGTTCAAAGGTTACTTTTGGATGTAAAGGAGACAGTATGCTTCCTTTTAATATATGTGTTCCTGGGGTGGCATTATGTCTCAATATTGCCTTGCTTTTAAACCACACTGATGTATTTTTTTGCTGTACTATGATCTATATTGTCACAATATAACTACTGGCAGATATCCCTTTGTACAACTCTGACTGCAAGCATATTGTTCACATAAGATTGTGGTGTAAGAACAATTTATATTGCTACATTTCAAGTGTCAAGATAAATGTTGTGCATCAGAGGTTAAAGGAAGAAAGTAGGACGAGAGCTCTATTCTCTACACATTGATCCAAAGATTTAGTGACAGTCCGTGAATAAAAATTAATGGTAGGAACTCCACCATGGAAAACCTTAGACTGTTACCAATAAATGTATAATATTTCATTTATTTATTTTTTATCAAATAGCCAACAGAAACAGCTGTTTTTAACTCCATATCTACAGTATCACACAAAAGTGAGTACACCCCTCACATTTTTGTAAATATTTTATTATATCTTTTCATGTGACAACAATGAAGAAATTACACTTTGCTACAATGTAAAGTAGTGAGTGTATAGCTTGTATAACAGTGTAATTTTTTTCCACCCAAAGTAACTCAATGCACAGCCATTAATGTCTAAACCGCTGGCAACAAAACTGAGTACACCCCTAAGTGAAAATGTCCAGATGGGGCCCAATTAGCCATTTTCCCTCTCCAGTGTCATGTGACTCATTAGTGTTACAAGGTCTCAGGTGTGAATGGGGAGCAGGTGTGTTAAATTTGGTGTTAACGCTCTCACTCTCTCATACTGGTCACTTGAAGTTCAACATGGCACCTCATGGCAAATAACTCTCTGAGGATCTGAAAAAAAGAATTGTTGCTCTACATAAAGATGACCTAGACTATAAGAAGGTTGTCAAGACTCTAAAACTGAGCAGCAGCACGGTGGTCAAGACCATACAGAAGTTTAACAGGACAGGCCTCGCCATGGTCGACCAAACAAGTTGAGTGCACGTGCTCAGCATCATATCCAGAGGTTGTCTTTGGGAAATAGACGTATGAGTGCTGCCAGCATTGCTGCAGAGGTTGAAGGGGTGGGGGATCAGCCTGTCAGTGCTCAGACCATACGCCGCACACTGTATTAAATTGGTCTGCATGGCTGTCGTCCCAGAAGGAAGCCTCTTCTAAAGATGATGCACAAGAAAGCCTGCAAACAGTTTGCTGAAGACAAGCAGACTAAAGACATGGATTACTGGAGCCATATCCTTTGGTCTGATGAGACCAAGATAATCTAATTTGGTTCAGATGGTGTAAAGTGTGTGTAGTGGTAACCAGGTGAGGAATACAAAGACAAGTGTGTCTTGCCTACAGTCAAGCATGGTGGTGGGAGTGTCATGGTCTGGGGCTTCATGAGTGCTGCCATTACTAGGGAGGTACAGTTCATTGAGGGAACTATGAATGCCAACATGTACTGTGACATACTGAAGCAGAGCATGATCCCTTCCCTTCGGAGACTTGGCCGCAGGGCAGTATTTCAACTTGATAACGACACCAAACACACCTCCAAGACGACCACTGCCTTGTTATAGATGATAAGGGTAAAGGTGATGAACTGGCTAAGCATGTCTCCAGTCCTAAACCCTATTGATCATCTGTGGGGCATCCTGAAGTGGAAGGTGGAGGAGCGCAAGGTCTTTAACATCCACCAGCTCTGTGATGTCATCATGGAGGAGTGGAAGAGGACTCCAGTGGCAACCTGTGACGCTCTGGTGAACTCCATGCCCATGAGGATTAAGAAATGGAAAATAATGATGGCCACACAAAATATTGACACTTTGGGCCCAATTTAAATATTTTCACTTAGGGGTGTACTCACTTTTGTTGCCAGCGGTTTCGACATTAATGGATGTGTGTTGTTTTGAGGGGACAGCAAATTTACACTGTTATACAAGCTGTACACTCACTACTTTACATTGTAGCAAAGTGTTATTTCTTCAGTGTTGTCACATGAAAAGTTAAAATAATTATTATTATTATTATAAAGGATTTATATAGCGCCAACAGTTTGCGCAGCGCTTTACAACATCAGTGGAGACAGTACAGTTAAAATACAATTCAATACAGGAAGGATCAGAGGGCCCTGCTCGTTAGAGCTTACAATCTAGAAGGGTAGTAGATGTGGGGGGTGATCAGATGGACACAATTAAAATACAGTTGTTAGATGTGGGTAGGATAGGCTTCTCTGAAGAGGAGGGTTTTCAGGGATCCTCTAAAAGCTAATAGAGAAGGAGATAGACGGATAGTTTGGGGTAAGGAGTTCCAAAGGCTTGGAGAGGCTCTGGAAAAGTCCTGTAGACGAGCATGGGAGGAGGTGATGAGAGAGCTAGAGAGCAGGAGGTCTTGAGAAGATTGAAGAGAACGATTAGGTTGGTATTTAGAGACTAGGTCAGTGATGTAGCTGGGGGAAGAGTTGTGGATGGCTTTGTAGGTCGTAGTTAGTATTTTGAATTTAATTTGTTGGGCGAGTGGAAGCCAGTGAAGGGATTGACAAAGAGGAGCAGCAGAGACAGAGTGGTTGGTAAGGTGGATGAGTCTGGCAGCAGCATTCATGATGGACTGAAGTGGGGATAGACTATGCAGCGGTAAGCCAATGAGAAGAGAGTTGCAGTAATCGAGGCGAGAGCTGACCAGGGAGTGAATTAAGAGCTTTGGGGTGTCATTGGTTAGAAAGGGGCGTATTTTGGAGATGTTGCGTAGGTTGAGGCGGCAAGATTTGGACAGTGATTGAACATGAGGCTCAGGCCTTGTACACACGGTCGTTCCAAACCGATGAGAATGGTCCGACGGAGCGTTTTCATTGGTTCACTGCTGAAGTGGCCTGACGGCCTGTTGTGCGTACACACCATCAGTTCAAAGACCGATCGGGTCAGAACGCGGTGACGTAAAACACACGACGTGCTGAAAAAAACGAAGTTCAATGCTTCTAAGCATGCGTCGACTTGATTCTGAGAATGCGCAGGTTTTGAACCGATGCTTTTGTGTACTAACCATCAGTTTGGGCCGATCGGGCAGCGGCCCATCGGTTCGGTTTTGAAGCATGTTTTAAAATTTTGGCCCGAAGGAAGACAGACCGATGGGCTATACACACGGTCGGTTTGGAACGATGAAACTGAACCTCGGCCCATTCTCATCGGTTTAGTCCGACCGTGTGTACGGGGCCTCAAAGGACAGTTCAGAGTCCAGGACTACTCCTAGGACCTTGACATGTGGGGATGGGCTGATAGTTGTGCCATCAGTTTTGACAGAGAGATTAGGGGAAGAGGCATGTGGGGGAGGGAAAATGATAATTTCCGTTTTGGATAGATTGAGTTTGAGGAAGTGGTGTGACATCCAAAGTGATATATCTGATAGTAAATTAGTGAGGAAAATGAAGGGGTGAGTTGAGGAAATAGATTTGAGTGTCATCAGCGTAGAGGTGGTATTGGAAGCCATGGGAGGCTATCAGCTGATCCAGGGAGGAGGTGTAGATTGAAAATAGGAGAGGTCCAAGAACAGAACCTTGGGGACCCCAACAGAGAATGGAAGAGGTGATAAGGAAGTAGAGTTTAAGTAACGCTGAAGGTGCGGTTGGATAAGTAGGTAGAGAACCAGCGAAGAGTACAGTTACGGAGACCAAAGTTGTGGAGTTTTTTGAGGAGGAGTGGGTGGTCAACCATATTGAAGGCGGCAGAGAGGTCCAGGAGTACGAGCACAGAATAGTGTCCCTTCATTTTGGCCATTAGTATATCGTTTGTTAGTTTTAGGAGGGCAGTTTCTGTGGAATGTTGAGGACGAAATCCAGACTGAAGGGGATCAAGAAGGTTATTATCAGCAAGGTGGACGCTCAGTCGGTTGTAGACTAGACGTTCAAGGAGTTTGGATAAAAAGGGGAGCAAGGAGATGGGGCGTAGGTTGTCAAGAGTGTAGAAAAGAGCCAGAGGGTGAACGTAGCATTTGTGAGGGAACAAAAATAATAATAATAAAATATTTTCAAAAATGTGAGGGGTGTACTCACTTTTGTGAGATACTGTAATTATAGCTGTAATGTTGTGAGCAATAATAATTTAGAATATTTAAAGGATAAGTTTACCTTTTTAAGAAAAATAATAAATGCAAATTTTTTTTGCAGGTAAAAAGATTTGCATATTTTTTTAAAGCATCGCACCCACAATCTGCAGCTCACGTGTGCAATTTTAGGCTGCTGCAGAAACAGGATAGTTGTCCGCCTCTATATCTCGTACGGGCAGACAGTTACTTGAGAGCAGGACGATCAATTAACTACGAGAGCGCCCTCGCAGTTCATTAAGGACTACAAGTCATCTGACGAGGTGGAAGACGGTATTTGTAGTCTATTCATTCACAGAAAATGGTGAATGAATGACACAGCTGTGTGGGTGGAGCCCTACACGGCCATGCTGCTTTCAACTGCTGATAATGTTGAATATGTCACATGTTAAACCCTAATTACGGGTGTAACATGCAACATGTTCAGAAAGGTGAACATAGCAGTGGCAGCTGGTGCTCCATTTTTTGGGGGACTTGCCCCCCCCCCTCATTCAGTCGGTCTGTCAGTCAAAATGTGTCTCCTCCTCTTTGGCTTCCTGATTGGCTGGGAGGAGAAGCAGGAAGACAATAGCGAATATTAATTTGCTATTGTCACACAACTGGGTGGGCTCAGGGACACAGTGCTCTGTGCTGTATTTGTACCCCCCATTGCTGTATGGAGTTTCATTATTCTATCATGGATTAATAAAGGTGATTTTATGGGAGTGCGGCCATCCAGACTTATAACTTTATGCTTCATGATGCAGGGCTCAAAATTTCAAGTCCTGAGCTACTAGCCAGGCCTCAAGGCGTACTCGCCACCAGTTGCCTCGCCCAACCCCTACCATGTTCCGCCTCCTAATCCCGCCCCTAGACACGCCCTTATAAATCTCATGAAATGACACTTAAATGTTTTATGCAGAATTAAGTGTTAAAAATAAATATTAACAACGACTTTATCCGTGCCCAAAAATGCAGCCTGCCCATGTCTACCAATGCAGCATGTGTCCCCAGTGCAGCAAAATGTCCCCAATGCAGCAAAATGTCCCAATTTTGCAGCCAGAGTCCCCATATTGCAGCCAGAGTCCCCATATTGCAGCCAGAGTCCCCCATATTGCAGCCAGAGTCCCCCACATTGCAGCCAGAGTGTCCCCACAAATGCAGCCAGAGTTCCCCCACAAATGCAGCCAGAGTTCCCCCACATTGCAGCCAGAGTTCCCCCACAATTGCAGCCAGAGTTCCCCCACAATTGCTGTGGGTGTGAAAATATTGCGCAAACTTATAATAGATAATGAACGTGGGCAGCCAACACACAAATTATATTTGTAAAAGTAGTGAAAAAATGCGCATACCAAAAAAAACTCCTAAAACAGCAGCAAACTCAAATTGTTATACAACATAAAAGACAGATGTTAAAAGATGGGAGTTGCGCTAAAAATTATGTATGAGTGAACATATGAAATAAAAATAAAAAGGAGCTGTACCAGAGACAGCTCGTGGGGGTGACCAAAAAATCAACAAATTATAAATCCCAATACATGTGCATATACAAATTGGTAGAAAACTTGATTAGAAAATTCCTAATAATAGTCCATAAACTGAGAGGTGAATCCAATTCTGTGGTTAAAGTTGGGACAATATCCGAGTGAGAACGTTCAGGCTTAACCCTTACCAGAAGTATAGATCCCCAAGGATCAAAAAGAGCCATCCATGATGTAGCCACAAATGGATCCAACATGGAGCGGTGCAGGAGTTCTTACTTCCGTGGACTCAGCCCAGTAAAAAAACAAAAAGAGAAAAATAGTGCAACAACGTATGATGAGCAGACACAGACTAACTCCCGGTGGCTAATGTTGACAAACACTGTGAAGTAAGGCTGGGGTCCCACCACCAAAAAGACACACTGACCCTTACCAGAACTGGGCGACCCTCAAAGGATCAATATAGCATGTCAGTGTGTTACGATCTACAGCAAGGAGGCGTTTGTCAAGCAAGTCCTTTCAATCCAGAGGTCAGGTAGCCAGGAACCATGAAAGATATGCAAACTCACATAGTGAAATACCGCCAAGGTTTAATAGATAAAAAAAGTAGAGCACTTACAGTTAAAATGTGTAAAAACAGCAAGGACAAATTGTAGCCGGCCGGCGAACAAACAAACGAGGCACGTCCTCAGTACGCGGTGACGTCAGCACGCCAACCTCCCAACGTTTCGTCTTCGGATAGACTTGATCACGGGAATGAGGATGCGTGCCGCGTCACCGCGTTAAATACATACGTTTAATGGGGCGTGTCAAATACATGGTCTTGACGAGTGCAAGCCCGCCATCTTAAGTGAGGGAACCCATATGGGCCAAACCAATGCTCAGATAATAAGGCGGATGCTGCCCCGGGACAAAAACTAATAGTGAATGCGCTGTAAACGCGAACACCACAGAGGTTAAAAACCATCTAAAAAATTAATAAATTTGCAAAATAGAAATATTAAAGGGCCTGGTCAAAGGTGACTTGACTATCAGTGTGGGGTGTAAACTTAAATAAGAACACCATCAGGGCATCCATACAGCGGGCTTAGCAACCCAATTTAAAAGGACAAAAAATCCACAGACTACAGCAGGCTTGCAGACATCAAGTCACAACGTCAACACTGTGCAAAGTTATGATGAATAACCAGGCACTATGGATAATATAGTAAACATAATATGATAGACATAATGTAAAAAGTGATCGTGCTTAAAATTCAACCTAGCAGTGAATAAAACACAGTACAAATTTGTGTAGTCAGACTGTCATAAATCAATCTAACAGTGAAAAACACGTAGTGTAAATGCATATGGTCAAATTAGCATAGGTCAAAACTGGACAATAGACCATACTCTGAGAAATAGCCCACTGTGCGACATTGTGACCACAATATTCCAAAAAATGACCAAATGTGGAAAAATAAAAATAAAAAAATAAAATAAAAAAATGAAATAATAAAAAAGGTGCAATAAATTTCTTCTGAATTAGGTGACGCTATTCTCAATAGAGATTCAGAGTGTAAACTCGTATATATAACAAAAACTTAGTGCCCAAAAAAGAATATATAAATGAACTTAGTGACAAATTCTTAATATAAAGAGCATTGGATATCTGCAATGAAGGTACAAAAATAATAATAATAATAATAATATTAGACAGGTATGAACTGTAAGCAGAGGATTTCGAGGGGAAAAAAGTAATTTCAAGAATTTTCTATAAAACAGTTGACGTCAACTTCAATGTTGAGTCCATGGGGTTCAAAGCTTCTCAGCGTATGGATCCACATCATTTCAGATCTTGAAATGCTCCTAACTAGATCGTTACCTCTCCAGTGAGCCCGGAACTTATCAATCCCTATAAATGTTGTACCTGCAGGATTTTTGTTATGTGCCACCAGGTAATGTTTTGAGACCGAGTGATTCGGGAAGCCTCCCAAAATGTTCGTCACATGCTCATTAAGACGTATATGTAGGGCCCGCTTGGTCCTCCTCACATACTGAAGCCCGCAAGGGCATTGGAGAAGGTATATAACCCCCATCGTTGAGCATGTGATAAAAGTGTCAATGGGGTAACTGATGGACATACGGCTGGAGCAAAAATTTGTGGTCCTCTTGAGGATATCTTTATTCACTGCACAGGTGTTACAACGGCCACATTTGAAAAAACCCACCAGACCAGACAAAAACATAGATTGGATCTCTGGTGGATCGAGGACATTAGGTGCCAGTTTATTTCTAAGGGGTTGTATCCCCCGAAAGACCACCTGTGGTTTGTCTGGTAAGATTTTACTCAAAAATGTGTCACTTTTCAAAACATGCCAGTGTTTAGCTACTATCTGCCTCACACTAGCATGCTGACAGGAGTAGTCAGTCACAAAAGGGGTCTTGAAATCTGCCGATGTGTCCTTTTTGGGTTTGACCCTAAGTAACTCCTCTCGGTCGATGTTAATGACCATTTCCAGAGTTTCATGAAGAGATTCTGGGGAATAACCCTTTTCTATAAAGCGTTGAGTTAAAACTTCAGCTTGTTCTCGGAAGGTATCATAATTGGTGCAGTTACGCTTCAATCTAAGGAACTGCCCCTTAGGTACTGCTCCTAGCCAAGTTTTATGATGACAGCTGTCACTCGGAATGAATGAGTTTCGATCAGAGCTTTTAAAGTAGGTCGAAGTAACGAATTGGTCTTTATCCATTGAAATAGTCAGATCTAAAAAATTGATACTTAACTGACTGGCTTCATGTTTGAGTACTATACCTCTGTCGTTCCTATTCAGAAAGGACATGAAGCAAGACAACTCAGCCTCAGACCCTCTCCATAGGAGGAGGACGTCGTCAATGTATCTGGCCCACAGCATTATCTGGGGCCTAGAAGACACATCGACGACGTCCTCCTCCCATTTGGCCATAAACAAATTGGCCAGACTGGGGGCATATTTAGCCCCCATCGCCACTCCACGGTCTTGTCTATAATATTGACCATTATGCCAGAAGAAGTTATGGGAAGCTGCATATTGCAGCAACTCCATAATAAAAGAGATCTGGGCCAACGGTAGGCCCGAATCTCTTTCAAGAAAAAACGAGACCGCCTCCAATCCCAGATTATGTGGGATCACTGTGTAAAGTGACACAACATCAGCGGTGACCAACCACATATCGGGAGATGGTTTGAGGCTAGACAGGGTATTAATAACTTGTCTCGTGTCCTTTAAAAAGGAAGGCATTTTTGCCATCAAAGGCTGGAGAAAAAAGTCAACGTATTTGCCCACCCGGGACGTAACAGAGTCTATCCCACTGATGATCGGACGACCCGGGGGGCAAATGGGATCCTTATGCACTTTAGGGAGATAATACATTACCGGTACCCTAGGTGCTTTAGGAACAAGGAACTCTTTCTCCTTGGCATTAAGAATGCCAAGACGGGAGCCCTTATTGACTATTTTTATCAGTGACTTTTTGTACTTATCACCGGGGTTGAGGGGGAGGCGAACATAAGTGTCACTATCATTCAGGATGCGTTGCATCTCAGCCAAGTAATCAGCTTTGTTAAGAACCACTATTACGCCCCCTTTGTCAGCGGGGCGGATGACCAAATTCTTATTGTCACAGAGTGACTTAATGCCCTTCTCAATGTCTAGCTTTGATCTTACTTTTTTGACATTCAGCTCATCTAGGTCCCTGAGCGTCAGATCCCTGAACACCCTAAGGGCTGCCGGTAGATGTCCTGGTGGGTTAAAAGTAGAGGCGTTAGCCAACCCTGAATGTGTATAGTTCAGGGCTGAAGTCCTAGACGGATTGTAGGGGTTTGAAGAGAAGTATCGTTGTATATTTATCTTTCGTACGAATTTGTGGATGTCCATGTATGTTCTGAACTTGTTAATATTTCTCGGAGGAGCATATTTCAGCCCCTTGTCAAGAACATCTAACTCAGGACCGGAAAGGGCATGTGAACTTAAATTAAAAATCCCTGTTCCTACTAAGTCTTTGGTCTTTTTGGACTTTCTGGATTTCCCCCCTCTTGTCCCTCTTTTACCTCTGCTAATCTTTTGGTCCCCTGAGTGGCCCTGGGAAAACCCCAATTGGGGTAGGGGTGGCCACTGTTCTGACTCTGACCAACAGGGTAACCAAACTCATAAGGGCCTGATGTAGCCACCTGGCCGTTGGTGGACAAGGGATAATGGTTTCATCGCTATAAGGACTTCTACTGGGGTGTCCTTATAGCGACGAAACCGGTAGGGTACAGAGGTCATACCGCTATTACCTGCATAATTTGTGGATTTACTTCTGCCCATTCATTGGGCATGAAAGTTTTTTGCTTGCTGCATGTTTTTATTTGGATTTTCGTTGGATTTTTGAATTTCACTGCTGAATTTTATTGAAATTTTTTACTCAGTGTTGACTTTTGTAGTGACACAAGTTTGATGTTTTTATTAAAACCGCAACTTTTTTACACTATGTGGAGCCTTTTTTTGTTTTTTTCACATACTCTGTTGTGATCAACCATCAACATCTTTATGCTCTACTACCTGATTTTTTGGAAACACCTAAATCCTCCTGGATTGTGAGTATAATCGGTTATCAGCAACCATCCTGAGACTACATAGGCTTGGAGAGACCTTGGGAGAATAACATCGGAAGGGCGAGCAGAGAGGGCTATCGGCCCGTATAAGCATTGGAGACCCACCCATCGTAAGATGAGCAGTGGGTCATTGGAATCTGGTAAGAGTACCCAGTTATTTTCTCCCCTAAAGTTGATTGGAATGTGTTGCTGAAGATATACATCGCATCAAAACCATACAAGCGAAGGATTATATATATACATATTATTCCCAACAGGGGAACGGACTTTATATCTTTTGTGTTGATGATTCATACCATCTCAAATGCTTTAAGGTGTTTTCCCAAAAAAGACTTTTTTCTGAACTTATAGCATACTTGCTTCCACAGGTGAATTGCTATATATTGGGTGTATTGACTTCTCCCTCTAGGTTCTTAAAAGGACATTATTGATAGTAGGTTTATGTAGATCCTCAGAGGTTCACATTAACACTTATATAGGATTATTGTGGGTTTTGTCAAGTTTAACTATTTGCTTCACAGATACTCCTGCTATATAGGCGTATACACTCTTTTCACATAAGTTTTCTTTTTATGTGGCAAACATTTATCATTTGGGAGCTTTCTCAATCTTATATTCACAACACTTCAAAGTGTTGAGTACACATTCAGATCACTCCTGTTTAGGAGCGCCTTACTCTATTTGGGTTCTCACCTAAGTGGAGTTGAGTCGCACTGGCGCTACACTTTTCTTTACCCCCCACAATTGCTGCCAGAGTTCCCCCACAATTGCAGCCAGAGTCCCCCCACATTACAGCCAGAGTTCCCCCACAATTGCAGCCAGAGTTTCCCCACATTGCAGCCTACCTGTGCTGGGTAGGAGTGGAGCTGGAGCCACTGCCGCCACCTCATTGTTCAAACCGCAGGGAACATTACAGCTTTCAATTCAATAGCTGTGTTCCCCGCCGCATGCACCATATACAGCCCCTCCCCCTTGTCCGGGAAACTTTGATAGACAGATCACCCATCCAATCCTGGGATCGGTGATCTGTCTATAAAAGTGCCCGGACAAGGGGGAGGGGCTGTATATGACGCGTGCGGCGGGGGAACACAGCTATTTATTTGAAAGCTGTAATGTTCCTCACGCTCTGAACAACCAGACGGCGGCGACAACAGCTGCATCGGCGACTCTCCTCTCCTTGCTCGCCCCCCCTGCTCCAATGCAGCCCACACTCGCCAGCCCTCAAAATTTACTCGCAAAATGCGAGCAGGCGAGTGTAAATTTTGAGGGCTGATGATGCATGCAGGGCCAGCACTTCAGCCCCAGAAGAATTGACCCACTTCCTGACCAGAGCATTTTTTGTGATTCAGCACTGTGTCACTTTAGCTGACAATTGCGCGGTCGTGCGACATTGTACCCAAACAAAATTGACGTCCTTTTTTTCCCACAAATAGAGCAAACCAATACGTCCTTGCGGCATACTTTGCCGCAATGCACACTGGGATATGTACACAGACGGCGCATGCGCATGAGCCGTTCATAAAAAACGTCAATAACGTCAACTCACCCCCCATTACCATAAAACACGCCCCCTCAGCCTAATTTGAATTAGGCGGACTTACGCCGGCCGCATTTACGCTACGCTACTTTGTGAATACAGTACTTGCCTAGCTAACTTATGGCGGCATAGTGTAAATACGATACGCTACGCCGCCGCAAAGATGCGGCGGTCTATTTGAATCCACCTATTGGTATCTGTTTATGCCTTCTTGCTTTGATTTTCCAGCATAATTTGCATATTAATTGATATTTAACATATATTTTCAACCCCAGTAAAGAGAGTCCTACCTTGATGTACATCCTCGGTGTTATGACCGTTCATGTACTACCAGCTAAATATATAAAAAATATAAAAACTAATAGAACCAACAAATATCATAAATAACATCCCCCCCTTCCATCCATTGGACGGTGAAATAGATACATATCCAATATGAGGGCCAATAGTGACCATAGCACACTGTGTGTCCCCCTGTTCTGTTCTGGGGTTCGTTTGAGGGTTTCCTCTCTCGTTCTCATCCCCCCCTCCCCCCTACAAAGGAAATAGCCTTTGGGGGATAGTTTGTCGGTTCTATATGAACCACTGCACTTGCGTTGACATATACAAAAAATCTAAATAAAATTACAACATTCTTATTCGTTACTAACCAGGGCTTGAGGAACGCTCAGACGCTATCCTATCTCTAATAAAACTCCAGCAACCAGGAAGGGTCTGTATCCAGAAAGGGATGTGGTTCGGTATGTTATCTATCTGCCATGTGCTACATTAATGTATAAGTTGCATCCAAAAACTCTTACCATATGTACAGTTTCTTATGACGTCTCTTTTATTACTTTTAGTGTATATAAAAAAGAACCACGATTGTACTGCTCTTCATCCGAGGCCCCTGATGACGGTCTACAACCAGAAATGCGTTGGGCATATATATACCATCTACTAGGAGAGTTATCTGTCTATCTGCCACCCCTCGTGGCACACGTGCTGTTTTATTGTTATTGTTTTGTATTTGTATATTTGTTGTTTTTACATGCACCTTGGGTGCTTGCTGCGGGTACCATCACTAAGTGCCATTATGTGCACCTATTTCTATTAAAAAATGTTTTACTTCTAAACTTTGTTTGGCCTTTAAAGTCCCACCTAAGGGGTGATACTCTCTTTTTGTCTGTTCTTGGTGATCCGAATTTCCGACAACATTTGTGTGACCGTGTGTATGCAAGACAAGTTTGAGCCAACATCCGTCGGAAAAAAATCTACGGTTTTGTTGTCGAAATGTCCGATCGTCTGTATGGGACATTACTCTTCTCAAGAGCCAGCCCCCTGGCTAAAAACTCATGAGAGGAGTACTGAGATATGGTGCTATGATCATTTCAGGAAGCCATGTACAGTGTCCTACAGTCTCCTCCGACCCGTCATGATCTGTCTGCATTGCGTAAAGTAGCACAGGCATCCAGTTAGGATGTAACTGGGTCTAAACTAGGGTAAGTAATAAAAACAGAAAAATGCTATTCATTTTTTTAATAATAGGAGGGTAGGAGGAACAAGGAAAGACAAACTATAAGCAGATTAAACTTCAGCCTTAATTGCAACACTAATCTTTTGACACTATAATGAACAGTTGTTAATTTGTTTTTATTTAACAGAATGAAATTAGTAAATGCAGAGGATGTACCTTAGTTGTCATTTGTGTGAAGGTAATTTAATGAAACCCAGAGAGTGTTATTACCCAAGACTGCAATTAACCTGAGCAGATTCATTAAACCACACAACCTGCAGGATATAAAAGCTTTATATTTAACTGACTTGTTTTGTTGTCTGCATGTTAAAGTTACATTGGGTAAAAAAAAACTGACTTGTCATTTATGTCTAGGGTCTCTACGTTTTAGATTCTTAGTTCTAGTCAGGGCATAGTTAGAAATGATAGGGCTCCTAGCATAATTCTGGTGGGGGCCCTCTACTTGCCCCCGTCCCTGATGCCCTCTATCCTATTAACCTCACAATATCGGTGTACTGAACGGCTGGACTGGGAAAAAAATTTGGCCCTGGACTTCATCCAGACTGGCCCACTTTGACAGGGGACAGGTCTCTCCCATGCCAGCCAGACAATACACCCCCCCCCCCCCGGCCGGCCGGCCACCCAAGCCTCCCCCTCTCCCCCGGACGGCCACCCAAGCCCCCCTCCTTGGGTGGCCGTCCTCACATACATTGTATGTTCGAACGTTCAAATTACGAACGTTTTGGGTCGTTCGCGCCAAATTCGAGTGGCGTGTCACGGCCCATAATTCACTGCGGCATCGCAGTGCATTGCTGGCTCATGCTTGGCCAATCACAGCGCGCAAAAAACAGAGAGCCATAATTGGCTTTGGCCAATTATGGCTCAGGGGGTTTAGTACACGCCCCAAACTATATAATGCTGCCTTTAAGTCGGCCTTGTGTAGTGTGTTGGTGGTTTACAGAGAGAGACAGAGAGAGAAAGAGTGTCTTTTTTGGAGTTAGAGTAGGCAGGCAGGTTACAGTGTGTAGAGGATATATATGCATCCCAGGTGTTGTATATATATTTATACACTGTATTGAGTTTAGATAGATCCGCTCTTCCTAATATACTGACAGGCAGGCAGGTGATTGTGCTAGCTGCAGTATTTTCATGTGGTGTACTGTCTGTGTCCTCTGTACAGTGTGCACCTAAAGCTACGTCAATAGATTTGCTGGTGTTTCTCATATTATTTCCTAAAGGCAGTAGAGCTGCACGATTCTGGAAAAAATGAGAATCACGATTCTTTTGCTTAGAATGAAGATCACGATTCTCTCACGATTCTCAAAAAAATGCATGGTGCTTTTGTTAGCATGCATTTTTGTGATTTTTTTTTATTTTATTTACACACACATTTTATATATATATATATATATATGTATATATATATATATATAATATTTTTATATATATATATAATGTGTAAATAAAAAAAAAATCACAAAAATAAAAATGCATGCTAACAAAAGCACCATGCATTTTGGTGCAGCGGCATTAAAAAATAAAATAAAATAAAGGCCCATGCACTTTGGTGCTATTGAGGGGTGGCAGGCAGTTAATTCTCAAATTAATAGGCTGTTCTGCAGCAAGGCACATACTCTGGTGCATCGCATAGATGTGAAGTTGCAGTTGAAGTTGAATACAGTCAGGAGGCCGAGGGGCATCAAAAACCACAGCGGTGATAGCTGATAATAGCATGGCTGTTTTGTACAACGTCACTACAGTACTACCCTACCTCACTGCGCACTCACTGCTGTGTTCCTCGTTTCCCAAGACAAGCGTGAGACACTGTCTTTGTCTCTGCACCGCCCATGCCCAGCGGCGCGGCGCGTCACGCATTGAACTGACGTCAGTTCCGGTTGCTGGCGTCAGTTCCGATATCCGCACATATTTTTGCGTTCCATGCTGGTTACGTGGAACCGGCGGCTACATATAAAGATCGCGGGTCATCCCGCGTGGAGATCGCAGGGGGGGGTGAATCGAGATTGCGATATTCTCGCGATTAATCGTGCAGCTCTAAAAGGCAGGGATCATCTCATATTAATACCACAGGCTGGGGATCATTCTGCAAGTATTTTCACGTGGTGTACTGTCTGTGTCCTCCACAGTGTGCACCTAAAGCCACGTGAATACAATTGCTGTTGTTGTCAAATTAATATCACAAGCAGTGGCTGATCAGCAAGTATTTTCACTGCGCCCATTCCTGCGCCCACCAAGTCCTACTTGCAAACGGAAGGAGAAAACAGGAAGTGAGAGGAAATCTACCCCTAGGAAGGGAAATTCTCTTCTGTAAGAGGTGTCTCCTGTCCACTGATGCTTTATCACCAATCCTTGTTTCACTAAAACAAATTTTCAAAAAATCATTTGTCATTGGGACAGAAAGTGAGGTGCAATCTTCTGAACAGATGCGCACAGACAGCAAAACAAATGTTACAGGGGTGATAACTCTTCTCTATGTTTTCCAAAAAGCTTAAAAATAGATTTTTTTGGCTGGAGCTACACTTTAAAAAAGTACCAGTTCAAAATTACAAACAGATTCTACTTAACAACAAACCTACAGTCCCTGTCTTGTTTGCACCGCCTGTATACTCTTGTTCAAAGTATATAGGGCCAAAGGGGCTGGTAATGACCTGGGGGGAGGGGGGGGGAAACCCATGCTATTTTTCTCAATGATTTTCATCCATATTGCAGGGACCAGAATCTACATTAAAGCCGCAAGCAGTTTTAAATGACTTTTTTCCTATAGTAATGTCATTTTGTGCAGGGACAGTTCTAAACATGTGCCACTTCACAGGCATACTATAGACAACCAGCAGGTACGATATTTAAAGGAACTTTTCTATTTTTTTTTTCACTTTAAGCATCATTAAAATTACTGCTCCAGAAAAAAAAATTTTTTACATTGATACATGTTCCCTTGGGGCAAGACCCGGGTTCTCAAACCCGTTTTCCGACAATAACTTGCAAATTAGCCTTTAAAATTAGCACTTTTGAATTTGAACGTTCGAGTCCCATAGACTTCAATGGGGCTCTAAAAGTTTGCGCGAACGTTCGGTCCGTTTGAAGGTTCTGGTGCGAACCGAATGGGGGTTGTTCGGCTCATCCCTACTCCTCACTAGCCATTAGCCGATCTACATTATTTCTCTTATAGGCAGTACCAGTGGGGAAGCAAGACATTATTTCACCCGGGACAAGATTAGGCAGGAAAGTGAGAAACTCCCAGGCCATAGCTGTTGAGTCATCTGTCTGTTCTTTCCCCATGCTACTTCTGCCCCTCATGCTCCTCTGTCCCCCCTGCTCCTCTTCCCCCCCCCCTGCTGCTCGGGTCCCCCATGAGCTCTGCGTACTCCTCTATTCCCCCCATGCTTCCCTGGTCCCCCCATGTTGCTATTGGTCCCCCATGTGTTCCTCTGGTCCCCCGTGTGCTCCTCTGCTCCCCAAAATGCTCATGCCCCCCATGCTGCTCTGGTCCCCCATATGCTCATCTCTCCCCCCCATGCTGCTCTGTTCCCCCATATGCTCCTCTCTCTTCCCCATGCTGCTCTGGTCCCCCATATGCTCCCCCCCCCATTCTACTCTGTTCCCACATATGCTCCTCTCTCCCCCCCATGCTGCTCTGGTCCCCCATATGCTCCTTTCTCCCCCCCACCCATGCTGCTCTGGTCCCCCGTATGCTCCTCTCTCCCCCCCATGCTGCTCTGGTCCCCCATATGCTCACCCCTCCATGCTGCTCTGGTCCCCCATATGCTCTTTGAATTTGAACGTTCGAGTCCCATAGACTTCAATGGGGCTCTAAAAGTTTGCGCGAACGTTCGGTCCGTTTGAAGGTTCTGGTGCGAACCGAATGGGGGTTGTTCGGCTCATCCCTACTCCTCACTAGCCATTAGCCGATCTACATTATTTCTCTTATAGGCAGTACCAGTGGGGAAGCAAGACATTATTTCACCCGGGACAAGATTAGGCAGGAAAGTGAGAAACTCCCAGGCCATAGCTGTTGAGTCATCTGTCTGTTCTTTCCCCATGCTACTTCTGCCCCTCATGCTCCTCTGTCCCCCCTGCTCCTCTTCCCCCCCCCCTGCTGCTCGGGTCCCCCATGAGCTCTGCATACTCCTCTATTCCCCCCATGCTTCCCTGGTCCCCCCATGTTGCTATTGGTCCCCCATGTGTTCCTCTGGTCCCCCGTGTGCTCCTCTGCTCCCCAAAATGCTCATGCCCCCCATGCTGCTCTGGTCCCCCATATGCTCATCTCTCCCCCCCATGCTGCTCTGTTCCCCCATATGCTCCTCTCTCTTCCCCATGCTGCTCTGGTCCCCCATATGCTCCCCCCCCCATTCTACTCTGTTCCCACATATGCTCCTCTCTCCCCCCCATGCTGCTCTGGTCCCCCATATGCTCCCCCCACCCATGCTGCTCTGGTCCCCCGTATGCTCCTCTCTCCCCCCCATGCTGCTCTGGTCCCCCATATGCTCACCCCTCCATGCTGCTCTGGTCCCCCATATGCTCCTCTCTCTCCCCCCATGCTGCTCTGGTATCTCATATGCTCACCCCCCCCCCCCAACGCTCACCTCCTCTCCCTGGCTAGTTATGCCAGGGAGTACAGACATGATGCTCAGGAGTCAGCACTGAAAAACTCATCATTGTGACACATTTTTGGGACCATTGTCATTTTTACAGCGATTAGTGCTATAAAAATGCAATGATTACTGTGAAAATGACACTGGCAGTAAAGGGGTTAACCACTAGGTGGCGCTGAAGGGGTTAAGTGTGTCCTAGGGAGTGATTCTAACTGTAAGGGGGAGGAGCTACCAGTGACACGTCACTGATCACTGTTCCCAATCACAGGGAACATTTAATCAGTGACATGTCACTAGGCAAAACAGGGGAATGCCTTAACTACAAAGGCATCCCCCTGTTCTGCCTTTGTCGACCGTAATCGCGGGCCGCCCGCGCATGAAGCATGCGCACGCCCGCTGGGCGGTAAATTTAAAGGGACGTACAGGTACGTCCATTTGCCTGCCCGTGCCATTGTGCAGATGTATATCTGCATGTGGCGGTCGCTATGTTGTTAAATAAATCAATTTATTTATTTATAAAAATGCTTATTGAGAGCGCAGTCATTACCCAAGGGCCTCATCATGAATATCATAAAAACGTGTGAAATGCATAGCATGCATTTTTTCATCCACACTGACTGTTGTAAGTATGTAAATGTAAAGATAAATGCTTGAAATAAGCTAACGCGTTTAAATCTTGACACAAAATCAAAGAATATACATTTAGGTAAAGTAATACACGGAAATTAATATAAATATACAGGGCTAGATTCAGATAGGTGAGCGGATCTTTAGATCCGTGTAACCTATCTCATTTACGTTACGCCGCCGCAAGTTTTTCAGGCAAGTGCTTTATTCACAAAGCACTTGCCTGTAAAGTTGCGGCGGCGTATCGTAAATCCCCCGGCGGAATTCAAATTTGGCGGGTAGGGGGCGTGTTTCATTTAAATGAAGCGCGCCCCCGCGCCGACCGAACTGCGCATGCGCCGTCCTAAAAAAATCCCAGAGTGCATTGCTCTAAATGACGTCGCAAGGATGTCATTGGTTTCAACGGGAACGTAAATTACGTCCATCCGTATTCGCGAACGACTTACGCAAACGACGTTAAATTTCAAAACTCGCCGCGGGAACGACGGCCATAGTTAACATTAGCTACGCCTCATATAGCAGGGGTAACTATACACTGGAAAAAGCCAAACGTAAACGATGTAAAAAAAAAGCGTCAGGCGGACGTTCGTTTCTGAATCGGCGTAACTCCTCATTTGCATATTCCTCGCGTAATAATACGGAAGCGCCACCTAGCGGCCGGCCTGGAATTGCAGCCTAAGATCCGACGAAGTAAGTCACTTACACCTGTCGGATCTTAGGGATATCTATGCGTAACCTGATTCTATGAATCATGCGCATAGATACGACGGCCGGACTCAGAGATACGACGGCGTATCAGGAGATACGCCGTTGTATCTTCTTTCTGAATCCGGGCCACAGTATATATCATTTTAACACTATTATGTGTAAGCTAATGATAAAAAGTGAATGTGTACCTCTGCACTACCTCTGTGCTAATATAATGATCCAAATAACATGTCCTCGTGAAAATAAAGGATAACATATCAAATAAAATAAATAAACATAAAAATATATATAAATATATAAGCGAGTTGCTGTGACCTTCCATTATGCTCCAACCGGTATGAGCAATATTATAGTGAAAAATGTTGCGCACAATCTAAACTGTAGTGTGTAACACGAAATAATATATAATAATATTCACTGTGGTATAAACATAAAAAGTGCATACTAGTGCAGTTCATCTATAAGTGCAAGTGAATAACTTTAAAAATATGTGACAGTTCATATTCCAGCAAAGATATGGCTGGATGATCACTTATTCCCAAATCCGTGCTTATCAAATGAATATAGATAAACACAGTGGTGTCCCCCCCCCCCCCCCCCCCCCCCCCGGTGGTGACACCTCTGTGCTCACAGAACTCTCACCTTAGTGAGTAATCGATTGCGCTTTTTGATTACTATGAATCCCCTTGGTGCTTAGGGTGATGTTCCTTCAGTCCTGGCTCAGTTTCTGGTCTTTCTGGTGCATTTAAAGATATTAGGTAATTCCCTTGTTGTGATAACAGATGGCATGATGCTTGGTATATACAGATACAAATAAAGAATGATGTAAAACTACGCTATATAAAACCCTTAATACTATTGGGATGCTGTGTATATCGGAGAGCTCTCCTCCTATGCAGTGCAGGCTGAGCTCCACAAACATGGTGGCAACCGTCTTCTCCTCCTCCTCTTGTGAAATTTTGTTGAGACGTGGAAAAGGCACCGGCTGGGTGTTAAGCCACAGGTCCATCCCGACCCCTATAACAAGGGGTCCATCGGAGCTGGTAAGGGTTCTCTACAGCTGGTGTTGAAATTCGGTGGGGTTTTTAAACACATCATATTATTGTGGACTTTTCACGATTTTGCTGCACTATTTTGCAATTTTCAAATTTATCCCATTCTTTTGCAATTGTTTTTGGTTTATCTATCAAGTGTTATTAGCAGGGCTTTTTTTCAGGGGGAACTTGGGGGAACTCAGTTCCACCACCTCTGGCTCAGACCCTTTGGTGCCTGCTCACCACAATTACTTGTAAACACAGAAGTCTGGTTTCTGTGTTTACAAGTGGCAGCTCTGTTCTCTGTGTGTAACCCACTGAACTCTACACTCTGTATGTAATACTATCCTGGTATTTAATGCCCCTTTAGGACCCTTCTACCATTTTTGAAATATGAACGGGGTCGTGGTTGAGTTCCTGCACCTATTTTCTGAGAAAAAAAGCTCTGGTTATTAGTATTAATTAGTGCGATTTACATACAGATACAAGCAATATACAGGCTTCCAACATCACTTCCAGTCTGGCAATGCCCTAATTAGATAACTAAGAATTTCTGTATTGATGAGTTAATGCAATGCTGTATCCTGGCCTAGGCCAACAAGGCCCAGGCCTAGGGAAGCATCGATCGAGTGATCCCTTTTATAAGGAGACTCGATCGATGACGTCAGTCCTACAGCCACACCCCCCTACAGTTGTAAACACACACTAGGTGAACCCTAACTCCTACAGCGCCCCCTGTGCTTAACTCCCAAACTGCAAGTGTGATTTACACAATAAACAATGCAATTTAAATGCATTTTTTTGCTGTGAAAATGACAATGGTCCCAAAAATGTGTCAAAATTGTCCGAAGTGTCCGCCATAATGTCGCAGTCACGAAAAAAATCGCTGATCGCCGCCATTAGTAGTAAAAAAATAAATAAAATAAAACTATCCCCTATTTTGTAAACGCTATAAATGTTGCGCAAACCAATCGATAAACGCTTATTGCGATTTTTTTTACCAAAAATAGGTAGAAGAATACATATCGGCCTAAACTGAGGAAAAAAAATTATATATGTTTTTGGGGGATGTTTATTATAGCAATAAGTAAAAAATATTGAATTTTTTTCAAAATTGTCGCTCTATTTTTGTTTATAGCGCAAAAAATAAAAACCGCAGAGGTGATCAAATACCACCAAAAGAAAGCTCTATTTGTGGGGAAAAAAGGACGCAATTTTGTTTTGGAGCCACGTCGCACGACCGCGCAATTGTCTGTTAAAGCGACGCAGTGCCGAATTGTAAAAACCCCTTGGGTCATTTAGCAGCATATAGGTCCGGTCCTTAAGTGGTTAAAGTAGAACTATAGGCAACACATTTTTTTTTTTTGGATAGAGTATAGGAGGGTTATAGCCCCTGTCAGTTTATTTTTTACCCTAACCCATTGCAAAGGTTTCCCTTCACTTCCTGCCCCATAGCCAAACAGGAAGTGAGAGGAAATCTATGCAAATTAAGGGAATCCATTGCCCCCGCCCAGGCCCTAAGAACTAGTATCCCCACTCAAAAATTTCAGGGTGGGTCTTAAACAGAAAGGGGTGTGGCCTTGACAGGAAGGGGTGTGTCATATTTAAATTAGGGGGTGCACAAGTTTAGTCAGACCTAGGGCAGCACAAAACCTAAATACACTACTGAGTTAATGTATGATGATTCTTTTGGTACCTTTAAATTCCCAAATAGGTTATCGATTTCTAACAGTTAATAATTTGGATGAGGGTACCTTTGGGGGCCAAGTTATCTGTATTGTTCTTTGTAGCATCTAAAGCTTTTTCAGAAATAAACCAGCCTCAATGCACATTTTGTTACTATCAAAAGAAAAATGCTGACAGGTTAATTGTTCTTCAATGGTGTAAGTAGCCAATTGCATCCCTTCTTTTCTGTTTTGACTTTGGGATCATAATGGCAAAAAAATTCTGGGCCCCCAGTGGGAAATGTATGTGATAGGGCTATACGGCTCCATTCAGTTGGCAACATTTACCATGAGTGGGCTAGATTCAGCATTGATTTACGCCGACGTATCTATAGATACGCCGCGTAAATTCAAAGCTGCGCCGGCATATCTTCTTTTTGTATTCAGAAAGCAAGATATGCCGACATTAGCCTAAGATACGACTGGCGTAAGTCTCTTACACCATCGTATCTTAGGGTGCATATTTACGCTGCCCGCTAGGTGTCGCTTCAGTCGTTTTCGGCGTAGAATATGCAAATGACCTAGATTCACAAATTTACGTACGTCCGGCGCTATTTTTTTACGTCGTTTACCTTAGGCTTTTTCGGCGTAAGGTTGCTCCTGCTATTATGAGGCGTACGCAATGTTAAGAAGTTTTACGTCGTTTGCGTAAGTCGTTCACGAATAGGGCTGGACGTAATTTACGTTCATGTCGAAACCAATGACATCCTGGCGGCGTACTTTGGAGCAATGCACACTGGGAAATTCCACGGACGGCGCATGCGCCGTTCGGGAAAAACGTCAATCACGCCGGGTCACTAACCATTTACATAAAACACGCCCCCCTCATACTCATTTGAATTAGGCGCGCTTACGCCGGCCCCATTTACGATACGCCGCTGCAACTTACGGAGCTAGTGCTTTGTGAATACTGCACTTGCCCGTGTAAGTTGCGGTGGCGTAACGTAAATAACATACGCTACGCCCGCACAAACTTACGGTGGGCTACTTGAATCTAGCCCATAGAGTATATCTGACAAAGTGGTCAGTGTGACATTTTATATGTGTTATATTTAAATGCCTCGTGGCATAAGCTTGAATTCCTTGTAATAAACTGCCCAGTAAAAGTAGCAGAAAAATTTAAAAAATAAAGAAAGAAAATGCACAAAACACACAGAATATGTATTTGAAATGTTATCTGTAGCCCTCCTGAATGTAATGAGTTTGTGATATACTTGTCAAAATGTCCATTATGCTGCTGCCATAAAAAAAAAGGATGTCACTTGCTGGTCATTGATTTTATACACTGCCTACTACAGCCATAGCCTTCCCTTTGATGTTTAATACTCCAGGAGGACATGACACGTTTTACTGCTAATATTAAAAGCCTGTGCAAACACTTTAACAACCTCTTACATAAAACCCCCGTGGCCAAAGAAAGCAGTTACCTGAGTTCACCGTCTCAAGCAGAATAAAAAGTAAGTCTTTCGGTGAATGCTTGTGTGACCAGACAATGGGGATGATCTCTTAAAAGTTGGATGGCTGAACTTTTATTTAAAATAATTCCACTTTTTTATTGTTAACCACTTCAATACCGGGCATTTTCACCCCCTTCCTGCCCAGACCAATTTTCAGCTTTCAGCGCTGTTACATTTTGAATAACAATTGCGTGGTCATGCAACACTGTACCCATTTGAAATTTGGTGGTATTTGATCTGATTTGATTTGATGGTTTTATTTTTTTGCGCTATAAACAAAAAAAGAGCGACAATTTTGAAAAAAATCACAATATTTTTTACTATTTGCTATAATAAATATCCCCGAAAAATATATAAAAAAACATTTTTTTTCCTCAGTTTAGGCCGATACGTATTCTTCTTCATTTTTTTAGTTAAAAAATTGCAATAATCGTATATTGATTGGTTTGCGCAAAAGTTATAGCGTCTCCAAAATAGGGGATACATTTATAGCATTTTTATTTATTTTTTTACTAGTAATGGCGTTGATCTGAGATTTTTATTGTGACCGTGACATTGCGACGGACATATCGGCCACTTTTGACACGGTTTTGGGACCATTCACATTTATACAGCGATTAGTGCTATAAAACTGCACTGATTACTGTGTAAATGTGACTGGCAGGGAAGGGGTTAACACTAGGGGTTAAATATGTTCCCTAAAGTGTGTTCTAACTGAAGGGGGAGGGGACTCACAAGGGGAAGAGACCGATTGTTGTTCCTCTGTACTGGGAACACACATCGGTCTCCTCTCCTCTGACAGGATGTGGATCTGCGTGGATCTGCGTGTTCACGGGCAATCGCAGGGCACTGGTGATTGAAAGGTGTGTTCAGGCATCGGAGTATTGCATACGATCACAGTGGGGTGATGAGAAACAGACTTGCTGTGGTCCACTGGTCTATTCTGCACCTAGTGAGGTGCATGTGCTGAAGGGGACAGTCACGCTAAAGTGGGAGTCCTCAGGTAGATCCAATGGGATAGAGAGTGACGCCCTGATGTTCACACCCTGAATCGGAATCAGGGAGGCATCTAGTAGACAGCAGCGTTTGTTAAAGGCTGGGCACATACTGGTCGCCAGACATTGGTGGGGCTCAGTCATCAAAGCAAAGGCACTCGGTTGTTTTTAATGGATGCAATAGTATGACTTTCAGGTAACTACATATGACATGCTAATCATTGCTGATACAATCACTTTCCCTGAAGAAGAAAACATTTTTTCAAAACGCGGCGGTTTCTAATGGTTTTGTGTCTGCATATAAACAGTGCCTCTGATTGTCAGCCTTATGTACTGCATGTCACTATGTTTGTATCCTTTCATGTCATACAATTGTTAAATGTAATGTAGATCTCATCCATCTATCACCCTGTTTTGACAATAAATACCCTGCATTCTACCTCACTTTTTACTTCTTTACCACCAGAGTAACTTCCCTTTAAAGTCCCACAAGAGGAACCCTTTCTATCAATTTAACAACTGGGATGCGGGAAACCCTACTCTGTAGGCCCGCTCTAGCACCTACTGCCTCCTTTGCAAAACAGAACCTTGAGGCACAGCACTCATAGCTTATACCATTCAGAGAATGAGTAATTTATCACTACTACAGTCTGTACCTGTTCATTGAACCAGTTTCCTATTCATGTGCATACAAATTTTATCAACACCAGCATACCTTATTTTATTCATTAAACAATTATTATAAAAATTTAAATAAACTACATCCAGTGGACTTATACCATCCAATTTATCACTTATTTCCTAATAGAACATAACAGGTTGGGCTGTCAAGAATGGTATTTCACAAATTTCTGTATAGACTCCCATTCAAGTACCTTACATACTTTTGATGTTAGGCTGACTGGTCTGCTTTTTTGTAAATTGCTACATGCCAATCAGCTGTTACCATTCCGGTGAGTAAGGTGTCTTTAAAAGTTAGAAAAAGTGGCTTGGCTATAACTGAGACTCCCGAGTGTAAACTATCTGAACCTAGTGATTTGTTACTAAACCCAGGACCCTGCATTCACTATATCTGGTCTCCCACAGTGCACAGAACATGGAAATGCAATTATTTTAGTAAATATAACCTGCTAAATACCTTTTCTCATCAGCAGTTTTGTGACTTCTATCAGTCTCCGGCCAAGCACTGGCTAAAGCTTGTAGGAGGAGTTTTCATTCTACTTTGACTGTCCTATGAGGCTGCAGGACCCCTGAGCCTCTGTCTAGACAATGCTGATTGGCCCTGTGCCGATCACATGCACCCTCTCAAGAAAAAAAAAACGCTCTAGCAATACACACCAACCTGAGCATGTACAGAGTGACTCCAAAGGCTCTGTCTTCTCAGGAGGTGAATTAGGGACAGTGGACGGAAGGGAGGATCAGAGAAGACAGGATCAAACAGCCTTTTTACACAATGCATAGGATTAACCCCTTAGGTTCCACAGTGAGTATAACAAGCATGCTTTACTGCATATACAGACCGATTTTATTGTTGTAGATTTAGTAACTCCTTAAGTTTCTCTAGTATCTATTGTACCTGCTCCTCGGTCATCTTTTTACGTGATCTGACTTCAGAAACCTGAAATATGTTTGCTGCAGTGGGTATTTTGTACATCACCATTAATTTTTTTTTTCCTTATTTAGTAATCCCATAGGTTGAGATGACTATTTCAGCAGGATTTATAATTCTGCTGAACAGCATGGCAGTGCAACTGGAGCAACACCCTTCTATCATTCCTACGGGTCAGTAAATCTGTATGTTCTGTTGAAATACCCAAGGAGCTTAGGAGGTAGGACTATGCTTGATCATTACAGCCAAGGTTGAGATTTGCATATAACTTCAGCTGTCTATTTCTCCGAATCTACTATATGCTCAATCAGAGGAAGGTTGAACAGGATAAAATCATGTGCTATAAGGCAGCTTGTGAAATCTGGCTACATTAGACTGATAAAACTAGACTTCTACGTAGCTACTGTTCCCTAATGAGGATTTGCAGTTCACTGGCTCATTTATGGAGTTACTTTTAAATTCTCATACACAATAAATTTTTAAGGTAACTTTCCTTTTCCATGTGATTTGTGTCCTTTCTATAAACATTGTAATGTGAAGGAAAAAAAATCTTATTAACATGCCATAAAAACAAACAGGCAGAAGAGATAACTTTTTATCGGCCCTATAAAACAACGTCCATTTTTATCTGCCATCAGAAAGGTAATTTTTCAATAGTGGTGGTGTGTAGCTCTCAGAAGAATGGAATAACATAAAGTAATTTTTTTCCGGTTTGAAATATTACCTATTAAAAGTTATGTCAAGGAAATTAATCTGACAGTGTTTTATATCTGAATTACTAGGCTCCCTGTCATATAGCTGTGCTGGTGACCTGGCTTTTCTCCCAGACTGTTTGTAGATTTGTTTTTGGCATTTAAATCTTGACTGGAAGAAATATGATGGCATTCTAAGAATACACCTCTTTAACCTTCAGCTACTAGGTTGGACATTTATTACATATCAGGCTGTCAGATTAAACCAAACTCCAGAAGAATAATTATTTTAATACATTTGCAGACACGAAAACCTCAGAAGAGTTCATTGTGGATCCACTTTGTTATTACATTCTCAATTTAGAGCACCTTTTAAGATAAGCAGTTATTTGTTTTTCTCGTTACCGAAAAAATACTACTTATGTTTTCTTTGTACTGGGAAATTCTACATTATGCAGCTTTGTAGCTTTTTTCGCACACAGTTAAAAAGAAGCTACAAGTAACAAATCAATCAGTAAGAATGGCTCCTGCTTTCCAGCAGACTATCGAACTGTGATAACGTTTACTAGAGATATATGAAGTAGAACTACACTTTATTATTTCTTTAAAAAAATTATAGTTTGCAAAATAATTTTTATTAAAAAAAATTGCAGCTTGCTCTTGAAGAATATTATTACGATCGAATATTCTTATATCTCAAGGCAGGGCTGGACTGGGACAAAAATTTGGCCCTGGACTTCATCCAGACCGGCCCACTTTAATTCAATAAAATGCTGCCCCCACCCCCCCGAAAAATCACGCCCACCAAATGGCCCCTACATCCATTATTGTATATTATGAGAGGGTGAGAGAGAGGGGAATGAAAGAGAGGGTAGAGGGAAAGGGGGTGAGAGGGGGTGAGAGGGGGTGGGTGAGAGAGGGGGGTGAGTGTAAGAAAAAGAGAGTAAGTGTAAAAGAGAGGGGGTGAGTGTAGGACCCCTTTTTACACTGAGGCATTTTTTAGGCGCTTACGGGCGCCTGTAAAGCGACTGAAAAACACTTCCGCTGCAGTCCCAGTGTGAAAGCCTGACTGCTTTCCCACTGGGGCACTGCCAGGGCATTAAAAAAAGTCCTCCAAGCAGCATCTCTGTTTTAAAAAATGGCCCACTAAGCCATCGGCCCACCGGGAAACTCCCTGTAGTCCCTATGGCCAGTCCATCCCTGTCTCAAGGGCGTTTCTGTATGAATAACATTGATAGTCAGACTGACTTAAAACAAAGTGTGAGTTTATTGTCTCACAGTTGGCATCATAAATACAATGTAAAAAGTATAATAGTTCAGTTCAATGTAGGCAAAAATATATGAAAAGAAGCAATACTTATGAAAAATGCATCAAATTTGAAATCATGGCCGCTCTGGCATGTTTCTTTCCATGTGTTGCTGCCTTCTGTGTCCACTGTCTAGTGTGGCCATGAACAAGCAGGAAGTGACGTTGTCTTTGGCTCTTGAGAGAAGGCAGCTGTTCCAATTCATCAAAGGATATGTGAATAGAACTTTGTATGTAGAATGGACTATAGACTCAGTGGCGGCCCATCCATAGGGCAGTATGTCCGCCCTCTGGTAATTTGGTGCAGTATGTCCGCAGTCTCTGGTAATCTCGTGCAGTATGTCCGCAGTCTCTGGTAATCTCGTGCAGTATGTCCGCAGTCTCTGGTAATCTCGTGCAGTATGTCCGCAGTATCTGGTAATCTCGTGCAGTGTGTCTGCAGTCTCTGGTAGTCTTGTGCAGTATGTCCGCAGTCTCTGGTAATCTTGTGCAGTATGTCCGCAGTCACTGGTAATCTTGTGCAGTATGTCCGCAGTCTATGGTAATCTCATGCAGTATGTCCACAGTCTCTGGTAATCTTGTGCAGTATGTCTGCAGTCTCTGGTAATCTTGTGCAGTATGTCCCCAGTCTCTGGTAATCTTGTGCAGTATGTCCGCAGTCTTTGGTAATCTCGTGCAGTATGTCCGCAGTCTCTGGTAATCTCGTGCAGTATGTCCGCAGTCTCTGATAATCTCATGCCCATTTAGAGTCCTTCATTACTAACAGTGTAATTTTTTTAGTTTGTTTGCGCCAATCTGTAAGGCTGTGCTATATACCATGATTTGTGATGCTGGGGCTATATACTCTGTGCTGTGATACTGAGCTGTATACTCCTGACACTATGAGTGGAAGCAAGTGGAATACAGGGGACGGAGTGGGTGGATTATATAAGAGGTGTGGCTTATGAGAAGTGGGAGGGACCAAACATGGATCTTGCGCCCCCCATCCTAAAACTTCACCAGCCGCCACTGTATAGACTGGTCCTTCTTCTGTGTGTGTGTGTGTCCCCTTAATATGAATTTCTTGTCTTTTTATGCTTCATATAGACGTCATGACTTCACAACGCTGAAAACCTTGTATGACATGCATTCATTTGTGGTAACTTCAGAAATATGTTTATACAAGAGGCGGTACTAATTTAGAGTAATATATGGACTTTAATTGACAAGCTCACATGTACCACTCTATTTTTGTCCTGTAGTGTGCTAATCATGTAGTATAATCAAACGTCATTGGCTGGCGCTGCTGTCAATCACATCCGATGATGCGGCGCGCCAGGGGCGGGGCTGAGTGATACAGTCGGCGGCTATGCCCGCTGCTGTATCACTGGAGCACGCCCGCAAAAGCTTTCCACCATGCAAGCTCGCTCGCATGAAGGTGGAAAGCTTTTGCGAGGAGGAGCCGAGACAGCCGCCGAGGGACCCCAGAAGACCGGATTCGGGGACACTCTGTGCAAAACAAGCTGCACAGTGGAGGTAAGAATAACATGTTTTTTTATTAAAAAATAAATAAATTCTGCCTTTAGTGTTTCTTTAAACTAGCTAGTTATACACTAGAAACATCTAGCATGTTACTGACTGAGTTACAGCTGAAGAATCATATCAAATCAATTGATCAAGGTCATTCACTCATACTTTATTTACTATGAATTATCATAAAACCAAATATATTTTGCAAGCTTGCCATGAAAATAATATAACTATATATATATAACTATAAGTGCCAAATTATGAATTTGGAATAATATTCTAACAGCTCTGCAATACTCACCTTCTCTCTAGCAATGATACTCAAAGGAACTTGTCCTCTGCCATTCTAAAGAACCATTAACCAGACAGAGACAGAAAGTACAGTTAAAATCACACCTTTCAGTAGCGTAGTCAAAAAACAGAAGCCAGGGTTTGGATGCCAGAGTGGGTAATCAGACAAGCCGGGGTCAGGAAACCAGAAGTCAGCATTGTCAGGAACAAAAATCAGGGACAGGATTTAAAGGGAAGTTAGCCAGGCCAAGTCATACACAGGAGCACAGGAAGGAAGCATTAAAGTTCATAGACCACATAAGGGCAAGGAGGAAATGAGCTAAGCTGCTTAAATAGTAAAAAGGGTCTGGCTGCTCTGCAATTGATGGACGCAACTGATTTGATCAGCTGTGTTCCACCCATAGACAAATTTTCTCACCGTTCCAGGTGAGCCCCGTAGGTAATCAAGGGCTGTTGAACCACCAAGGTGCTGGCAATGCTATGAATAGCAACAATGAAAAGAACGAAGACTGGACAGCCGCACTCCAAAATCGCTTAAAAAAGAGATGTCTTTTTATTTTTCAACTGTACATACAGTCACTGCAAACCAACAACATACAGTATGGCCGACGCGTTTCGCACTGGCAGTCAGTGCTTAGTCATGGCTTAGCACTGACTGCCAGTGCGAAACACGTCGGCCATACTGTATGTTGTTGGTTTGCAGTGACTGTGTTCCACCCATGGTCTCAGTTACACACCAGCTGGCCATGCCTGGTGGGGAGGAGTTTTCTCAGCCACCCCTTCTCGGTGTGAGCCCATTGGTGGTCTCGTCATCATTGTGACATTGGAGGGGTGGGGTCAATTTGATATCTGGGCTATTTAGCCCAGAGTCTGCCTCTCAGCTGTGCTTCATCCGGGTTTGGTGTCAAACTGTTGGATACGCTCAGTCCTTATTCATTCACAGGGTAATTATCATTCTTTCTTGCTGCACTTATTTTGATTGTTTATGTCATGATATGCTTATATTAGCCATTTTTTATTATATTGTGAAAGAAAATGTTACACCAAGTAAACTGATATCCAACATGTCATATTTCAAAATTGCGCCCTCACGTCTAATGGCGACAAACTTTGACCCTTAAAAATGGGAGGTCTTTTGCTAGAATTATTTCACTCGTTCTAAAGATCGCAGCTATACCTCACATGTGTGGTTTAAACACTGTTTACATATGCAGGTCCACAGTGGCGGCCCGTCCATAGGGGGCGCATGGGCGCCACCCCCCCTCTCCCCAAAGCCAGTAAAAAAAAAAAAAAAAAAAAAAAAATTTTTTTTTTGGGCCCTTTAAGAAAAAAAAAAGGTCCTTTAAGACGGTGCATGTTCAGGGTGAGCGCCGGTCAAAGACTCAGTGCACTGCTATAGCATCATTGAAGCGTCATGCCAATGCAGCAGGCAAGACGCTTCATTTGCAGTTTTTTTTTAAGCTCTGTGGCTATGTGCTGTGCGCCATGAGCCAATCACTCTCCAGTGTCTCCACTCTCCTCTCTAATTGGGTCCTGCTGCTTCCTCACTGCAGAAGGAAATGGGCGGTGCTTTCCCCAGGGCAGTGTTACTTTCGGTTTTGACTCCAGGAGGACTCTAAGGTAAGAAACTTTATTAAAAACACTTTATTTGTCTCATTGTCTGTCCTGTCCAGTGTCCCTGTCCACCCCATCCATCTCCAGCACCTTATGCTGTATGCTCAGCCTGTACTGTGATCGGACTGAGAGAGGACAGGAGGGAGGGGGAGGGTGCCGTGCTTCACATCTCCTGTCTGTGTGTGAGGGCTTAGAGTGCCTGCGTCCTGCAGCTGTGCTTTACAGATCTCTTATCTCTGTCTGTCTATCTAATCTATCTGACTGTCCTGCCTGTCCCCTCTCTCTCTCTCTCTCTATCTCTCTCTCTCTCTCTCTCTCTGTCTGTCTGTCTGTCTGTCTATCTGTTTAATTATCTCTCTATCTCTCTATCTCTCTATCTATCTATCTATCTATCTATCTCTCTATCTATCTATCTATTTCTCTATAGCTCTATCTATCTATCTATCTATCTATCTATCTATCTATCTATCTATCTATCTATCTATCTATCTATCTCTCTATCTATAGATCTATCTATCTCTCTATCTATAGCTCTATCTATCTATCTATCTATCTATCTATCTATCTATCTCTCTCTCTATCTATCTCTCTCTCTATCTATCTATCTATCTATCTATCTATCTATCTATCTATCTATCTATCTATCTATCTATCTATCTATCTATCTATCTATCTATCTATCTCTCTATAGCTCTATCTATCTATCTATCTATCTATCTATCTCTCTATCTATAGATCTATCTATCTCTCTATCTATAGCTCTATCTATCTATCTATCTATCTATCTATCTATCTATCTATCTATCTATCTATCTATCTATCTATCTATCTATCTATCTATCTATCTATCTATCTCTCTATCTATAGCTCTATCTATCTATCTATCTCTCTATCTACAAATCTATCTATCTCTCTATCTATCTATCTATCTATCTATCTATCTATCTATCTATCTATCGATCTCTCTATCTATAGATCTATCTATCTATCTATCTATCTATCTATCTATCTATCTATCTATCTATAGCTCTATCTATCTATAGCTCTATCTATCTATCTCTCGATCTATAGATCTATCTATCTCTCTCTATCTATCTATCTCTCTATCTATAGCTCTATGTCTCTATCTATCTATGTCTCTATCTATCTATCTATAGCTCTATCTATCTCTCTCTCTCTATAGATCTATCTCTCTCTCTCTCTCTCTATAGATCTATCTCTCTCTCTCTATAGATCTATATCTATCTATCTATCTATCTATCTATCTATCTATCTATCTATCTATCTATCTATTAGCTACCTCTGTCTAATTATCTATCTATTTATCTATCTAATTATCTGTCTGTCTATCTATATCTATCTGTCTGTTTATCTATCTATCTATCTATCTATCTATCTATCTATCTATCTATCTATCTATCTATCTATCTATCTATAGCTATCTGCCTAATTATCTATTTATCTATCTAATTATCTATCTATATCTATCTGTCTGTCTGTTTAATTATCTATCTATCTATCTATCTATCTATCTATCTATCTATCTATCTATCTATCTATCTATCTATCTATCTATCTATCTATCTATAGCTCTATGTCTCTATCTATCTATCTATCTATCTATCTATCTATCTATCTATCTATAGCTCTATATCTCTATGTCTCTATCTATCTATCTATCTATCTATCTATCTATCTATCTATTTGTCTGTCTATCTAATTATCTATAGCTAGCTGTCTGTCTGATTATCTATCTATCTATCTATCTATCTATCTATATCCATCTAATTATCTATCTATATCTATATATCTGTCTGTTTAATTATCTATCTACAGCTCTATCTCTTTATCTATCTACAGCTCGCTCTATCTATCTATCTATCTATCTATCTATCTATCTATCTATCTATCTATCTATCTATCTATCTATCTATCTATCTATCTATCTATCTATCTATCGCTCTCCCTCTCTCTCTCTCTTTCTCTGTCTCTCTCTATCTGTTTAATTGTCTGTCTGTCTATCTATCTATCTATCGCTCTCTATCTAATTATCTATCTATATCTGTCTGTCTGATTATCTATCTATCTATCTATCGATCTATCTATCGATCTATCTAATTATCTATCTGTATGTCTAATTATCTATCTATCTATCTAATTATCTATAGCTCTATCTCTCTCCCCCTCCCTCCATCTATCTATCTGTTTAATTATCTATTTATCTATAGCTCTATCTAGCTATGTCTCTCTATCTATCTATCTGTCTGTCTGTCTATCTAATTATCTATCTAATTATATATAGCTCTATCTCTCGCTCCCCCCCCCTCCCTCTATCTATCTATCTATCTATCTATCTATAGCTATCTGCCTAATTATCTATCTATCTATCTATCTATCTATCTATCTATCTATCTATCTATCTATCTATCTATCTATCTATCTGTTTTATTATCTGTCTGTCTATCTATCTATCTATCTGTCTCTCTGTCTGTCTGCAGGTCCCATTGTCTGCGAGTGGCGGGGGGGGGGGGGGGGGGGTTGACTGGGGTTTTGTTTGCGCCCCCCCAAAAAAATAGAGCACCAGCCGCCACTGCAGGTCCAACTTATGGATGCGTTCGCTTCTGCGCATGAGCAAGGAAGGACGGGGCGATTTAAAAAATAAAATGTAAGATACTTACATTTTATTTTTTATTTTTACACTGTCCCTTTAAAAAAAAATTGGATCAATTTTATTCATATTACAAGGAATGTAAACATCTCTAATAGAAAAAAAGCATGACCGAACCTCTTTAATGTGAGATCTGGGTTAAAAAAGACCTCAGATCTCACATTTACACTTAAATAAATAAACAAAATGTCCCTTTAAGACCGTTGGGTGGCAGTGACGTTTGACGTTGCTTCCGCCATCAGCGCCATTGAGTCGAGTGGGGGCCATCATTCCCTCACTCGACACAGTGCCTCTGGTAAGCAGCGGAGACAACCGGAACGTGGCGGGATGGGGGTGGTCCCCTCTCCCGTCGCCGTTAAAGTGATTTTGTGTCGAAATCTGCCACGGAGACCACTTTTGTCCTAAAGCAGACTGCCCGCCGCTTCAGAAAATACTGGGGTTATGGCAGCTAAGTGGGGAAGACTTTAGTCACAGACATTGGATGGTGAGCTCTCTCACCCGAGGATGGAGGCTCAGGCATAGACACCTTTCATCCACAATGTATCTGTCGGTTGCTGAGCTTCAAACTTCCAGCCCACACATTCCTTTCCTGAGGCACAGAACATCGGGGGTTGGTGTGTGTGTGGGTGGGCAGACAGAGGGGTAGGGGTAGATCAAGCCCTCTCTCCTCTACTGTATGGGGGTGTGGCCCATGTTCACACCTATGCATTTGGCGGTTGTGGTACTTGGGGAGCCACAGTCTATTCTGAATATTGTGTCTGGGTTTCAGGTGGTCTGAAACCCAGACTAACAATTCAAAGCCCAGACTGTCTGGGTGATTCCCAGACGGGTGGCAACCCTATGCTACACTGGTTTGAAATTGTGCGAGTTCAGCTAAACTTGCATAATTTAAAACCCACAAAAATCAGTGTAAACGTACCCTAAAACCTAGAAGGTGATTTGTTTTTATGCAGAGCTGCACCAGATTTTGCACTCAAGATTTTTGTAAATCAACCCCACTGTCACTTTACGCTAAAAAGGCAAGTGACAGTGTAGTTGATTTACTAAAGGCTAATAGACTATTCACTTTGCAAGGGAAGTTGCACTTTGTAATGGAGTTTTCCAAGAGCTTAGGGCCAGATTCACAGCTGAGATACGACGGAGTATCTCAGATACTCCGTCGTATCTCTCAGAGTATCTATGCGACTGATTCATAGAATCAGTTACGCATAGATATCCCTAAGATCCGACAGGTGTAATTGTTTTACACTGTCGGATCTTAGGATGCAATACCGCGGCCGCCGCTGGGGGGAGTTTGCGTCGTAAACCAGCGTCGGGTATGCAAATTAGGAGTTATGGCGATTCCCGACGGATTTTCGCGTTCGCTACGTCGCCGCTACTCTAGTTTCCCGTCGCAAAATTAATTCGTTTTTTTTGGTGCCCTAACTTTAGTCAGCAATCGTATTGCTGTCTAAAGTATGGCCGTCGTTCCCGCGTCGAAATTTAAAATTTAACGTTGTTTGCGTAACACGTCCGGGAATACGGAAGTACGCTACGTGCGTCGCCGTTCGAAAAAATGACATCACGGCGCGCAAAGCACGACGGGAATTGCAAAACTGAGCATGCGCAGTAGGTCCGGCGCGGGAGCGCGCCTAATTTAAATGGCACACGCCCATTTGAATTGGCCCGCCTTGCGCCGGAGTTGTTTTCATCGCAAGTGCTTTGTGAATCAGGCACTTGTGATGAAAACTTGCGGTGGTGTAACGTATCTACGATACGTTACGCCGCCGCACTTCTACCTGAATCTGGCCCTTAGTGAATGAGGTAAAGCTCTGCTGACCTCCATTATCCAATCACATGCAAGCAAATATGCATTTTTATTTTTATTTTTTCATGCACTTGATTTGGTATTCTTTTTAAAAATTTGATATAACAACATTCAATAAGCTTTGGGGAAAATTATTTTCACAGTGCAACTTGCCCTGCAAATAAACCATAGTGTCTTTTAGAACACAAAATATCACAGGTAATTTCAAATAGCAAACATTCAAATAACTAAATTAATGGTGCATGTAATGTTACACTAAAATAAATAAAAAAACATACTTATAATAATAAACATACTTTTATTATAGCATGCAGGGAGTACATATCACCCCAAGGCAGACAAATTATTTTATCATTTACTCTAATATTACTTCCCAGCAGCCTCTGGGCTGAGCTCTGTGGCTCATAGTCTGTCCTGTACATAAAATCCTATTTTTATAGAAAGCATCATTTTCTGTAGCTCATTATAAAATTCCTTCCTGATTGTATTTCCAATCAGCACAACTCTCTGGTAACTGCAAGTGCAAGTCTGCAAGGATTTTGTGACATGCCTGTATTATAGCCGGCAGGACAAATGACATGCCCTACTACTCCGGACAGGAGGTCAGTTTAAATTAGGATGTATTCCGTTTATGTCAGCTTGTAAAACTACAAAATTGCTTCAGTTTATTATTGTCTGCTATTTTCATTTGTATGAGAACACTTTTTTAATATACTGTACCTAATGCAGCAAGGTCTCCAGCCTCCTTCAGTCTAATGAGAATCTCCAGGGCCAGAGATAGCTGACATCCTTCTGTACGTGGTGGGTTGTGCGGCATAGTGGGTGCAAGGTGGATACAGTTATTGGGCGCCAGACACTTCTTGAATGCAAAAGAGATGTTTATTTCTCTTGCAAACTTTTTGGGGGAAAGAGAGTTAGGGCAAGGACACCTTTGAGTAGTTGCAAGTTCAATAAGCAGATTTCGAGACTTCAAAAGGGAGAACAACAGGTAAAGGCCTTCAGCAAGAAGCCACATCTGCACGTGCAGGAATGCTGTCTCCTTTGGCAACAGTCTTTTTCAGTTCCTAACACAAAGCGTAACAGTTCTTTCACTTTGACTAAAACTTCTCCTTGTAGTATTTTAGCCCACTGAGCTCCTGGTCTCTCACTACACCCTCTGATTCACTGCTACTGAATCCCTTAAGCTCCTCCAATCTTCACGTGGTATCTTCCTCAAGCGTCACCCCTGCTTCTCTGCTGGGTCCCTAGCTTGGCACTCTCGATACTTCTCAAGCTTCACCCCACTGGCTTGTTCGGTCCCTAGCTTGGTACACAAGGCTGCTCTGCACACATCATCTCCACTGGCTGGGTCTTTGACTTGATCACTGCATGAAGTTTCCAGATTCTCCACCGTGCCTGTTCGGTGAGAATACTGCTCAGGTACTTGCTTCAGTTACTCACTGTGGTCCCTGGTAACAAGGTGGATGGTCCCTTAGTGGCGACAGCTTCCCCTCTACCTCCGACAACTCTACCCAATACTTCCGGCCAACAGAACCGTCACTTTTGGTTGGACTGCAAGCCACAATCTCAGCCCTGTGCTGCTCTCTTGCTTCTGCATAGGCCCTCAGACAGCTTAGCATCCAGATGCCCCGGGATAGGCCCAATCTCTGGCCTAGAAACCCGGGACAACACAACACACGTCCACCCAGACAGCAATCCAAGTGGAACAGGACATAGATCACCTGACTTTATCCCAATATAAAGGCTCTCCTAGCAGGGTTCAAGGGATTCATCGACCCGAGAAAAATTAAGTTAAATGATTCTGAGCATGCGTCAAATTGATTCCGAGAATGCATGTTTTTTTGCATACAGACGATCGGAATTTCCGACAAGAACTTTTCCCATCGGAAAATTTGAGAACCATCTCTCAAATTTTTGCTGTCGGAAATTCTGACAGAAAAAGTCAGATGGCGCCTACACACGGTCGGAATTTCTGACCAAAAGCTCAAACTTTTCTTTTCGGAAATTCCAATCGTGTGTACGCGGCATAAGAAAAAGACCTCTACACCTTTAACAATAAAATTTGCCGTAGCACAGAATTTGCCTATAGTCAACTTGCCCATGGCTGGCTTCTCCTTCTGTAAATGCTAGTTGCCTGATTCTTAGGCTGCCTTTTTTGGCTTCACTGCTTTCTTAGTTAAAACGAGAATGTATATCAGCACCCTTGACTTCTCTCCGACTTTTCTTTGTTGTCTATTTGTTCCAGGTCAGTGTCCCAGAAAGCACTGAAGCAAGAGGATCAGCACAGTAGGCAACAAGCATTTTCACATGGAGGTCAGAAATGTCAGCCCTTGTAGTTTTCTCATAGCAGGTTTACTTTACATCCAAATACTAGATTTGCTTCCCAATGCTTGTCACTTTTCTATTTTCCTTCATTTTCTCTAAAAATCAATAAAATCCGTTGACCGAAAAACACTGTACATTTGCTAGACAGACCCATAGGAGTTCCTTTGTAAATTGAGCTGCAAGCCCAATATACACAACTTTCTGTATGTCTATCCTAGTGTAATGCATGATACAGCAGGCATAAAAATAAACAACCTGAAATGAACAGGATTATTTAGTGTGATAGTTCAGTAATTATCTCTGGAGTGGATGGCACTACAGGAATTTACATCTCAATATATAATTATGTTATGCAGTATATGCACACATACAGTACAGGATCACCCACCACATATACTAGGGTGACCACGTGTCCCGGATTGCCCGGGATAGTCCCGCATTTTGCAGGTCTGTCCCGGGCACCTTCACTCCAGGACAATACAGTGTCCTGGAATGAAACTGACACAGCCACCCCCCGGGCCAATCTGATCCCCCAAAAAAGGCCGCCACATCACAGACTTTTCTTACTGACAGTACTTGTCCTGGCCGGGAATGCCTAGAGGAGCACAATCCCTGCCCCCTGCTTGTCATTGGAGAAATCATAAATCCTGCCTCTTGTGTCCAATTACTGTGCTGTGATTCGTTACAGCACAAGTTGATTTTTGGGAAGGGAGAGTGTCCCTGAATGGTAGTTTGGAAATGTGATCACCCTAATATACACACAAATTATTTACCAATGGATTGTGTGTGATATTATTAGGAACAATTTGCAGATTTTAACACTAAATTGTGGAGAAATAACAAGAAAAGCTTTTCTGAACTTCTTACCAAAAGTGCAAAATTATATAGGAAAGCTTAACCACTTCAGCCCGGAAGAATTTACCCCCTTCTTGACCAGAGCACTTTTTGCGATTCGGCACTGTGTGGCTTTAACTGGCAATTGAGCAGTCGTGAGACGCTGCACCCAAACAAAACCCAAACATCCCTTTTCCCACAAATAGAGCTTATTTTGGTGGTATTTGATCACCTCTGCGGTTTTATTTTTTTTGCACTATAAACAAAAAAAGAACAAACATTTTGAAAAAAAAAAAGCTATATTTTTTACTTTTTGTTATAATAAATATCCCCAAAAAATATAAAAAAAATAAAATGTCTTTCTCAGTTTAGGCCAATATGTATTCTACATATCTTTGGTAAAAAAATTGCAATAAGCATATATTGATTTGTTTGCGCAAAGGTTATAGCGTCTACAAAATAGGGGATAGTTTTATGGCATTTTTATTAATAATTTATTTTTTTACTAGTAATGGCGGTGATCTGCGATTTTTATCGTGACTGCGATATTATGGCGGACACATCGGACACTTTTGATGCTATTTTGAGACAATTGTGATTTATACAGCAATCAGTGTTATAACAATGCACTGATTACTGTGCAAATGACACTGGCAGGGAAGGGGTTAACCACTAGGGGGCGAGGAAGGGGTTAAGTGTGTCCTAGGGAGTGATTCTAACTGTGGGGGGGCTGGGCTACATGTGACACGACACTGATCACTGCTCCCGATTACAGGGAGCAGTAGATCAGTGTCCTGTCACTAGGCAGAAATGCCTTGTTTACATTGGCATCTGCCCGTTTTGCAGATCCGTGACACGATCGCGGGACACCGGTGGACATCGAATCTGTGGGTTCTGTGGGCACAGAGACGGAGCTCGTGGCAGGGGCACCTGCGCCCGCACAGTGGCAAATTCGAGGGGATGTACAGGTACGTCCCTTGGCGCAGCCGTGCCATTCTGCCGACATAAATGTACAGGCGGCGGTCGGCAAGCGATTATCAAGCCACTGAACCATTTGGGGCTTCATTCAACTTGAATTGTTGATATGGCCAAGGGCAATACGGAAGAGGTGAGAGAGTTGTATGCAGTTTAAAAATGGAAATTCTACATGATTGGTGTACAAGATTAAGAACAAAAGACCTCTGGCTGTGTTTTCTCTCTGAAGTGAGCCTCACAGTGACTACAAAGAATCATTGGCCCAGATTCAAGAAGCTATTGCGCCGCGCAACCATAGGTTGCGCGGCGCAATAGCTGTTTTGCTCCCGCGTAGCGAATGCCCCTGATTCAGGAACATCGCTACGCGGACTGCAGCCTAGGATATGACAGACATAAGCCTCCTTATGCCTTCATATCTCAGGCTGCATTCTTGCGTTGGCCGCTAGGGGACGCGGCCATTGTGATCGGCGTATAGTATGCAAATTGCATACTACCACCGATTCACAAAAGTTGCGCGGGCCCTGCGCACGCAAGGTACGGAGTTTCCGTACGGCGACTTTAGCGCAAGGTTGCTCCTGCTAATAGCAGGGGCAGCCAATGCTAAAGTATAGCCGCCCTTCCCGCTCGTGAAATTTAAATTTCACGTCGTTTACATAAGTGATTCGTGAATGGCGCTGGACGCCATTCACGTTCACTTAGAAGCAAATGACGTCCTTGCGACGTCATTTGCCGCAATGCACGTCGGGAAAGTTTCCCGACGGAGAATGCGCTGTTCGCTCGGCGCGGGAGCGCACCTAATTTAAATGGCGCCCTTACGCCGGGCTACTTAGCATAGCGCCCGCGCAATTTACGGAGCTACTGCTCCGTGAATCGCGGGCAAATCGAAATATTTGCGTGGGCGCAGAGCAAAAATCGTTGCCCTTTGCCCACGCAAATATTGCGCGGATCTACCTGAATCTGGGCCATTATCTATTCATTATGATAGCACTGGCTTTGTTGTGATGTCATTGGTTGTTGTCAGTAGAAAAGGAACATGTCAAGAATTTTTCCTGGCTGCTCTGTACACACGGGCCAGAATCTCGTCAGGAAAAAACCCTTGTTTTTCCTGATGAGATTCTTGGCAATAATCTCTTGCCGCCCGAGTGTACAGACACTCCTTTCAAAAGAACCCGGTTCTTTTGAAAGGCAAGAACGCGGTGACGTCATCGCGTACAATGAGCATGCGCTCGTCACATTCGATGCCATCGTCGCCATCTTGCTGCACCCTACCTATGCCTTAGGAAGCTACCGTGCATGCGTCAAAGTAATTTCGAGCATGCGCGGGTTTCCACGGCGACAGGTAAGTATACACACTCTCAGGTTTCTCGGCAGGAAAACACTGCTGAGAATGACAACGAGAAAATAGAGAGCAGGTTCTCTATTTTTCTCGTTGAGATTTTAGGCAGTTTTCTTCACGAGAAACCTGAAAGCCTTGTACACACGCACGGTGTAGTCGACAAGAACCAGTTTTCTTGCTGGTTCTTGCCGAGTAAACCGAGCGTGTGTACAAGGCTTTAATGGTAGGAATGGTCTTTGTATGCAAGTTCAAACCATGTAACAGGCACAAGGCACAGTACAGTTTTGTTAGAATCCTTGTCATGGTTTTATTGCTTTTTGAGTAAATTCACTCTCACCCGTGGTCACCATAATATGAATACAAGGGGAGCATTTTTTGTTTTTTTGGTGTCAACTATCTAAGAGGTAATTTCCCTCACTTTGGGCCAGATTCACGTCCGATCGCTTATCTTTGTGCGGGCATAACGTATCTGATTTACATTACGCCTCCGCAACTTAGAGGGGCAAGTGCTGTATTCTCAAAGCACTTGCTCTGTAAGTTGCGGCGGCGTAGCGTAAATCGGCCGGTATAAGCCAGCCTAATTCAAATTTGGAACAGGGGGGTGTGTTTTATGTAAATGTTGTGTGACCCGACGTGATTGACGTTTTTCCCGAATGGCGCATGCGCCATCCGTGGAATTTCCCAGTGTGCATTGCTCCAAAGTACGCCGCAAGGACATCATTGGTTTTGACGTGAACGTAAATGACGTCCAGCCCCATTCACGGACGACTTACGCAAACAACGTAACTTTTTCAAATTTTGACGCGGGAACGACGGCCATACTTAACATTGTTACGCCGCACTTACGCCACCATATAGCAGGGGTAACTATACGCCGGGAAAAGCCTAACGTAAACGGCGTAACTTTACTGCGTCGGCCGGGCGTACGTTCGGGAATTCGCGTATCTAGCTAATTTGCATACTCGACGTGGAATTCTACGGAAGCGCCACCTATCGGCCAGCGTAAATATGCAGTTACGATCCGACGGCGTAAGAGACTTACGCCTGTCGGATCTAACAGATATCTATGCGTAACTGATTCTAAGAATCAGGCGCATAGATACGACGGCACAACACAGAGATACGACGGCGTATCTGGAGATACGCCGTCGTATCTCGACTGAGAATCTGGCCCTTTGTGTCTAGATTACAGGTAAGGGGAAATCTCCCCAATGGGAAACAGATGACACAAAAGACTGAAAGGGATTTTAACCCTTCTTTACCAAAATGTATTTAAAACATTTAGGCTTTTAAAATACGTTAACCCCTTTGATTTTGTGCCTCCTGTCCCTTTAAGGCAGTGGTTCTCAACCTCTCTAGTGCTGTGACCGCTTGATAAAATTTCCCACGTTGTGGGAACCCCTAAGGCCCGGTACACACGAGCAAACATGTACGGTGAAAGCGGTCCGTCGGACCGTTTTCACCGTACATGCCTGCCAGAGGGCTTCTGTACGATGGTTGTACTAACCATCGTACAGAAGTCCGCGCGTAAACAATACGCGGGGCGTGTCCGCGTCGTCGCCGCGACGATGATGCGGAGACGTGGGCGGGCCTGCCATTTAAAGGCTTCCACGCATGCGTCAAAGTCATTCGACGCATGCGAGGGACGGCGGGCGCTCGGACATGTACGGTAGGTCTGTACTGACGACCGTACATGTCCGAGTGGGCAGGATTCCAGCGGACGATTTTAAAACACGTCCAGGAATATTTGCCCGCTGGGAAAAGGCCCGGCGGGCAAATGTTTGCTGGAATTCGGCCCGCTCGCGCCTACACACGACCAAACATGTATGCTGAAACTGGCCCGCGGACCAGTTTCAGCATACATGTTTGGTCGTGTGTACGGGGCCTAACAGTAAAAAAAAATTCGTAGCGTAGGTTGTCAGCACCCAAGACAAGACAAGTAATTTGCGCCCCTAATCCACGGACATTTAGCCCTTCTTGAGTCCCTTCCACTTGTATAGTATTTAAACCCCTTATGGTATATTTTGGGATGTACCACTCTGTCTCTTTTTGTTCTCCTTTTTTTCCCTTTTATCTCTGTCTATGCTAATTTATTTATCTTTTTCCCTCCCATTCCTCTCTATAGCCGTCTTTCTTGTTCTTTCTTTTATTCTTTCTCTCCCCTTTTCTTTCTTCCTACCAATCTTTTCCTCTCCCTTACATGTATTCTCTATTTTTATTCCTTCTCTTACTCCTTGGTGGGGGGTGGGGGTTAATGGGACGAGTAGCAGTGCTGGTGGGGAGTTGGGATGAGTGGCAGTCCTGGCGGGGAGTTGGGATGAGTGGCAGTTCTGATCAGCCAACTTAGGAGCACTTGATCAAGGTCATCTGCTGACCTGAGAACTGTAGTGGGGACTTTTAATGACAACTCTAATCAAAGGTAGTGTTACTCCGACTGTGTGGTGTCTCGTAGCAGTGACACCTATGCCAAAATCAGGAGTTAGGGTCTTCTTCAGCCCCTCCGACGTCATATTCCTCACCAGTCAGTTGACCTCTAGTCTCTTTTCCCCAGCCATGCCATGAACTGGATGGGCGGCTATGAAAAGGCTGAGTGGATGGCCGCGGGCTCCAGGAACAGCCCAGCTAAGCAGCCACGAAAAGGCTGGGAGAGCAGCGTGGGCTTCAGGAACCGCCTAGGATTTGGTGACCCCTGGCAAATCATCATTTGACCGGAGAGGGGTCCCAATTATCATGGTGGTCACATGATTGAAAAACTTCAGATCTCTGCTTGCTTTCCGGTAGCCACCAGTAACCGTGGCTGGAGCGTGCAAGGCGTGCTTTTGGCACAGCTGGGTCTGCAGTGTGATACGCAAATATGTGAGTGCTTGACACCAAGGCCCACAGCCTAGAGGCTGCATAATATTTGAGTGCAGTCGGCATGAAAGGGTTAAGGCAGCTCTCTTTCATTCTTTGATTAAGTGTGTGCCATACACATGAGTTTTGTCATGTCTAAGTTTCTTCTTTATTAATAAAGCCATTTTTCCCCCTAAATATTGTGGGGAACCTGCCCCTGTTCAAAGTTTGGAGTTGGCTTGTGCAGGTCATATTAGGTGGGTAGTCATATGTTATGGCTGATCATATGGCTACACAATGTTAAATGGCTGTACGAAGCCTATATTTGGTTGTGCCCCCATTTTTCATTTCTAATGCCTGTACACACAATCGGAAATTCCGACGTGAGCTTTTGGTCTGAAATTCCGACCGTGTGTATGCTCCATCAGACTTTTGCTGTCGGAATTTTCGCCAACAAAAGATTGGGAGCTGGTTCTCAAATTTTCGGAAATTCCATTCGTCTGCAGCAATTCCGACACGCAAAATTCTGACGCATGCTCGGAAGCATTGAACTTAATTTTCACGGCTCGTCGCAGTGTTGTACGTCACCGTATTCTTGACAGTCGAAAGTTCAGAGAACTTTTGTGTGACCGTGTGTATGCAAGCCAAGCTTGAGCGGAATTCATCTAAGGTTTTTTAGACGGAAATTCCGATCGTGTGTACGCGGCATTACACTTTGGGAAATGTGCATGCATGGGTACAAAGTTTATCTTGAAATTTGAAATAAAGCGAAGCTATATTGCCAAATACTGTTTTCTCATCAAGTCCATAAACTATAAAACCTCTCCCTAGGATTTAAAGGTGGACATTGTGGTTTATTGCTACTGTTCCAGAATGTATAATTCTGCCATAGCTTCCACAGAACTGAAAGGTTTAAAATTCCACTTAATCCTCAGTTTCTTTATAAAGAACTCCATCAATATTTATGCAATTGATTTTTGTTCTTGACATTTATTTTTCAAGTGAAATACATGCGATCACTTCTTGATGAAGACTTTTTCTTAAATATATTTAAAAAAAAAAAACTCTTACCACAGCATTTTAATTGTAATTCAGTTTGCATGGTCAATTAACCTTCACAGCTCCCTAGAGGCAGCCTGGATTTTAAAAGACATCGCTGATAATTATAGTTTTCAGGAAATGTAATTAATTGACATTTAATTTGCAACTGAAAAAACTTCACGGGCAGACATTCTCCTTATAAGCTGTTGATTTAGAATTTATGGCAAGGATAGTGTATGTTGTATTTTTTTTACTATAAATTATACGTACATGTTTTTTCTTCTCAATAGCAATATACAGTATCTGTATATATACAGAGATTGCATGAAACCCAAGCAGCTACTTCAGGAACATTCAGGGGAGGTGCTAAAGAGTGTTAAATTAGTATTAAACACAAAATTAAAAAATATAATATATTGCAGCTTGCATTAGATGTGATGTTGCATCAGTTTTCTTTTCTTAGGTTTTTGTCCCTCTATTTTTACCTGGTGATCTGTCCAGTAACGCACAACCTGTATTGAGATTTATACAGTCTGGATGCATATGCACAGGTATTGGCAGTCTGGGGTAAGGGCGAGTTAGATGTACCAGTACCAGCAGATTTAAATGCACTAACCAATTGAAGCCCAACTCCAGCTAAAGCCTGATACACGCTAATAGTTCTAATTGTTCAACCCGAAAAATTGAAAGCTCTGGCCGGAGCCACTGTACTAACCATCTGACATTAGTACGATATCCTCCGCTGAGCAGGGGGACTTCTGTACCACCAGCCTGTCAGGGTTTTTTTACTTCATCACTGCTGATCTTCATATTCTGACAGTGGGGAACTCTCCCATTTGTCAAAATACAATAGCTCTGATAAAGGAATTCTACCATAAACATTGAATGTGTTCATGAGGGAATCAAATCTTTTTTTTCCCTGCTGGATGAATGAAACAACAATGCATTGTCTATGGCAGGGGTAGCAACCTTTGAGAGATGGAGATCTACCTTTTTAAAAAATTAACTAGCAAGCCCCCAATAAAAAAGTGAAGACAGCATTAAAAACCTAGAAAAATTGACTAAAATGTTCACTGTAAAAATATATACTTAGCCTACCTTAAATGTTAGCTTCAGTGAGAAACTCGGCATTTACTTTCATTCACATTTTTTTTTTCATGTCTGGGGAGCAATTGGGGAACAATTGGCTACTCCCACAAGTCTGATGCCTGAGTTCATCATGAAAGCAGAAGATCTGGTACTTCAGGCTGATTTTCCTGACTAGTTTCAGGCCTGGCTATCTGCTCGGATTTCTGACAAGTGCAAGTAGTAGGCAGGGCAGCGTACAGAGGTCAGTAGTATGTGGGGCAGTGTACAGAGGTAAGTAGAAAAACAAACAAGGCGCCTCTAAGTGCAGAAGTATAAAACTTTTAATATCCCCTAAAGGGGTTAAAAACACTTACAAGAAAGTGGATGAAACGGGCATGTAGCAGGTAAGTGCGTCCAGGAGATGTTCCAGTGGCAGGGCAGTCCCAGTCTGTGATGGTAAAGCTTCCAGGGAAGTCCACGAGATAACAGCCGACCTGTGCTCTGAATGTTCAGAGGACACAATCACGCTGGAGCCTGGGGATGATGTCAGAGGAAGCGAGACAGAAACCAGCATGGAACACAAACAGGAAGTGGACAGGAAGTGTGTCATAGAGGCGGGACGCATTTTGGAACAGCTCATTGGTTCATTCTTCAGCCAGTGGTCACTGGCTGAAGAAGGAACTATTGAGCTGTTCCGAAAGGAGGAACCAATGAGCTGTCACTGGCTGAAGAAGGAACCAATGAGCTGTTCCGAAACGCACCCCGCCTCTATGACACACTTCCTGTCCACTTCCTGTTTGTGTTCCATGCTGGTTTCTGTCTCGCTTCCTCTGACATTATCCCCAGGCTCCAGCGTGATTGTGTCCTCTGAATATTCACAGCACAAGTCGACTGTTATCTCGTGGACTTCCCTGGAAGCTTTACCATCACAGACTGGGACTGCCCTGCCACTGGAACATCTCCTGGACGCACTTAACTGCTACATGCCTGTTTCATCCACTTTCTTGTAAGTGTTTTTAACCCATTTAGGGGATATTAAAAGTGTTATACTTCTGCACTTAGAGGCGCCTTGTTTGTTTTTCTGTTTCCATTAGAGATTGCTTGTCTCCCTGAGTGCTGCCTAAAGTGTGTGAAGATCTGCTACCCTCTCCAACACAGACTTTATCTGTCAGGATTCAAATGCTTGGAGCGTCCTGGATATACACATTTTTCTGGCTCTACAGAGGTAAGTAGTAGGTAGGGTAGTGTACAGAGGTCAGTAGTATGTGGGGCAGTGTACAGATGTCAGTAGTAGGTAGGGCAGTGTACAGAGGTCAGTAGTAGGTAGGGAAGTGTACAGAGGTCAGTAGTGTATGGGGCAGTGTACAGAGGTCAGTAGTAGGTAGGGCAGTGTACAGAGGTCAATAGGATGTAGGGCAGTGTACAGAGGTCAGTAGTAGGCAGGGCAGTGTACAGAGGTCAGTAGTAGGCAGGGCAGTATTCAGAGGTTAGTAGTAGGCAGAGCAGTGTTCAGAGGTCAGTAGTAGGTAGGGCAGTGTACAGAGGTCAGTAGTAGGCAGGGCATTGTACAGAGGTCAGTAGGATCTAGGGTAGTGTACAGAGGTCAATAGTAGGCATGGCAGTGTACAGAGGTCAGTAGGATGCAGGGCAGTGTACAGAGATCAGTAGTAGGTAGGGCAGTGTACAGAGATCAGTGGTAAGTAGGGCAGTGTACAGAGATTGGTAATAATGTAGGGCGGCGTACAGAGCTCAGCAGTATGTAGGGCGACATACAGAGGTTGGTAGTGTGTAGGGCAGTGTAGAGAGGTCGGTAGTATGTAGGAAGGTGAAAATTAGGATTGGGGCTGCTCTATGAAAAACCATTACACAGAGCAGATAAGTATGCAATGTTTGTTAAAGAAAAGTTTCTGGGAACTGGGATTTTTTATAACATTTCCTTGACAGCAGAGTCAGATCAAAGGCTGCAAGGCTGTTAGAGTTAGAGATGTTCGTAAGTTGTGTTATGATTTGGGAGACTTTTTTCCAGGAAAGGCTCAGCAAGCACCAGCCCACAACATGTGTAATAAGGTGCCTGTATGGGCATTACAATGCCAATGCCTATAGCTCTGTTGTGGGAAGAATTTGGTGAGGAATTAAAGTCCCATACTCCCATGATACAATTTAAGGGATAGGCTATTTCTGGAATGTTGGAACCCAAGTAGCCTCCAATCACACCAGTTATCTTCTGCTATTGTCCTTACAAGGTAGTAACTACCTAGTTTGTTTCAGGTGTTGATTAAATGTTGGCGTTTTTGTAGTACTTTGTTCTATTGTTTGTTTATTACGTTTTTTTTTGTGGGTTTTGCTTATGATGATTTTTTGTTCTTGAGGTCTAGCTTGGTCCAAACAATCTAGTTAAAGTAAGAGTAATGATGGAGCTTTAAAGGGTCATAAACAAACGCAGGGCACACTATTGACGTAGGGCCAGTGAGTGGCACCACAATGCCAAACGGGGGATGCAGGCATCCGATACACCTGGTGATGACAGTTTGCATGATGTAGATGTGCAAGAGAGCGAAGATCACAAAGACAAAAACAAGATCACAGCAGGACAAAAACATATTGAGATTCGGGTAGGGGCGCGCATAGTTACAGCGGCGCAGCGTATCGTATTTACGATACGCCGCCATAAGTTAGAGAGGCAAGTGCTGTATTCACAAAGCACTTGCCTTCTAAGTTACGGCGGTGTAGCGTAAATGGGGCCGGCGTAAGCGCGCGTAATTCAAATGTGGATGAGGGGGCGTGTTTTATGTTAATTCTTGGTGACCCGACGTGATTGACGTTTTTCCCGAGCGGCGCATGTGCCGTCCGTGGAATTTCCCAGTGTGCATTGCTCCTAAGTACGCCGCAAGGACGTCATTGGTTTTGACGTGAACGTAAATTGCGTCCAGCCCTATTGGCGAACGACCTACGCAAACAACGACCTACGAAAACGACCTACGAAAACGACAGAAGCGCCACCTAGCGGCCAGCGTAAATATGCACCCTAAGATACGACGGTGTAAGAGACTTACATCAGTCGCATCTTAGGCTAATGTCGGCGTATCTTGCTTTCTGAATACAGAAAGAAGATACGCCGGCGCAGATTTGAATTTACGCAGCGTATCTATATATACGCCGGCGTAAATTCTCTCTGAATCTAGCCCATTGATTTTCTTTTACAGGCTGTTTCTTTTTTGATGTAATGACAAAGTATATTTAAGGGTTGTTATTATGACCATTAAGTAAGCAAATATGCATAATGTAATATCTCATTCGTTTATCTATTATTAAAAATCTGTATTAGGAATATTTAAAGGGAAATGTATAGAGGGGACTGCAAATTTGTGTCTCTCTTAGTGCCCGCTGTGTTCATGTCCTGTTCCATCTTAATGCAAGAATAATAGCACAGCAGATTCAAATGGAAAAACACAGCAAGCCCAGAGACAAAGCTTGTTTTAATTGAACATTTTCACAAGTATGTGCACAGTAGATCAGCTTGGGGAAAAAAAATGGAAAGCTAAAATGTTCTGATTATTTTTTCTAGTGGCAAATACATCTAGTTCTCTCTTTAAACTAAACACTAGAGATAACAAAAAATAAGAAGTATATTAATGATGATTGACCAGGGCTTGATTTTTTTATTTTTTTTCGATGCAGTTCTTGAAATGTAAAATAAGGCTTTATAGAATGTTGTACCTATAACAGACACAAAAGCTTAAAAATAAATACAATGTACATTTCATATTATATTACAAAACCAGCATCCTTGATCCAAATCTCTTATATAAAATGATTGACATATTTTCAGTATTCAAATAAGTGTTCCTTTATTACTAAGAACGGATTACTATAAAGATAAGCTTTCTATGATTGTTTCATGGATATTGTGTATAATTAATCAGAGCAAGCGGGAATCACTGAATACAAAGGTGCAAATGCAAAATTTTAATTTGCATTTTCTGAACATGATCAAGATAAAGAAATAGACAGACTGGTAGAAATATCTAAAATATACAATACTGTGCAAAAGTTTTAGGTAGGTTTGAAAAAAATCTGTAAATTAGGAATGCTTTCAGAAATAGGAGTGTTAAAAGTTTATTTTTTTATGAATTAACAAAATGGAATGTGAGGCCGCGTACACACGACCGGTTTTCTCAGCAGAATTCAGCAAGAAACTAGATGGGAGACGTATTCTGCAGAGAAAACCGGTCGTGTGTACACTTTTCGCCGAGAAACCCTTCGGGAAACTCGTCGAGCCAAAAAGAGAGCATGCTCTCTATTTCCTCGTTGGGCAATGGGAACATTTGGCTCGACGAGTTTTTTGACAGCCGAACAAGGAACTCGACGGGGAAAACGATGTGTTTCGCCCGTCGAGTTTCTCGGACGTGTGTACGCGGCCTAAATAAACAGAAGAGCAATCCAAATCAAATTAATATTTGGCGTGACCACCCTTTGCCTTCCAGACAGCATCAATTCTAGCTACACTTGTACACAGTTTTTGAAGGAACTCTGCAGGTAGGTTGTTCTAAACGTCTTGAATAACTAACCACAGATCCTCTACGGATGTAGCCTGCCTGAAATCCTTCTGTCTCTTCGTGTAATCCCAGATAGAATCGATGATATTGAGATTCCTCGTCATTACGTCCTGTGCTCTTTGTTATTTTTTACACTGAAGATAGCTCTTATTGACAATGGCTTTATGTTTGGGTAGTTGTCCTGTTTTAGCATAAATTTGGGGCCAATCACATGCCCCCCTGATGGTATGCCACGATGCATAAGTACCTGCCTGTATTTCTCATCACTGAGGATGCCACTGATCCTGACCAAATCTCCAACTTTATTTGCAGAAATGCAGTTCCTTGCAAGGAACCTCCACCATAATGCAGTTCTGGGACCAGAACCTAATCTCCCCTGTAGCCCAATTTATGTGCAGGTAATGAAGTTTTAACCAGGGATAACCTATGATAAGGGGATAATAGGAGATGTTGTCAAGTAGAAGTTGATTGTCTTCCTACGAAATTCTCCAATGGTCAGAGTAATAGGTACAGTGCATAAGGTGACCAGGCCAGTGTTGCCAACCTACCAGACTAACATTTACTGACATGACATCCAAAATTTACTGGCACAGCCAAGTTTTTACTGGCATTTCCAAAAGTTACAAAATTACAGGTTTAAGTGCAAATGTCAATATTTAGGCTACAAACAAGTACAATATGCAATTAGCAATGTGAGGTATGGTAGATATTAAGGCAAAAAACATATTTCTTATTTTATTTTCAATATAGTAAGTAAGTAGCTCAGGGACAGGACAATATAATGGACAGGCACACACCCATGAAATTGACTCTCACAGTGACACTGACAGCAGTGTGCAGCAGCACAGATGATGATGACACCTCATTGACACGCCCCCTCCTGAGTCACCGTGACAGCATTTCTCCTTTCAAGGTGGTCTCTTCAGTCCGCTCCAGTTCAAACAGCACTGACAGTCCTGCTCCTGGCTTACCTTGCTCCAGTCCCACAGACCCGTACACGAGTCTCCGACCCCTCCGCTCGGCTCCCTTGCACTATGACATAACACGACACACTTCGCTGCTGCCTCCGCCAGACCCGCCCCATGCCTGCGCTGCCTAAATACACTGTAGCAGGCACTCAGATGGTCTCTGACAGCTCTAGACTGGAACTGTGCATGCACATTTCTGAACTGAGCGCCACAGGCATATTTTTTACTGGCAACCTTTTCCTGTCACTAGCATTTACTGGCAGGAGAAAGTGCTAGTTTTTTTTACCGGCTGCCAGTAAAAATACTCACAGTTGGCAACACTGAACCAGGCCCATATACAAGGGAGAGTTATCAACAACTAAGACTGAAAAGGGTTTGTGCACATTAGTCAAGGTAATCTGCAATCAAATGATTGTGACAATCATGTCACTACAGCTCCTCAGGCTGGCTCTTCAGTTTGATGCACAGCCATTCATGATGATGTGGGATGTGCACCTTAGGGAAGCTGGGCAATCCAGATGCCATTGTTCTGCCAAAATGAAAAGGGGCCAAATCTATTAAAAAAACAAATTTTACTACAGCATCCTAGGATGACAATGTTGGACCTCTTTAATTTTGCAGTAAGGCTATGTTGTCACCCTGGAAGTCCCACTGGTGGCCTGTACTTACAAGTAGACTGTGCCTACAAGAGAGTTAACATGTCTTACTGTGTGAGTTCTGTCTGTGTTTGCGCCCTCGTGTTAATTGAGCCAGCTAGGTGCAAAATCTTATAATGTCTTAATGTTGCACTGTATCCTGAGGTTGACATGGGAGGTGGAGGTAACCAAGTTTTATGGGTTAACATTTTCCCACCATTTTTAGCAAGGTTACCATCCCCCACAGGTCAATCCACATAAAGGGGGCTGGCTCCAAGCTTCTGGGTCGAGTTCCAGAGAGGAGCTGGCAGGGAATACTACCTAAATGTAGCATGTTACTCTGCTGGAGTGTTCACCACCTTTGGAGGGGTGATAGGAGCCCAGTCAGGAGCCTGGAGACCCTCATGTACTCATAGCTGGCAGTAATGGACTTACTGGACCAGATTCAGGTACCTGCGCCGCGGCGTAACATATCCCGTTTACGTTACACTGCCGCAAGTTTTCAGCGTAAGTGCCTGATTCCCAAAGCACTTACCTGTAAACTTGCGGCGGTGTATCGTAAAGACGTCCGGCGCAAGCCCGCCTAATTCAAATGGGGCGTGTACCATTTAAATTAGGCGTGCTCCCGCGCCGAACGTTCTGCGCATGCTCCGTTCGCAATTTTCCCGACGTGCTTTGCGTGAAATTACGGCGCCCCGACGTGTTTGTGAATGGCGACGTGCGTAACGTACTTACGCCGTACTTACGCCGAAAAAAAAAATGTAAATTCGAAGCGGGAACGACGGCCATACTTTAACATGGCTGGTGTAAAGTTAAGGCATGAAAAAGCATGACTAACTTTGCGACGGGAAAAAATGACTTGCGATGACGTAACGCACGCGAGTACCTTCGTGGATCGCCATAAAACCTAATTTGCATACCCGACGCTGGAAAACGACGCAAACTCCACCCAGCGGCGGCCGAAGTATTGCAGCCTAAGATCCGAAGGCGTACGAAGCCGTAAGCCTGTCGGATCCTAGCCAAAAGCCGTTGTATCTTGTTTGTGAATCACAAACTAAGATACGACGCGGCAAATTTGAAAATACGCCGGAGTATCAGTAGATACTGATAGATAGGTATTTGTTCTGTGAATCTGGCCCACTGTCTTTGTGGGTTATTACCAATCATGGACTCTAAAGACTTGCCCAACTTTTGTGGATTATTTGCCTAAATGGACTGCCTTAAAGAGGACTGCTTTATGGGCTTGCCTTCTGCCTAAGGTATGCACTCCTTATGGGGCACTTGAGAGAGTCTTGTATAGGAACTGCATTGTGAATGTCTTTTGAGAACTGTACTGTTACCAGCATCTGTCTCCGTAAAGGATATTGTTTACTTGTTTACCTGGTCTGTGCATGCACATGTGCATGCATAGTTTATTAAAAGAATGGGGCTTGCAAAACAACAAGGCTACTGAGTTAGAGGAAGACTGGGAGAGAGGTGACGCTAATGCTGGATTTGTGGATACTTGGCTCATTGGTACCAGTCCCTAAATGCTGCACACCTGGGAAATGTTGTTTTCTAATAGAGAGTGTGTCTGAAGTGCTCAAATGTTATTAGGGTAATGAAGCTGCTACAGATTACAACGAGTTAACTGTGCAATCGCCACTCGCTTCTTAAGTTGGGAGCCATGCCTTAAAGGGGTTGTAAAGGTACAATTTTTTTCCCAAAATAGCTTCCTTTACCTTAGTGCAGTCCTCCTTCACTTACCTCATCCTTTGATTTTGCTTTTAAATGTCCTTATTTCTTCTGAGAAATCCTCACTTCCTGTTCTTCTGTAACTTCACACAGTAATACAAGGCTTTCTCCCTGGTGTGGAGTGTCGTGCTCGCCCCCTCCCTTGGACTACAGGAGAGTCAGGACGCTCTCTACGTTGCAGATAGAGAAAGGAGCTGTGTGTTAGTGGGGGCGTCCTCACTCTACTGTAGTCCAAGGGAGGGGGCGAGCACGACACTCGCCACCAGGGAGAAAGCCTTGCATTACTGTGTGGAGTTACAGACAGAAGAACAGAAAGTGAGGACTTCTCAGAAGAAATAAGGACATTTAAAAGCAAAATCGAAGGATGAGGTAAGTGAAGGAGGACTGCACTAAGGTAAAGGAAGCTATTTAGGAAAAAAAAATTGTACCTTTACAACCCCTTTAATGTTGATTTCACATGACCGTGACTAGGTTTATGCAATTAGTGAGCGCAATTCTGCTGGGACGCCCTAAGCCAATCCCACAACTAGGATCACCAAAGACAAGCAAAGGATGATGAAAAAAAGGACACTAACCTGAGGGTTAAAAAATAATTCTATGTGTTCTCAACTCAAAAATATCCCTTCTATTGCTTTCAGCCTCTTCCTAATCCCCACATTTGTAAAGGATGGCTATGTTTATTCTCCATGGTATGTAGGAATGTAATTTCCCTCTCTTGCTCGCTCCCAAGATGCACTAGGGACTATGGGTTAATTACAACTGGAGAGGCTTGGGAGCTCACACAGGGCTTTATAAGGAGGCAGAAAAACACAGTAAGAAACCATTTTATGAAAAATAGATTACAGGGCCATTAAATAGTGGATGTTTATGGATTATTCTAGGAAAATAAGGATATCATTTTGTGTCATTTTAATTTGAATTATAAACTGATGCAGATGTACCAATGGGAATTTAAAGTTGAAATAAAAGCACTTTTATTTTCATTTTGGATAGAGTAAGGGAGGGTTATAACCCCTGTCAGTTTTTTTTGTTGCCATCTGCTTCCCGTAGGGGAGATTTCCCTTCAAAGTCTGTCCCACAGACAAAGAGGAAGTGAGAGAAAATCCCCCTAAAGTGAGGAAATCTTGGGGTGTCACCAGGGTCAGCAGAAGTATTGTCCCCATTGGAAGATGTCCCCTCTATTACTGTTTTGTTGTCAACCCAAAATGTGGGATTATCTTTTACTTTCACTTTAGATCATAATAGTAAACAGAACAAATAGAGAGGGTGAATCTCCCTATCGGGGGCACAGACAGCAAAAAAAAACTGACAGGTATTCTAATCCCTCCCCACTCTATTCAAAATCTATAAAAAGTTTGCCTTTAGTTATACTTTAAAGTGGTTGTTAACCTCAGACATGAAATATAAACAAAGCATACTCTCTATAGCAGCCCTCAAAATTTACACTAGCCTGCTCGCATTTTGCGAGTACATTTTGAGGGCTGGCGAGTGTGGGCTGCTTGGGAGCAGGGGGGGCGAGCGAGCAGAGGAGCCGCCGCCGCCGTCTGGTTGTTCAGAGCACGGGGAACACTAGCTTTCAATTCAATAGCTGTGTTCCCCGCCACGAGCCGACATATACAGCCCCTCCCCCTTGTCCGGGCACTTTGATAGACTGATCACCCATCCCAGGATTGGACGGGTGATCTGTCTATCAAAGTTTCCCGGAAAAGGGGGGAGGGGCTGTGTATGACGGCTCGTGTCGGGGAACACAGCTATTGAATTGAAAGCTGTTATGCTTCCGGCGGCTCTGGCTCCTCTCCTCTCCTCTCTTACCCAGCACAGGTAGGCTGCAATATGGGGACACTCTGGCTGCAATATGGGGACACATGCTGCATTGGTAGACATGGGCAGGCTGCATTTTTGGGCACGGATAAAGTTGTTGTTAATAATTATTTTTATGACTTAATTCTGCATAAAACATTTAAATGTCATTTCATGAGAATTTATGAGGGTGTGTCTAGGGGCGGGATTAGGGGCGGACATGGTAGGGGTTGGGCAGGGCAACTGGTGGCAAGTACGCCTTGAGGCCTGGCTAGTAGCTCAGGACTTGAAATTTTGAGCCCTGCTCTTTAGTGTGTGTGTACTTTATCTATAGTGTGTAACCCACAGTGTGATTTATTTCTGCTGCCTTATTCCTCTGCTATCTGCATTTATCGCTCCTGCCAGATTTTCCTGACATCAAGATGTAAAAAGGTGACAAAGTAAGGCTCTCAAGCGCACAGTCTGTGATTGACAGCCTCAGCTCTTTGGATGTATGCTGTGTAAAGGGGGGAATGTGTCCATCTTTCCAATCAGCTCTCCTAACTGAGCTCTGCAATGTGGAACTTCAGTTCTCTGACCCCTGCTTTCAGAATTCTCAAACAAACTGCATACATTCTGGCTGTAGAGAAGAGAAGCCTGCAGACAGACAGGTCCGACTTATGTAAGAGGATTTTTGTTGATCTCCTTGTATGACCTGAGGCTAGTCACTTGATATTGGTATATGTTGTAATAAAAATAAGTTGTAATATTTGCAATGAGCTGTTAGAATTTCAAAGCTGCATGACAGGTGCTCTTTCATATATTCACCTCACCTCTTTTATCCCCGAGATAATACAGTAATAAGTGAGTCGAGTACCGCAGAGAGAGATACAGGCCATTTTCTAAAAAAGGTGCTGCTGCTATATCCCAGGGGAAATAGATGTTGACGGCATCCCAAATTGCTCTTCGAGACCAGACACTGTATAAGAAAGAGTACTCTGCAACATTACCTTTCCAGTATGAAGCCCTACAGCCTGTACGCTTCTTATCTGCTGCTGTCACAATACTAGCAAAGCTATTATTATTTCATTTTCATTTCTTACTTCTAGTCTTCCATCTAATAGACCTATCTTTCCAACATCAACACTAAACTTTCCTGAAAATGTTATATAAAAATGTTTATTACCTTGTTCTCACTTTTCCTATACCTCTCCATTGCCCATGGGAGATTTTAAAGATTTGAAAGTATCCTTTTTTTATTTTATGCCCTTTTTTTTGAATGTTGTAAATGCAAACATGGTGCTTGCAGTTAGAAACTCCATACTAAAAACTGAAATCATAAAAATTTGTTCTGCCTCCAATTAAAAGGAACTTGACTCAAAACTTTGGTCACCGATGAATATCTGTTTTATAAATCAGCAAAACTGATTTATAAAACAGAATTCGTTTTTTGTTTTTTTATCAACCTAACTACTGGTAAGAATCAAACAAAACTGCCCCATCCTCCAGCTGATAAAGAATAAAATGCTGATCTTTTTAGTGGATAATCTAAAACGGAATATTACTTTTTATGGTCCAGTAATCTTTATCTCCAATGGCTTTGATTGTGACAACTAGTCCTTCGAAAACTTCTCTCCTTGCCACTCTATGGCTGATCTTTTTGCAGACTTTCTCATTGATATTATGAATGTCTGCTGGTCCTATGATTGCCACCTCATCCCTTTAAAACCTAACACGTATTAATTACATAGGCTCTGTGGCTGATTAAGGTGGTAATTAAATTCACTTATCTGCATTACATTATCCTCAGAACCTGTTTAATAATATGTGTTCGAGTTTAAAGGGACGAGGTGGTGTTCCGTCAGATATGGCGACCCGTCAGAATTGGTGACAGAAGTGACATTCCTTCGTGGCCATCTTGCTACACCCTGCACTCCTCCATAGTAACGATACACCGAGAAGGGGGTAAGGGGACATATTATTACACCCACTGTGGTTTTACATTTCACAGTTATTTTTAACAGTAAACTCCAGTGGGCGTAACAAGATGTCCGCTTGCCCCCTCTCTGTGTATCATTACTATGGAGGAGTGCAGGGTGTAGTAAGATGGCGGCGATGGAACGCCACTTCCGTTACCAACTCTGAAGGAACACTGGCAACCCTAGATGGTCCTACATAGTACATGATGATGTAAGAGTTCACGGCCACATTCTGGCACTGGAGTGTGGAGGAAAAGACTGTTGGCTGTCATAGGGCTGAGCGGTAAGGTAAGTAATCCTCTATTTTAGGTTATCATCTAAACAAAATGGGCATTATATTCTTCATCAGCTGGGGGAGGATGTGGTGATTTTTTTTTGGTAAAGAGATGCTGGCAGGGACTGGAGGTTTGAGAAAAAGCATATGGAATTGTTCTAGGCACTGTTACTGTCACCAGGTTCAATAATTAATGGATTTATTAATTATGCATAGAGTAGTGTAGATAAACCATGGCCTTCCAATCCGGCTGCCATAAAGGACTGACACCTTTCCAGAGATGTTTGCAAAGTGGGCATTTCAAGATGAAGCTACAAGTCAGGGCTCTAAATCACTAATACCTTCCAGTAGGCTAGAGAAACACTTGCCTTCCTTGCTTCTCTTGACATGACTTGACTTGCTTCTCTAGCCTGGTATGACCTACTTTGTGAACTTCTCTGGAAAGGTATAGGTCCTTTTTATATGCTATGGAGAAATAGAAGTAACACAAATATTATGTGTAGGGTGTCGAGTGAACGTGGAATAACAAATACTCCTACGTCCATCCAACCACAACTGCTGGGGATTCGCACACCCTGAATTCAAATTTCTAAACTGTAACTTATTTATACTTGATTTTATTTCTAGATTGTACTGCCTTATGGCAGAAAAATAAAATGTGTTTAGTTTTCCATAAATCTATGTATCTGTATTCTATTTTCTACACTCCTCAGAGGCACAACTAAAGTCCCAACCCCGTTCAAATTTTTTTGAAACACAGTTGCATAACACAAATATTAGCTAATTATTTCACTTACACACCAACAGAAACAAAGTTAAGAGGAATTTACATAGTTTTCCTTAGACAGATGTAGCAGAGGTGTTCTGTGTATGTGATGGTTTTGATTGTCTGACAACAGTGGTGTGTACCAGATAGTCCAGACCAAGGAAGGCAAAATGGTTGTGGCCAATGCCATTGGTAATGGTATTAAAAGGGAAAAAGTGTGGACATTTTCTTTTGCCCTTCTCCTCTGTTCAATTATCCTTCTCCTGATACCCGATATGGCTCCCTAATCCTGACAACTACCATTCCATCATCAGATGTGTTCCCCCCCTCACCATCAACTGATGCATCAAATGCATAATTTGTTGTGCATCTAGTGCTTCCTGCTCACGCTCACTCTTGCCTTAATCCGATGAACAATATAGTCCAGCAGTGTCACCTGTGTGCTAAGACTTCAAAGGGGAGCAAGGCAAACAATCCCTATATATTTAGAAGGTCATTTGGGGCTATCATGCCTGTTGGTTGTTTGCAACAACTTCTAAGAATATAACAAAGCAGGTGACAATCTTTGCATATAGATACATTGTGAAAATAACTTTTGAGTTACTTCTGATGATTTACTTGCCACCACCATTTCCGAAACCTAGCCTCCATTCCACCATTGTCATTTATATATGAGGTAGATGAAACGCAAGAATTAGCTTTACTGTACGTGTGGCCACTGACCTTTTTTTCACAGACACCAGTAAGTTAAACAACAACCTTGTATTGTGTCTCAGCAATGCACACTAACCAATACAGCAATAAGGCTAAACTAAAAATGAGCAGAGCACAAGTTAACTTTTTTTCAAAAGAAACATGTAATGCATAGTGCTGGTAAATAAGAAAATCTAATGCTTAATGAAACAAGCCTATCTACATTTCACTGAATTATCTACTCAACATAATTCCAAATAACTGTGAGAAAAAACGCAGTGAATGATGGGGGTGTGAGAATGGGTGTAAAAAAACAAATCTTACAAGCAAAGACTGAGCGCAGATGAAAGTGTGTTTGTGTCAGAAACCATGAATCAGACCGAGACAGAAGTACAGTTATATCACACTTGTTTAATAATAATAAAAAGATAAACAGAGTAAGCGTAGTCAAAACATAGCCAAAGTTCAGGAACCAGATCAGATAGTCAGCCAAGCCAAATGTCAGAGTGCCAGAGATATACGTAGTAGAACAGCAAGCAGGATCAGGAGCCAGAAGGGATGTCAGCCGAGCAAAGTCTTCAGGAACAGGAACGCAGGAGAAATTCTCTGTGGTGTTGACCAAGGCGAAGGCAGAGAGCAAATGAGCTGGAAGGCTTAAAGGGGTTGTAAAGGTATTTTTTTTCCCTAAATAGCTTCCATTACCTTAGTGCAGTTCTCCTTCACTTACCTCATCCTTCGATTTTGCTTTTAAATGTCCGTATTTCTTCTGAGAAATCCTCACTTCCTGTTCTTCTGTCTGTAACTACACACAGTAATGCAAGGCTTTCTCTCTGGTGTGGAGAAAGCCTCTTGAGGGGGGAGCAGGCAAGTCAGGACACTCTCTACTTTGCAGATAGAGAAAGGAGCTGTGTGTTAGTGGGCGTCCTGACACTCCTGCTCGCCCCCTCCTCCTTCAAGAGGCTTTCTCCACACCAGGGAGACAGCCTTGCATTACTGTGTGTAGTTACAGACAGAAGAACAGGAAGTGAGGATTTCTCAGAAGAAATAAGGACATTTAAAAGCAAAATCGAAGGATGAGGTAAGTGAAGGCGGACTGCACTAAGGTAAAAGAAGCTATTTAGGGAAAAAAAATGTACCTTTACAACCCCTTTAAGTAGGCAGGACTGAAGAGCTTGATCATCAACAGGTGAGTCACTGTGGTGGGATAGGAGCTGGCAATTAGCCGACAGCTGAGCCGCCAGCTCAAAGAAGGAAAGGCTGAGCCCAGCCCTGACAGTTTGTCATACTGTACTTGGCATCATGGCAACAATTACTGCACAGGACACATGGGACACTCAGTAAAAGTGCCTGGGTGTCAGTGTCTAGCAATGCTCCTGGATGAATGGTAAGGATAATATGGTGAAAATAATTGGTGATCTACTAATGCTTATCAGCAAACACTGGAGCAGCCATTCGGGGCAAAGCCTTTTTGTGTCCAAGCCATTTAAAAAATACATGGTGTTGACTGGTGGTGATGTCACATAGTTCATCATGTAACAGTATAAAGAGGTTGGCATTACATGGATACTGTCACCTTTTCATTAATGAACAAGTTGATAGTGTCTTTTTGGGTTAAGTCCGTTTTTTTTACTTTAATGTGCTGCAACCAGAAACCAGAGGACACTTCACAGGTTTACTACCATTTATTACCAAATTATACTTTTGTCAATTACTAACACAGTACAACACCCTTCCCCACCATCAGAATTGCAGACTATAGCCTGCGGTGTCGATCAGCAGATCATCTTCTGTACAATCTCAGTGGCCAACATGTATCAAAACTCATCCAGTCCCTGCTGAACTGGTCCAATTGGGATCCATGTATGGCCAGTTTTAATTTAGGTAGAATAAGCAAGAGTTAAGACCCCTGGCAGTTAATTTTTGCTGTATGTATCCTAATGGGGAGATTATCCTTCATATTCTGTCCCCGAGAGACAGCAAGTTAGAGGAAATCTCCCAAAGTGAGAGGAATTCCCTTCCTAGACAGTTGTCCCTGGAACAGGTATCTCCATTGGAAGATTTTTCCTTACCTCTTGTTCTGGGGAAAATCTAAAATTTTGTAATTCCCCTCACATTCATTCTTGGCAAAAATGATCTCCAGTAAAACCAGAGGGTTGAAACTCCCCAACGGAGACACAGACGGTCTAACCCAGTGTTTGTCAAACTGTTTTCAGTCAAGGTACCCTTTAAAATTCTCCAAAATCTTGAGGCATCCCATTTTAAAATGTAAAAAACAAAACCAACAGTTTTACATAATGCAGCAACATTCACACACGTTGGGCACCCAAGGTTAGAGGTGATTTATTCTTTCAAAGCAAACCCACCTTTGCACATTGATACTGACTAGTATTGCAATGTTTCTCTACTCCCTCAGTTTCTTTCCCTCACTCAGCTAATGTGGCCCCAGTGCTGATGAAGAGGGATGGGGAGGGGCAAACAAGGATGCTGTGCAGGCGCCCAATGTCCTCCTTATCAACCAACCAATGGCATAATTGGTTGTTAGGACATGGGCAGCTAGAAGGCTGCACATGGAAAACCTGTGACTGATTCTCTTCAATGGCCACAACTGTGTCTTTGTGGCTTGTATCGATTTTCTTGGGCAATTTTTAGGCATGTTGCCAAGGCACCCCAGGGTGCCTGGGCAACCTGATTGAAAAATGCTGGCCTATCTTATAACCACTCTATTCTAAACTATTATGCTGCGTACCGGGGGTGGGGGGCTAGTGATCCATCCGACCGACCGGGGGGCTGGTGACGGGTGGATTGTTTGAAGCACCCCCCCCCCCCAATTTTTTTTAGCACCAGCTGTCACTGATCTAGATTGGAGTCCACTAAAGCCTTGTACACACGATCAGGCTTTTTACCACCTGGAAACCCAAGGGGAAAGCCGAGAACCTGCTTCGGTTCAGACTTTTCCCTACACACAGCCAGTTTTCCCGACAGGAAAACTGCAATGGAGCTTTGTCCGGGAATCTCCGCCATGTGTATGCCCCATCATAGTTTTTCCAATATGAAAACTGCCAAAAACCGCCGGACAAAAGTCAGCCGAATTTCCCGGCGGGAAAAAAGAGAACTGGTTCTCTTTTTTTGTCCGGCGGATTTTGGGCAGTTTTCCCTTCCGAAAAACTGTGAGGAGCATGCACACGGCCGGGATTCCCGGCCAAAAGCTCTCCTCACAGTTTTCCCGTCGGGAAAACTGATCGTGTGTACAAGGCTAAAGGCTATAACGACTCTGTAGTGGGGTCAGATATTGAAGGTGGGCAGGCACTTTATTCAAAGGTGGTGGGCACCGAACACATTGGACGTTACTATATGAACTGCCACTTTATGTTTACACAGCCATGGAGTTCTAATACATGTGACTCAGACAGTGTATTTACTCTATTGGCTATTTGAGCTGATGTGTTTTGTTTAGTGTTTCATTTATGTTGTATTTAATATGTAATTGCGCTGCACTTACTGTATATTTTGCACAAGATACCAATGAATGAGAACTTTCCTTTTGGTTCCCACTCTTTCTATTCTTTTGTATATATGATATGTGGTTTGGAATATTTATTTCTATATGAGATTGGAGTATACCTGTATGTATAAAAAAAAAAATTCCCTGGAAAAAAAAAAAAGACAACACAGACTGATCCTCAGCGGTCACACTTCCTTTGCCACTCAAATTCTGAGCCTATTTACAGCAATAACTTCTTGCAATCTGTGCTTTTCTCTGTCACTGTACAGATGCACAGCAGGAGTATTGCCAGTCCATCCAACAATGACAGCAGCAGAAGCACACATGCAAGTTCATTATAAAGCAGTATCTCTTCTTTACACACAGATAGCGGATAGAAATACTGCAGCAGTCCCTCACTGAACCCCTGCATCAGCATCTGCCTCCTCCTTCTGCTCCACGTGTTCTGCTAAGTATAACCCACCCTCTCCCCTTCCACTCTGAATCTGCTCATACTGGGCTGTTAGTTGCAGGAGAGAGCTAGCGCAGATCGATGCTGCCTTTTGTCTCATGCTCCAACCATCATATTGAGGAACTGCAGGAAAACAAGAAAAGGACAGGTACAGTCATTCTTTGTAAACATCTGCTTATCCTCTCAGATTTTTCTAGGCTATTAACTAATTTCTACATTATAGCATTTTCTGAGTATTATTATAACAATGTTATTACCTATTATTTTTGATCTACACCGCGCAATATAAATATCTTTTTTTTTTAACACATTGCACAAATTGTATTAGAATTTAATATTTACCTATTATATTTACTTTTAAATTGTATCAAATATGCAAACAAAATGACATAATATCATCTGATATATAAAATCTTTAGAAGTAAAATTTATATTATTTTCATATTATTATGAGTGTTAAAATGAATCTTTAATTCATGGACCATTCTGCCCATTGGGGCTACTGTGCCTTTTTTTGGCCCCATATGCCACTAAAAACAATAAAAAAAGCCACTAAAAAGTTAGGTGAACGCTGTCGCTTTTAAGTTGTAACCTTGCTCTTGGGATTTTCCCAGGCCCAATTAATATTAATAACATCACCAGTATAACTATTGTTATTATCATTCTTTCTTTTTTTTTTTTTTCATTATGATTATTATTATGATTAATATTATTCCATCACAGTTATTTTTCATGTTTTGTATGGGATGGAAATGCCTTCACTAGCAGTACATTGCCTCCAAGACTTCCTCTGAGTGATAAATATACCATCTGCACCTGTAAAATGCAGAACTCGGATTGACAGCGTGGAATGCCTCTTGAGTAGATGGATTTGTAGAAGTGTTCTCGAGGGGAGATGAAATCTTTTACAGTTTGGTTTGATTTTAATCATATTTTCAGGGTTATTAAGGGGGAAATATGGGGGGGGAAGAGTATTATTGGCCATGGTTCTACTTTCCAGATAGATTTGTAAATTATTTACAAACACTTGTCAGTTGAAATGGATGCCTCCAGGAAGCTCGTTGATGTGATTTTACTGTCTGATCTTCTTCATCCTCCTAATGGGTTTAATGTTAGACTCTGTGAATCAATTACGAGCTTTTAAAAGGAGAGCGTATTCCTTGGTGACAATCAGAATGCAGACAACACGTCAAGTTTGCCACATTTTATGTACACTTTACACAACTTCTTTCCATTCTGTAGAAGATGATTTGTTAATGGTCCAGAAAACTGACCAGATGTATTATAAGAAAAAAATATAATGCCATTTACAGCGTATAGTGTAGTTTTTTTTAGTTTAGCCCTTCCATCCGAGAAATATAGAGGAGAATAGATGTCCTACAAGAAACGTTTTGGATAAAAGGTCAAATAGATGGCAGGGTGAATTATTTGGCTCTTTATATTAGTCTAAGACTGTAGCGCTAAAATCCCAGCTCTGCCAACCCTTGACATCAAGTCTCATTCCTCTTGTGCTTCTTGAGTCTCATTCCCTGCAATATCATCCAACAGAAACGCTTGGTTTGAAGAATGAGCTACTCCTTGAAGACAACTGGTCATGATAGGGTTTCTGAAGGCAGTCTTTTATAAAAAATTGTATAGGTGTGCCTTACAATAGATTTATATTTGCTCTCTTATTTATCTTCTTTTATCTTGCCTATGTCTGACTTACCCTGCTTAAAGCAGACCTTAAGTTAAAAACGTATCTTTTCCTGCCTTTTGCCCCTTTTTGGATATTGTTTATTTTACTTTATATGGTTTCTGCATGCAATCTTTTATTAAAATTGTATAAGTGTGCCTTACAATAGATTTATATTTGCTCTCTTATTTATCTTCCTTTATCTTGACCATGTCAGACTTTTCCTGCTTAAAGCTGACCTTAACTTAAAAACGTATCTTTCCCTGCCTTCTCCCCGTTTTCTCTCACACATTTTGATATTTTTTTTTACTTTATGGTGCAATGCAGCATTTCCATCTTCCTTACCTAAATGAGAATGACATTTGTCCCCAGATTCTGTGCATGCGCAGACTTGGGTCCCAGGAAAGTCCTACAGCACATCTGTGCATGTGTGGGTTTCCCATGCATGTGTGAAGATGGAGCCCGTTGGAAATTCCAACATTCTGCTTTTCTGTTCATGCCCTAAAATCTACCCTCCCATGTGCGCAGATGTGCTGCAGGGCTCTGCCAGGACCCGAAGGCCAGTCAATGCTTCCCTGGTCAGAGCCTTGAGCTCCTGCATGTTCGCAGATGTGCCACAGGGCTCTGCCAGGACCCAAAGACCGGTCAAATCCCTTCAACACATTTGTATATGTGTCAGACTGAAAAGATGGGGTGGAGCTCGAAGCTAAAGGGGACTGACGTTTTAGGGATGAGATTGTGATAGGTGCTGTTCTGATGACATCAGATACTGTCCCCCAGATTCTAAGTGTGCATAATAGTATCAAATTACAGAGTCTGGCAATTTCTAACACTACTCTGAACTGGTTCGGTTGTTGGAGGCTATTATCCATGATTGTAAATTGGGAGTCGGAAAGCAGGCAAGGAAACCAAAGAAAATTTCTGACTCAACTTACCGACTAGTCTGCAACCAACCAAATTATCCTGTCTAACAGTATGCGTTAAAAACAGAGGTTAAGTTTTCACACTAGGAATACTGGAATACTAGTGAGGGGATGCACTGGATACATTCTCAGCCATTGTGCTATATGCTGGGTGTCCAGTGTGCTTATGTGCCTTTAAGGAGGGGTGGGCTTCCTCCAGGCTCACCTGCCTCACTGTGGAGGCTCTTAAAATTTAGAGTTAGGACTGCAGGGTTCCATGAAGTGGCTCTGCAGCCTATGCAGGTATTTGCAAATCTGTGCAAACGAATCCCCAGTTTTTAATGCATACTGTTAGACAGGATAATATGGTTGGTTGCAGACTGGTCGGTAAGTTGAGATGGGGATTTTCTTTGGTTTTGTTTGATATGCGTCACTATTTCAGTGCTCCTTGCTGTGAAGGCCAGTTATAGGTGGGGGCAGTGGCCATTTGTTTGTAAAGTTGAGTAGGCAGCAGCTGTCAAACTTCAAGTAACCTTTGACCCCTGACTCTCAGCAAGCCTCGGGTAATTAAGTAAAGTTAATAAAGGGGCACGTATACATCATTTATAGGTAAGCTTGTACAGTTATTAAAGCTGAACGGCAGCAAAAAAAAAGCTAAATATACATTTGAAATACATACAGTATATACAATCAGGTTTACTTGCCAAAGGATTTGTATTTCTGTCCACACAGTCCTGGGATGCACACAACTTTACCACATTTGGGATTTTGTCTATGTCACCTCTGTCCCAGTCTGTGAACACAGTGGAGGAGCAGCATCAGGTCAGCCCTCTGTTCTCTCTGTATTTATTTTGCACATGTGAATGCAGCACACCTGATCTCCTAGAGATGCTGGTTCCTCTACCAGTCTATGTTCTACTGTACAGAGGATTACAGGAGCCTGACACCAAGGACTTACACAAACTGCCTTAAAAAAAAAATACTTTATTATAAATAGAATACGTAATTATCTCATTCTGAGTTTTTTCAATATGTGAGTGGGGTTGAGCTTTATTTTAGGACAGAATATTCAAATTTTTGCATAAGTCCGTCCATGCATGATTCTGTGACCATGACTGTGTCTGGAGATGGGAAGTATGTCACGTGTGTAATTCAGAGGCATCTGAAAACTGAATCACCAGCTGATGGTCAACTCACCTTTTAGGAATGACCCCTAAATGACAAGAAAGAACTGGAGAGCCTCAATGTATCAGATCTTGTTTCAGTGTCTGGGGAACTGAGTTCCTTCCCGCTAATCTCAACGGTTTCAAACTCATTACACTTTGCTGAATAGACGTGTTCTTTCCGCTAAGAAGAAGAAGAGAAGAGGTTTTTAAATGTTCTCACTGTTCAGAATAATAGCCACCCCATGTTCCCTGTTTTGTGTACCTTTGGTGAAATCACTCAAGGCATATCTTTTGTATCGATGGCAATCTCTTTAGAAGAGAATTACTATAATTAGAGAAGAAAGCCTGGTGGGATATTAAACATCTATACGTATAAATAGAGTGTACTGGGCTAGGCAGCAGAAGTGTCAGTGCTTATATGCGTCCATACATATATTTTGCAGCAATTGTTATTTTAGCATACTCAGCTCGATTAGACCCCAGAAAATGTTCTCTGGCACAGAATACATGTGCTTTGTTTTGGAGATAAGATTTGATCTAATTGTCAGGCTTTGTTAAGTCTAATTAGCATCCTCAGCAGTTTGAGTTGGAATAGATTTGTTTTATAGCATTCATTGGGCTTCCCACAAAGCCATAGAGAACGAGACTTGGAGCATAGACATCTGCTTTGGAGTCTGCCTTATTTTGTCAGGGTATAGGAGGTCAGCAATATGTCATCTCTGGATGAGCTCACCATAGGTCTCAGGAGCTAGCTTACCTCTTTCGACCTTTGCATTATTAATCAGATACCTGGAACTTCAATAGCCACCTGTAATCACTAGAGATTTTATTTCTGCGAAAAGATGAAAATATTGCAAGGACACTAATTAAATCATAGGATAATTTTTCCTGTTTTATCCAAGCATGGAAAACTAAGTGTATCTTAAATTCATGGTTTTTACCTTTATACTACCTTTTAATATAAATATGGTTATCTGTTGTTTAAACTATACCTATTTCATACCTCCCAACTTTTTGAGATGGGAATGAGGGACACCTACTAGCAAAAGTATGTAGGCATAGGACACGCCTCCTGCCATGACCACCTAAGGGAGAATTACCACCAAAAAAAAAAAGATTAGTTAAACCCACAAGGGCTTTTTTTTAGCACTACTATTTCTTTATCTTGGCTTTTCAAATTTACAAATGCAGCCATTTAAGATTTGGATCAAAGGTTTAACTCTGGGAAACACTTTTTGAAGGATAAATAGTGCATTTGATATACAACTTTATAGATCAGACCAAAATGAGGGACAAATGGAAGGGACAGGGGGACATTTCTCCAAATCAGGGACAGTGCCTCGAAATCAGGGACAGTTGGGAGCTATATGATTTCCTTCTTGCGGTCAGCCATGGCCCTGGCAGATTTCTCAGAGGTGTATTTTCCTTGGCATGCGTCGGGGCCATTTGCAGGTTGAAATGCAGAATGCAGCAAAAGTACAATCAAGTGGATGACATATTGTAGTGCAGTATTTCTCAAACTTTTTTCAGTCAATGGCACCCTTTAAAATTCTGCACAATCTCGAGCCACCCCATACAAAAGTGCAAAACACTAAACTAATAGCTTTACAGAATGCAGCAACATCTACATACATAGGACATTCAACATTAGAGGTGATTTATCCTTTCAAAGCAAACACACCTTTGCACACTGGTACTGACTAGTATTTCAATGTCTCTCTTCTCCCTCAGTTTTTTCTTCTTCATTTATCTAATATGACCCAAGTGCTGACAGAGAGGGACAGGGGAGGGGAACACAAGGATGCTATGCAGGAGCCCAATGCCCTTTTATATCAAACGATTACCTAATTGGTTGTTATGACACTAGCAGCAGGAAGGTTGTAATGGTGCACAATGAAAACCTAGGGCTTGATCCATCTGCTGGCTTGTATACAATTTTTGGACAGTTTTTTAGGCATTTTGCCAAGTCACCCTTGAAGAAAGCTGAAGGCTGTTGAAGTGTGCTAAGACAGTGTTAAGGTTCCTGATAGTTTACTTTCACACCTTGGAATTCTGTCTTGAAATTATTACTGCTAGTTTGGCTATGGCCCTGGTCTGTGTACTGTATTCTTCTGTTTTTCTGCTCTGATCTGTTCCTGTGTTATGACTCTGGCTAAACACTCCATGCCGTGATCACTGCTTGTTTTTGGACTGTACTCTTGCCGAAATGACATTGTAGGTATCTGCATGTATGTCAGCATTTGTCAGGGGCCACAATCAAAGGGGTTGCATTTTTACAGAAAAACAATAGTTTATCTTTCCCTACTTTATACTGGCATAAATAAGGGGTTGTGAACAAAAAAGACATATCTGTCTATAGTATAAGTTCGGGTGAGGTTAGCATGTTCCTCCTATATGGTATGGTAAGATTTTTTAATCCATACATGATATGCTCCTCAATTTAAAAGGTGGGGCAGTATACAATGTTACCAAATGGCAAGAGGGATTTTGGACCCTCCGTACTACTGAAATACAAATGTGTGTTTACTGCATTTAGAAAGATAGGGGGATAAAAGAGTAATTAGATGCAGATGACACTCTGAACTTGCTTGAGTAGACAGATAAATAGATAGATGTGGATGACACCCTGAACTCGCTCAGTTAGACAGATAGATAAATGGATTGATGCAGATGACATCCTGAACTCATTCTGGTAGACAAATTGATAAGTAGATTGATGCAGATGAAGAATAGCATTTGTGATACCCTTAAATCACTCATAGTTCCCAATATGCAACTGGAATCAGGCTGGAAACATCCCTTCATTTCTGGTCTAATGGCGTCAAAGGAAAAATAAGTGTTCTGCATGGAAGTTGTTAGGCTGGCAGTGAATAGGGACCAGGCTCAGGGTTGTTGCTACCATGAGTTCAAGGAGAATTCTGTGTTTTCAAGATCTGTAAAGATTTGTCTGGGAAAAATGGACTCTCACTAAAAAGAGGAGCACAGAGCAGTCATGGTGTCAGTGAATTGGATACTGTTGGAAATTGGAGAGGGAAAGCTGGCAAACTGCATAGGGAGAAAGTGGGATCAGTTAGGAAACTTCTTAAAATCTGATTGCTAGCTCTTCAGGCAATCAACACCTTTTTTTTTATTTATTTTTTTATTTAAATTTAATTTCGAGACTTTATTTTATTTTATTTTCTAGTTCATTTGAGGTCAGTGTTTACTTTTAGCTGCTGTCCATTTTTTTTTTTTTTGCTGCAATGCAAAATTTCAGGTGGTGGTATTCCATGTTTTGCTTAGGGGTATATTGTTTATTATTCTATGTTGATAGGGCCTTTATTGTGGTTTAAATTGCTTTTTTTTCTGCCACTGCATTGCTTAAAAGAAATTTGGCTATTGTTTCAATTGGTATTTAATTTTTCTTTTGGCTTATTTTTGGGGTATATTGGTATTCTTGTTGAAAGTGTGCTTTTGCTTTGGGGTTTTCATTTTTCATTTTGTTCTGATAAGGCTTTTTTATTTTTTATTTGGGTTGCCTAATGTGGAGCATTAATTTGTTTCTGACCATCGGTTCTTAGAGCCGCCTTCTTGTTTGAAGCATGTCACTGCATCATTTGAAAGAAAAAAACTAAGTGCAAGAACAGTGTGCACCTAACCTACCTCAAATGATGTCACTAACATTCACAGCACCCCTATCCCAATAGATAAATTAAAAGTTAGGCTTACACCAGTTAGGCCTAGTATCCATGATTACAACTGTCTGCTGCTGGTCTGCAGTATCTTAATTCTTGTAGTAAAGCCCTTTGTCTGTAATTAATTGGGGTCTAGCTTAGCTTTTTAAAATTGTTCTGCTGTTGGCCAGTTTCATACTTCTTTTAAATTTTAATAGTAAAAGGATACAAGTCTGACAGATGCTATTTATATAATAATATATTAAAAACAGAGTCCAGTAATTGCATACAATATTATAGACCAGAATCATAGTTAGAGCATTAAAAAATGTAACACACTTTTTACATGTGTCCAGGTGGTGTCAGCATGAATGGGCCAATGAGTCTCAAAAAGCCCTTGTACAGCAGTGTTCAACAATGCTGTGACCTCCCACAAATATTAGAAAGCTATGGATTTTCTATTCCTTTGCTCATGTAGCACCCTCTACCTAGTAGTAGTTCTTTTTTGGAAGTGTAAGTAAATTTAGGCAGGCCTGGCTGGGAGTGGCTCAGAGTAGCAGCTATGACTCACATACAGCATCTCCTCACTGTTACCTCCCTCTTTCTTCTAGATGATTCTAGAAGAAGAGGAGGGGAAGAGAGGTGTTGCCGTCTTGGGTGTCTCAGGGAGCCCTGACAAATCCCAGACAAGGATTGGCAGGGGCATGCCTTCTTAAAATACCTAGGGTCAGCCCAGGAGTTGTCGGGTGGAAGAACTGGAGATGGAGTACTAGCCTGTCGGGGCCTTTGAGGGAGCTCCCCAGTCTGGGAGGTGACCTTGGGCCTGGGACTCGGTAAAAGGACATAGCCCTTCAAGGAAGCATGAAGGATCTGAACAGGAGGCACAGGAGGTGTCATAGAGGGCAGCAGAAGCTAGTACTGCCGGGCAAGTCTTCAGGAGGGAACCACTGGTTGCAGCCAGGTGTAACAGCACTGGTGAACGGAGTGAACGACAACTGTGGTTAGCAAGGACTTCAATGCGATTCTCTATGCGATAACTCAGTATTAGGCCCCAGGCGTCACTCCTCGCAACAGGAGTTTGGGGGATCTATAAATCATCTCTGTGTCACATAAAGAAAGGCGTTGAACTACTAAGCATTGAGGCATTACAACATGTGACCAGAGCTTAACGTTTAAAATTATAGTTCAAGGTCAATATCCTAATACAGCACTACATGCAGGTGATTATCAGTAAGGGACCCCAGGCGTCACTCCTAGCAACAGGAGTTTGGGGGTTCTCTACATCATATCAACCTTAGCATGTAGAGATGGTTTAGGCCACTAGGGGAGATATGTGAAAAAGGAGGGCGCAAGAAAGTGATTATAAGAAACACTCATAAATATTAAATATACTAAAGTGAGAAAAATACAAATCATAAAATTCTCCCAAGTGGATAAACCAGTGATATACAATTAGTGGTAATACATCTTAAAATAAATCACCAAAAAGTATTGCACACATAATATAAGTCCATAAAGAAAGTGTTTAACTCTTTCTAAGGAAAAATATACAAAGCAAAAAAGATAAAAAATTGTCCCAATTGAAAAAAAAATAATAATAATGTGATTAATTTCCAAAATCCATCCACCAACAAAAAACAAAATCTTGCTGTAAAAGGATTGTTGTCCAGACAGTGCAGACTTGTTCCTTCACCATATGCAAGGATAAGACACCCAAAGTGCACAGAAGGGGAATGTGCTTACCAGTGCCGATCCTGGCCTCCCTGGGGCCCTAAGCAAAATTAAAGTTGAGAAGGGGGGGGGGCTGACGAAAATTACATGTTGCATTAAAGTTGAGGAGCGGAGAAGCGCGGGGGCGCTGCCGACAGTCACATTAAAGATTAAAGTTGAGAAGCGGGGAGAGGGGTTGTTCTGCTGTCGGAAAATATATCTTACATTAAAGTGAGAAGCGGGGGGGTGCCGACTTCTTACCTCTTCTCCCATGCAGAAGGGGGTGAGGGGCCGAAAATGACTTCGCACCAGGCGGGGCCTATAGTAATTTGGGGGGCCCTCTGCAGCTTTGCAGGCCGTAAGCGGCTTGCATAGTAAGCCTATAGGGCGGATCGGCCCTGGTGCTTACCAGACTCAATGGATCTTTTTGATTAGAAAAAGATCTCATGCGCTTAGCAGGAGCGTGCCTGCACACTTGGCCATAAACGGGAAATGTGGGTATTGGCTCAAGACCTCCATTGCAGAGATGGAACATGGAATAAAAAAGCCAAAACTTCCGTAGTGCAAACCATTTAATAAAATAATAAAATGACAGAACAAAAAAGGCCAAATGGCCGCTTACATTAAAAGGTGCCCAACCCGGCACTGGGGCTGCAGACTCATAAGGAAAAGTACTTGTGGTTCCTCCACTTCCTCGATGGCGTGCGTTCCACCAGTCGGAAGCTCAAGCCGGATGTGACGTAGGGAGTGCCTGGTCACAAAAAGTCACGTGATTTATACTCAGATGGAGGGAAGCAGAGTTAGTGTGAGCCAATAGTAAATCTTACTCGACTGCAACCACAGATCCGACCTGCACAGACCGCCGGATAGACACACAAATGCCTTGTAAAAATCTCCTAATTGTACACGTAAAAACATTTAATAAAACATTCCCTCAGCAGACGGATAGTTAGTTAGGCAGGCATTAATATTATACGGGCAATAATATTAGAAACAAACCATAAATTTGCATATAAAAAAACAACAGATAAACCCACAAGAGAGAAAAAGAGAAGAAAAAATGTGAATATGTAAATATCCTCAGTACTCCCATTATTCCACCAGATGGAGACCTCTAAATGGATACTAATAGGAATACTAGAAATACACCCAATAATTTTACCAACAATGAATATGAATATTAAAGTTTCCTATAATTAATTGAACCCATATTAAATCTTAAATGGGTCAAAATTAATTCCATATTGTAACATAGAAAATGGAGAATAATTAGTTCTCCATTTCACTCTCCCTAATATGTAAACACCATGTGCCAGATTCATGTAGAATTCCGGCGGCGTAACGTATTGCATTTACGTTACACCGCCGCAAGTTTTACGGGCAAGTGCTTGATTCACAAAGCACTTGCCTGTAAACTTGCGGCAGCGTAGCGTAAATCCGTCCGGCGCAAGCCCGCCTAATTCAAATGGGGCGTGTATCATTTAAAATAGGCGCGTTCTCGTGCCGAACGTACTGTGCATGCTCCGTTTTGAAATTTTCCGCCGTGCTTTGTGCGAAATGACGTCGCACCGACGTAATTTTTTTTGAGCGGCGACGTGCGTTACGTCCTTTCCTATTCACGGACGACTTACGCAAAAAAATAAAAAAATTAAAATTCGACGCGGGAACGATGGCCATACTTTAACATGGCAAGTCTAAATATAAGCCATGAAATAGCAGCCGTAACTATACGCCGGGAAAAGCCGACTAGAGACGACGTAAGAGAATGCGACGACCGCGTGTACCTTCGTGGATCGCCGTAAACAGCTAATTAGCATACCCGACGCGGAAAACGACGCAAACTCCACCCAGCGGGCGCCGAAGTATTGCATCCTAAGATCCAAAGGCGTACGAAGCCGTACGCCTGTCGGATCTTACCCAAATGCCGTCGTATCTTGGTTTGAGAATTCAAACTAAAGATACGACGCGGGAAATTTTAAAGTACGCCGGAGTATCAGTAGATACGCTGGCGTACTTCTTCTGAGAATCTGGCCCCATATATATATATATATATATATATATATATATATATATATAAATGTTGATAATAAGTCCACACTCAAAAATGTAAAATATATTAACCACTTGAGACCCGCGCTATTGACAAAAGACGTCAACAGTGCGGCTCTCAGGTGCCAACTGGACGTCTTTGGACGTCATTTAAAGTGCATTACCCGCGCGCGCCTCTGGGGGGCGCGCATCGGGTAAACACTGTCCCGGCGCATCGCTGGGAAGCCGATGCGTGTACCTGGCGGCTGCGATGTCCGCCGGGTACACGCGATCGTCAGTGACACAGCAGGGACGTGGAGCTCTGTGTGCTCCACGTGCTGTCAGAGGAGAGGAGACAGATCTGTGTCCCTTGTACATAGGGACACAGCATCGGTCACCTCCCCCAGTCACCCCCCCCCCCACACAGTTAGAACACACCCAGGATACACATTTAACCCCTTCCTCACCCCCTAGTGTTAACCCCTTCACTGCCAGTCACATTTATACAGTAATTAGTGCATTTTTATAGCACTGATCGCTGTATAAATGTGAATGGTCCCAAATTTGTGTCAAAAGTGTCTGATACGTCCGTTGCAATATCGCAGTCCCAATAAAAATCGCAGATCGCCGCCATTACTAGTAAAAAAAAAAAAAAAAAAAAAAAAATCATAATTCTGTCCCCTATTTTGTAGGCGCTATAACTTTTGTGCAAACCAGTCGCTTATTGCGATTTTTTTTTTTTTTACAAAAATACGTCGAAAAATACGTATCGGCCTTAACTGAGAAAAAAAATATAAAAAAAAAAAAAAAAATTGGGATATTTATTATAGCAACAAGTAAATAATCCATTTTTTTTTTTTTTAAATTGTAGCTCTTTTTTTGTTTATAGCGCAAAAAAAAAAAAACCGCAGAGGTGATCAAATACCACCAAAATAAAGCTCTATTTGTGGGGGAAAAAAGGACATCAATTTTGTTTGGGAGCCACGTCGCACGACCGCGCAAATGTCAGTTAAAGCGACGCAGTGCCGGAAGCTGAAATTTCGCCTGGGCACGAAGGGGGTTTATGTGCCCAGTAAGCAAGTGGTTGAAATAACCATCTAAAAAGATGTTAATTTATACCAAACATCATTCATTGGATAAAAAACAATTTAGATCCATTTAGATATTTAACGCATAGGGCTGCATACTCTGAAGTTTATATAGCCACCTGGTTTCATTTTGGGAGACGGCTCTAGTCATATGTATTCCTCTCCAGTGGCTAGAAATTTTGTCTATACCATAAAATTTGCACAAACCAGGGTCAATCTGATGGTGGCTTTTAAAGTGTCTGGACACACTGCGGTAGATTCAGATAGATCAGCGGATCTTTAGATCCGCGTATTCTATCTTATTTACAATCCGCCAGCGCAAGTTTTTGAGGCAAGTGCTGTATTCAGAAAGCACTTGCCTTTAAAGTTGCGCCGGCGGATCGTAAATCCCCCGGCGGAATTCAAATTACGCGACTAGGGGGAGTTTACTATTTAAATCAGGCGCGTCCCCGCGCCGATCGTACTGCGCATGCGCCGCCGGCTAAATTTCCCAGCGTGCATTGCTCCAAATGACGTCGCTAGGACGTCATTGGTTTCGACGTGTACGTAAATTCCGTCCATCCGTATTCGCGAACGACTTACGCAAACAAGGAGGACCGGAGCAAACCACTAGATAGAAAGTGAAGAGTTGTGCTGGAGTGTACATTGTCCCTAGCAACTTTGCTATTATTTCACTGGGCATCCCATATTTCCCACACCCCATCCAAGTTAAATTCCCTCAACAAAACAACAAAAACAAAGCCAGCAGACTGTTCATTGTCTTGGAGTGTCTGGGAAGTGAATGCCAGGCTGGGCAGGGTGACATTTGGGAGCTCATTCAGGGACCACCTGTTCACGAGTAACCTGACGGTCGTTGCCCCTAGCAACTAAAGTTGAGCGAGTCGGGGAACTGTGCTTTGTTCCACCATTATTGAGGCATTGAACATGGGGGAAGGACTTGTGTGCTCTGCCTACTATTCAGAACTGTAATAATAAGTGCTGTTGCCCATAGCAACCTGCTGCCTGCTTACTCAGTTGCCCCAACCAGTGCTGGGGCGGACATTTATACTAATTCTGCAATTCAGTGACTTTTCACCATGTGCTGTCACCCGCGGCAACAACAGTGGGCGATCGCGCCCATGGATTACAAATATGCCCAGGGATCTGCAAATACTGGGCATCCTGAACTTTTGCTCCAAACTCCTGTACTGTTCAGTAAAGTGTTCCTGGAAATGTCTGCTGTTACCTGGGGTGCCTGTGGGCGGGACTATGTTGAGATAGTACCCTTCAGTGAGACATTGGCAACAAACATTATTTTTGCTACCGTCAACCGAAAAGTCAGCGGTCATCGGTTCCTAGTTGCTCGGGCACAGTAGGTTCCAGAGCGACATGCCTGGACAAGTCTTGCTAGTATCAGCATGTCTGTTAACTTCAGTTCTTCTAACAAGGGGTTACAGCAGCATGCAGCAGACACCACGAGGCAGCGGAGCAAGATGGCGGATGGTGGAGATCTACTCCCAACCTTGACTTGGTTTCCTGAAAAGCAGGAGCGGGCATTGGTGGACACCAGTGTCTGGCTGGAGCCTCATGGGAGATTCGCCCTGTGGGTGATTGACAGGATGGAGCATATCTGCTGTGCCCGGAGTGCCGGATCCCAACTGCGGTGGTCACTGCCTGCGCCCGGTGTGGCCATTGTGACGAACCGTAACCTGGTTGGAGTTTAGCCAGCCGGGGCCACAATTTTATACTGTGGACCTGCAATCAGGACTCTGCCGTCTGCAGCCGGCAGTCCCGGAAGGCTGGAGAGGGCCTGGAATCACCCTGTAAAGGTGGGGTGGGGTGGAGTCGCGGCCTGGTGAATCCCCGCAAACCAAGAGGATATAGATAGAGAAGAGACTGTTGTGACCTGTGGTCTGGCCAGGGACCTGGCAACTGTGAGTACTGCCCAGCAGGAACCAGATAAGGTCCCTGAGGTGCCGGACAATTCTAAGCCCCTTGCCATCCTAGTCCAGAGGGAGCCAGGGTCAGAGGAAGGTGTGCCTTCAGGTGAGCTGGACAGGGAAAGCAGTGGTCGGGTCATTGATTGGAGTTTCCCCCAGAATACAAGTTGAGTTTGGATCCCTGGAGAGACTGGCGGAGTGGTCATCTGCTAGTGAGAGCTCAGAAGAGGAATGGGATACCGGAGGATCCCAGGTCCTGGAATTAAAGTCTGAGGATGGAGATGGGCCAGTGATGGGATTCTGAAGAAGCCATAAGAGTCCTGATCAGCAGCAGGCAGTTCTTCCTACACATACTCTCTACCACCCAGACCAGAGCACCTGCCTATCGTCAGTGGGTTGTGAGGTCCCAAGATGTGTTCTGCCAGGGAAAGGAAGACCAAAAGGAATTGCCCAGGTTTTCCTGGGCAGGTACAGAGGAGGGTAGCTTTGGAGTGGAGTCTGGATTATGCATATGTCCCTCCCCAGATCATGGATGTTGTCGAGGTTTCCCAGGGAGAGTGGGAGGATGACATGATCTGAAACTTTTTGCACGTCCCCAAGCCATTGCGGGTGTCAGAGTGCGATACCTGGGCCCATTTTAAACACATTCAGTGAATGGTGGCTGGGGAGGGCTATTTACAAGGACTGGGTGCTCATTTCAAAGGCAGGACAGCCATTCAGGTTTCTAATCAGGAGGAAGGGAGTGGCCAGAAGAGGTTGCCAGACCCCATTTCTATGCCTTAAGAGACTGTTAGGAGTTACAGCTGGCATAGAGATCATATGCATAAACTGCTGGGAAGTAGCAAAATGTGTTTTTTGTTTCCTCCTGATTTTCTGCAAGATCAGGCCGGCCTGCCACCCTTTGTTGCAATGATGCTAAAGGATGAGGTCTGATCCTTATTGGAACTTTTTCAAGGAGCCTATTTGCCCGGGAAGGGGCCCCTCCCATCAGGAACTACAGAGAAGAACTGTCCATTTTGTTTTTTCCTCCCCATTGTTTCTGTCAGCAGGTCATAGTTCCCTCCTGACAGAACAAACAGGAAAAACGATGTTAGAACCCACAAACATTTAGGGCTCATAAATGCCTTTTTAACTCTCTCCCAATTGTTCAACCCACCCTAGAGCCACCCTTGTCTCCCCTCTACCTACTTTAAGGCTACTATGTCCTATCAAGATGCTGACAAATAAAAAAATTCACACAAAATAAAAAATTATGGAAATATGTGTTTTCTGCAAAGAACAGTTATGCTGGAAAAAATATGAGGCATAGGGAATATGAAATGAGTTGCCAAGTTCCACAGCCCAAGACACTGCCTACAACATGAAAATACAAACAGAGATAGGGAAAACAAAATGTAATACACACTATTTGAATGCCTATGCCCCAGGGCAGGGGAGTCTAGCTCAATTTCATTGTGGGCCACATCAGTATTATAGTTGCCCTCAAAGGCCTGTTTTTATCTGTAAAATTAAATGTCCAGAGCCCCCCTTACATCACATGCCAAGAGCCACCTCCCCTGCAATCAGAAGTCTAGATTCCCTCATGCTCCCTTATATCTCAGTGCACCACCTTACTTTGTTCTGATGCAGGGAAGAAGCTAGGAGAGAGCTGAAAAGAAGAAAGTGTGGAGTCTGGAGGAGGACCAGAGGAGGGCTGGAGTCTGCTGATTGCTGAGACCAGGGAAGGTGGAGAGTTGGCGGTGCTGCGGCTGCACAGGGAGGCTCAGGTTCTGTAGGAGGAGTTCTGTCTTCCTCTCTGCTACCAACTGCTAAGATGGGAAGGGGGAGGGCAGATACAAGCCTCCCCGTGGCTTCATGGAGGATTGCAGGATCTGGTCAAGAAGTTCTGTCCTTCTCTCAGCCGCCGACTGCTGAGTCAAGGTAAGGACAACAATGAGGGGGTTTCCTCAGCTGCAGGAGAGGCCCACATGAAATGGCCTAGAGGGCCGCATTTGGCCCCCAGGCCTTGTGTTTGACGCATTGTGCTCTAGGGCAGGGCTTAAAATTTCAAGTTCTGAGCTACTAGCCAGGCCTCAAGGCGTACTCGCCACCAGTTGCCCCGCCCAACTCCTACCATGTCCCGCCCTCTAATCCCACCCCTAGACACGCCCTCATAAATCTCATGAAATGACACTTAAATGTTTTTCGCAGAATTAACAACTTTATCCGTGCCCAAAAATGCAGCCTGCCCATGTCTACCAATGCAGCATGTGTCCCCAGTGCAGCAAAATGTCCCCAATGCAGCAGAATGTCCCCACTTTGCAGCCAGAGTCCCCCATTTTGCAGCCAGAGTCCCCCACATTGCAGCCAGAGTTCCCCCACATTGCAGCCAGAGTTCCCCCACATTGCAGCCAGAGTTCCCCCACAATTACAGCCAGAGTTCCCCCACAATTGCAGCCAGAGTCCCCATTTTGCAGCCAGAGTTCCCCCACATTGCAGCCAGAGTTCCCCCACAATTGCAGCCAGAGTTCCCCCACAATTGCATCCAGAGTTCCCCCACATTACAGCCAGAGTTCCCCCACATTGCAGCCAGAGTTCCCCCACATTGCAGCCAGAGTCCCCCCACACTGCAGCCAGAGTCCCCCCACATTGCAGCCAGAGTCCCCCCCACATTACAGCCAGAGTTCCCCCACATTACAGCCAGAGTTCCCCCACATTGCAGCCTACCTGTGCTGGGTAGGAGAGGAGCCGGAGCCGCCACCACCGCCGCGTTGTTCAAACCGCGGGGAACATTACAGCTTTCAATTCAATAGCTGTGTTCCCCGCCATGCACGTCATATACAGCCCCTCCCCCTTGTCCGGGAAACTTTAATAGACAGATCACCAATCCAACTCTCCTCTCCTCTCCTTGCTCGCCCCCCCCTGCTCCCAGGCAGCCCACACTTGCCAGCCCTCAAAATTTACTCGCAAAATGCGAGCAGGCGAGTGTAAATTTTGAGGGCTGTTCTAGGGCATATGAGAGGCAAAATCCAGATAAACAGACTTGTGGGCACTAGAATGTGTGTATCAGCCTGACACAAGCCCTTCAATTTCAGACATTGTAATACAAATACTGGAATATACAACACGTGTGCCTTATGGACAATCCCAGTGACATCTAATTCATAAAATGTATGTAAAGAAAAATGTAGCTTGCCCTTGTGATATTTAAATAAAAAAAGGAAGAGCATGAATTGGTGAAAAACTAAACGTTCACATAGCAGCAGTTGTCAAATCTTGACAGATCCATGCTAATTTTCCCACAGGATCTGTGTGCATAAAATATATATTAGGGGACATTTATTAAACTAGCGCAGGTTGGAAGCCAATTCTGTGCTGCTAGGCAAATTCTCTCTTTAGTGTATATTTTTCTGAATTGAAGCCTTTTGATGAGACATTTTAGCATTTTGCTGGGTAAATAATTAGCAAGTTGTGCTTTTTTTTCTGAGCCAAAGCAACCACCCACTTATCAGCCTGCATTAGTCTTATACAATGCCCTCCAATGAGTTACTGCAGGGAATAGCACATTTCAATGTTGGAGGTACAGTTTGGTAACTGAGCTTGGTATAAAGACAGCTGTGACTTGGATTATCCTTCCTTTATATGTTATGTAATGGTGGAAAAGTTATATAACAAGATGCAATTATTTCCATTCATAAAACTGTCACTTTGTTTTCTATTGGTTTATTTGTATACTCCTTTGCTCACTAACTACAGAATCTAGACTCGAGGGGCAGATCCACAGAGATCTGCACCGGCGCAGCGTATGGGAGATACGCTACGCCGCTGTACCTTACTTGTTTAAAATTCGAATCCACAAAGAATTCACGCCGTAAGTTACGGCGGCGTAGTCTATCTCTCGCGGCGTAAGGGCGCCTAATTCAAATCAGCGAGTAGGGGGCGTGTTTCATTTAAATGAAGCGCGTCCCCGCACCGAATGAACTGCGCATGCACCGTCCCTTCGTGAATCATCGGAAATAGCTAATTTGCATACCCGACGCGGAAAACGACGAGAACTCCACCCAGCGGACGCTGAAGTATTGCATCTAAGATCCGAAGGCGTACGAAGCCATACGCCTGTCGGATCTAACCCAGATGCCGTCGTATCTTGGTTTGAGGATTCAAACCAAAGATACGACACGGGTAATTTGAAAGTACTCTCAAAAATATTCCGATTGCACACCTTCCGGAGAAATGGCCAATAAGTAAAAGGGTGCTGAAACGATCACCGGCTGGGAACCGGAAAGCAAATCATATATACATATTCGCCAGCACACCAGGGATCATTTGAAAAAAAAAAAAAAAAAACATCCAAAAATTTAATGCATATCTATTGATCCAAAAAAGCAACGTTTCGAGGCCACGCAGGACCTCTTCGTCAGGCAAAAGATGATCATCTTTTGCCTGACGAAGAGGTCCTGCGTGGCCTCGAAACGTTGCTTTTTTGGATCAATAGATATGCATTAAATTTTTGGACGTTTTTTTTTTTTTTTTTTTTAAATGATCCCTGGTGTGCTGGCGAATATGTATATATAATTTGAAAGTACGCAGGCGTATCAGTAGATACGCCGGCGTACTCTCTTTGTGGATCTGCCCCAAGATTTTTAAATGGAAAAGACTAGTAAGACTGGAAACTGTACAAGGAAATGGTAAAATGATTTGGCTGGGATACTGGATTAAGGTACACAGACAGTCTCCTGCGCTTGGGAGCTCAATCACTTAGTGCCACAACCAGAGCCTTCCGTTGGAATAGGGAATAACCAGAGATCTTGCAGCCCTCCTCAGAGCAATTGGTATTCTTGAGGTCAAAATGTAAAAAGGAAGGGCGCACAGGCCTTGTGCATTACCAATGGCAAGGTTTAATTAAAATTGTACAAAGATCATAAATACTCACAACACAAGTTAAAATGCAAGCATATACACCACTCCACCAATAGGATTGATGCCTCCAGAGGGCCTCCTACTGGAACCAGACAGCCGGAGAGTCCAGACGACATACAATACAGCTACGGCTTACGCGTTACAATGGCGGACCCTCTTCCTCAGAGTCAGAACAGCCTGCTGTTCTGTTCCTGCCTACTAGTGGAACTGCTTCTATTGCTGTTGGAAACTACTTTGGCTTATGACCCTGACTACGAAATGCTCCTCCTGCATCAACCTTGGATTGTGACCCCGACACTGATCAAAGGTCTAGCTGTTCAGACTTTCCAATCTCTTGCAGGCCTGAGAACTGAGCTTGTCTGGTGTTGTCGGCCTTTGGTCTCCACTCATTACAGATCGCGTGCACCTGTGGACGGTCCATTGGTTGAGAGCCACTGTTCAAAGATCGTATTTGCGTTTGCTGATTCTTGGAGAGAGCTGACCGATTACAGGCATACATTGATCCTCTGTCATGGGGGATTGTGGCAAGCTGCGGTAAGCAGTAATTTCTGCTGATTGGTGGTGAATTTAACACGATTGCTTTTTGGATACGATATCTCACAATATATGGACTTCCTTCACAGAGCACTGGTGTTCAGTTTATTAATTTGAGCTCATATGCACTAGTAATTTTATGAACATTAACTTATTTTGGTTTCACGTATCAACACTTTGAATGTTTTTTTGTTTTTTTTATTCATTTTTTAAGTTTATGGATTTATGTAAGGGTTATCTATTAATTCATTTTTGGTGATCTTATTAGTTATTTTGGTTTAATTCTAATTTGAATGATCAGGGGGTTAGCGCGATTTATTTTTCTTCTATATTCTTGCTCTTGTAATTTTTGTTTACATGAAAATCGCAGCTCCCAATGAATAGCTGCTATACGGTTCTGCAGTTATTAATAATATTCAAGTGTCTTTTAGCGCAGTTTCTTTTCTCTATTTTCCAACCTAAACTTAGAAAAAAAATTGTTTTTTTATATATTTTTTGTGGATATTTATTGTAGCAAAAAGTAAAAAATATATATTTTTTCAAAATTGACGCTGTTTTTTTGTTTATAGCGCAAAAAATAAGAACTGCAGAGGTGATCAAATTCCACCAAAAGAAAGCTCTATTTGTGGGAAAAAAATCCTCTGCGGCTTCACAAGGAACTCGACGAGCAAAACGATGTGTTTTGCCTGTCGAGTTTCTCAGACGTGTGTACGGGGCCTGAGTGTATCACTTCACCATCAAAAATATTTATTGTGTAAATAGTGCAGCGCTACCGACTCTCGGTGCCGGTTCACACTACAGCGACTTGGGATCCGACTTGTCAGACCTCAAGTTGCCCCAAGTTGTTGGACATAAGAAATTCCATTGAAGTGAATGAGAGCCGTCTTACAGTAATGTACACTACTGAAGTTGCTCCAACTTCAGAAAAGGTTCCTGTACTACTTCAAGGTGACTTCTAGGCAACTTGTACCCATAGATTTCAATGGAAGTTGGAAGTCGGATCTCTATCTTAACTGAAGCAACTTTACAGGAAAAGAAAATAGTTTACCCAGGCAAACCCCTCCCTCCCACAGAGCTGATTATTCTGTGATTGGCCACAGCCAAAGTCGCCTGTCCTGGAGGCAACCTTAAGTCAAGTTGTAAGTTGCTCAAAGTCACCCTAAAATCACCTTGTAAAGTTGCGTTATGAGTTGGGTTTCCCCTGTGTGAACCGGCACTCACATGACTATTTAAATAAATAAATCTCAACACCCTGAAAAATCTAAACATTAAATTTCCATGAATCAAAATAAATAGAAATCAAAATAAAAGTTCATATAGTTACATACAGTAGTTACATAGTTAGTCAGGTTGAAAAAAGTCCATCAAGTTCAACCATAAGAAATAAAATAATAATATCGTACAATCACATATTCCCAATTCTATACCCACAGTTGATCCAGAGGAAGGCAAAAAAAAAACTGAAAAGCATGATCCAATTTGCTACAGCAGGGAAAAAAAATCCTTCCTGATCCCCCATGAGGCAATCGGATATTCCCTGGATCAACTTTACCTATAAATGTTAGTACCCAGTTACTGTATATTATGTACATCTAGGAATGTATCCAGGCCTTTCTAAAAGCAATCTACTGAGCTGGCCAGAACCACCTCTGGAGGGAGTCTATTCCACATTTTCACAGCTCTTACTGTGAAGAAACCTTTCCCTATTTGGAGGTGAAATCTCTTTTTCTCTAGACATATTGGCCCGGATTCACAAAGCACTTGTGCCGACGTATCTCAAGATACGCCGTGTAAGTGCAAATATGTGCCGTCGTATCTGTGCGCCGGACCCACAAACTAAGATACACCTAAAAATAGGCTTCATTTAGCCGACGTAACTTGTCTACGCCGATGTAGCGTGGGCGCATATTTAGGCTGGACGCATGGTGGCGCTCCCATTGATCAGCAATTCAAATATGCAAATGAGGAAAATACGGCGGTGGCGTAATGTGCACCCAATCTCTGTGAATCCGGGCCAAAGAGTGCACCCTTGTCCTTAGCGTTGACCGTAAAGTGAATAACTCAATACCAAGTTCACTATGTGGACCCCTTATATATTTGTACATGTTGATTATATCTCCCCTTAATCTCCTCTTCTCAAGAGTGAATACATTTAGTGTGTGTGTATATATATATATATATATATATATATATAACTTCTGTAATCTCTTGATTGCTGTGTACAAATATTCCACCGCTGTGCTTCTCCCCCCACTTCTTAAGCCTTGTACACACAATAGGCTTTTCTGATCATTTGTACACTCCATCAGACAATTGTCGGATTTTCCGGAGACAAATGTTGGATGCCAGGCTTTAAAAATTTTTGCGAACAATGGTCTGTTGTCGGATTTTCCAAGCGTGTGTACACAAATCCGTCAGACAAAAGTCCAAAGTACAAACACGTATGCTGAGAAGTAATGCTCACCAAACACAACATTAGCAGAAGGTGCCCAAAGGGTGGCGCTAAAGAGCTGAAAAACCATGTAGTACGTAACTATGTTTGTGTTTGTTAGCTGACAATTGTGTGCCGTTTGTATGCAAGGCAAGTTTTTGGCCAACGCCCTTCGGACAAAAATCTGAGGCTTTGTCTGCGTAAAATTCAACTGTGTGTGTGTGACACTTGTATGGACATTTACTTTACATTTTTAAAGATGTTTTTACACTACCGTGGATTATTGTTAGTGTGTCACTGATGATTACTTCACCTTCTTTTATATGCTTTATGTATTAAGTAGCAGCACAAATAGTATTGTCACTAATACATTAGTATTTGGTCACGGTGGAATTTATTTATTTAAGTAGTACAGCAAAGATTTGACATAATTGGTGTGTTATATTAACACTAGATGACCAATAGTGCCACACCTTCTGTTCATCAAGCTATTGTAATGTACTTTAATTAGGAGTGGGTTCTACAAGAGATATATTGTAAATCTGCTGTACATTCTAATTTGAAAATACTGTATATACCCCCGGAAGGACTTACCCCCTTAATGACCAGGCATTTTTTTGCAATACAGCACTGCATTAATTTAACTGCCAATTGTGCGGTAGTGCAATGTTGTACGGTTGTACCAAAACAAAATTGATGTCCTTTTTTTCCCAAAAATAGAGCTTTCTTTTTAACTTAAATTTTTGTATCTTTATAATACATTCATGGTAAAAAAAACTGAATGGTATATAACCCTTTCCTCCTGTTTTCTTGTGTAGAAGAGAAGTTAGACCGCTTGCCCTGCCTTGGAATACATGCGTCCATATTTATCAAAAAGTAGGACAGACGTGAAAGTGGCTTGGAAGTCCTTTTTTGTTACCCATGTGTTTGGATCCTCATCACGAAAACGTTGACTGCCATATGGGATCCGCTTGTATTCAGTGGATGTGTGAATTAATGGTTCATAGGGTATATATTTTTGAAAACTGGCCAATGGAGCAAATATGTCATGCTGAAAGCCCTTTGCCCACTCCTGCCGTTTAATTTCCTCTCTTGCTCTTTTCACGGAAGTGAATAATGTGGCCACTCTCAGGGTAGGCTCCAGTGGCCTGTAACGCTGCTGTAGTACTTGACCAACATCACGGAATGGCCCCTGTGGCTTCTTGTTTATAGGAGGAAGGGGTGATGTTGTTGAAAAGGAAAATAGATGCCTACAGTCCAACCAATCAACAAAGCTGTCATTGTAATTACTCTTCTTTGGAAGGTCTTGATGGCTCAGTGGTCTGGCTCTCTGTAGCCGAAACTCCATCTCGTCAGGATACTGCCTATACGGTGAGTTAAATACACCCGCCACCTGCTCTGTACTGAGGAGGTAATGCATCTTCCTGGCTTCATGGTTCTTCCTGCGTTCTTCCTTTTCCAGATCTCTCTTCATTTTTTCCTTCCCTCTCATGGAAGTGTAGAGCTTTAAAAATAGAGCTTTCTGTTGGTGGTATTTGATCACCTCTGCGGTTTTAATTTTTTTGCGCTATAAACAAAAAAAGAGCATCAATTTTGAAAAAAAAACAATATTTTTTACTTTCTGCTATAAAACATATACAATAAAAATATGAAAAAATCGAATTTCTTCATCGATTTAGGCCAATTTGTATTCTGCAGCATATTTTTGGTCAAAAAATTGACAATTAGCGTATATTGATTGTTTTGCACAAGAGGTATTGTGTCTACAAACTATGGGATAGAGTTGGTTTATTCATCTTTAGTCAGAGCTGCACAGTTTGTTTTAAACTACAAACACACTTACCTGCCTAGGCAGGTTTTTTGTAAAGGTGAACTATCCTTAAAGCGGGGGTTCACCCAAAAAAACATTTTTAACATTAAATTTTTTTTTTTTTTATCCCCGTACATACCGTATTTTCACCGCCGCTTCCGGGTATGTCTTTTGCGGGACTGGGCGTTCCTAATTGATTGACAGGCTTCAAAAAAATTTTTTAGGGTGAACCCCCGCTTTAAGGACAAAAATACGGCCAAGAAGGCATTGCTTTAATAGTGCAGTTATTTGTGCATCTCTAACTAGCTAAGCTAGCTACAACTTTTAGCTTGTACAGTCTTTTTAAAGTGAGGCAACAGCTTTTGCAGAGGCTACAGTGATCAATTACACTGCAAATATATTTGGCATCAAATATTTTGAAACCATCATTTGACATTGACCTTTCTGGTCGGTACCACAACACCTGTTGTGGCTGCTGATTGGGTGAAGGTTTTTGTAGGTGGCTAAAATTAGTTAGTACTGGCTTACTTTAATGCATAACATAATGTATATAGTGTAGGGGCCAGGAGTATAAGGTACGACATAGTGTATACAGTCCAGGGGTCGGGATTTTAAGGTACAACATAGTGTATACAGTCCAGGGGTCAGTATTATAATGAACAACACAACCTATAAATTGCAGGGGTCAGAAGTATAATATGCAACATAGTGTATGGCAGTGCATGGATCACAAGTGTAATGTACATAATATAGAATGCAGTGCTGGGGTCAGAAGTATTATGTACAACATAGTGAAGGCAAAGCAGGGGTCAGGACTATGTAAGATGCAGCATTCTGTAAAGAGTGCAGTGATCAGTAAAATGGGCCCCTTTCTTGCTAGTCAGTGGAAGATAATATGCCCCAAAGTTGCTGAAACAAAATGGAGTAATAGACCACTCAACTCTTTTTTTTAATTTACATTCTTATTGCGTACTTCAGCAAGACAGAAAGACTTACAAAATAGGAATAATGATACCAAACACAGAGGTGCATCCTATGATATCATACAGTCAGAGCAACATCCATGATCACAGCACGTTACAAATACAGAAACGATAAATGGAGACAAAGCTTATCCAGCATGTAATAAAACGGTGGCAAGAAGATCAAAGATATAAAACCATAGTGGGGGAACCCCATTACTATAAATGCTTGCCGTAACAGTAGGTCATGTAGCCATAAGATTACAATACCTTTTTAGCCAAGTCTTGCTTACGTACTTAGTCATTTAAAAGGTAAAACTTAATTGCAAAAATAAAAAGAAAGAGAACCCGACTAGGAACACAAGTTGGTATAACTGTAAGGCCCCATGCACACGAGACGCTGGTAAACACGTGTTCGGAGGCATTTGGACAGTTTTTTCAACTGCCCCTGAACACATTCAATGTTATCCTATGTGTCCATGCACACGATCATGTTTTTCTGCGTTTTTCGGCAGTTGCACAGACGCAAAAACGCGGCAAAACGATTTGCGTTTATAGCCGTTTTTAAAGGTGACCTATTTTTTTACATTAGAAATCTCAAAAATGATGGTAAATGATAAAAAAACATAAAAAAAACATAAAAAAAATGCAATTGCTTGCATTGCATTGTGGACAATCCACAACTTGTGGCAGGTGACATGGCCAGGTGACGTGGCAAGTGGACAATCCACAACTTGTGGCTGAAATGGTTAAATAATACTGTTTTTTGAGCTTAGGGAGGGTCTTATGATGTTTCTCAACTAAACGCTTATAAACGCAAACGCGGTAAAACCCGTTAAAACGCAGCGCAATTCGCAGCAAAAACGGGTGTTTTAAACGCCGTTTTTTGCGTTTGAAAACGTGTGTTTAGATGAGTTTGCATCTGCATCTCGTGTGCATGGGGCCTATACTAGTAAGTTATTTACCTATTGTATATTTAGTAGGAAAAACAGAATAGAAGAGAGAGGGAGAAATAAACAAATAAAAAGGGGGGGTTGTGGGTTAAGGGGGGGGGGTATTCTCTTCTCAGCACTACTCCAGCATTAGACTAGGCTAATGCCGCGTACACACGGTCGGAAAAGTTTGATGTGAGCTTTTGGTCGGAAATTCCAACCGTCTGTAGACTCCATCTGACTTTTTCCGTCGAAATGTCAGACAGCAAAAATTTAAGAGCTGGTTCTCAATTTTTCCAATAAGAAAAGTTCTTGTCGGAAATTCCAATCGTCTGTATGCAATTCCGACGCGCAAAAAAACATGCGTGCTCGAAATCAATTTGATGCATGCTTGGAATCATTGAACTTTATTTTTCTCGGCTCGTTGTAGTGGTGTATGTCACCGCATTCTTGACGTGTGACTGTGTGTATGCAACACAAGTTTGAGCCAACATTCCGTCGAAAAAAAATCCACGGTCTTCTTGTCGGAATTTACAATCGTGTGTACACGGTATAAGGCTTGTCTTCGCACTGCATTCACATCTGTGCACATTCCCGGAACACATAAAAAACATTGCACATGTGGCTTTTAGTTGTTAATGGCGCCCCAAACATGCTCAGCAAATGATCAAAAAGTTCCATGAGCTTCTTTTGGCACATTTGTTGTGCATGGGGCTATGTGTGAAAAAGCATGTTGACGTGATTGGGCACATGTGAATGGGTTCTAAAGAGGCACTGTCCCGTAGCTGAAACACACATGCACAGACTAATGTGCTGCATTGCCTTGTATTATGGAAGGATTAGCATGGGACAAATCACGGATTTGCATATGAATAGATAACATTCAGATTTGCATATGAGTGAGCAGTCGTATGATTTACATGTGAATGCTGTAGGTATAATGAAACAGGGCGAAGCTGCTAGTCAGACAGAAGTGGTAACAGACAGACAGACAGAAGTGGTAACAGACAGACAGACAGAAGTGGTAACAGACAGACAAAGCAAACTTCCCATTATGATCTTGAGACCGCTGAATAAAAATTGGGATTAGCCACGCACATTCAGCTGGTAAGTATCTAACGTATATGGGCAGTCTTAGTGGCGAATTCATTTATATACAATGACTGATTCTCCTGTGGAAAGAAAATAAAACAACTTTACAATTTCTCTTTCTTAGTAGAACAGGACTTTTTTATGTAGCTAGGATAGGATTGCTTGTATATGGTTAGGGAATTTTTTTTCAAAGAAGGCCAGATTTGATGAAGTGAACATGCACGAGGGCCGACCATTTTGCTTGACATTCTTTGAACCATTAAAATGTAATGCAAATGACCTATTTTATGCAAAGTTTATTGCAAATGGCATACTTTTCATTTGACAAATCTAAACGGGTGTTAAATCACTCTGCCTTTCATATCTGAAGGCAAGATGAAAAAAAAAATCCAGGAAGCTGAAATATATGTCAGGAACATTGGGCTAGATTCAGGTACAATTACGTTACGCTGCGGCGGCGTAACGTATCTCATTTACGTTACACCGCCGCAGGTTTACAGCGTAAGTGCCTGATTCACAAAGCTCTTACCTGTAAACTTGCGGCGGTGTAACGTAAATCCGCTCGGCGCAAGCCCGCCTAATTCAAATGGGGCGGGCACCATTTAAATTAGGCGCGTTCCCGCGCCGAACATACTGCGCATGCTCCGTCTGTCAAATTACCCGACGTGCATTGCGCTAAATGACGTCGCAAGGACATCATTGGTTTCGACGTTAACGTAAATGGCGTCCAGCGCCATTCACGGACGACTTACGCAAACGACGTGAAATTTAAAATTTCGACGCGGGAACGACGGCCATACTTAACATGGGTTACACCACCTATAGGGCAGCCTTAGTTTTACACGGCGTATCTCAACAGAAACAACGTAAATTTAGAGCGACGGGTAAAGCGTACGTTCGTGAATCGCCGTAACTAGTCATTTGCATATTCTACGCCGACCGCAATGGAATCGCCACCTAGTGGCCGGCCTAGAATTGCATCCTAAGATCCGACAGTGTAAGTCAATTACACCTGTCGGATCTTAGGGCTATCTATGCGTAACTGATTCTATGAATCAGCCGCATAGTTACGACGGGCGGATCACAGAGATACGACGGCGTATCAGGAGATACGCCGTCGTATCTCTTTTGTGAATCTGGCCCCTTGTCCTGGAAGAGGCGGCCCTCACTGTCAACTTTCCTTCTCTTATCTACAGTAGCCATTTTAGAAATTGACCAGAAGGGGAAGGGATCATGTGAGCGCAGTGCCAGAGGTTTTGGTCTAAGCGTGTTCGTCCGATACACTAATACACTGCCCAACAAGAATTATCTTGCCTTTGTGGTTGTGTGTGGTGAAGACACAGCGCAAGGAGAAGGAACGCACCAAATCCCGTGATGTCCGAGTGTGAGAACGCCGACTAAGGACGTCCAGTTGCTCGGTGTCCGAGAGATCGCGAGAAAGCCGATTTAGGACATGCAGTCCCGTAGCATCGGCGTTGAGAGATCCAGAGATCCAAAGGGCTGGGGGCCGTAAGAGATAGATTTTCCAAAAATTCCCGGGGAATATTAAACCGGAACATGGGCCGCAATTGGCCTGTGGGCCGGAACTTGGACATGCCTGGGTTAGGGTGTGGGATTTTTGCACTGCCTCCATCCCACATCACTTTATAAAAATGGCCTTCCTTTAATTCGTAAGAGGAGGCCCAGCCTAGAAGTTTGTGCAGAATTGTCAAATATCATTAGGCCCCGTACACACGACCGGATCTATCCACTGGGATTGATCCGCGGATCAGTTCCAGCAGATAGATCCCGTCGTGTGTACGTCCGAGCGGACATTTCCCAGCGGATAAAAATCCAGCCGACGGATTCCCAGCGGATAAAAATCTCTCAGCATGCTAAGAAATCTATCCGCTTGAATCCAGTCCAGCGGACTGATCCGGTCGTCTGTACAGACTCACCGGATCAGTCCGTCCGCTCCCATCCCTCGCATGCGTCGTAATGATTCGACGCATGCGTGGAAGTATTTACCTTCAGGGTCGCGCACATCGCCACGTCATCGTCGTGGCGACGGCGAGGCCACGTCACCGCGGATGTATTCCGCTGGGATTTCGATCTGATGGTGTGTACAGCCATCAGATCCAAATCCGCCAGAGGATTTATCCGCTGGAAAAGGTCCGGCGGACCGTTTCCAGCGGATATCCTCTCGTGTGTACAAGGCCTTAGGTCTGGGCTGCAGGAACAGATGACAAAGCACCATCAATATCCGGTAACAGAAAAAAGCAGAAAACCACTTCAGGCAAGACACTCTAACCTGTATCAGCGGAGGCAGGCTCCCCTGGGATCTAGTCTCAGTTCCCAATTCAATGTTCTCAAGAATTTGAAGTCTGACACAGTACAGTGAGGAGCCAAACATTCCAATCACAGTGATTACAGGCCATGGAACGCAGAAGCTTTATGGGCAGCTGTTGACGAACATCAAGGTCTTGCAGTCAGCAATTCATTACAGCAGTTTCTATGAAGGATGCTCTGAATGTCTGAGACATTTTCCAGTAACCTACATGGCAATTCTTTAATATCCGAAACAGTGAAATAGAAATATACAAGTTACAAACTACTGATAATCCCAGTGTCACCTCCTTCATGTAATGTATTTCAATCAAAAGTAAAGATTATAGAATATAGATTCATAGTGCAGCTGTTCAAAAATCTTGGCAGATCCACAGGCATTTACACATTTCTACATAAAATAGATATTATCGGATGGTTAGAAAATTCAGCATGAACTGAAAGCTAGGAAAACCCTGCAATAATGTATTTGTTTAAATGTCTGGTTTTTCAACGTCAAGGCCCCTTTTTATGCACAATTATTTTGTGATTTAAATACTTTAACCACTTCAGCTCCGGAAGAATTTGCTGCCCAATGTCCAGGCCATTTTTTGCGATTCGGCACTGTGTCGCTTTAACTGACAATTGCGCGGTCATGCGACAATGCACCCAAACAAAATTGACCTTTTCTTCCCACAAATAGAGCTTTTTTTTGGTGGTATTTGATCCCCTCTGTTTTTTTTTTTTTTTTGCGCTATAAACAAAAAAAAGAGCGTCAATTTTGAAAAAAAAGCTATTTTTTTTTTTGCTATAATATCCACAAAAAATATATATAAAAAAATGTTTTTCCTCAGTTTAGGCCGACACGTATTCTTCTACATATTTTTGGTAAAAGAAAAAAAAAATCGCAATAAGCGTATATTGATTAGTTTGCGCAAAAGTGATAGCTTCTACAAAATAGGGGATAGTTTTATGGCATTTTTATTATAATTATTTTTTTACTAGTAATGGCGGCAATTCACGATTTTTATCTTGACTGCGATATTGCGGCGGATACATGGGACACTTTTGACACTATTTTGGGACCATTGTCGTTTATACAGCGATCGGTGCTATAGAAATGCACTGATTACTCTGTAAATGACACAGGCAGGGAAGGGGTTAACCACTAGGGGGCAAGGAAGGGGTTAAGTGTGTCCTAGGGATTGATTCTAACTGTGATCACTGGTCCCGATGACAGGGAGCAGTAGATCACTGTCACTAGGCAGAACAGGGAAATGCCTTGTTTACATAGCCATCTCCCCGTTCTGCCTCTCCGTGTTACGATCGCAGGACACTGGCGGACATCGAGTCCGCGGGTCCCGCAGGCACGGTACGTTGCTTTGACTGCCCGTGCCATTCTGCCGACGTATGTCGGCAAGTGGTTAAAAATGTACTGTACATGTTTGTACTAAAACAAAAATATTTACTTTTAGCAGGCAGTAAACAAAGTATCCCATTTTGAATATTGACAGTCTTTCTAGTGAGTTGGAATATTTGCAAAATTACTTTGTCCTTTACATTGGTTACACCTTCCTAAGAAGGCCTCTGGAGGGTCCTGATCCATACTGTGTATGACTTGATACATCAAATACTTTTTGACCTTTTCTGGCGGACTTAGAGGTCGAAGTGTATGCTTGTCAATAATTCAGAATTTCTCAGACTTGAAACTAATTGCAGAGTTTCTAATTTACAGGGGATGCTTGGAAATGGGTGTATATGATGTCTATTTGGGGTATATGGCCCTCTTGTTACAAAACATGTTTTTAGCAGATATGGATGCCATATTTTAGTTGTTTAAACAATAGGTGGGAAAAAAAACAAGGCTCTCTAAACAAGAGACTAAAAATATATTTTTAATCTCATAACTGGACCCTTTCATATTATGCTCTGCCTCAGAGAAGTCAGCAATTGAATATCCCTACAGTGCTACTAGAGTAAGTTTAGGCTGAAGCTAGTTAACCTAATTATGTTTTTGGTTTGTGAGAAGAAGCCAGAACAGCTAATAAAAACCCATATTACCATAGAAATAATATATAGAACTACAAGGGAGTCAAGCAACAACTTGGCAAGACAAGAGTAAGGCCACTAGTCAGTAAAATCACCAAGTAAGTAAGAAGGCTACTAATGCCGCGTACACACGATCGGTCAATCCGATGAAAACGGTCTGATGGACCATTTTCATCAGACCAAACCGATCGTGTGTGGGTCCCATCGGTTATTTATCCATCGGTTAAAAATTTTGAAACTTGTTTTAAAATTACCCGATGGATACCTAACCGATAGAAAAAAAAACGATCGTTTGTAGGCACGTCCATCTGTTAAAAATCCACGCATGCTCAGAATCAAGTCGACGCATGCTTGGAAGCATTGAACTTTGTTTTTTTCAGCACGTCGTTGTGTTTTACATCACGCGTTCTGACACGATCGTTTTTTTAACTGATGGTGAGAGAGAGAGAGAGAGAGACTTGTAAAGCGCAACACATGCAAACTAAATCGCCTCTGGGCGCTGTATCCATTTCATGGGTAAGGAACCCCTTGACCTCAGAAGAGATGGGTTTTAATCTTTCTCCTGAAGGCCAAGTGGTCCGACTCCAGTCGGATGGTGGTTGGTAGTGCATTCCACAGGCGAGGTCCCTGGACTGCAAATCTTCGATCTCCTTTGGTGTGTAGGCACGACTGATCATCAGTCAGCTTCATCAGTTAACTGATGGAAAAATCCATCAGACCGTTCTCATCGGATTGACCGATCGTGTGTACAGGGCATTAGACTGGCCATACATGATTCATTGTTTTTTTCATTCAACCAGAGGGCTAAACGAAGAAAAGGAGCCTTCCTGCCAAGAGAATACATGGATCAGTGCTGCCAGCTATAGCTGGTGGTAATGATCGTTCAGGAAAAATAGGATTTTTATATACAGCTTACCTGTAAAATCCTTTTCTTGGAGTACATCACGGGACACAGAGCTGCATAGTAATAACTATGTGGGTTATAGAGTCTATCTATAGGTGCTGGACACTGGTGTAATCAATTAAACAGGAAGTTCCCTCCCTATATAACCCCTCCCATACTGGGAGTACCTCAGTTTTTGTAGCAAAGCAATAAGTGTCCCCATATCCCCAAACAAGAGGGGCGGGAGCTCTGTGTCCCGTGATGTACTCCAAGAAAAGGATTTTACAGGTAAGCTGTATATAAAAATCCTATTTTCTTTATCGTACATCACGGGACACAGAGCTGCATAGTAATAACTATGTGGGATGTCCCATAGCAATGCCTACTGAGGGGAGGGAGACACCAACAACGCAGACCGCCATCAGATGAGAGGACCTATAATGCTGCCTGCAGCATACTGCGCCAAAAAGCTGCGTCCTCCTGCCGTCTTATGTTCACCCAATAGGAATTAGTGAACGTAAGCACAGACGACCAAGTTGCGGTCCTGCAAATCTGAGTTATAAAGGCTTGGTAATGCATCGCGCAAAGCGATTACTATCTTGGTAGGGAGCCCCCAACAAAAGCCAGGGGGAATCCCACTCTCTAAACCACAAGCCTGAATAATAACCTGATGAATCAACATTGAAAACAGTTGAATTAGACCCTGCCTGCCCTTTCCTGGGGCCTCCTGGCAGCGCAAACCTCTCAGTTTTCTGTATCCGAGTAGCTTCAGCTAGGCCTTGACCCTTCTTACTCTAACGAGAGAGAGAGAGAGACCATCTTAATAGCTGATCTGAATACTGCCTGCCCATATCTAGGGTCTTCTGGCAGCACCATAAAAACGCCAGTTTTTTATATCTGAAAACCTTCAGATAGATTGTTAACTGCTCTCATCTCTATTGAGAGAAAAAGCAATAACCTTCCTTCCACGGACCAAGGTCTTGAAAAAAGGAAGGCAAAAATATCTTGGATTCAAAAGAACACTATAGATGCTTCTAGTAACTAAGGTTGGGTGAGGATTTAACATCACCCTTCTCATGCAAATAATTAAGTATGGCTCTATACAAAGAAAGTTGCCAATACTTTCTTGCAGATGCAACCGCAACCAAGAACACCAATTCCCTCTTTAGAAGAATGAAGGGAGTATGGCGCATCATCCCAAGGTGCTGACCCTGTAAGCTGACACACCTAGATCCAATCTTCCGAGCCTAAGGGCGACCTAACTGGCGGACTTATACCCGTCACCCCTTGCACAACGGCCCGGATCAAGAGTGTGACACAAGCGACCCTTGAAAATATTGACAAGGCCGAGATCGGATCATTGATGGAACGTAAAGCTAGCTCCATCTCCTTACCACTGTAGGAAGGCAAGAATCTTACTTGAGACATACTACCAAGGATGCCACCCCTTGGTTTCACACCCGGAACATGGGCCTTCCAGATCCTAGGATATCTGGTCCTGGAGGCCAGCTCTCCTGTATGAATCAAGGTAGTTGCCGCTGATTCTGAAAACCCTGATCCTCAAGAATGCGGGCTATAACAGCCAGACAATTAATACCCCTGTATGCAAGACAGGATGTAACCCTGCGAAGCAGGCTTGGACAACCCATAAGGAGTCCTAGTTCCTATACAATCACTTCTGCTGTGCCTGCACAGTCAGGTCGCATTGGGCTATGCCGGAGCAATTAGGTCAGCTTCCGTTCTTTTTATGTAGCATGGAAGCCACGAAAGTTGAGGCCCTGGGGGGAGAAAACGCCTAACCAGCGACGACTGGTCCCCCAGGATCACTAACACATATGCTCCGCATGCGGGTGGATCCTTTGTCCTTGACACAAAGTTGTTCAACTTCTTGTTGAACCTGGACGTCAACACCCCTTATGTACAGGGTACCGTTTCTGTGACATTTGGTCAGAAACAAGTTGGGGTGTAGAGGTTAATTCCCCGGACATAATCGTAGACGGCTCTAGCGAATCGCCGGCCAATCTAGTATTCCATGAATTGACGATTGTCAATAGGCAAGGCACAGGCTCCTCCCTGGTAAATAAAGAAAACCACCAGAGAGGTACTGTCAGATTGTATTCAGACAGAGCAACCCTGTAACTTAAACGTTCAGGCCCTAAACCAGATGCTCCATCCGCAGCTTTAGAAGGCTGACAGATAAAGCTCCCTAGGAGCATGACCACCTTCCCTGTGCCGTGGTCTTTTCCAGGCCTGGATTCTATCCCTAGAGGCCAGCCCTCGCAACCTGCTCCCAGGTAACGGGTATGAAGGATCTTCCCTTCTGTCAATCATTCAGTCAAAACCCTCAACTGAAATTCCAGCATATTCCTGGGACCAGACTCCTAGGATAATGCTAGGTTAGGATCCACTTGTTCCAGGCCGACCGAACAATGTCTATATCAGCCTTGATTAAAACTGAGCATAGGGAACTGTCTCTGAATGAAGCCAGCATATTCCCACTAGACTGGGATCCTAACCCAGGAGTTCCAGATATATAACCATGCTGGACTCCAAGGCCCAACCATGCTACTGACTGATCTGTCAGCAGGAGTTTGCTTCGGTATGCCATTAATGCTATACCCTGGGCCCTTAGGTAGAGGCGGGCCCTAGCAGCCTCGTAAATAAACACACCTGCAAATGGCTCCTCATATGTGCATGTGGCCAGTTTTTAAAAGCCACATGCCTCTATGGAAGCGTGTGTACATAGAAATATGAGATCATGCAAATATGTTTTCGCAAAAAACATAAAAGGGGGCGTGCTGCATACACGCACACATACAGCACGTGAGCTATGAATAAGCATCTTGCAACCAAGTATGCGCTATGAACGTGTTATGCAGCATTGCACAACATGTACCCCTGCAGACCCGAATTCCTATGTAAGGCCAAGGAATCCTGTATAATTAAGGAAAACTTAATTATCATGCCTCCTAACTCAAAATTTAGGCAAACATGCATCCTTATGCGATTCAGCAATTTTCATGCGATCCAACATCTATGCATTTTAAGCACTCCTGTGCGGACAAGTACCCTTGTGTGACCAAGGATTATTGTATGATCGAGCACCCCTGTGCGATCCAGCATCTTTATGCACTTAAGCATTTTAATGCGACTTTTAGCATTTCTGCGGCTTTCTGTGTGATCAACATGCCTGATTGATCCAGGACTCAGGTGATCAGATAACCCTGTGTGATCCCGCATCTTTATGCATTCCAGCATCTTCATGCGATTTCAGGCATTCCTGTGGAAACAAGCCTCTCTGTGTGACCCAATATCCTTGGGTAATCAAGGACTCAGGTTATCAGGTAACAATGTGTGATCCCGCATCTCTATGCACTCCTGCATCTTTATGCGATTTTAGGCATTCCTGTGGAAACAAGCCTCCCTGTGTGACCAAATATCCTTGGGTAATCAAGTACTCAGGTTATCAAGTATCCACGTTTGATCCCGCATCCTTATGCACTTAAGCAACTTTATGCGATTTTAGGCATTCCTGTAGAAACAAGCATCTCTGTGTGACCAAATATCCCTGGGTAATCCAGGACCCGGGTTATCAAGTAATCATGTGTGATCCTGCATCTTTATGCACTTAAGCATTTTTATGCAATTTTAGGCATTCCTGTGGAAACAAGCCTCTCTGTGTGATCAGATATCCTTGGATAATCAAGGACTCGAGTTATCAGGTAACCATGTGTGATCCCGCATCTTTATGCACTTAAGCATTTTATGCGATTTTTGGCACTTTGCTGTGATTAAACACCCTTATGTGACCATGTAACATCATAGAAACAAAAAAACATGTATATTTATGTGATCAACAATAAAACATGCTTTGTTACTTGTTTTTACCCCACATGCATTTTGAACATTCCAAACTCATGCATATCATGCAAACATGCGGACTGGTAAAGAGGCAGTTATGCTCTGCAGATATGCGATTTCGCCAACCTGCAACATTAGCCATGTGCACAGCAGCAACTGTGCACCCCCCCGTTGTGCATATGGTTAGCCTGAAGCCAACACCAGGATGAGGACCTTATAGAGACAGAGGCTTTGGCCGTTTAGGCTGAGGGAATTTATATGCTGCTTGAATCTCTGAAAAGACTGCATCTGCAACCAGAGCCTGTGGGGCTTCCGATAGGCCGACGCCTGCTATTGTTCTCTGATAGTGCACCTTCATCCTCGGGTCTTTCAATCCCCTGGTTTGGGAATTTAGAGCAGGGAAAGGGACACACCCTGTTTTCTGCTTGTGAGGCTGTGAATATAACAGTTAACCTCTTATAGACCTATAGATGCAATGCAACAAAACATATGCAGAGAAACTTCACCGTTGGGGGAGGCTACAACACCTGACAGGGCTCATCGCACATTGTGTAAGCTTTCTCCTAAGCCAAAAACAGAGGAACTTAACCCTGGTGCATCCTTAGTCTAGCAAATAATGCCTGCTAACCTGCACAGCCAGGTGCTGAGTAGGTGTCGTAGATGAATCTGTATCCAACCTCCACAAGGTGTTTTATGTGCCCAGGCTACTGTGTCCCCCTGGCTTTACCGAGCTCTGAGGTCTGGGCCTATCGAAGGGGCCACTCTGCGTCTGCCACATCGCCCCCCTGCCCACAAAGCGCGCCCCCCCCTCGCGCACGCGCGTGTAGAGAATGGTGAAGGCGGGGGGAGAGAGGGATCCCCCAAGGAGTGCCGTGGACCCAGACTACGAGGGACCCCCCCATCATGGCGGAGCCTGAAGCAGAGGAAGTAAGCCACACCATAGATCAGCTAACCTTGAGCTTCCGTTCTGGAAAGCATGGTAAGTAAAACACCAGGCATGCTTTTTACTGCCTTTAGTAGTGGAGAACAGATAAGACATGCAGCTACTCATGGCCATCCAGCCCTCTCCAGGGGAGACATATGGGTACTACAGCCATCCTGTCTTGATAGACATAGTGGTCTCTTTTCTCAGGCGCACCTGCATTATAGGCAAGACCCAATAGCCCCCACAGGAGAGGACTAGGACCAGTTCGGGGAGGTATATTGGTGCTAGAGCCATCCTGTCTACAAAGACATAGTGGTTAAGTTGCCCCAGCAGCATTATACAGGCCACCCCATAGACCCCGAAAAAATTGAAGGACCTACTGTCGGACCAAGTCCCGTAGGCACCTTCACTTACCTCTCCACGCTGCAGGGTGTTGCTTTAAGCAAGAGGCCCAATTTTCACCCCTCACCGTGGGTTTTGTCAAAGACCTTCAGGGACCGGGGTCCATCCGTAGGAACACCACTCCCCTGGACCTATATAGCACCCTGGCAGCAGAAAAACATTTGGTCTTTGGTATCGACCAATGTTCTGGAACCCAGGGTCCAGCTCTCAGAGAGAAGCATTATAGGCCAAACCTTGTTCTTCCAACCGAGGCCCGGGTACCGACCACTTTGGCTATGAAGCACTTTGGACGGATCCGGATTTATGGAGGCTTTTTACATCCAGCATGGATCCCTCCAGTGGAGCTCCTATAAGAGCACATGTTCATTCGTGACCAACACCTTCAGACACTGATGAAAAAACTTAGGTACTCCCAGTATGGGAGGGGTTATATAGGGAGGGAACTTCCTGTTTAATTGATTACACCAGTGTCCAGCACCTGAAGGTAGACTCTATAACCCACATAGTTACTACTATGCAGCTCTGTGTCCCGTGATGTACGATAAAGAAAACTCAACAGGATTGTTGTACACAAGTTGATCAATAGGCAAGGCAAACCGTGGTCACACCAAAAATTGATTTGATTTGGATTTCTCTTCTGTTCATTACCTTTCCATTTTGTTAATTGATAAAAATAAACTATTATCACTTCTATTTCTGAAAGCATTCTTACTTACTCTTAGGCCGCATATACACGACCGTTTTTAATGGTCTAGAAAAAAAAAATTTCAACCCGATTATTGTTAAGCCGGCCTTGCCTACACACGATCGTGAAAAAAATGCTCTAGCAAAGCGTGGTGACGTACAACACGTACGACGGCACTATAAAGGGGAAGTACCATTCGGATGGCGTCACCCTTGGGGCTGCTTTTGCTGATTTCGTGTTAGTAAAACTTTGGTGAGAGACGATTCACGCTTTTCAGTCTGTTACAGCATGATGAATGTGCACTCTCTATTACGAACGCTAGTTTTACCAGAACGAGCGCTCCCGTCTCATAACTTGCTTCTGAGCATGCGTGTTATTTTCACATCGTTAAAGCCCACACACAACCATTTTTTACAACGTTAAAAACGACAACGTTAAAAACGGCGCAAAAATTTAGAGCATGTTCCAAATTTTTAATGCCCATTTTTAACCTTCGCAAAAAATGCTCTGGAGCCCACACACGGTCGTTTTTAATGCCATTAAAAAAAACATTTTTTACATCGCAACAAACGGTCTAGTGTACGCGGCATTACTCTCAGTTTACAGCATTCTTTCACACCTGCCTAAAATGTTTGCACAGTACTATGTGTGTGTATATATACTGTATATATTTTCTGAGTATTTCTCACACTTAAGGCCCCTTTCACACTGGGGCGTTGTTCAAGTGTTTTTCGAGCGTTATTCAAGTGTTTTTTTTCGAGCGTTATTACAGCGTTATTCGAGCAAAGCCTCATCTGCAATCCCAATGTGCTGGTAAAGCACCACTAAGACCCTAACGTTTTAGGGTGTTTTTGCAGTGCCTCAGTGTGAAAGGGTAAGGTGTTTTTACCACGCTTTCAATTCATTTCAATGGGGAGGGGCGTTTTTGGAGCATTTTTTTTTCAGCGCCCAAAAGCTGCTCCAAAGATGCTGCTTGCAGGACTCAGTGTGAAAGGGTCCATTGAGATGCATTGAGAGCGTTTTATGAGCGTTTTAATAGCGCTATTTTTAACGCTAAAACGCTGTAAAAATGCTTCAGTGTGAAAGGGGTCTAAATGATTCAGAAAATCAAACAAATTTTGACGCTGTGCAAATGTCTCAAGCATTCGTACAGCTATCATGAATAATCCCTGTAATTTGACTAATTTTCTATGGGGCAGATTCACAGAGATCGGCGTATCTCTGTGCGGGCGTAACGTATCTCATTTACGTTACGCCGCCGCAAGTTTTTCAGGCAAGTGCTTTATTCACAAAGCACTTGCCTGTAAAGTTGCGGCAGCGTAGCGTAAATCACCCGGCGGAATTCAAATTCGGCGGGTAGGGGGCGTTTTTCATTTAAATGAAGCACGTCCCCACGCCGAACGAACTGCGCATGTGCCGTCCCTAAAATATCCCAGTGTGCATTGCTCCAAATGACGTCGCAAGGACGTCATTGGTTTCGACGTGACCGTAAATGACGTCCAGCCCCATTCACAGACGACTTACGCAAACGACGTAAATTTTAAAATTTTCGACGTGGGAACGACGGCCATACTTAACATTGGCTGCGCCTCATAGACCCAGGGGCAACTTTACGCCGGGAAAAGCCTAACGTAAATGTCGTAACTTTACTGCGTCGGCCGTGCGTACGTTCGGGAATTCGCGTATCTAGCTAATTTGCATACTCTACGGGGAAATCAACGGAAGCGCCACCTAGCGGGCAAAAAAAAAATTGCGGTTAAGATCCGACGGCGTAAGAGACTTACGCCTGTCAGATCTAATGAATATCTATGCGTAACTGATTCTAAGAATCAGTCGCATAGATATGACGGCGCTACGCAGAGATACGACGGCGTATCTGGAGATGCGCCGTCGTATCTCTTTTGAGAATCTGGGCCTATGTTTTTTTTTTTTTTAGATGCTTCCATTGAAGTATGTTGGGTGCCAAAAGAGCTTGAAGCTTGTAGCTCAAAAGAAGCTCATGTACATTTTTGAGCTACAAACTTCAAGTGATATCACTCTCAGGTGTGAACAGACATCATTGGCAATTTGGATGTTGAACATTTTGGAGCTTCCAACTACAAAACGTTCAGGTGTCAATTGGGCCTTAGCCCTCTGTATTGTACTGTTATAAAGTTAGCGGTTATAATTACATGTTATCTAGTGACCCAGCAGCACATTGCTATATCAAATCATTTTTTTATAGTTTTTTTTTTAAAGAGTGAGGAAGATTTAAAACCCCTATCACATTCTCACTGGAGAGATTCTGCCTCACTCCCGTCCTGGAGATGCAACAATAAATGAAAGGAAATCTCTCCAAAGTGAATAGAATTCCCATCCTAGAGCGTTTTCACAGGTGTCTCCAATGGAGGACTTTTGCTTTTGCTTGTGACATCCTAATTTTTTTGAAATTGCCCCCACTTTCTGTCAAAGGTCAAAAAGAGAGGGTGAAATACCCCAACACAGACAGCAATAACAACCTAAGGGTCCAATCCTTCCCTCAGGGGCGGACTGACCATTCAGGCTCTCGGGCACTGCCTGAGGGCCCCATGCCACTAGGGGACCCCATCAGGATTGTCAGGCTCAGTAAAACCAGGGACAGTATGTAAAAATCTGTGTTTTTTTTTACATCTGTCCCTGATATGTCCGATAACGGCATGCTTTTGATGTGAAAATCCTGAGATTTTAGCTGCCCCGCCTCCTGGCGTGGTGGCTATCTGTAGGCCCGGGGCCCCATCCGCCCCTGCCTTCCCTACTTGGCTAGCGAGTTTTGAAGAGGAATTATATTGCTTTGAGCTTCTGCAATTTTACTGTAGACATGTTTTGTTAAAGAAAGATGCTATGAGCGGCATTATGTTATATAAAATGCTACAGATACTCTTTAATGACTGCAGAAATACTAATAATGCTTTTATTCTTGTATTTAATCCCTTATATACATTTCAGCATAGATATTCCAGAAGGAGTGCTCAAAAATTTAAGCTGAATAATTATTTTTTCAGCAGTTTTAAAATTCTTTGTTATATCATCAGCACTGACATTATAGCAGTAATTTTATTATGAGTACCTATGTGAGAACTTGTTATAATTTGACTCTGTCCCTGATTTCTTATTTTTTTTTTTATTGGTATTTTAGAAGAAAGCAATACAAATAATAGAGAAATGAACATTCACATACAGAGGTAAAATCCACAATGTAAAGACACTCGAACCCCAAAAGGTTCGAAGCATAACTGTAAAGTCAATGTAGATGAATAACAGTATAATATAGAAGGGTAGGGAGAGAAGCGGGGTTGGAAAAGGAAGGAAAAAAGGAGAGGAGTATGCACATATGGAATGAAAAAAGGTTAAACCACAGTTGGGTACTATTACAGCATTATATTCTATTTGAGACCCAGTAATGTAGATATACAAATGCATAAATTAAGAAACGTGGGTACGATTATTCATCAGCACCTGAAATTTCGTAGACTTCGAGAAGTGAAACCAACAAGCCCACTTTTTATTGAAGCTTTCAGAGGAATCATGCGATTGATGAATCAAGTCTTCCATATTCGCTATATGTTCAACTTTCCGTATCCAATCAGAAATATCTGGGGGAGAAGATTGCAACCACTTAATTGGAATGCAGAGCTTAGCTGCATTTATCAGATGTATAATAATCAAATTTTTGAATAACGAGTTGGGCAGAGAGGAAAGATGCAATAGATATTGTTCAGCTGTAAAATCAGGGATGTAAGTAGTAATACAGGATATCAGATTGTGAACTTTTTTCCAAAACGGTTTAATAAAAACGCATTCCCACCATATATGGAGCAATGTTCCAATTGCTGATTTGCATCGCCAGCATAAATTTGAAACATTCGGATTGAATTTGTTAATAATGTGAGGAGTTCTATACCACCTAGAGTAGAGCTTATACCCATTCTCCTGGGTCAGAACATTAAGGGAACCTTTATGCAGGCGACGGAAGATCATTTTCCAATCATCGGAAGAGATAGAAATGTTAAGTTCTTCTTCCCATTTCAGGTTCGTAATGTCCATTTTTAGATCAAAATCTGAATAGAATATGGCATATATCAAGGAAATCAAATGCCTCTGGGGGTTTTCTTTAAGGCACAAGATCTCAAACTGAGTCTTTGACCTGTACCAGTTGGAATATACATTTGGTCTATTAATGAATCGAGTAATTAGATCGAAGACACTTGGTGAAATGGTACTGATAGGGTATTTCGCAAGGAATGACTCATATGATAAAAAGTCACCATGGTCGAACAGCATCCCAGCCCTATACTCCTCAGCAATAGGAGGAACAATTGGGCTGTCAGCTGATTGAACCTGCTGTATCTCCGGATTACAACACAAGGGGGTCATAGGACCATGGACTGATGAAATATAATTTTTTTTTGCAAAGGGATCTAAAAATATTTAAGGTGGTACCCGTAATAGGGTGAGAATTGATTTTTTTTTCGGGATTTTACGAGAAACGATCCACGGAAGGTAAGTCAACTGAATAGGCTGAGTGTATGTGGACTCTTCTAGTACTACCCAATCTTTAAGTTTACTATGAAGGTGCCAATAAACTATGCGGGCCATGTGGCAAGCCCAATAATATTTTTCCACATCAGGAAGTCCAATGCCACCCATATGCTTGGGGATGATTAGCTTATCCCATTTGATTCTGGCCTGTTTACCATTCCATATAAACTTAAGACACAAACGTTTAAAAGTTTTTAAAAAAGCACATGGGGTGTGAATTGGGGTTGTCTGTAATAAATATAAGAGCCTAGGGAGAATATTCATTTTGACTATATCTGCCCTACCAAACCATGAGAAAAAACCCTTGTCCCATGTAAGCAAGTCATTTTCTATAGTGCGAAGCAAGGGTGAGAAATTTTTATTGTATAGATCATGGCTTTTGGGCGTCAATCTAAACCCAAGGTAGGACAAATTATCCTCTTCCCAGCTAAATAGAAAGTTAAGTTTACACAGGTTAACATCATGCATGGGAAGAGATATATTCAAAGCTTTAGATTTCTTAAAATTAATCTTCAGATTAGAAATGTCACTAAATAGGGAAAAATCCTTCAGTAAGTTGGGAATAGTAATAATAGGGTTGGATAGAAATAATAGGACGTCATCTGCAAACGCCACTAATTTATAAGTCTTATCTTTTATAGTAATACCTACAATATCCTGATTTTCACGCAGTTTATTGAGAAGTGGTTCCAAAATGAGCACAAAGATGATCGGGGATAAAGGGCATCCCTGTCGTGTACCATTCGACACAGAGAAAGCCTCCGCCATTTATCTTGATTTTAGCCGTGGGTGACGAATACAAAAGCTGAATAAATTGGAGCATACGGTCTCGTAATCCCAATGCTTTCAAGGCTTCGAGCATATAATCCAATGCTATCCTGTCGAAGGCTTTTTCTGCGTCGAGCGACAGCAAGAATCCAGGAGATCCAGATCTCACCAGCCAATTCTGAATATGAATAGCTTTTATGGTATTGTCTCTCGCCTCCCTGCCCGGAATAAACCCAACCTGATCCAAGGAGACAACATTAGTCAATAAAGGTAGCAGGCGATTAGCGATAATTTTTGCGTATAATTTGATATCTACATTTAGAAGTGAAATTGGCCTATAATTGGAGACTAAAGTTTTGTCAGCATTAGGCTTAGGGATCATGGCTATGTGCGCTTCTAATAGCTCTTTGGCTGATGGGGGGGGGGGGGGGGGGAGCAGAAATAGAATTAAATGAGGTTAAAAAAATTGGCATAATCAAATCCATGAAGGTTTTATAATAATTTACTGTGAAACCATCTGGGCCCGGGCTCTTGCCCGTGTTAAGTTGTTTGAGTGCGGATAGAGTTTCATATAATTCTATAGGTCTATCTAGATCCTTAGCTTTATCGGCATCAATAGGTTTTGAACTGTGTACTCTCAGAAACTCCGAAATCAGGTATGTTCTTGAAGGTGAATTCTTTGGAAGTGTTGCAAGGGGTAAATTGTATAACTTTGAATAAAATATACGGAATTGGTTAGCTATTTTTGCAGACTTATTGTATATCTTACCAGTTGGGTCAGAGACAGAATAAATGTTGTTATGTCTAACACCTTTTTTATTTATGGTGTTGGCTAGGAGTTTGCTACTCTTGTTGCTGAATTCATAAAATAGTTTTTGTGACAAAATAAAATTATGTCTAACCTTTTTTCCTAAAAGTAGTAGAAAATCTTCCCTCGCTTTGGAAAGTTCAGCGAGGGTATCAAGAGCTAGTGATTGCTTGTGTTTAATTTCTAAAGAACTAATCTGGTCAGTGAGAGATTTAATGTGAGCTTGTCTTAATCTATTTCTTTTAGCTGCTAGAGAGATTAATTCACCCCTAAGAACACATTTGTGAGCCAGCCATACGGTAAGAGGACGGACATCCTCAGTGATATTTTCAGTGAAGTAGTGACCAATCTTGGCAGTAAGCATTTCTACATTGCCAGCACCATTCAGTAGGGAGTTATCTAACCTCCAGATTCTGGGTATAGTGGGTTTGTCTTTAAAGGCTAAAGAAATAGTAATAGGGTTGTGGTCGGATATAATCATTGGTTCTATCGTGGCTTCAAGAAGGATATCCAGGTCATTTTGAGAAATCAGAAAATAATCCAGTCTAGAATAGGTATTGTGTGGGGGGGAATAAAAAGTATAATCTTTTGAGGTGGGGAATAATGTGCGCCATGAATCGTGTAATGATAATTGGTGAATAGAGTTCTTGACCACACGCAAAGTTTTATATGAGATCTTTGAAGAACCTGAGGAGGTGTCTACTAAAGGGTTAAGCGTTAAGTTGAAATCACCTCCTACTATAAGCGTACCAGCAGTGAAAGACCCTAATAACTGTAATGTATCTTCGAAAAATGTGGCATGTAATCTGTTAGGAGCATAAACATTGGCCATGGTGATAGATTTATTATATAGTGTACCTTTAATAAATAAGAATCTCCCATCAGCATCAATCTTGGTGTCCATTATTTGAAAAGGACAATTTTTAGAGATCAGGATAGATACACCCTTAGATTTGGAGTCAGGGTTAGTTGCATGGAGGATAAGTGGTACATTTTTATCCTTAAATGGTGGGCAATTATTTGTTTTAAAGTGCGTTTCCTGTAAGAATACAATGTCAGCTTTTGATTTCCTTAATATCATCAATAGTTTTGATTTCTTTTCGGGAATATTTAAACCTTTTACGTTCAGGGAATACAGTTTAATCTTCTGTCACATTACTAAGGCTTCCTTGTTAGAAAGAGCAATTTCACTAGGGGGAGGGTAATATGAGGTATTACAAAAAGGGACAAGTTAAAGGGGAGAACAATTTAAGTATCGAGTTCGGAAAACTCGATATAAACTACCGATGCGGAAAGAAATAAAGCAGAGATATAGCAACAGAAATTTCCCTTTAGGGAAGTAAACACGGTAAAGAGTATAGCAATAACCTTTTGTCCCCAATCCAACAGGAGTAAAGACACAGGCCCAGATTCAAGAAGCAATTGCGCCTGTGTAACCATAGGTTACATGGCGATATTGCTTACTTGCTCCGGCGTAGCGAATGCTCCTGATTCAGGAACATCGCTACGCCGACTGCAGCCTAAAATCTGTGTGGCATAAGGCTCTTATGCCACGCAGATTTTAGGCTGCATTCTAGCGATGACCGCTAGGGGGCGCTCCCATTGTGATCTGTGTATAGTATGCAAATTGCGGGAGCGTGCCTAATTTAAATGATTCCCGCCCCCGGCGGGATCATTTACATTGCGCGCGCTTACGCCGGGCAATTTTGCCGGCGCGCCCTTGCAATTTACGAAGCTACTGCTCCGTGAATCGAGGGCAGCACAAAATATTTGCGTGGGCGCAGGGCAAAATCGTTGCCCTGTGCCTGCGCAAATAAAGCGCAAATCTACTTGGATCTGGGCCACAAGGCGTTACTATGTGGAGGTTGGAGTGAACCAGGTCAAAGACAAACAACCTGACCATCAAGCACTCTGCCGCTACAGACTAGCATTGTATATCAATTACATGAATATGGCAGGATCAAAAGAAAAAAAAAGGAAGAATATTCTAAGATATATCCATGTAAAGGGCTTAGGAGCCAGCAAGTATGTGTCCTCTTAACCAAAATGTTAAGAATATATAAATAAGATAATTCTTAAAGCGGATGTGCCATTGGAAAAACATATTAAAAGCCAGCAGCTACAAATACTGCAGCTGCTGACTTTTAATATTAGGACACTTACCTGTCCTGGAGTCCAGCGCCGATCGCAGCAGAGGACGAGCGATCGCTCGTCTCTCTGCTGCTCCCCCCGCCATCCACGCTGAGGGAACCAGGAAGTGAAGCGCTGCGCCGCGCCCGCCGATTGGCTCCCGCTGTGTGCTGGGAGCCGAGTGTTCCCAGCACACAACGGGGGGGTGACGGGAAGTGACGGAATGCCCGTCTTTTGCCCGTGAATGCCGGGCCGGAAATGGGTGCAAATACCTGTCTTTAGACAGGTATCTGCACCCCCCTCCCCCTGAAAGGTGTCAAATGTGACATCGGAGGGGGGAGGGTTCCGATCAGCGGGACTCCACTTTAGGGTGGAGAACCGCTTTAAGCAATAATAATTTTGGATAAGAGTATTCAGTCACTTGCCTATAACAAAAATTATATATGGATGTCGGTGGACCATATGTCAATAAGTAAACATAACTAGAGAATTACCATTTAACAGTTTATAAATATTGCACAGTAAAAGATAGGTGTAGTCATTGAAGTTAAAATGGAAAGAAACATTGTATCAACACTGCTACAGGAAATTATAGCAACTAGAATAAGTAGATAACATTGTAAATCCTTTCCAAAGAGCAAGAGGATTGGTGCGCTGTGAATAAAAATGGTTAGCATAACTGAGCAATAAAATCATAAGTAAATGACCATATATGAAAAAAGCCAAACAGGAGCAAGTATATTCATAACTTAATATCCATTTTCTCATTGCACTGCAAAAACAAAAAAAAAGGAGAGAAAAAACCTTCAGTAGATGCAGTATGACATCAATACTCGCGTCTTGATTTTCTATAACGCGAAGGGCCAGACGACTGATGATAAGGTTGAGGGCCATAAGATGAAGCTGGAGGTTTGTCACCTGATTGTGAGCGACGTCTTCGAAACCTAGTCGGGGCTGTTTCCATAGTGTCATCTTGCGAAAGGTCTTTCTTGTGTGATTTGAGGCGGAAGTCCGCATACCAATTAGGCACATCCATGTATGGAATATCCATGGCGTCACAAAAAGTTTGTAGGTCCTCGGGTACACGCAAGAGGGCAGAATGGCCCTGATTAGTTGCAAGCAGCCCAAAAAGAAAATTTCCAACGATAGATGATATTCTTATCTCGCAGCTTATCAAGCAGGGGTTTTAAATCTCTCCTATGTTGAAGAGTAATGTAGGACAATTCTTGGTATATTTGTATCACAGTGCCATCATATGTACATTTAGACCGCAGTTTAGCATTTCTTAGGATTTCTTCCTTCAGCTGGAAATCGCAGACGCAACAAAAAACATCCCTAGGTCAGTCGCCTTTCCTTTGGGTCTTAAAGCTCTATGGATGCGTTCCATCTTAACTGTTAAGAGGGGGGGGCGACCCAAAAGGTTATTAAAAATGCAGATAACCACAGGAGAAAGTTGATCAATTTCCACAGTTTCAGGCAAGCCCCTTATACGTAAGTTATGGCGTCTACTGCGATTCTCTAAATCCTCCACTTGACAGTGGAGGTCTCTCAGGTGAAGGGTATGTGCGTCGACTTTGCGGTTAACATGGCGTATTACAGCGCTTTGTTGCGCAGTTGTTTTCTCTATTTCAAGGACACGCGCTGTAACTGCGCGTACATCAATGCTTAGTTCTGCGATGGCTGCTGCAAGTGTAGTTTTATTGTCAGGCGCTACCGAATGCAGGTCATTTAAGCTGGGTCCTTGTGATAAATTGGACATGTCCCTGATATTCTGGTCAGTGTTATGCGGCGGTACACCATCCACAGGATTTTGTTGAAACGGTATGTCCAACTGTTTCTCCGCCATGATAGCCTATGTGTCCCCGGAGTAATATCGCCAATGGTAGTAATACTGTCAATATTCACCGGAAAAACAGGAAAATAGCACCAAATTTTCGCGGGCTCTAAAGATCCTCCGGTGTATATTTTAGGGCTGATATCACAGCTTACCGGCTCAACGTGCAGAGAAATAGGTCCGCAGCGGCGGGAGCTCTCCAATCAAGCGGCCATCTTCAGGCACGGCTAGACCACGCCCCCCCTGTCCCTGATTTCTAAGCATTTTAGTAATGACTTTCTGATTTCTGCTACAGTCTGGATGCCTAGATTTGATTATATTTGAAGGACAGGCAACTTTTGTAAATCAACTCAAAGCCCAATTCAGAGAGGTAAATGTATAAAGCTAAGGCAAGAGGGAACAGCTATGTTTAATGTGTACCTAAATCCAAAAATGTAATATGCTGCAGTCCTTGGATACGAAATGTGCATTTGTTCAGGGTTTTTATTTTATTTTCAAACGCTGATCCTGCCAGCAACACACTTCCTGTCCTAGTGTGTCAACACTCACTTACTGTACTGTATCTAATGGAGGAATAGCATTGTCATATTGGGCCACTTTCCCCATTTGGACTACAAACCCCCTCTATTTTCTGCTCTTCTCTATAATTTGGGGAGAGGTGTCTTGTAATTCACACATACTAGCTTTGGAGGCTGTATAGATTGCTTGAGACTTCAGTTTAGTGCTGATTACTGATTAGAGCGAGATGCTCTAATAGGCTTTCCCGAATAGAGCCTGTGGGCTCTAATTGGCTTCCAAATGGTTAACCAGAGGGCGCACAGGCTGTGCGTTTCCTGGTTAAACAGTTGTAGCATTCCCCCCAGTGGAGCTGCTGGATTTTTGGGCAGTGAATGTAGTAGAATTAAAGGAATGTCCAGACAGGTGCTCTTTGCTATGCTCTTTATTACCCAGCCGGGTAAAAACAGTAAAACTTGTGGTGAGGAAAGTAAAGCTGAAGAAGATAGGAGAATAGCAGATTCAGGCGTAATGATAGGAAACAGTCCTGCTCCCAAACGTAACACTCCTCTTTACCACTCCCGCCGGAGTGGGTTTAGTGTACCCGGACATGCCTCTCTCACTGACCTGGCAGACGGAGTATCGCTCTGACAATTTTAGGAATAAGTCTCTGCCACAGACCCTCCTTGGTGAACTTGAACTTGGAAGAAAATCTCTGCCACAGACCCCTCTCAAGAGCCTCAGAAGATACCTCTGCCACAGGTCCCCTCTGGGTTGAATCATTGGAGATATGCCTCCTTAATTGAGTTACGTCTGGATCTTCTTCAACTTGCCACCCAGGTACCGACCGACAGGTGATCAATCCCTCGGTGTCCGGCTACCTTGATCCTCGGTGGTTTATCCAGGCCCTTTTGGACCGCCAGCCTCTCAATGGCGCTCCTCAGACCGACTCCCCCCCCCCGAACAGCAGTACAGCTTGGGATCTTCAAGAATGGGAACCCAGTCACTCACTGGGTCCCCGTCGCTGTTCAGATGCTCCAGGTCAGCATGGCTCCGGAACCAGGAACATTGCGTGGCACGCATGCCCCGGCCAGGTAGGCCACCCTAAAGGTGGGTGCCACAGTGGATGAAGAAGAACCCAGAACCAATGGCGTCTGCCCCAAAAATACCCCTCCCCAGCATGCACAGCGGGGACAAACCCCCGTGATTGGCTGCTGGAAAGAGCACCCAAACCTTGACTCCACTGCTGCCACCTGCTGGAAGAACACCCCAGTACAGCAGAATGGACTCACAGCATAGCCAAGCTGAGACAGAGACCGCATTTTGCTACTAACAATCTGGATCAGAGTTTAGCTACACTCTGATCTACACATAAATTTAACTAGCACCAGTACTTTATGGTACATAGCCCCTACACAGTGCTATGTTAGGTAATCGCTTCCCTAACTCTGCCCGGCCTCTCAGCCAATCAACTGCACCGGGTCTGGTTACCGGTCACCTGATTGGCTGAAGCAACATCTAGGGCAGGAGAAGACATCAAGGGAGCGTGGAGAGCACGACGCTGACCCGAGGAAGGTAAGTGCTGGGCTGGGGGGAAACTGGCTGCATTTAGGGGCGCAAACTGGTGGCAATTGGGGGCACAAACTGATAGCAATTGGGGGCACAAACTGGCACCAATTGGGGGCACAAACTGGCGCCAATTGGGGGCCCAGCTGGCAGAAATTGGGGGCACAAACTGGCTGTAATTGGGGGGACAAACTGGCTGCATTTGGGGGCACAAACTGGCTGCATTTAAGGAGACAAACAGGCGACGTTTGATGGGCACATTGGATGCGTTTAATGGGCACAGTGGCAGCAATTGATGGGAGTTTTTTTTTCAGTTTGTTTGCACCCCCCCAAAAAATGTTGAGCACCAGCCGCCACTGATTTGTTCATGGATAAAAAAATGGCTACAGGGGTGTGTCCAAAAGTAATGCACTTGGGGCTAACAATGGGAATACAAGTTACTCACTAGGGGGAGAACCTCTGGGGGATTCCAGGACAGAAAAGAGATCCTAGACCCTAGGGGGTCCTAGTTGACGACGATGAATATTATGATTCATAAAAAAAGGGAAAATACTCCAGAGATAAAACTATAACCCTGCCACTTTATAAAACTCTGGTTCAACCACATTATTATTATTATATTATTATACAAGATTTATATAGCGCCAACAGTTTATGCAATGCTTTACAATATAAAGGGAGAAAATACAGTTACAATACAATAAAGGGTACAAAATAAATACAAAAGGATTAATAGGGCCCTACTCAGAAGAGTTTACAATCTAATAGGGTGGGGCAGGTGGTACAAAAGGTTGTAACTGTGGGGAATGAGCTGATGGAAGTGTTAAAAGATTAGTTGGAGGCGTGATAGGCTTTCCTGAAGAGATGAGTTTTCAGGGATCGCCTGAAGGTAGCAAGAGTATGGGATAGCCAGACAGGTTGGGGTAGCGAGTTTCAGAGGATGGTAGAGGCTCTGGAGAAATCCTAGAGAAATCCTGGAGACGAGAATGGGAGGAGACAAGGGAGCTTGAGAGTCTTGGGAGAAGCGGAGAGGACGGTTTGGGTGATATTTGGAGACAAGATTGGTGATGTAGCTTGGGGCAGAGTTGTGAATGGCTTTCTTCCGTCCAGTTCTGGTACCAATCTTTAGGAGGGAGGTGTGGGAACTGGAAAGAGTCCAGAGAAGGGCAAACAAGTTAATAAGGAGATTGGAGGACCTCAGCTACGAGGATCGACTACAAGCACTAAACGTATTCTCCCTGAAGAAGAGACACTTAAGTGGAAAAATAATAGCAATATACAAATACGTCAATGGCGATTCTGGCATAAACTGTTCAGTCTCAGGGAGTGTAAGAGGCAGGGGCATCGCTAAGTGGCAAAAAGACCAGGGGCTTCAACCCAAAGTCCAAGCCCGGCACCGGACATACATACACTGACCTACCTGACATACATACACTGACATACACTGCCCTACATACACTGACCTACCTGACATACATACACTAACATACACTGACCTATATACACTGACCTACCTGACATACATACACTGACCTACCTGATCAGGAGACAGATTTCATGTGTCCTGCAGCTCAGCCGTGGTGTTCGATGTGCGGCGCGCCCATCTTCATCACAGCAGGCACTGGCACCCAGAGGAGGAGAGGAGAGCCACCCGCCCATGCGGGCATCTCATACTGATGTGGCACAGCGGTATTGTAATTTTCGCCTTCTCGAGCCTTTCCGTTACCCTTTCGGGGCTCCAGACCCCCAAGCCCCCCCTACTGACGCCCCTGGTAAGAAGACATGGGCCATTCAATTAAACTGTAGGGCATGGGTGCTAAACCTGTGGCCCTCCAGCTGTTTCAGAACTACAATTCCCATGAGGCATTGCAAGCTACTGACTGTTACAAGCATGACTCCCAAAGGCAGAGGCATGATGGGACTTGAAGTTCTGCAACAGCTGGAGGGCCACAGGTTGAGCACCCATGCTGTAGGGGAAGCAGTTTAACCTTCAACTATGTAAAGCATGGGTCTTCAAACTACGGCCCTCCAGTTGTTCAGGAACTACAATTCCCATCATGCCTAGTCATGTCTGTGTATTACAATGCCTTATGGGATGTGTAGTTCTACAACAGCTGGAGGGCCGTAGTTTGAGGATCCCTGATGAAGGGTTTGACCTGTCTGCTCCCCTGTTTTTTTTCCTTCTATTACTAACCTTCCTTCTGTAACTCCTGAAATATCTACATAGTCAGCAGAGTCTTCAGCCCACTGAAATATTGTCAGACTTTTGCTAGCTCTACTGTTCCCTGCTTCAGTCTAAAACTAGCTTGTCTTGGTGCAAGTCTTTTAATTAATCATTTACGATTATTACCAAGGAGACATGACTTGTCAAAACAATAAACACCATCATACATCATCACTCCCCTATACTCTTTACATGGATGCATCTGAGTGTGCGGGAATCTGAAGCACATTTGGAAGACGTTCACACCTTCATTTCCATGTTTAATTCATTTTTGATTTAGTGTTCCAAAGAAAGAACAAAGACTTGCGTCATTTGTTTCTCTGCATATACAGCGGCTCATTTCCCCCTAATATGATCTTATACCGATAGAGTAGTCACTGAATGCTAAGCAGTCAAATAAAATGCACAAGTACTATGCAGTGTTGCCAACCTCCCGCAGCATTTTTTGTCGACAACTTGAAAAATGACATTGAAAATGAATAAAATCAATATTTAAACAGTATAAACACAATATGGAATATCGACAATGCCCATAGCAAGTAATTAGACTGGTTTGATATGGGGGCCTTTGTAAATATATGTACCAAAACTGCACTAGTGATTAATAGAATTAAGAATGTTATGTGATTTCCAGATAAAGATTTTAGTGTGTTCTTACTAAATTGTAAAAGCAACAGGAATGCCGCTCATACGAAATAATATTCATGCTTTATTAAAATAGCCAGCAAGAGCAAGCTCTATTTGACATGTTTCATGCTAGGCATAGCCCATTCCTGCTTTAGAAAGTGTTGTGCCTAGCGTGAAACATGTCAGAATAGAAGTTGTTCCTAACATGTCAGAATAGAAGTTGTTCCTTCTGACAATTTTATCTCAGTGTGTGACCTTCCTGCTAATGGTGCAATTCAGTGGCGGCTTGTCTATAGAGGGCGCACAGGCGCTACCCTCCCAAATCCATGTGTCCGGTCCCCTTATCTACATGCGGGGTGACATACGCATGGATTTTAATGTATTTTTGTTTTTAGAAGATCATGATTAGAGCCTGAGGCTCTAATTGTCTTCAAAAAAGGGTGGGCCCTTGGCGCAGAGCACTGCGCCCTGAGCCCAACCAGTTGTGTGACATTAGCAAATTAATATTTGCTAATGTCTTCCTGTTTCTCCTCCCTGCCAATCAGGAATCGGCTCTTGAATGAATGAATGAAAAACTTATATAGCGCGGCACATGCAAACCAAATCGCCTCTGGGCGCTTGTTGTTCCTGTCTCCTTTGATATCAAAAGAGATGAGTTTTGATCTTTCTCCTGAACGCTAAGTGATTTTCCTCCAACCGAATGCTGGTTGGTAAAGCGTTCCATAGTCTTGGACCCTGGACCACGAATCGTCTTTCTCCTTTGGACTTGTAATTGGCTTTTGGTATTTGGAGCAGATTTTGATTGGTGGATCGCAAAACGCGATTGGGATTATGAGCTTTGATTTTTTCGCATTGATAATGGGGAGCATTCCCATGGATACATCTATGCGTTAGACAGAGTGCTTTAAAAACAATTCTGTCTTTTACTGGCAACCAATGAAGGGTTCTCAGTGAAGGTGAGATTGATTCCCAGGGTTTTTTCCCAGTCACTAGTCTGGCGGCCGTATTTTGAACGACTTGCAGACGGGCGATTTGGTACTTTGGGAGTCCGAGGTAAAGGGTGTTTGCATAATCCAATCTGGAGTTTACAATTTCTCCCACCACGGCCGCTATATCTTCTTTTGGAATAAAAGGAGTGAGTTTGCGTAGTAGGCGCAGCAGATGGTGAGATCCGCTGACTACTGACCCTATTTGTGCGTCCATTGTCATGTAGGAGTCGAAGATGACCCCGAGACTTTTGACTTTGGCGCTAGGGGTGATGATTTTGCCCAGAATGGGCGGGGGTATCCACGGTGTTGCAGGTTGATTCATACGCTTGGCGTGAAACAGGAGAAGTTCTGTTTACGCTCCGTTGAGTTTAAGGTAACTCTTTGTCATCCAATTGTCTATCAAAGAGAGGCATGTCTCTAAATTGAGATGGTGATCCTTTTTGTTGCAAATGCGGAAATACAGTTGCGTGTCGTCTGCATATGAGTGATAAAGCAGTTTTTGGCTGCTGAGAACCCATTGGCCAGGAGTCCTAAGACTACATTGGCCGGGAGGCCAAAGAGCCGATTGGCCACAAGTAGAAGATGGAGGGGGGACACAGAAGCTGTTCTATGGTTCTGTCCTCCCCAGGCTCACCCTCTGCTGGGATCCTGTCTCCTCTGCAGTAAGTGTGAGGATGTCATCCTGCGCTGTGCACTGATGGAGGGGAGCTCCCTGCACTGATCACACTGGCAATCTGTCTGCTGAGCCATGACCACCACAGTCAGATGGTAAGTGAGGAGGGGGTGCATGGGGTCCGTGGTCAGGTCTGCCCCCCCCCCTGGAGCACCAGCCACCACCGGTACAATTGATTGCTTTTGTGGAAACAAGCTGAGCCAGCATCTAAGATGTGATTGTGGAGTGCGGAGCATGATCTTGCCTAGAGCAGCACATTAAATATTTGACATTAGATATATTTTAATTAACTTCCAAGTCTAAGGCCAATTAAAGTATCTGTATATGCAGTAAAGCATATTATACTACCTAAGGGGTTAATCATCTGCATTGTTGAAAAAGACTGTTTGATCCTGTCTTCTCTGATCTTCGACTACTTCCAGTGTCTCCAACTCATCTCTGGATATTATGCTCAGTTTGGTGTGTATTGCTAGAGAGTTTTTTTTTTTTCTCTTGGGAGGGTGCATGTGATCACCACAGGGTCAATCACCCCTGTTCAGACAGAGGGTCGGGGGTCCTGCAGTCTTATAGGACAGTGAGAGCAGAATAAAAACTCCTCCTACAAGCTTTAACCAGACGCTGATGGAAGCCTGTAACTGCTGATGATAAAGGGTATTTAGTAGTTTATATTTACAAAAAAAATTGCATTCCCATGTTCTGTGTACTGTGGGAGACCAGATATAGTGAATGCAGGGTCCTGGGTTTAGTAACACTTTAAAGTCTGGTGTTCCTCCATACCATTTACTTGTTACATTGGCAGCTCTAGCAGGTTAACTGGTGGACGAGTTAGGTCAGTTGAAGTTACAAAAATAGATATCCATTTCGGCTCTGGAAGAGTTCACCCCTCTTCATGACCAGGCCATTTTGTGCTGTTTGGCACTGTGCTGCTTTAAAGCGGGAGTTCACCCGAAAAAAAAAAATTTAACAGTAGATTGGGCCTAATTACGGGAAGCAGAATCGGGTGTTTTGATTAAAATCAATGCAGTACTTACCTTTTTTTAGATAGATGTTCTCCCGCCGCTTCTGGGTATGGTCTACGGGACTGGGCGTTCCTATTTCATTGACAGCCTTCCGACGGTCGCATACAGCGCGTCACGAGTTGCCGAACGTCGGTGCGGCGCTATACGGCGCCTGCGCACCGACGTTCGGCTACTTTCGGAAACTGGTGACGCGCTGTATGCGACGGTCAGAAGGCTGTCAATCAAATAAGAACGCCCAGTCCCGCAGCCCATACCCGGAAGCGGCGGGAGAACATCTATCTCAAAAAAGGTAAGTACTGCATTGATTTTAATCAAAACACCCGATTCTGCTTCCCGTAATTAGGCCTAATCTACTGTTAAAAATTTATTTTTTGGGTGAACCTCCACTTTAACTGGCGATTGCACAGTCATGTAACACTGTACGCAAACAAATTTTTATTTTTATTTTTTTACACAAATAGAGGTTTCTTTTTGTGGTATTTGATCAATACTGGGTATTACATTTTTTGCTATATTAACAAAAAAACTAACGTTTTGAAAAAAACAAAACAATATTTTTTACTTTCTGTTATAAAACATGTCCAGGAGCGTGGATCACGTACTAAGTACATGATCCAGTGCAGGAAGGCAACGTTGCCGCTGTACTAGTATGTTAGGTGGTCGGCAAGCGGATATGCAATGAGATTAGATTGTAAAAACTGCCACGTCTGGTTTCCTGTTGCAGCAGCTCTGCAGAGTGTATAAATATGACTGTGTAGTCCAGCCTGCACTGGTGTTGGATCCAGTGCTCCCAGTAATCAGCACTAGCAACAGAACTGGTTAGACACACACCCTGTCTCTTCTCTGTAATACATGTCTGTGTGAGGACACGTCATAAGGGGTGTGGCTGTTACTCTGCCAGCTCAGAACACTGATGTGAGAGTGCAGGAAGAAACATTATCACTGGAAGAAAAGGTATTCTAAGCTGGGGTACTGGACTGAAAAGACATAAAAAGGTATGAGACTTTAACTCGACATTGACAATTTATTTGTATTTAGAAATATTACAGGAAGAAGTGCATACAGGTCTGTTAAATAAAGGCTGAAACTTTATCCTTAACTACATGCCGACCAGCGGCCGCAGTTCTACGGCGGCAGGTCGGCTCTCCTGCGCGAGAGCCCGTAGCTCTACGTCGGCTCTCGAAGCGGCCACTAGGGACGCGCCCGCCCCCCCGCTCGCTCCTGACTCCCGCGCGCGTGCCCGGCGGTCGTGATCACTGCCGGGCACCCGCGATTGCTCGTTACAGAGCGAGGACCGGGAGCTGTGTGTGTAAACACACAGCTCCCGGTCCTGTCAGGGGAGAAATGCCTGACCGTCTGTTCATAAAATGTATGAACAGCGATCAGTCATTTCCCCTAGTGAGTCCACCCCCCCCCCCCTACAGTTAGAACACACCCAGGGAACATACTTAACCCCTTCCCCACCCCCTAGTGTTAACCCCTTCCCTGCCAGTGGCATTTTTATAGTAATCAATGCATTTTTATAGCACTGATCGCTATAAAAATGCCAATGGTCCCAAAAATGGGTCAAAAGTGTCCGAAGTGTCCGCCATAATGTCGCAGTACCAAAAAAAAAAATGATCACCGCCATTACTAGTAAAAAAAATATATTAATAAAAATGCCATAAAACTACCCCCTATTTTGTAAACGCTATAACTTTTGCGCAAACCAATCAATAAACGCTTATTGTGATTTATTTTTTATTTTTTACGAAAAATATGTAGAAGAATACGTATCGGCCTAAACTGAGGGAAAAAATAGTTTTTTTTATATATTTTTAGGGGATATTTATTATGGTAAAAAGTAAAAAATATTATTTTTTTTCAAAATTGTCGCTCTATTTTTGTTTATAGCGCAAAAAATAAAAACCACAGAGGTGATCAAATACCACCAAAAGAAAGCTCTATTTGTGGGAAAAAAAGGACGCCAATTTTGTTTGGGAGCCACGTCGCATGACCGCGCAATTGTCAGTTAAAGCAACGCAGTGAATCGCAAAAAGTGGCCTGGTCTTTGACCAGCAATATGGTCCGGGGCTTAAGTGGTTAAAGTACATCCCAACATTTCATATTCCTGATATGTGTCTGTTATACTGTGTACTTGTATGAAAAACTATCCTGTTCCTCCCTTGTGTGAAACACCAATCGATCCTGCCAGTCCCCCTCCTTTCCTATTTCTGACTGACCACGCTAGGCAAGAAAGCACATCCATCGATTGTATTCTACTTGGGAGCACATCCTGTCTGTAATGCAATTGTCAGACTTGTGCTGACACACCCCCCTGCACAACTAATCACTGGAACGATCAGTGTACTGCTGTTTCTCTGCCTCCTCCTGGCATGCTACCCTTCAGTCTCCACCCCTACCACTCAAAACGAATTATGCAGCTGAGAACAGAGGTCATGTGATCACTTATAAGAATATATATATATATATATATATATATATATATATATATATATATATATATATATATATATATATATATATGTGTGTGTGTGTGTGTGTGTGTGTATACAAATAATTTGCCTTGCCTTTCTATTTTATACTGAGTGGGTTGTTTTACAATTTGTTGTTTTTTCATATATGCTTTAGGATAAAATATTAAGCTATTGCTTGTTTCATGAACAGGAGTTGACAAATGTGACCTTTGCCCTGACTTGTCAGATTGGTCAGAATCATTATTGAGTATGCGTATAGAAAGATCAATATCTCCTATTTCCCACCAGAATAATTTTCCTATAACAATATATCATAAAAGATAAAATTAGTACATAATTACATTTACAAAGTGCCAGCAAATGGTACGACATCATTTGTTTGTAATTTATAGATAACTACAGTTGTAATTCAAAATGGCTTGGCATTTCATAATGCCAAAAGTGTATGCATAATATATTAACTTATAGAACAGAGCAGATTGCAAATTGTTATCTCTGATTATTTACCACAGTAGCAAGGTTATGTTTGGTGGAAATGCGGTACATTTATTTTTTTATAGAAATAATGCACTAGAATAATTGTGGATAGATAGTAAAATCGAGATTATAGAATAATATTATATTTTTTCCCTGTATAAGACGACCCCCACTTTTCCAACCCAAAATTAAGAAATCAATATTTTAAACATAAACCAGAACACATTTTTATTTAGTATTTACCGCAGGTAACGTTTACGTACCAGTACTATGATATTATGCAGCATATCACTTATTTAGGGTCTGATGCATCTCTGCTCTCTTTGTCATCACTATTAGTTCCAGACATATCAATTTCTTCAACTTCTATTGCATCCCTGCTGTCTTCTGAGTCATTGTCTATATATGTGAGATCATCCTCACTTCCGTCCATGGCATTGCTGATTCCACATTTCTTGAAGTACGTCACAATCGTCTCTTATTTGACGTAATACCATGGGGTTAGGAACCAATTGCAGACCTCAGTAATAGTTGTTTTTTTCACTCTTCCTGTCGGTGTCAAGTTATCACCTGCATTTTGTATCCATCTACTCCATTCTTCTCTCAGGGCTTTAAATGGCTTGTTGATTGCAACATCTAGTGGCTGTAGCTGACCTGTAAGTCCACCGGGAATAACTGCTAGGGTGTTCGCAAATCTGATGCAACCCTTTTTGCCTTTTCTGTTAAATGTGCTCGGAACTGATCAAAAACAAGCAGAACTGGCTTCTTTAAGAGCCACTTGGGTCTTTTGGACCAAACCTTTGCAAACCAAATGGCTAGACATGTGCACAGCAACATTTTTAGTTTATTTCTGTTTCGTTTCTGTTCGTTTATCGTGATTCGTAACGATTTGTAATTTCGTAAGACGTTAGTTATCGTATTCGTATTTAGTATTTTCGTAACACTTTTTTCCGTTTCCGTTTTTTTCTGTTAGTTTATTTTTCGTTGAATCGAGATTCGTATTTTCGTTATATTTTGTATTCTGCCGCGTTCGTATTTTTAAAATGATTTTATTCGTTCCTTCGTTTTTACGTTAGTTTAATTTTCGTTGTTTTGCTATTCGTATTTACATTATATTTTCCATCATGCCGCATTCGTATTTTCGTAAGAAATATATTTTCGTTGCTTTATGATCATTCGTATTTTCGTGTCTAATTTCCTTTGATTGTAAAAACATACTTTTGTAGATTTTATTGCATTCGTAATTCTGTTAGAATACATTTTACGTTTATTCGACACACTACTCGTCGCAATTTTGTAATTCGTACTTTACTGTGATTGACTTGACTGTCTTAGTTAGCACACACACCCTGTCTAGAATGAAGTCTGACGTAGAAGAAAACTAAAATATGTCGGATATTACAAATACAAATCTAGAAATTAGATGCACTGCAGTCTAACACAGAAAAAGACACAAGGAGCCAGGAGGTAATGAGAAAGAAGCTCATTGGGGGAAGGAACAAACCTCTTCAGAGGAAAGGGACAGCGCTCAGTGGCTATTGGTCAATGTCCAGAAATATTTCAGTACTAACGAAAGCTAATTTACATTATTTTGTATTTTCGTTGTTTTCATTTCCGTTTTCCGAAGATTCGTAATTTATTTTTCGTTAGTTTTGATTTTCGTTTTTTATTCTTTGTTCGGCATTTCGGTTGTTTTCTTTTTGGTCTTCGAATATTAGTAAGTTTGCGTTTTCGTTCATTTTGTTTTTCGGAATTATTTTTTTTTTTGGGTTCGGTATTTTCGTTGTTTCTATGTTTTCGTTTCTTTCATCTTTCGTATCTTCGTTGTTTTTCATATTCGTTATTTAGAAAATATCGTTATTCGTTATTAATTGCGCTAAACCGTTCGTTCATTCGTATGTTAACGAATCAACTAAAATAACGAAAATTGACGGAAAACGTATTCGTAACTTAAAAAATTGCACATGCCTACAAATGGCCATAATGTCTTCATTCATCCATCCCTTCTCCTGAACTTGTACAGAAATGCCAGGTGGTATGGTTTCTTTAGGATATGTTTTCCTCTTAAAAAATAGCATAGGAGGCAGTTTAGTCCCATATGCACAGCATGAAGGAAGGCAGAGCATAATAGTTTGTCTTTTCATGGCCACTTGTTTTGATTTCCACTGTTTCATTTCACATCAACAGTTCTGTTGGAAGGCACATCAAAATAGAGAGCTACCTCATCCATGTTTGCAATCCAACTTGGTTCAAAATCATATTTTTTCCAAAGTTGTATGACATAGGAGTGATATATAAAAAGAAGAAGTCCCTGCCCATAGGGACGTAACGCGTACGCAACTAGGAAAGCGTTGTGACGTCACCTGCGGTCATCGCGCATTCCATGTTTACATGCCTATTAAGCTAGAACTGGCCGAGTGCTTTGTAAGTGCTATTTGGTTTTATTTAATAAATGTTTTTTACTTCGGAGAGCACTATGGTTTTATCTTTATCATTACATGCATCTTGCTATGTCTGAGAGTGAATCATCTCTTGCGAAATAACCATATCTAAGGAAGGGGCCAGGATTTACCTTGCATCATCTCTGTTTGCCCGTAAGGGAAGGCTTGTTTGACCCTTATCATCACAGGGTCCATGTTATGAGGTGAGCGCCCATCTTTTTTACTGGTGGAGGTGTCACACAGTCACAAAGATTTCTGCATGCTTTATCCTTATTTCATATATCTGCACTGAAGATCCGAAGGAGGGTGTTTTTATTGATATGTGGACTTGCATTACAGCGCGGCACCATCTGCTTTTACGCTTTGACATAGGAGAGAAACTGTTGGATTTTATCCTCATAAACCAATGGCATTTTCTGAGCTAACTTTGTTCTTGCTCTCATGGCCAACCCTTCTCTGTAAAGTCAACAATGTTCATTTGGCATGCAAACCTTCTTGCCTGACATTAAATAAGCTTGGTTGGCACACAAGCCACTCTGGCGCTGCTCCATAATCCAAGTCTTAAGCCTCTGCTCCAAGTTTGGCCATTTTGCTGATTTTCCTCTTAAGGCCTTCTTCTTTTTTGGCATCTTAAGTTGATCTTCCTGCTTTCCACAGTGCCTGATCATACACTCAGTGGGAGGAGGTCCACACTGTCTCTCTGCAGCTCTATTTCCATGCTCTTTTGCATAGCTGATTACATTCAGTTTGAATTTTGCAGAGTAAGATAATCGCTTACTGGTATTTATTTTGTTATTTTCTGACATCTTTATGGGCTCAGAACGCTCCGGTTCCTGTTGCATATGCACACTCTCCACCTCCAATAGGATCGCCTCTGCACACTCTACACCTCCAATTACAGCATTAGCTGACGTCAGTAACATAAGTCTTGTGATTGGAGGAAGCCTGGTTTACAAGTTATGGGCAGCAATGCATCCACATGGCTCTCTCCTCAGCTGACTTCTGTGCAAAGGTTCCCCTTAATTTTCAGTCTAACAATTTTAGAAGAAAGTAGTGTCTTAAACACAGAAAAATACGGTGCATTTTAGTAAAAAAAATATAAGGCGCAAGATGTATTGGCTTCCAGAAATACAGAGTGTGTTCTTACAAGATCACAAAATATTGTAGTGCAACCAATTTCCCTAAATGGAAAATAGGGAAAACTAATCCCTTGAGAAAGTACAAAATTGGGGGTACAGTGTTGGCTAACACTGCAGAGGAAAAAGATTTGGGGGTACTTATTCAGATGATTGCAAAATGAGCAAACATGGGGGGCTATTTGCGAAAGGCAAATCCACGTTGCACTACAAAGGCAAACTACAAGTGCAAAGTGCATTGAAATGGCACTGAAAGTGCACTTGGAAGTGCAGTCGCTGTAGATCCGAGGGGGGGACAAGCATGGAAAAGAAAAAACAGCATTTTAGCTTGCACATGATTGGATGATAAAATCAGCAGAGCTTCCCCTAGTTTCATATCTACCCCTTAGATTTACAGCAACTGCACTTTTAGTGCACTTTTAGTGCAATTTCAGGTGCACTTTGCACTTGTAGTTTGCACTTGTAGTGCAAAGTGGATTTGCCTTTTGTAAATAACCCCCATTGTGACCAGGCAGTGGGAAAAGCAATTAGAATTCTAGGATGCATTACTATAGGGGTCAACAATAGGAGGAAGGAGGTCCTTATTTCCCTCTATAGATCTTTAGTGAGACCTCATTTAGAATACTGTGTCCAGTTCTGGAAACCTCACTTACAGAAAGATATTGACAAGATCAAGATAGAGATACGACAAGTCCAGAGACGGGTAACAAAAATGGTGAAAGGTCTGAGGGATAAAACATATCAAGAGTGACTTCAGGATTTTAATATGTACTGTCTGAAGGAAAGTAGGGAAAGAGGAGACACGATTGAAACCTTCAAATACATCAAGGGGGTGAATAAGGTTCAAAAGGGCCGTTTTTTCAATATGAAATCAAAATCAATAACTTGGGGACATGACATCAAACTAACTAGAGGAAATCTCAAAACTAATCTTAGAAAGTGTTTTTTTACTGAATGGGTAGTTGATACTTGGAATAAACTTCCAGCAGAGGTAGTGAGACAGTCAACAGTAAATGGCTTCAAACATACATGGGAAAAACATAGATCTATACTCAAAAAAGTTAACAAAAAAATGCATAAAAAAAAGGGGGGGGACAGACTTGGGAGCACATCCTGTCTGTAATGCAATTGTCAGACTTGTGCTGACACACCCCCCTGCACAACTAATCACTGGAACGATCAGTGTACTGCTGTTTCTCTGCCTCCTCCTGGCATGCTACCCTTCAGTCTCCACCCCTACCACTCAAAACGAATTATGCAGCTGAGAACAGAGGTCATGTGATCACTTATAAGAATATATATATATATATATATATATATATATATATATATATATATATATATATATATATATATGTGTGTGTGTGTGTGTGTGTGTGTATACAAATAATTTGCCTTGCCTTTCTATTTTATACTGAGTGGGTTGTTTTACAATTTGTTGTTTTTTCATATATGCTTTAGGATAAAATATTAAGCTATTGCTTGTTTCATGAACAGGAGTTGACAAATGTGACCTTTGCCCTGACTTGTCAGATTGGTCAGAATCATTATTGAGTATGCGTATAGAAAGATCAATATCTCCTATTTCCCACCAGAATAATTTTCCTATAACAATATATCATAAAAGATAAAATTAGTACATAATTACATTTACAAAGTGCCAGCAAATGGTACGACATCATTTGTTTGTAATTTATAGATAACTACAGTTGTAATTCAAAATGGCTTGGCATTTCATAATGCCAAAAGTGTATGCATAATATATTAACTTATAGAACAGAGCAGATTGCAAATTGTTATCTCTGATTATTTACCACAGTAGCAAGGTTATGTTTGGTGGAAATGCGGTACATTTATTTTTTTATAGAAATAATGCACTAGAATAATTGTGGATAGATAGTAAAATCGAGATTATAGAATAATATTATATTTTTTCCCTGTATAAGACGACCCCCACTTTTCCAACCCAAAATTAAGAAATCAATATTTTAAACATAAACCAGAACACATTTTTATTTAGTATTTACCGCAGGTAACGTTTACGTACCAGTACTATGATATTATGCAGCATATCACTTATTTAGGGTCTGATGCATCTCTGCTCTCTTTGTCATCACTATTAGTTCCAGACATATCAATTTCTTCAACTTCTATTGCATCCCTGCTGTCTTCTGAGTCATTGTCTATATATGTGAGATCATCCTCACTTCCGTCCATGGCATTGCTGATTCCACATTTCTTGAAGTACGTCACAATCGTCTCTTATTTGACGTAATACCATGGGGTTAGGAACCAATTGCAGACCTCAGTAATAGTTGTTTTTTTCACTCTTCCTGTCGGTGTCAAGTTATCACCTGCATTTTGTATCCATCTACTCCATTCTTCTCTCAGGGCTTTAAATGGCTTGTTGATTGCAACATCTAGTGGCTGTAGCTGACCTGTAAGTCCACCGGGAATAACTGCTAGGGTGTTCGCAAATCTGATGCAACCCTTTTTGCCTTTTCTGTTAAATGTGCTCGGAACTGATCAAAAACAAGCAGAACTGGCTTCTTTAAGAGCCACTTGGGTCTTTTGGACCAAACCTTTGCAAACCAAATGGCTAGACATGTGCACAGCAACATTTTTAGTTTATTTCTGTTTCGTTTCTGTTCGTTTATCGTGATTCGTAACGATTTGTAATTTCGTAAGACGTTAGTTATCGTATTCGTATTTAGTATTTTCGTAACACTTTTTTCCGTTTCCGTTTTTTTCTGTTAGTTTATTTTTCGTTGAATCGAGATTCGTATTTTCGTTATATTTTGTATTCTGCCGCGTTCGTATTTTTAAAATGATTTTATTCGTTCCTTCGTTTTTACGTTAGTTTAATTTTCGTTGTTTTGCTATTCGTATTTACATTATATTTTCCATCATGCCGCATTCGTATTTTCGTAAGAAATATATTTTCGTTGCTTTATGATCATTCGTATTTTCGTGTCTAATTTCCTTTGATTGTAAAAACATACTTTTGTAGATTTTATTGCATTCGTAATTCTGTTAGAATACATTTTACGTTTATTCGACACACTACTCGTCGCAATTTTGTAATTCGTACTTTACTGTGATTGACTTGACTGTCTTAGTTAGCACACACACCCTGTCTAGAATGAAGTCTGACGTAGAAGAAAACTAAAATATGTCGGATATTACAAATACAAATCTAGAAATTAGATGCACTGCAGTCTAACACAGAAAAAGACACAAGGAGCCAGGAGGTAATGAGAAAGAAGCTCATTGGGGGAAGGAACAAACCTCTTCAGAGGAAAGGGACAGCGCTCAGTGGCTATTGGTCAATGTCCAGAAATATTTCAGTACTAACGAAAGCTAATTTACATTATTTTGTATTTTCGTTGTTTTCATTTCCGTTTTCCGAAGATTCGTAATTTATTTTTCGTTAGTTTTGATTTTCGTTTTTTATTCTTTGTTCGGCATTTCGGTTGTTTTCTTTTTGGTCTTCGAATATTAGTAAGTTTGCGTTTTCGTTCATTTTGTTTTTCGGAATTATTTTTTTTTTTGGGTTCGGTATTTTCGTTGTTTCTATGTTTTCGTTTCTTTCATCTTTCGTATCTTCGTTGTTTTTCATATTCGTTATTTAGAAAATATCGTTATTCGTTATTAATTGCGCTAAACCGTTCGTTCATTCGTATGTTAACGAATCAACTAAAATAACGAAAATTGACGGAAAACGTATTCGTAACTTAAAAAATTGCACATGCCTACAAATGGCCATAATGTCTTCATTCATCCATCCCTTCTCCTGAACTTGTACAGAAATGCCAGGTGGTATGGTTTCTTTAGGATATGTTTTCCTCTTAAAAAATAGCATAGGAGGCAGTTTAGTCCCATATGCACAGCATGAAGGAAGGCAGAGCATAATAGTTTGTCTTTTCATGGCCACTTGTTTTGATTTCCACTGTTTCATTTCACATCAACAGTTCTGTTGGAAGGCACATCAAAATAGAGAGCTACCTCATCCATGTTTGCAATCCAACTTGGTTCAAAATCATATTTTTTCCAAAGTTGTATGACATAGGAGTGATATATAAAAAGAAGAAGTCCCTGCCCATAGGGACGTAACGCGTACGCAACTAGGAAAGCGTTGTGACGTCACCTGCGGTCATCGCGCATTCCATGTTTACATGCCTATTAAGCTAGAACTGGCCGAGTGCTTTGTAAGTGCTATTTGGTTTTATTTAATAAATGTTTTTTACTTCGGAGAGCACTATGGTTTTATCTTTATCATTACATGCATCTTGCTATGTCTGAGAGTGAATCATCTCTTGCGAAATAACCATATCTAAGGAAGGGGCCAGGATTTACCTTGCATCATCTCTGTTTGCCCGTAAGGGAAGGCTTGTTTGACCCTTATCATCACAGGGTCCATGTTATGAGGTGAGCGCCCATCTTTTTTACTGGTGGAGGTGTCACACAGTCACAAAGATTTCTGCATGCTTTATCCTTATTTCATATATCTGCACTGAAGATCCGAAGGAGGGTGTTTTTATTGATATGTGGACTTGCATTACAGCGCGGCACCATCTGCTTTTACGCTTTGACATAGGAGAGAAACTGTTGGATTTTATCCTCATAAACCAATGGCATTTTCTGAGCTAACTTTGTTCTTGCTCTCATGGCCAACCCTTCTCTGTAAAGTCAACAATGTTCATTTGGCATGCAAACCTTCTTGCCTGACATTAAATAAGCTTGGTTGGCACACAAGCCACTCTGGCGCTGCTCCATAATCCAAGTCTTAAGCCTCTGCTCCAAGTTTGGCCATTTTGCTGATTTTCCTCTTAAGGCCTTCTTCTTTTTTGGCATCTTAAGTTGATCTTCCTGCTTTCCACAGTGCCTGATCATACACTCAGTGGGAGGAGGTCCACACTGTCTCTCTGCAGCTCTATTTCCATGCTCTTTTGCATAGCTGATTACATTCAGTTTGAATTTTGCAGAGTAAGATAATCGCTTACTGGTATTTATTTTGTTATTTTCTGACATCTTTATGGGCTCAGAACGCTCCGGTTCCTGTTGCATATGCACACTCTCCACCTCCAATAGGATCGCCTCTGCACACTCTACACCTCCAATTACAGCATTAGCTGACGTCAGTAACATAAGTCTTGTGATTGGAGGAAGCCTGGTTTACAAGTTATGGGCAGCAATGCATCCACATGGCTCTCTCCTCAGCTGACTTCTGTGCAAAGGTTCCCCTTAATTTTCAGTCTAACAATTTTAGAAGAAAGTAGTGTCTTAAACACAGAAAAATACGGTGCATTTTAGTAAAAAAAATATAAGGCGCAAGATGTATTGGCTTCCAGAAATACAGAGTGTGTTCTTACAAGATCACAAAATATTGTAGTGCAACCAATTTCCCTAAATGGAAAATAGGGAAAACTAATCCCTTGAGAAAGTACAAAATTGGGGGTACAGTGTTGGCTAACACTGCAGAGGAAAAAGATTTGGGGGTACTTATTCAGATGATTGCAAAATGAGCAAACATGGGGGGCTATTTGCGAAAGGCAAATCCACGTTGCACTACAAAGGCAAACTACAAGTGCAAAGTGCATTGAAATGGCACTGAAAGTGCACTTGGAAGTGCAGTCGCTGTAGATCCGAGGGGGGGACAAGCATGGAAAAGAAAAAACAGCATTTTAGCTTGCACATGATTGGATGATAAAATCAGCAGAGCTTCCCCTAGTTTCATATCTACCCCTTAGATTTACAGCAACTGCACTTTTAGTGCACTTTTAGTGCAATTTCAGGTGCACTTTGCACTTGTAGTTTGCACTTGTAGTGCAAAGTGGATTTGCCTTTTGTAAATAACCCCCATTGTGACCAGGCAGTGGGAAAAGCAATTAGAATTCTAGGATGCATTACTATAGGGGTCAACAATAGGAGGAAGGAGGTCCTTATTTCCCTCTATAGATCTTTAGTGAGACCTCATTTAGAATACTGTGTCCAGTTCTGGAAACCTCACTTACAGAAAGATATTGACAAGATCAAGATAGAGATACGACAAGTCCAGAGACGGGTAACAAAAATGGTGAAAGGTCTGAGGGATAAAACATATCAAGAGTGACTTCAGGATTTTAATATGTACTGTCTGAAGGAAAGTAGGGAAAGAGGAGACACGATTGAAACCTTCAAATACATCAAGGGGGTGAATAAGGTTCAAAAGGGCCGTTTTTTCAATATGAAATCAAAATCAATAACTTGGGGACATGACATCAAACTAACTAGAGGAAATCTCAAAACTAATCTTAGAAAGTGTTTTTTTACTGAATGGGTAGTTGATACTTGGAATAAACTTCCAGCAGAGGTAGTGAGACAGTCAACAGTAAATGGCTTCAAACATACATGGGAAAAACATAGATCTATACTCAAAAAAGTTAACAAAAAAATGCATAAAAAAAAGGGGGGGGGCAGTCTCGAAGGACCACTGGGTCTTTTTTCTGCCATCACCGTTCGTAAAAAACTTCAAATACGCGGGGTCACAATTAATTTAAATAAAACACACCCACATCATCCACATTTGAATTCCACGGGCTTACGCCGGACCACATACATTACGCCGCCTTAACTTAGGGCGCAAGTTCTTTCTGAATACGGAACTTGCGCCCTAATTTACGGTGGCGTAACGTATCTGAGATACATTAAGCCCGCCGATAGATACACTATTGTATCTGAATCCGGGCCTCAGTGTGCAGGAGGCCTGAAAGACATTATTCATAATAGTAATGTTTTATGTGCATTACTTTTTGCAATGAAGCTAAAAGTGAAAGGCTTTGCTTTACCATAGGGGTAGAGGCTGTTTAATTAGCAAACTTAACATTTGCTTTGCAGATGGTGGAAAAAGAGGTGAGCCAATGTTTAATATTAATACCCAATCTAGTGTGAAGGACATAAAAGAACAACTGTTTTTTGCTGGCACAAGATGAACATAGGTCAGACCTGGGACAAGGTTCTCTATTGCCCAAGGCAAGGATGCCAAAGTGCTTTTAAATTTCTGTGTTACAAAACTTTAAAATTAGGATTAACTACAATTGTTTTCAGTAATGTGTCCATTTTAATAAGGCATTAGAATTCTGGTACAAAGTATTTAAAAAAAATGTGATGCAACAAACCTGAGCTAACATCAAATTTAATTTAAGATTTTGCATACAAATGTTAGGTAATGAAGTTAGGATAATAGAGTGAATAAAAACTAGTTTGGGTTCAGTATTAACAGGAGACTATTTTCTTTAGGAGACTAATTCATTATCACATTGACAATACCAGTTTAAAATTTGATAGATCCCATTGGAAACAATTTCGGATTGTGTGGAGCCATTAATACAGTAAACAGATAAATAGCTCAAACGGGCAACAATCCAAACTCTTATACGAGTGGCATGGCTAGCCCTAGTGCCAGAGCATAACAATGCCCCTTTGTGTGCAAGTTTAACAAGTTAAAGTGATTGTTTTTTTTTTAATACCAAACAGGTTTATACTTACCTGCTCTGTGCAATGGAATTCCAAAGAGTGGCCCAAATCTCTTCTTCTCAAATTCCCCGGCGGCAATTCTGGCTTAGGTGATTGCCCCATAGAAAGCTTTCTATGGGGGTGCTGCTGCAGGCTTGCTCCTGAACCTCACTGTCTGTGTCTTTAGACACAGACAGTGGGACCCCGCCCCCTTATCACTGGTTTTAATTGACAGCAGCGGGAGTCAATGGGTCCCACTTTCTCAGCAAAGCCTGTGAGACCAGGAAGTGAAAGGAGAGAAAAGCTGCAGATGTGTACAGCGCTGAATCAAATGAAGGCTCTGGTAAGTAAAAGGGGGGCGGGGGGTGAGGGAGGATACTGATGCCTATACATTTTGTATTTTAATGCAAGGAATGCATTAAGTTAAAAAAATCTCTGGGCTTTAGAACCACTTTGAAATATTTGTACATATATTGAAAATGGACGTTATAGGCACACCCATACACATCAAGTTTCTTCAAATAGTAGCAATAGTGCCATATAAAGAAGTAAAAAGTGTTCTAAGATGGACAAATAATGTTCTAGATACTTTGATGCAGTTTATGGTTGAGGCGTATAGTAGGTTTGCTCTACATGTTGCGCACGTCAGCGCTTCTTCAGGAGCTTGAAAACCTATCATACATGAAAAACAGGTAATAAGCTTAATGCCTATTAAAACAAAACAAAAACAAAACAAAAGCAAACAGTAAACTATATATGGTAAGTTATTTGGTGACTATCAATGACTCAATACGTAGATGGTCCATAAACAGCACAGCCCAACTACATAGAAGCACAACCCAGCTATGGGGGTGTACAGTATATAACATTGTACTCCTCATTTAGTCTATAAATACTATGGGTAGTAGTATACATTGCACTTACATTGCAAACACTGCAACAAATATCAAAGATAGAAGATAAAAGCAGATAGCACATAACCATGGTCCCACGGCTGTATCAATATCTTAGAAGACTAGAAGAAAGTTGAAAAGTATATCTAAAACAAGATAAAGTGACTTTCAATGTAGAGGAACAGATAAAGTTAGTACACTCAAAATTTCAATAAGTACACCAAACCATTGGTCGTATCACAAAAAGTGAGGAATGTATATACAGTACTTACCAAGAAACTCACACATTAGTGTCAAGAATCTATAACCCACATATTAAGCCTTTGGGACGGCGAGGGAACGCATGACCACCGGGACACGCCAATATATAGAAAAAGCAGGTGATCAAGTAGCTAGTATGGTTGCAGTATAGCCTATACCGAATTTATTGTTTAAAGCTGGTGGGAAGAGAAAGAAAGGTTAAAATTATAGTACTCCTCCGCCAAAGGGAAATACTGAGTCAAAACGAAACGGCATTTTTTAAAACCTACCCACTAAAAGAACGTTTGGGTATAGCGTCATTGTTTGTGGATCCACTGCGTGGTAATTACAGATATACTGGACGCCAATGCATCTATTTGTATACACGTTCAACCGGACATACGTCATACTGGATGCCCAGAAATGACGTGGTCCGGACAGGCTACAGGCTGATGCACATGATGCATGGCGCAGAGGCCCCAGGTCAATGCAGCAACACCAAAGGAGGAGTAGAAAAGGGATGAACCTTCCATTCGATCCTCCAATCGCCACAGCTCCAACCATGGAAAGTGGTTAGAGACGGCGGCACTGTGTGGCCACATAGCTGGGGGATATAACCTCTGCTGGAGTTCTGAACCATACTGTAAAATCAACACATCGAGAAAGGACAACCGCCATCATTATGTACAACAGCGTAAGTGCCCATTCACACTACCGTGACTTGGCATCCGACTTGTGTCACCCCAAGTCGCGAGACATGAGAAATTACATTAAAGTGAATAAGAGTTGTCTTAATGCACACTACTGAACTCCGACTTCAGAAAAGATTCCTGTACTACTTCAAGATGACTTCTAGGCGAATTGTACCCATTGATTTCAATGGAAGTTGCTTCCAAAGTCAGATCAGTGTCTTAACTGAAGCAACTTTACAGGAAGAGAAAATAGTTTTCTCAGGGAAACCCCTCCCTCCCACAGAGCTGATTATTGTTTGATTGGCCACTGGCGAAGTTGCCTGTCCTGGAGGCGACTTGAAGTTGCCTCAATGTTGCCTCGAAGTTGCCGCAAAGTTGACTCAAATTGCCTAGCAAAGTCGTGCCGACTTTCATGTCCCTGTAGTGTGAACCGGCACTTATAATAAACAACATAAGTAACAGTAACAAAACAAATCTGTCCAAAACAAGACTAGCTTCAATTTACAAAATTACATGATATCGTTATTTTGGACTTTTAAAGATACAGTCCATGAACTGGGAGCCCTTTCTTGTATAGGAAACCAATCTTTCAGCTAAATATAGAAAACTTTAAAAAGTGTAAATTGATCAAGAAAAAAATAATAACAAATGACAAAAATGGAAAAGGAAACAGATATGTCATATACTGACTGAGAACCCAAGACAAGGTATATTGTATATAGTTTGAAGTACTGTTAAAGTGGAGGTTCACCCGGCAATTACATTTTTTAACCTTGGATGGATGCTCATTTTGTCTAGGGGAATCGGCAATTTTTTTTTAAATCGAAGCTGTACTTACCTTTTTAGAGATGCATCTTCTCTGCCACTTCCGGGTATGGGCTGCGGCACTGGGCATTCCTATTTTGATTGACAGTCTTCCGAAAGGCTTCCGACGGTCCCATCCATCGCGTCACGATTTTCCAAAACTCGTGACGCGATGGATGCGACCGTCGGAAGCCTTTCGGAAGACTGTCAATCAAGAAGGAACGCCCAGTCCCGAAGACCCATACCCGGAAGCGGCGGAGAAGATCGCTCTCTAAAACGGTAAGTACAGGTTCGATTTAAAAAAAAATTGCCGATTCCCCTAGACAAAATGAGCATCCATTCAAGGTTAAAAAAAATTTTTACGGTGAACTCCCGCTTTAATGTTCTTATAAAAAGTTTTATTTTATTTTTTTAGGACTATTTCATTGATGCCAGGTGTATGTATGGCATCAAGCCGTTCAATCCATAGAGTTTACCTTTGGAGGATCAACTTATGCCATTTACCACGTCTTGGATTATTGGGGATGACAGCCAGAGCAATAAATAAAACAAAGGATGTATCAAATTTGTAATAAAGGTCCAAATGTTAGCTTACCGGGGTAAGCATTTTCCTATTGGCCAAATAATATATATGATCATTTATCCTCTGCTTAAATTGTCTGGCTATCTTCCCCACATAAAATGCCCCACATTAAATAAACAATACCATTTTTGTGTTGCGCAGTTAGCAATAACGTTAGGGGTGAGCCGTTCTCTATTAGGGAGTATAAAATTATTACCTGGGTTACATTTTACTTTTTTGGCCAAATATCGACTTCTGCTTGCCTTTAAAATGTACAGCAAATGAGGTATTCTTGTATAAATACAAGAGTACTCTTGTAAATAGTAATACTTTTGTATTTACAATAAAAGTAAATTCTCTTGTATTACTTGGAAATCCTAGAATCTCTGCAGTCCACAAATGTGCAGTGTTCTTCTCAGCTTAAAAGTCACTTGAAAAGAGCTCAAGGATTGTGTTTTATTTAAAAAATTGCAAAAAAAAAAAAAAAAAACACTGTTGCTGTAAATTGTGTTATAGGGAAGTTATTAAAGGGGTTGTAAAGGTTTGTTTTTTATTTTCTAAATAGGTTCATTTAAAGGGGTTGTAAATAAAAAAAAATGTTATGCTAAAATTACTGTTTACAGGGTAGAGAGACATAATAGTTAACTGATTCCGTTTTAAAAATGATTAAAAATAGATAAAAATCAATCATATAATGTACCTGTAGTTTCTAGTTTCGTTTTTGCATGTTGTTTCCTGCCTCTCTGCTGTACAGAGCATACAGAGCCACACAGGGCAGTGATGGTTTGGAAAACGAAACTGGGGTTTTAGACACACAGTAATCACACCCCTTGAAGTTAGTGACCACAGAGAGAAAGCTCCCAGCACTGTGGTTATCAGAAAACAGACAACCAGGAGGTGTGGAGATCAGAGAAGAATTACAGCAACTTGAGAGCAAAAACGAACAATGAGGACATGAAAACAGCACTGCATTAAGGTAAAGCAAGCTATTAAGATAAAAAAAATATTCCTTTACAAACCCTTTAAGCTAGTGCATTGTTGGTTCACTTACCTTTTCCTTCGATTTCCCTTCTAAATGTTTTTTTTCTTTGTCTGAATTTCTCACTTCCTGTTCCTCCTCAGTAAGCTGTTCTGGCTGACTAACTCCCAGTCAGAACATGGGGGCAAGCTTACAGAGGAGAAGCAGGAAGTGAGTTATTCAGAATTTTTTTTTTTTAGAAGGGAAATGGAAGGAAAAGGTAAGTGAACCAACAATGCACTAGCTTAAAAGAACCTATTTAGAAAATAAAAAACAAACCTTTACAACCCCTTTAATTCAAAATTTGCTGTTCCTGAAAGTTCATTTACTGTTTGGGGAAATTTTTATATGGTGTAAACAAATAACAATTATTTTTTTTATTATTATTGATATTCTAAAAACAATGGGCCAGATCCTCAAAAGAGATACTCCGACTTAAGTGCTGTTCAGTCTGTGTGTAACTTTGGAAACGATCCTCAAAAGGCTTTTTCCAAAGTTACACAGAAGATCCGGCATGTGTAATTGATTTACACTGCCTAATTTTAGGATGCAGTACCGCATCCGCCGCTGGGGGCATTTCGAGTCGAAATGCCGTTGCTAGTATGCAAATTAGCACTTAAGGCGATCCACAAAGCTTTCTAGCTTCTTTTTTGCGCTGTAAGTGTTATTTTGCAAGTGTAAAATTAGGGCTGGTTCTACAAAGTGTAAAGTTAGTCACACCTTGTAAAGGCCCATTGCAGCGACGGCATTTGGTATGCTTTCCCGAGGGAGAACTCCACGTCAATTTGTAAAAAACAAAACCGGCATGGGTTCCCCCCCAGGAGCATACCAGGCCCTTAGGTCTGTTATGGGTTGTAAGGAGACCCCCCTACGCCGAAAAATTGACGTAGGGGGTCCCCCTACAATCCATACCAGACCCGTATCCAAAGCACGGTACCCGGCCGGCCAGGAAGGGAGTGGGGACGAGCGAGCGCCCCCCCCCCTCCTGAGCCGTGCCAGGCCGCGTGCCCTCAACATGGGGGGGTTGGGTGCTCTGGGGCAGGGGGGTGCACTGCGGGCCCCCCCACCCCAGAGCACCCTGTCCCCATGTTGATGAGGACAGGACCTCTTCCCGACAACCCTTGCCATTGGTTGTCGGGGTCTGCGGGCGGAGGCTTATCGGAATCTGGGAGTCCCCTTTAATAAGGGGGCCCCCAGATACCGGCCTCCCACCCTAAGTGAATGGATATGGGGTACATCGTACCCCTATCCATTCACCTGGAGGCAAAAAGTAAAAGTTAATAAACACACAACACAAGGCTTTTTAAAATATTTTATTATTCTGCTCCGGACGCCCCCCCTGTCTTCGTTATTAGCTCAATTACCAGGGGGGGCTTCTTCTTCCGCTCTCCGGGGGTCTTCTTCCACTCTCCGGGGGTCTTCCGCTCTCCGGGGGGGCTTCTCCGGACTCCGGGGGGGCTTCTCCGGACTCCGGGGGGCTTCTTCCATCTTCTCCCCTCTTCCGCTCTTGACTCGGCGAACCCCGGTTCTTCTGCAGCTCTCCGGTGCCTTCTTCTTCAGCGCTGGCTGCCTGCTATGTTTGTGTGTTAGCTCGATTTCAAACAGGCAGCCGGCGCGGTCTTCTGTGGCGTCAGGGTCTTCTGGTCTTCTGTTCTTCCGATGTTGTCTCGTCGCCTGTTGTCGCTGTAATGATGGAAGCGCGCCTTGCATCACATTTATATAGGCATCACCGTCCCATCATGCTCCGGTAGGTACCCACGTGGTGGGTGCCTACCCACGTGCACCCACCACGTGGGTACCTACCGGAGCATGATGGGACGGTGATGCCTATATAAATGTGATGCAAGGCGCGCTTCCATCATTACAGCGACAACAGGCGACGAGACAACATCGGAAGAACAGAAGACCAGAAGACCCTGACGCCACAGAAGACCGCGCCGGCTGCCTGTTTGAAATCGAGCTAACACACAAACATAGCAGGCAGCCAGCGCTGAAGAAGAAGGCACCGGAGAGCTGCAGAAGAACCGGGGTTCGCCGAGTCAAGAGCGGAAGAGGGGAGAAGATGGAAGAAGCCCCCCGGAGTCCGGAGAAGCCCCCCCGGAGTCCGGAGAAGCCCCCCCGGAGAGCGGAAGACCCCCGGAGAGTGGAAGAAGACCCCCGGAGAGCGGAAGAAGAAGCCCCCCCTGGTAATTGAGCTAATAACGAAGACAGGGGGGGCGTCCGGAGCAGAATAATAAAATATTTTAAAAAGCCTTGTGTTGTGTGTTTATTAACTTTTACTTTTTGCCTCCAGGTGAATGGATAGGGGTACGATGTACCCCATATCCATTCACTAAGGGTGGGGGGCCGGTATCTGGGGGCCCCCTTATTAAAGGGGACTCCCAGATTCCGATAAGCCTCCGCCCGCAGACCCCGACAACCAATGGCAAGGGTTGTCGGGAAGAGGTCCTGTCCTCATCAACATGGGGACAGGGTGCTCTGGGGTGGGGGGGCCCGCAGTGCGCCCCCCTGCCCCAGAGCACCCAACCCCCCCATGTTGAGGGCACGCGGCCTGGCACGGCTCAGGAGGGGGGGGGGCGCTCGCTCGTCCCCACTCCCTTCCTGGCCGGCCGGGTACCGTGCTTTGGATACGGGTCTGGTATGGATTGTAGGGGGACCCCCTACGTCAATTTTTCGGCGTGGGGGGGTCTCCTTACAACCCATGCCAGACCTAAGGACCTGGTATGCTCCTGGGGGGGGAACCCATGCCGGTTTTTTCTTTGAAAATTGGCATGGAGTTCTCCCTCAGGAATGCATGCCGCTGTCATTTTTTTTTTCCCCGACGCAACTTTAAGCCGTCGCGATCCTCAAAACTCGGCGTAACGTAACTTCGCGCATGCGCAGTACGGCCGACGCGCATGCGCAGTACGGCCGGCGCGGGAGCGCGCCTCATTTAAATGGGACTCGCCCCATTTGAATAGGAACGCCTTGCGCCGGCGGAATTTTAGTTACACAGCCTGAAATTTCTAGATAAGTGCTTTGTGGATCAGGCACTTAGGTAGAAACTTTAAGCCAGTGTAACTTAAATTGGATTTTTTAAGTTACGTCAGGTTTTTGTGGATCTGGCCCAATGTGTATCAGTGAATGTGGAGCCTGCTAAAATTTCATTAGAAGCTCTAAAGATAGAAGTTGTAATTCGAAGCACATCCGTAGAATTGCAGACTCGTCACAATGAATACTTAATTTGTTCTAGTGACAACTGCTACAAAAGATGAGTTTGGCCTTTAGGCTGCCAGAACATGAAGTGAGCAATGTGATAGGACTGCCGTAATGAGGAAATTCTGCAGTCCGTGAACTCCTAGAGACCTGCAGAGTGAAAGACAAATAGCTGTGGAATTGCATCTGAGAATTTCAGGGCTTGCAAAACCAATAACAAATGTATACATTTCAAATAGGTTTACAGAAGGTGGGATATAGCAGCCTTTGCCTTCAGTCAAAGATTTCTGATTAGATGCACAGCAAAAAGGTTCAATGGCTGAACAGTTTGGAATAAAGGAGCCCTTCTTTTATCCCTCTGCCCCTGCAGAAATCCCTCTCTGCCACTAGATGTCCCTTCTCTTTTAGACTGAATGGTGGCCAGCAAAATTCATCCTGTTTCCTGTGAGCCCAGCCTGCCACTGGCACACCCTGATGGTGCATCATCACATCAATCTGGGTTCCCATACTGCAGCACAGAACATGATTTAGATGTCATTATGTGAGTTTAGTGCAGCAGTTAGGACAATGTGCTGCTGAAGCAGAAGATGAGGAACACGTATTGTCATCAGACACCCAGACTGCTGGATTTAAAGTAGAACTTTGCAGAGATTTGCCTTCACTTCCTGTCCCATAGCCAAACAGGAAGTGAGAGGAAATCCTTGCAAATTAAGGGAATTCCTTGGGAACCCCCAGGTCACCAAAAAGAGGGTCCACATTGGAAGATTTCCCCTCTATTACTTTTCTTGGGACAACCCAATATTTGGGATTTTCTTTTACTTTTACTTTCAATGATAATGGTAAACAGGAAAAATGGAGATGGCAAATCACCTTAACGGGGGCACAGACAGCAAGAAAAGCTGACAGGTGTTCAAATCCCTCTTCAATCTATCCAAAACTAAAATAAAAGTCTTGCCTTTAGTTATACTTTAAGGCTCTGAGGGTGGCTTTTCCAGTTCTCTTTTACAGAATTGGAAATGGACTTTACCACTTGCCGCCCGCTCACCGTCAAATGCTGGGAGGACGTCATATGACGGCTTGCCAGAACGACCGCTCTCGAAAGCTCTATTTGTGTGAAGAAAATGATACAAATTTCACATGGTTACAGTGTAGTAGTGTGACAGCGCTGAAAGCTGAAAAATGGCCTGGGCAGGAAGGGGGTGTAAGTGCCCAGTATTATGGTGGTTAAGTCCATTTCCAGTTCCAGTTTAAGTACTAACAATAATTTACAAAGCCATCCATAACTGTGCCCTCAGCTACATCACTAACTTAGTCCCAAAATACCAACCAAGATCTCCTGTTCTCTAGCTCCCTTGTCACCTCCTCCAGGATTTCTCCAGAGCTTCTGACAACCTTTGGAACTCCCTACCCCAATCTGTCCGACTTCTAACTAATACACTGTTTTACTTCATCCATCAGCTCATCCCCCACAGCTATTACCTTTTGTATCAATTGACCCTCTCTTTTTAGATTATAAGCTCTAATGAGCAGGGCCCTCTGATTCTTCTTGTACCAAATTGTAATGTAAATTTAATGTCTGCTTTTATTTTGTTAAGCACTGCGCAAACTGTTGGCACTACATTTATCCTGTATAATAAGATAAAAAAAAACTTAAAGTGCAGAAAGAGGTATAATAAATGTATATATTTTGACATACCCAAAAGGGGAAGTTTTGCTTTTCCACCACCTATCCTCCCTACCATTTTTGGAAAATAAATTTTAGTTGGGGGGGGGGGGGGGGAGCGGATATCTGGTTTTGACAGGTACCCACTCCCACTTCCGGTTGGATCGCTGTTGTGGATCCCCCAAATGTTCCCCTAAACCCCTGCGTGCAACCCCCTGGGGCATATCCCAGATCCCAGAAGACTGTGAGACCATTCACAAAGCGCGCTGCAACTCACACATGCTCAATGGGCAGCTAGCTGTGCAGCCGCAAGGAGTCAAGGCCAGCTTCCCACAGTTAACATCCTGGCTCCAGGGACCCAAAGACCAGTAAAGTACCGACACGGGTGAAAACGGCGCTGGATCCTTGGATAGGTAAGTGTCCTTTTAAAGTATTCGCAACTGCTGACTTCATTTTTTTTGTTCCTTGGGTGAAAAAACGCTTTATGCAGCTTAGACCAAAAACAAAATATATATAATAGCTTAATGATTTTTTAAATAAGATTTTATTAAAGAAAAATTCCCAAAATGTGTAATGTTTGCAATCTCTGTTTATCATTATTCATCAATTAGCTTGACGCAATTTCTGACAGTTCCATTTGTTTCAGTTTTATCTTTATCTACAAAAGCAAATGGGTCAACAAATAAACCAGTCTACAAGGTCCAATGGACAAGACTACCCTCCTATATACCTCTCTAATAAATAAATCTTTAATTTAACACTCATTATCTTTTCTGGACAAGCCTTCACAATTGATAAACACATAAAAGATATAACCTAATTATATAAGCATACAGTATATACACCTTAACTTTATGGGTAAAGCCAGGTACACTCTACAAGTTATTTTCATATAGCCCAACAGGTTGAATGAAAAGAAACTGTCAGCTCTGGTCGGAGATGCTTTACTAACCATCCAACATTAGTATAGCGATCTCCCCCGCTGAGCTGTTGTGCTCTGACAGGGGGATGGCCCACCCCCTTACCAGAACACTCCGATCAGCGCCATCTGCGATTTGGCTGAGAGCTCTAATCAAAAGTCTGTCAGCTGCTTGTTTTTCCAGCATGTACATTCAACAGAAGTTGGCCCAAAGGACAGACCGACATACACAAGGGCCGAATGTCGGCCAGTTTTTTTTTGTCTCCTGACATTCGGTCTATGTATATCCGGCTTTAGGGAGTTTATTTTTGCCATTGTGGTTTTATAGTACAGCATTTAACTTTTTTTTTTTGTTATTATTTATGTTTATACTGATATAAGACCTTGATCTGATGATGGTGATTATGATTATTACGTTTTAGTATTAGTAAGGCACTGGTAAATAGAGTTCAATATACGGAGGAGCTGATAGAATGTTATGATGAAGGATTTAAAGAATACCTAAAGCCAAAGGTTTTCTTTTTAGTTTTCGATAGACTTGGGAAGAGAAAGAACTCTTATCAGAAGTTTATTGCTGCCGGTGTCCCTGCTGGGAAAGTTCACTTTATTAGTTTATCCTGGTGACCATTGACACAGAGACAGAAAGTAAGGGAAAAATACAGAATTTCAAGTTGTCCTACAACAGGAATAATGGGGAAATCTTCCACATTTAATCTTTTTATTGGTTTTCATATCATAGGACAAAGACATAAAAATGATAACAGATATGGAAATAATTAACATATTATTAATAATACAACATATTCATAATAACATATCCAGGATATACAACAAACAAAGATACATTATTCATTAATATGATAATAGATGTGTAAAGCACCATTAATTGTAGGGACATAACCATTAATGAAGAGACCAATGTAAATATAGAAATGATAGCAAAAATATATAATTGAGCTAATATCTTGTTTGGGGGGATATTTTAACAGAAGAACATCATACAAAACAGGCTTGACATTATAAATCAAAGTCTCTTCAAATGATCATGAATTTAGATTCTGGTGTTTAGTCCAGCATACATAAAAGGTAACCAAAAAATCAAATAAAGAAAAGATAAAATACGGGGGGTTAGTATAATGGCAGTAAATTTTAGTTATCAATTTTGGTATTATCAAATTTAGTTTGGTGGTTATGTAAAGTGCAGGTCACCTTATCGTTAATCGTGATCCAATTTAATTTTTGTTTGACAAAGAACATCAAATATCACTACTGCTTAGAAATGTTCCATTGCGGACCCTTGGTCCACTTGGCACAGACAATAAAGTAAAATCCCCCATAAAAAGCAAAAAATAACTTGACAGTGATTTCAACCAGTTCCTATTTTATCCAATGTGATAAAAAAAAATTGTCTCTAAATATACTTAAATGAACACAAGCAAAATAAGGAGTAAGAGCAAATCCTATAGTATTTCTTCTACGAGACAGCATGCAACCCTTTTAAAAGGCATTGATGTGACCAAGCAGCAGTGTGACATCACATGAGATTGCCTCCCTTGTAAACACAGTTCAGTCATATATCCAAGCATTTTCCAAGGCTGTGATTTGCAGCACTAGTTTTCAAAGTTCATCTTGCTTAAACATTTTTGGAGCCAACTAAAGTCGTCCTATGATTGGAGTCAGTAAGGATATAGATGATGGACCATGTCCACGACCTTCGATTTTGCCTGTGGACACAGAGGCTGCTCGCCTTTCTTATTGCTGAATGGGAACTTTTGCCTCTCTCTGTAGGCCTGCCAGACGTTTCTGATAGTGTGGGGGTTATTCCCTACATTTTATTTGTAGCTATTGGAAGAGTTTTAGGGGGGATAAGTGGTGCTTGGGTGCGCTGTAAACCACGTAGCTTGGGTTCCTTGTAAATTGTGGTGTTTTGGTGCAGTAAACAGCACCTCAATGATCTTCAGTGTTATGCTAGAAACAAAGGGCAACCCTTATGTTAACACCAATAGATTCATGTTACTGCTGACTCCCTAAATTGTTTTTAATAAACACCGTAACAAAATAAGTCTTAAATAAAATAATGCTCAAACTCAAATGAACATAAAAAACTGTAACCTCAAACACCCACCTGAAAAAAAAAATGGTGATACAATTTTTTTAATGTAACCTATTTGGCAAGAACTGTTAACGATTAGTAATATGCGCTTTCTTTCATATACTTGTCCAAGTAAAAGTCCACACAAAAATGTATTTGAAGTCCACTATAGATGCTTCAAAGCCCTACATGCTTCCTGCTATATTGTTAGTTGAAATTCTTTCTGGGACTTGACAGGTTCATATTAAGAAACCAACTATGCATCAACTAATTATGGACCAGCGCCTGGTAAGCCCAGAAAACATTCAACCAAATATCTTTGGTGTACCTAGTACACACCTGATTAACTCATTCAATCCCATCTTTCTTGAGCTATTATTTTTCCGCTATCTTTTTATTCATTTATTTACCAATAATATTTTTCATTTTTGTTTGTTTTGTTAATGTTTTTTGCATTGTTTGCACTGTTCATTTATTTTTGTAGCAACAAATTTTCAAAATTACACATTTTATAAAAAAAGACATTATTTAATTTGTGAATAACATCATGCTTTGGACCAGAAACATAATTGTTGTGTCATTTTAAAGGTGACAAACTATAGAATAAAATGTACACTTTTTATATACAGTAACACTAGTTTTGCCAACCAAAAAATGATCCAAAAAATATATATCTATTACCCTGATATGCTAACTTATTGCTAAAATATTGAGACTATATCAGAAATGTAAACATTTCTGTGGGCCATATGAGGTATACTGGTCGAAAGCTCAAGTGGGTAAAGAGAAACTGTCACTATGTTCATGTAGAGCAAAGTGACAGGGTCTCCGCAAATGCCCCTAATGATCCCCTTATACTCACCTACCAGCATCACCTTGCTGGTTATTTCTCTGTTGGTGCTCCTTGGTATGGGGGAGCATATGACTTCCTGTCCTGTGACGGTGCTTGGGCCTAGCAGCCAATCGCTAGAGCTGAGCACTGTCACATGATGGAGGGAGTGATATAGCCATACCCCCTGGTTGCTAACATTACTGATTTAAGTTTCAGTACTGACTGAGGAAGGATAAGTAAGAAAGCAACAGCAACGTGAACATACTGTAAGGAGATTAGAGAGGCCCTTTGCAGAGACACTGTCACTTTGCCCTGCAGAGTCTCTTGCATTAACAATTCAACAGCTTCTGGGTAAAATATACCTATCGTTTAGCATTATCAAAGCAACATCGTGAAAAGTAAAACGTTTTTTTTTTTAGCACTGCATATATTATACAATTAAAATGCTTTATATATTTCAGGTTCACCTTTCATACCAAAGTGGATGACTGGATTGTAACTACACTGGTGTCTTTCAAAGATGTCCTGACTTGAATCTTTTTGAAAAAAAGAAAACACATTGCCCATGCCACTATGTCTGGATTTGGTCCTTCAGCACTTCTACCAGAAGACATCGGGAATGGAACATTCTTGGAATTGTTCCCTACCTCTCTCTCAACCTCAGTGGATTCCTCATCATCAACACCCAACCGTTTATCAAACGTTTACGTCTACGTGTCCATCTTTCTTAGCCTGTTGGCCTTTCTTCTTTTGCTGCTTATTATAGCTCTTCAGAGACTAAAAAATATCATATCCTCGACGTCATCTTATCCTGAATACACAAGTGACGCAGGGAGCTCCTTCACTAACTTAGAAGTTTGTAGTATTTCTTCCCAGAGGTCTTCTTTTTCTAACCTTTCTTCATAAAAAGAGATTAAACTGAATTCTTAAAGACAGGAAACCTGAAATTCTTGCATGTGGATAACACCTTTGAATCTGAACATACATCCCTTATTCTGTTTGATATGATGCTGCTTTTTAGCTCAATTTTGCTTTTGTCATTTATTCGTTTTGTCTGCTCTGTGCCCAGTTTCAGTCAACGTGAATGTTTTTTCATGTTAAATTAACTTATCAAGCAAATGTACTCTCTTTAATCAGGACGCTCTGGGAGATCCTTCATATTATAGAACTCTTGATCTAAACACCAACCTGTGCTTTTTCTCCTGCACATAAACTGCCACACACTGTACCTCTATCATACTTGGCAATTATACTTGCATTTACTAGTCATCTGTAAATTTGTTACATTTAAAGAGATTATTTTGGGATAAATATTTCTACTTATATTTTTTCTTTTTGGCATGCACAATATCCAATGACCAAACTAGCACAAGTTTAACATACTTTTAGGTAAAAGGTGGGATAATATATGTGTACTTCGTATTACGTCTTACCTATGGGATATCTATGAAAACAATATGTTGCAATGGTTTAAGAGTAATATATGTACTTGAGCATGACATTTATTAGTTCACTTTGAGAAATGAAATTTGGCTTATTTCCTATGGGCTGTACAAAAATCTGTTAAACATAAGCAACACATTAGTGTATCACCAAACCAAAGGATCTTTCCCCTTAAATGGCCAGTACACACGATCCGAATATTGCACGAAAAATGTCGTCTGAGGAAGAATCGTACGATAATCGGATCATTAGTACAGGGCTTCCGTGAGCCGATCATGACAGTTCATCCGATATTATTTTATCGGACATGCACGAAAATTTTTCTCATACGATACCAGACGTACGATTTTCATTTGGTCAGTACAGTTGTTGTCCGAAAATGCAACACAAATACATTACAACACATGACATCACTTCCAATTTTTTTTCTGTCGTACGATAATTTTCGTGACTTTAGTAACCTATTCAATTTCTACTTGCAACTAGTAAACGAAAAAAGTCGGACGATCCGTCGTCCGATTTTCGGATCGTGTGTACGTGGCAAAAGGGTCAGTCCGGCCAAAATGGATGCTGTTGGGCTTAGCCTTTTGAGTCTGTTCACCAGCCCTGATTCCCAGATAGCAAGCAATTAAGCTGCAAGTTTGAAAACGCCTTGATAAGCTATTGCTAGACTTGCCAAGCTTCACAAGTTTGTTGCACAATTGGGGCAAGTCCGATTTTCTATGACTCCAGATCAACTTTCTTTGCAAACATTCTGCAAGTCTGCTGCAAGTTCTGGTTTTGTTAAGTTGTGCAATAGTCATCCCACCACAGGGGTCACTGTGACTGAATCTTCATGCTGTAAACTTGCAGAGCTCTTGCTGTAGGCCACTGCAAATTTGCTGTTGCTAGAGACTTGCCACGCAAATTTGATACAAATTGGTAAAATGTCAACTAGAACTTGTGCTCTGCAAGTGTACAACTGGCAAGTGTAAATGGGCAGCATGTTGACAAACTTACAATTCAACACTGTCACAAGTTTGTGGCAAGTTATCCTTGCTATCTGGGTTGTAGGTATTGCTTTAAAGGGGTTGTAAAGGAAAACATTTCTTTCCCTAAATAGCTTCCTTTACCTTAGTGCAGTCCTCCTTCACTTACATGATCCTTCGATTTTTCTTTTAAATGTCCTTATTTCTTCTGAGAAATCCTCACTTCCTGTTCTTCTGTCTGTAACTACACACCGTAATGCGAGGCTTTCTTCCTGGTGTGGAGAAAGCCTCTTGAGGGGGGAGGGGGAGCAGGAGTGTCAGGAAGCCCACTAACACACAGCTCCTTTCTCTATCTACAAAGTAGAGTGCCCAGACTTGCCTGCTCGCCCCATCCCCCTTCAAGAGGCTTTCTCCACACCAGGGAGAAAGCCTCACATTACAGTTTGTAGTTACAGACAGAAGAACAGGAAGTGAGCATTTTTCAGAAGAAATAAGGACATTTAAAAGCAAAATGGAAGGATGAGGTAAGTGAAGGAGGACTGTACTAAGGTAAAGGAAGCTATTTAGGGGGAAAAAAATCCTTTACGGCCCCTTTAATCTACTGGGTTGTTCACTTCATACTTAAATGGGGGGCAATGCACAAAACTTCTAGTAAGTCCTTGTGCAGAGTATCTGATCACTATTTAAAGCCAGTTTATGAATCAATCTACACGCACAACACACCCATAACCAAAGTAACAGTTTTGGGTTGACTGGACCATTCAGTTAAGGTTGTGAATAAAATAATGTCTCTATTCAGAACTGTATTCTCTTTAAGGCACCCATTTGCAAGAGTTGGCAGCACACAAGCACAATAATTACAGTTTTTAATTACTTTTTTAATCTGCTCTTTTCTGGCCAACTCTTGCCCTTGTGGGTAATTCAGTAAATAATTAGAGCATGCATGAAGTCAGTGAAGATGCTTCAAATTCTCAAACAACAGAGAAGTCATAGAATGCTCCATAGGTTAAACAGGCCCTGTCATCAATAGCACTTTTTTTCCCTATAATAATTATCTTGCAAGGTTGTTGACCAAAGGGAGCTATCGTGTGAGTGGGCCAAAAACAGCACAATTCTGTAACAAAGCAATGGCTCAAAACATTCATTCCAGAAGCATGGCACGTTACCATATAGAGCAACAAAACGGCTTATCGGGAATCACCCATTAATATGTGAAATGCTTATCAAACATCATGACCTTTATGATAAAAAGGCAAAGAACATTGTGCAAGTGTGCTCTTTGCTTTATAATAAGGCCAGATACAAATCATTTTATTTTACCACACCAAGGTGAAACTCTATAAAGTCCGATAAATTCCCTTGTGAGTAGGTTTGCTCTTTGTGCTGTACTGACCCAAATCTTTATAAAAACTAAAGAGCAGTTCAGTCAATGTTCATAATACAGCTGTCAATGATGAGGGCCCGTCACAGACACATCTGGGCTCACACTGTCTACCAACGATCTTAAAGTGTGTATTTGTGTATTGACTGCCTTCCCAGTTCCACAAACAAAGACAAAATTGTTAAAATGTTATAAGTAAAGATTAACATAGCTCTGCATATGTGATTTATAAAAATGTTTTTGCTTGGACAAGAGGACCTGTATAATGGAAGTTTTGCCCAAAAATGCAAACATAGGGAAAATAACTATTTAAATCAGTATTGTCTGTAGGCTTCCAACAGCTGATCTTTTCCACAGTACTAACTTACATGGCTTGCTCCATACTGTGTCTCTGGCAACCATCTTGGTAAGGAGCAGGGAAGCCCCCTTCCCCCCGGTGACTCATGATCTAATGACTGATGGGGAAATATCAGAGAAGCAGGTGTTGAAGTGCAGAATGCACAGATCCAGAAAATGTATGAAGCAGAAAGATCTTTTCACTGTGTGCCCTCAGCAGTGCCTTAGATCAAAGATCTCCAAACTGCGGCCCAGGGGCCAGATGCAGCCCTTAGCTTGCTTTTATCCGGCCCTTGCTATTTTATTCGCTGACACCAATGAAGAGCAAAATTCCTCCTAATGACATCAATGATGGGGCACATATCCTACAAATGACATCAAAGATTGGGCACAGTTCCTCCCAATGACACCAACAATTGGGCTCAATGAAATCAATGATGGGGCACAATTCCTCCCGCTGATACCAATGATGGGTGATTTTATACTCCTACTGACGATGGCCACAGTCCGGCTCCCCTAAAGTGTGAAGGACAGTAAACCAGACCTTTGTTTCGAAAGTTTGGAGACCTCTGCCTTAGATGATCTATGGGGTACAGGACAAGAGTGCCTAGGGACTAGGCACATATGTCAGGGAGTATACGGCTATTTTTCAGGAGTATTTCAAGGCAAAGGGTAGATCCTTCAGGCTGGATTTGCACCATTGCAGTGCTTTAACATGTGTTATGCTGCATCCACATGAATAGGCTGCCTAATGCACCAAAAAAGGGGCATGCCCTATTCTTTCTAACAAACTTCACAACAATGCATAGTAGTTTTATACCATGCATTCTGATGTGCTGCAATGCATTTGGTAAGGTATTGGGCTGCCGTAACCAATGTGACACCACAGTGCAGCAACATGCATAATGTGTGTTTATGCATAATATGGTAATGTGTGTGTTACTGCAGTGCAATAATGTGAACCCAGCCTCAGTGTACAACTTAAGCACAATTAAATATGTCTAGATCTTCCCTGTTATATAGTAAATCTTCACTCAGTTCAGTTCAGGTACACTTTAAGCAGTGCTTGATATTGTGAATCAAAATGATGGAAATTACAGACAGAATAGATATCAACATGCATGAATACATGAGCGTTTCAGTAAAAAAAGGTATTCTGGTCATTAGATCCCCTGACAATGAATTATGATGATCATTTCTTTTTCAAATTCTGACCTTTAAATCCAGCTGCCAGTTACAAAGTACCATCAGTGTTCAGAAAGGCACACTAACCACAGTAATATTTGACAGCATCATTCCTTAATGCTACTGATGTGATAAATAAATCACTTTCCTCATAGTGTTCCTCAGTACTTTACGCCTTGCAATGGATCTTAATCCTGTGCCTTTGACAATCTCCACCAATGTATACATATAATGTTAAATGTTTTAATTGTCTGTGCTACATACTGTAAAAATAAATGTAAATATATACAGTTTGTCATTTTTTTTATACGTCTTAGTCTTTTACAAATTTTAATTAACCAATCAGTAATGGGCATTTATAAACATCTGAAACGTTATTCTTACAGCGGAGTTCCACCTATTTAAAAGTCAGCAGCTACAAAAAGTGTAGCTGCTGACTTTTAATAATTAGACACTCACCTGTCCCACGGTCCAGTGATGTTGGCGAACAGTCACACTCCTCTCCCCCTCCTCTTCTCTGTGGCTTCACAGCCGGGCACGCACTGCGCATGCATGAGCCGTGCTGCATGCTGTGAATGGGCGGGCAAACTTCTGGGACCTGACGTGTCCCAGAAGATTGCAGGAAGGGAGGGGGGAGTGTGAACTTCCTTCTGGTGCCGCGGAGGCCTTGGAGGAAGTGGAAGCTGGATGCCTCTAAATAGAGGGTATCCGCTTCCCCCTGCTTTAAGGCCCCTTTCACATTGGTGCACTTTGGCATGCTTTTCCAGGGCAATAAAGCGAATGAAAACTATGTAACTGTTCACACTGCATTTTGAAAAGTCTTGCATGCTGCATCTTTGGTGTAGTTATTCAAAAGCGAATCGAAAAGGCACCTTTTTTATTCAAAAAACAATGGGAACACATTTGAAGCGCATCAGTGTGAGTGGACTGTAAGTTGTTATGATAATATAGAACTACCTCCCAGGGATGAGAATGTATGCTGTTATTTAGTTATATTTGCTTTCTGTAAAACTAAAATATCTGCCCAGTGTCAGATGGTAAGATATAGACAACTTATTACTTGCTTTTGTGGTTCGTTTCGTTCCGAATTAATATTCAGACAATTTTTTTTTTATTCAGAGATATCCGAATATCCAAAAACCCAAATTACAGTATAAGCGAAGTTTACCTAATGCTCCGAATAACGAAACTAAATTTGTCTGAATTTCCGAAATTTAAATCGAAATTCAAATAGAATTTTACACCAAATTCCATTCCAATTCGAACTGTAAAGATATTTCTGAATTTAAAGACTGTTAGCCGGATTCAGTAAGACTTACGACGGCGTATCAGTAGATACGCCGTCGTAAGTCCGAATGCGCGCCATCGTATCTTTAAGCGTATTCTCAAACTGAGATACGCTTCTCTGTTGCTAGGATACGACCGGCGTAAGTCTCCTACGCCGCCGTATCTTAGCAGCATATTTACGCTGGCCGCTAAGGGCGTGTACGTGGATTTTCGCCTAGAATATGCAAATGACCTAGATACGCCGATTCACGAACGTACTTGCGCCCGATACGCTGTTTACGTAAGGCGTTTTTCCGGCGTAAAGATAAACCACCAAAAAGATGGCGCAGCCCATGCAAGGTATGGACGTCGGAACAGCCGTCGTATTTTACGTCATTTGCGTAAGCATACGTGAATGGGGCTGGGCATAGGTTACGTTTACGTAGAAAGCAATGAGTATTTGCGACGTGATTCTGAGCATGCGCACACATGCGCCATACGATTGGCGCTTTATTTACATGGGGTCACGATTCATTACCATACTACACACCCCCTACCTGCCTATTTTGAATTAGCCGGGGTTACGCCGGGCCATTTGCGCTACGCCGACGTAACTTAGGAGGCAAGTGCTTTGTAAATACAGTACTTGCCTCACTATGTTACGTCGTCGTAGTGCAAATGGGATGCGCTACTCCGGCATAAAGATACGTGCTTCTACGTGAATCTGGCCATGTGTGTTCTTAGAGTACCATTTCGAAATAATGCTGTTTTTGTTAAGTCAAAGGTCAAAGGTGATTTAAAGAGTCATTGAAATCATTTGATGAAGATTTTTCTTTTGTTTGTTCACTTTGCCGCTTTTGCATAATAAAAAAATAAAAAAAATTTGTTTCGACCGATTCTAAATTTATCGATTTGAACGTTTCGAATTGAAAAAAGTCAGTAAATTCAAAGAAAATTTCAAAAAAGACAATCAAATTCCGAACACGATTTCCAAATATCAATCCCGAATACGAATTAAACAAATAGACCGAATTTAACTAAACAAAATAACTAGATTAGCGAATCTAAACGAAACAAAACACATTTTTTCGTCATGCACATGTCTAATTCAGACACTTCCTGGGCTTCAGAAGGAGAATAAAACTGTATATTAAATATACTTTAGTTATTTATGTATCTCTGAGTGTCAGGCCTGAAAAGAGTCTGTTGGGGCTTTTGTGCCTGACGCTCAGCTTTACTCTTTCTAATAGAAGTTATACAGGCAAATCTGAAATTGAGTAATCCATGAGCGCATAATCTGCATTATTAAAATAATGCAAGGGTAGACATTGTCATCACATTATTAGAACATTATCTGTAAATATTATCACAGTTATACTGTATGATACTGTATTATACTATATCAGCATTGCTAATACCACTGTCAAGTCCACATATAAATTATTAATATATAAAATAGTATTAAGTCCATGTTTTAGATCATGTTTTATGTTACACCCATATTCAGGGTGGAATATGAAGCATGGTCACATACACCATACCTAAAACCCAAAACCATCCCTCTTACCAAAATCACATCATGCAGCATTTTGCCTACAAGGTATCCTACATGTTCCATCCCAGTTCATTGAAACTAGACATCCATCTTCCAAGGTGTTTTTTCATTCATACAGCTATGTTGGCCCCACACAGCTGTGCCATTTTAAAAACGTGACAGCGGATGCGGGGAGAGGAACCCTGCCTTCTGTTGCAGTGGTTTGGGTGGTCGAAGGGGGTAAAGTATACCTAAAGGCAACCCTTTTTTTTTTTAGTTATGGACAGAGTGGAGAAGGATTAGAACTCCTGTCAGTACTTATTGCCCCCGTTAAGGAGATTCACCCTCTCTATATGTCCTGTATACCAGTATCATTGAAAGTGAAAGTAGTAGGTAATCCCAAATTTCTTGGCTGTCCCCAGAAAAGTAATAAGAGGAGAATGCTTCCAATTGTGACACTAGTTCTGGTGACCTGGGGGTCCCCAAGGAATTCCCTTAATTTGCAGGGATTTCCTCTCATTTATTGTTTGGCTATAAGACAGAAAGTGAAGGAATATCTCCAAAATGGTACACAGCTGGCAAAAACAAATTTGATGGGTATAACCCTCCCTTGCTCTATCCAAAATGGAAAAAAGTGTTGCCTATAGTTCTACTTTAACAGTAACATGTTACCAAACATAGAAAAAATATCTAACTGTACTCCATAACAAACCTCCTCCTGAATAAAAATTTCTGACTGGACAAATTATACACAAGTACTTGTAATTGTTTCAAAGGCACATTTGGATTGACAGTTAGATTGGCGATAAAGTTAACAAAGGATATTGGATATCATTTTCCAGATTGCCTTCATCAGATGTCTATATACAAGCTCATATTCCAAAATGATCAAATTGAAAAGCTTATCTTAGGTTACTAAAATAATTGATGGTCGGTGTGAGCCATTTACTAGTTCTTGTGAAAGAGAAAGGTCCTTTGTTCCTGGTTCTAAATCAAACAGCAAGTTCAGACCAGTCCTACAATTTAGACATTTCAGAGTGGAGTTCCTAGAGACCATCATTTCGATAGTTGGGGAGAAAGATTGGATGTGTTTGATAGATCTCCCCAAGGCCTACTTTCATTGGCCAGTGGTTGCATATCACCAAACATTGTGGTAAAGACCAACCATTAAAAAGTATCTCCAACTTTGGCCTAGAAACCTCCCTGCAAACATTTTTGAAGATTCGCCTTTTTTCTCAGAACCTCTGCTTAAAGGGGTTGTAAAGGTTTGTCTTTTATTTTCTAAATTGGTTCCTTTAAGCTAGTGCATTGTTGGTTCACTCACCTTTTCCTTTGATTTCCCTTCTAAATGTTGTTTTTCTTTGTTTGAATTTCTCACTTCCTGTTTCTCCTCGGTAAGCTTTCCACCATCATCTGAGCGGTGGAAAGTCATTTAGAACAGCTTACTGAACACCTTACTGAGGAGGAACAGGAAGTGAGAAATTCAGACAAAGAAAACAAAGAAAAAAAACATTTAGAAGGGAAATTGAAGGAAAAGGTAAGTGAACCAACAATGCACTAGCTTAAAGGAACCTATTTAGAAAATAAAAAACGAACCTTTGTAACCCCTTTAAGCCTTGCCACTTGCTATTTATTTAGGCCCAGATTCTCAAAGCAAAGGGCTTACGACGGCGCAACGCCATTTGCGCCGTCGTAAGTCCTAATCTGGGCCGTCGTATCTATGCGACTGATTCTTAGAATCAGTTACGCATAGATATCCCTTAGATCTGACAGGCGTAAGGCTCTTACGCTGTCAGATCTTAAATGCAATTTTTTTTCCTGCCGCTAGGTGTCGCCTCGTCGTTTTCCCCGTCGTCTATGCAAATTAGCTATTTACGCGAGATTCCTGAACGTACGCGCGGACGACGCAGTGAATTTACGACGTTTCCGTAAGCGTAAACTTGCCCCTGCTATATGAGGGGCAAGTTTACGAAGGTCCGTCGTATGCCTTGTTAAGTATGGCATCGGGTCAGCGTCGGCTTTTTCCGTCGTTTACGTCGTTTTCCTAAGTCGTCCGCGAATACGACTTTACGTCAATGACGCTCACGTCGGCGTCATTGACGTTTTCCGTTGTGAGCTGGAGCATGCGCACTGGGTTATTTTTCCGCTCGGCGCATGCGCAGTTCGATCGGCGCGGGGGCCGCCCCCTTTGAATTACGCGGCCTTACGACGGGCCATTTACACTACGCCGCCGCAAATTACGGAGCAAGTGCTTGGAGAATACGGCACTTGCTCCAGTAATTTGCGGCGGCGTAGTGTAAATGGCTTACGCTACGCCGCCGCGGATTCTACAAGAATCTGGCCCTTAGTGTACATTTTGAAAAAATCTTGGTGTAGAGTGGTTTATTTCTTCTCCCCCTCTGTAACCATTGCTTGCTTTGTCCCGTAGTATGCTGACATAAAAAGGTTTTCCTGGCCGATTATCATACGTTTCCATGTTCTTCTGTCCTGAGGATCCTTGTGATGGAACACGGGGGGGATTGTCTGTCTTATCTATAGACTAGCTTATGGGTGGTTGTACGAGGTCAGAGGAAGAGAAGTTGGCCCATAGTATGCCAATATGAAGATAAGCTAGGAAATGAAAACTACATTAAGTATTTGAAAACAATTTTTCATAAACCATGTAAAAGGAAATACTGGACTATACCAAAAGCTTTTAATGTTATAAGTCCAAAATCAGAATCCTTTTTGATGACAGACCGCTCAATATTTGTTGCATGAGAATTTGACATTGTTTTGCAGCGTTCTTCAACGTATTTATCAGTAAAGTTAAAAAAAATTGTCGGTGACTTCAAAGTAGGTTGCTGCCTTATTTCTGTTAATTTGTAATACAAAAAGTAAGTTTGATTTGTATTCATTTTTAAACAAACAAGAAACTCTAATTACCATCCTCCTTCTGTATCTCTCATTCAGAATAAGATTTTTGCAAGCAAAGCAACATATGTCAGCATCATTTGCAATAATAAGGCGGTGTGGAGGTACTGTTTGTAGGAGAGCTCAATTGCAACTGTCAGACGGACTCATTATTGCAGACAAAATGCTGGGAATCAGCCTGTAGAGAGAAGAGAAAATCCTTTGCTGTGTGTGCAATGTTAAAATGAAGTCCAAATCCAGAACAAGGGTCAAATCAGATTTTCAAACATTTGTTGGAACTTTAAAAGTAAGTGCTAGTTAACAACATTTTGTATAGCAATTATTACTATTATTAGTCACAACAACATGTGCTTAAAGTGTTTGTTATCCTAAAAAAAAAAAGCATCCTGTTCCTTTAACCACTTCCCGCGCGGCCTATAGCAGAATGACGGCTGGACGGTGATTCAGTTATCCTGACTGGGCATCATATAATGTCCAGTAGGATAACAGCTGCCGCGCGCCAGTGGGGGCGCGCATTGCGGCGATCGTTGTTGCGGTGTGTCAGTCTGACACACCGCTACACAGATCTCGGTAAAGAGCCTCTGACGGATCAGCCGTGTCCAATCTCGGCTGATCATGATGTAAACAGGAAGAGCTGTTGATCAGCTTTTCCTCACTTGCGTCTGACAGATGCGAGTAGAGGAGAGCCGCTCGGCATGACGGTCTCCCCTCAGGTGCCCGCCCAGGACCACCAGGATGCCGTCAGGACCAACAGGGATGGCCACCACACTGGACCACAAGGTATGCCACCCTAGACCACCAGGGATATGCCAATCAGTGCCCAGGCAGCTGTCAATCAGTGCACATCAGCAATGCCTGCCAGTGCCATCAGTGATGCCTATCAGTGCCATCTATCAGTGCCGCATATCAGTGCCAAGTATAAGTGCCCATCAGTGCCAAGTAGTGCCCATCAGTGCCGCCTATCAGTGCCACCCTTAAGTACCCATCAGGGCATCCTTTCAGTGCCCATCAATGTCACCTATCAGTGCCCACCAGTGCCACCCATGAGGGCCCATCAGTGCCACCTATCAATGCCCGTCAGTGCTGCATATCAGTGCCACCCATCAGTGTCACCTACCAGTGCCCATCAGTGCCGCCTATTAGTGCTCAACATCAGTGCCACCTCATTGGTGCCACCTTATCAGTACTCATCAGTCAAGGAGAAAACTTACTTTTTTTTTTTTTAAAACAGAAACAAAAGAAAAACATTTTATACAAATTCTGTTTGGGTACAGTGTAGCTTAACCATGCAATTGTCATTTAAACAGCAACAGCACTGAAAGCTGAAAATTGGCTTGGACAGAAAGGGGGTATAAGTGCCTGGTATTGAAATGGTTAAAGTCTGAATGACAGCGCAGTGCTTGTGCTGTGTAAATTGGGGGAGAGAAGATAGGGGACACAGAGACTGTTTTTAAAACATTTTATTGTTTTATTCCAGGTTTTTTAGAACATAGAGCGATAAATGACACAGCATAAGCACTATGCTGTCTATCATGCTTTAACCTCCCTGGCGGTATGATTCTGTCTGGAATTACGTACCAAAAGCGGTACATTTATTTTGCAAGGAAATTGGCGTTTTATACTGTAGGCCTGTAATTTTTAGAAATAACTCACTTAAATCTGACCAAGCAAGAGTCTTGTAGGCATCCCGGGTATGATTTTTTTTTTTAAAACAAAATTATAAATTATAATATAATAAATAATTATAAATAATTATAACAAATAATAATATAATTATAATAAAAATTATTCAATAATGTAATCAACTCAAAATCACTGAAATTTGCAGTTGCAGAATTGTCGCTGTCATTATTTTATTTTTTTTATGACGAATTTCCCCGCAAATCGCTATCGCACATTTCTGCAAGTGATTATAATTTATTATCGCTGTTTTCTAGCTGATCTAAAACCATTTTTGACATAAAGGGACACTTTTGGACAATCTACAGTTTTTAGGCAGAAATGACATTTTTTATTATATAAAAGAACATGTAGGACACTGGGCAGACCACTAGGGACAGGGGGGGTGTGTATTTTTTACATACAGTACTGTAATCTATAAGATTACAGTATACTGTATGTAATGTGTTTGTTTACTTTTTTGAATTTGGCGCCGTTCTCCGTCCCCGTGCGTCGTAACGTCGCAGGGAACGGAGATCGGCGTCACACGGGGACTGTGAATCGAGCGAGGAGGTCCCGCTCGCTCACACAGCGGGTGGCATCGCTGGATCCAGGGACAAGGTGAGTAAACCAAGCCTGTGGATCCAGCGAAAGGTAAGCCCGTCCAGCCCGAGCGTGACTCGGGTTTGCCGATCCTAACATGTAAAACCAACCCCGAGTCACGCTCGTGTTTACCGTCAGGGGGGTTAAAGGATCACAATATTTTTTTTTCCAGAAGAAGATGACATGACTGTATTTGAATAAATATAGATTATTGTACATACCATAAATAAATAAGCCCTAGTGTGCTTAGCCAAAATTATTGTAAGACCCAGTCTTATTTTCAGGGAAACACAGTAGTATAGGTTATACTAGGAAAAAAGGGGAAAAAAAACTGCGCCAAAAATGAAAATAAAATGGAATTATGAAAATATATGGTCCAAATGTGAAGAAAAAACAAGTGTATCTGTAAAAGTGAGGAAGCTGCAACCTGCTGATAAACAAACTTGGAAAAAAGGGTGGTTGCGCTAACTATAGTGGGTCTGCATAGCGTATAAACACAAATAGTGATTACCGTTAATGCATGTAAATTAGTGAAAACACAGAATTGCATATAATAATCCGATAAAGTGAACCAAAGGTTATTAATGTAGCAAATAAATATGGTGAACAGATGAGTCCACAGAAACACACATGGTAGTCCGATAAACTGTCATATAGTGTTAATGGAACAAAATAGGTGATTATAAACTAGTCCAAAATAAAACCAATAAATGGTGTAATTTGTATCAAACATTTGGTGTGAAGATGATGAATTAACTCCAAAACTTAGGACACCCGTGTAACAACAGTCTTTCTCCTATGCTGTAATAGCTTCATACAAGACTTGTAAGATGTGATCCACCACCGAAAAAAAATGCCTGCTTACCGGATCTAGTTGACCTCCCTTTACAGAGGGTCAAAGACAGCCTTGAGATAATATGTTCAATCGCCTCCAGCTGAATCCAAAACATGGCGGTCCGGGACAACACACTCGTAGGTTTAGTGGATTCCAATCTCAAAGGTCATACCGAAAAAAACAAAATGGCTCCCATAGTGTCTCCTGCAGGTAAACCCGTTCCTGTTTAGGTGAAGTGGGGAGTGACGTTACTGCGCCGTTCCACCATGCGCCGTTTCGCAACAGAATTGCGTCTTTCAGGGGCAAAAAAAATTGTGTGCACGGCCTTAACAACCCATTTTAGCTGATAACACACAAACAATTCTATTTCCTCATGTCTTTATTAGACACAACCATTAAACATTCACAGGACTGGCAGAAAAAGTAAGGGAACCCTCAGCGTTAAAAGCTTGTGAAGCCCTCCATTGGCAGCAATGACTTCCAGCAAATGCTTTTGGTAGCTCAGAGTCTGACCTGCACAGCTTTCTGGAGACATTTTTGACCATGCCACTTTACAAATTTGCTTCAGCTCAGACATTGTACGATGTCTGGTGTGTGTCATTCCACAGCATCTCTTTGGGGTTAAGGTCTGGGCTCAGACCATACCACTCCAAAAGGCAATTTTGTTTTTTTCTGAAGCCAGTCTGTGGTGGATTTACTTTGATGCTCAGGGTCATTGTCCTGCTGCATCATCCGACTTCTATTCAGCTTCAGCTGGTGGGCAGCCACCCTGACATTATCCTGTAGGATATTTTGGTAAACTTAAGAATTTATTTCTCCCTCAACGATGGCATGTGGTCCAGCCAATCAAGCCCAAATCCTAAAGTTTCCTTGACCATACTTCACCTCTGGGATGATGTTTTGATGTTGGTAAGTTGTGCCCATTTTGAGCCATACATAGTGCTGAGTATTCTTCCCGAACAATTCAACTTTGTGGCATCAGTCCACAAAACATTTTGCCATTAGTGTTGCGGTTTGCTAAGCTGCTCTTTGGCAAACTTTTTGGAGAGCAGCAGCTTTGTGTTGTTCTGCCATAGACACCCAACTGTTCAAAGACTTTAGTATGGTAGACTCATAAACAGGAATATGAATTGGTGTTATCAACTTAAGCACATTATGTATGTCTATTGTTTTGACTTGATGAGGATCAGATCACATTTTATGGCGAATTCCTGCAGAAAAACAGGAAATTCCAAAGGGGTTCACATACATTTACTTGACACTGTATGTATACATATAAATATGTGTGTGTATATTAAGAGGCCACGATCCATATAATTTTATTTGTATAATAGAACAGATATTGCCTGACATCATGGTTTGTACATCAGTAACCATATTAACCTATAAAACTCCCTTTAGGGAATATTTCAAAGAATGAAAGGTCAAATGTAATATGTCTTCTGAATCTGCAGAGTCTTAGTAAATGACATTTGTCTGTAATTATAAAGGAAACTGATATCTTTGCTATTGTGCTCCCAATAAAGTATATGATATTTGACCAAATTGCTCCAACCTGAGCCATAATTTAAGACAAACCTTTTATTATATTATCTATTATTGGAATTCCTCACACTAAGCATTAAATTTCAAAACAGGTTGGACAAAATATACAAACTGATGAAAGCGTTTTAGAAGATTTGCTATTTCTACAGTGTGCTACAGCAGTCTGTAGAGTCAGACATACACTATGTTGTCAAAAGTATTGGGACGCCTTTACACACACATGAACTTTAATGGCCTTCCAGTCTTAGTCCATAGGGTTCAATATTGAGTTGGTGCACCCTTTGCAGCTATAGTGGAACTTCCGCTTTAAGCACTCCTCGCCACCTTACATGCTACATTTGGCATGTCATTTTTTTGAAGGGGGGATTGGGGGCTTCGGTAGGAGTGGGACTTCTACCCAGGGACCGCCTAGGCGACTCCTCTTCTCGACTTGGCGGCCCCTCCCTCTAGGCGATCTCCCACGTGACAGGTCCCAGGAGATTGCCTGTCCACTTCTAGAGCGCAGTGTAACTCGCGCATGCTCAGTGAGTGCCTGGCCGTGAAGCCGAAAGTTGTCTCGGCAGGGTGCCCACACTGTGAATGAAATCTTCTGGGAAGGCTTTCCACAAGGTTTAGGAGTGTGTCTATGGGAATGTTTTACTATTCTTCCAGAAGCTCATTTGTGAGGTTTTAAAAAATAAATACAAATCTGATCACTTGTATTGCTGTCACAAGGAATGTAAACATCCCTTGTGACAGTTATAGGCAGTGACAGGTACTTTTTATGGAGAGATCTGGGGTCGGACTCAAAGTGCCCCCTTTGTACTTAAAAGTATTCAAAATGCCAAAATATGCATTTTGGATTACCTTGAATTTGTTTAAATCAGTGGCATTGACAGCGGAGTTAACCAAAAGTGACAAAGTGATGTTACTTCCAGGTTACTGGTTGGAGCGGCGGAAGACCGTGAGAGGAGAGACGGTAACCAGCAAGTGTTATAGGGGGCATCTACACTGATAATCAGGACACTGATCATTAGTGTCCTGGTGATCAGTGCAGCTAAAACAGTGCCCATCAGTGTTGCATATCAGTGCCAATCAGTGCCGCCAATTAATGCCAATCAGTGCTGCCAATCAGTGCCCATTAGTGCTTCCTCATCAGTGCTGCTTATCAGTGCCCATCAGTGCACTGAGGAGCAGGTAAGTATAACATCTATAACATTTAAAAAAAATTATGCCTTCACAATCACTTGAAGTAGCTGATGGATTATTTTTTGAGAATAAAGATAATGTTTAGTGTCAATTTATTAGCACAAAATTACAAAATGAAACCACTCAAAAGAAGGGAAAAAGGAAAAAAGGATGCCCAAATAGTGTGATACCGTTTTAAAAAATCTGGTGTTTATTAATTAAAATCACTGGGTACTCACATTTCATAAAAACAAATGAGACGTTGTATATGCTTGTGGAAGTGTTGTAACAGCGTGCGGCCTGGCCCATCTCATTCTGCCCAACCCCAATGCCGGCAAAACAAGTCAAGAACCTAGGCATCATCTTTGATCCCTGCCTGTCATTCATACCTCAGACAAAACTCTGTATCAAAAACTCAAATTTCTATATACAAAGACGTCGAAAAATTAAAGATCTGTTTTCGTACGTAAACCAGCTAGTTCCCGGTTGGATTGCTCCAACATCTTTTTTCCTGGACTACCACTGAAGTGGCAAAGAAAATTGCAAGTCATCCAGAATCAAGCTGCGCACCTGGCTTCTGGTTGCGATAGAACAGACCACATAACTCCTGTGCTGGAAAAATTGCTTTGGCTCCCTATCGCCAAGCGAGTACTATTCAAGGCAATGTGCTATATGTATAGGGCACACCAGAAACTAGGCCCAATCTATCTGTCTGAATGGGCCTCTCACTATATGCCATCAAGATCACTTTTCTCAGCTAACTTACATCTCACAGAACCAACAATTAGCAGACTACAATCCACTGGCAACAGACGCCTGGTCACAAAGGGTAATGAGCTGTGGAATTCCCTGCCAGCGTCTCTAAGGTCCTCACCCTCCCTCATGAGTTTCGGGAAGGGTTTAAAACCCACCTCTTGTTTCAGGCTTACGGATAATCTGATAAAGAATAGGAACCATGCAAAACCATGGACTTTTTTTCCTCCTCCATCTGGAGGGTTAGCCCCCTCCTTGCCCCCCTCTCTAGCTTTTCTCTGTTTTATGTTACCTCTTTCAAATTCTACACCCTAGGCTCTTCTACCTTTGAATAGGCAATTAAAGTTTGAATATAGGGTTTCCTAAGGGAGCGCATTCGGCGCTGTACAAATCCCATATTAAATCAAATCAAACACTGAAGAAATGACACTTTTCTACAATGTTGTGTAGTGAGTGTACAGCGTGTATAACACTGTAAATTTGCTGTCCCCTCAAAATAACTCAACACACAGCCATTCATGTCTAAACCACTGGCATAAATAGTGAGTACACCCCTAAGTGAAAATGTCCAAATTGGGCCCAATTAGCCATTTTCCCTCCCTGGTGTCATGTGACACGTTAGTGTTACAAGGTCTCAGGTGTGAATGGGGAGTAGGTGTGTTAAATTTGGTGTTATCGCTCTCACGCTCCCATACTAGTCACTGAAAGTTCAACATGGCACCTCATGTCAAAGAACTCTCTGAGGATCGGAAAAATAGAATTGTTGCTCTACATAAAGATGGCCTAAGGGCTAGGCTATAAGAAGCAGTGGCGGCTGGTGCTCCAAATTTTTGGGGGGCGCAAAGGAAAAAAAAATTGCAGTCTCACTGTGCCCAAACGCAGCCACTGTTACATGCCATCAAACGCAGCCACTGTTACATGCCATCAAACGCAGCCACTGTGCCATCAATTTGCACCACTGTGCCATGCCATCAAATGCAGCCACTGTGCCATCAATTCGCACCACTGTGCCATCAATTCGCACCACTGTGCCATGCCATTAAACGCAGTCACTGTGCCATGCCATCAAATGCAGTCACTGTGCTATCAATTCGCACCACTGTGCCATGCCATTAAACGCAGTCACTGTGCCATGCCATCAAATGCAGTCACTGTGCCATCAATTTGCACCACTGTGCCATGTCATTAAACACAGTCACTGTGCCATCCATTGTCACCACTGTGCCATGCCATTAAACGCAGCCACTGTGCCATACATTGTCACCACTGTGCCATGCCATTAAACGCAGTCACTGTGCCATCCATTGTCACCACTGTGCCATGCCATTAAACGCAGCCACTGTGCCATACATTGTCACCACTGTGCCATGCCATTAAACGCAGCCACTGTGCCATCCATTGTCACCACTGTGCCATACATTGTCACCACTGTGCCATGCCATTAAACGCAGCCACTGTGCCATCCATTGTCACCACTGTGCCATCCATTGTCACCACTGTGCCATGCCATTAAACGCAGCCACTGTGCCATCCATTGTCACCACTGTGCCATACATTGTCACCACTGTGCCATGCCATTAAACGCAGCCACTGTGCCCTTTAATGGTCGCCGATGTGCCAATTGTCCCCACTGTGCCCTGTAAATTGCTTTCTTCCCCCCCCGCCCGGCACTTACCTTTACTGGTTTTAGGCATCCACGTCCCACGATGTCTTCTCCCGCCCTCGATGACTGACAGGCGTCTCAGCCAATCAGGTTACCGGTAGCCAGAACCGGCCAACCTGATTGGCTGAGACGCCTGTCATCTTATTCAAGGGGCGTACAGTCTGTGCGCTCCGAGAATAAGCTTCCGGGACCCGAGGGCTGTATTGGGAAAGCCTATCAGAGCTGTTGGCTTTGATAGACATTTCCGTACAGCCAACCAGCTGGCGTTATTCAGATGGCCGGACATTGAGCGCCGACCATCTGAATAACAGTGGCAGCGGCGAAAATAACATAGATTCGTGCAATGCATGAATCTATGTTATTTGACTCAGTGGCGGTGAGAGCCAGAGGGGGCGGCGCTCCAGCGCCCTCTATGGACGAACCGCCACTGATAAGAAGTATGCCAAGACTCTGAAACTGAGCTGCAGCACTATGGCCAAGACCATACAGAGGTTTAACGGGACAGGTTCCACTCAGAACAGGCCTCGCCATGCTCAACCAAAGAAGTTGAGTGCACGTGCTCAGCGTCATATCCAGAGGTTGTCTTTGGGAAATAGACATATGAGTGCATTGCTGCAGAGGTTGAAGAGGTGGGGGGGTCAGCCTGTCAGTGCTCAGACCATACGCCGCACACGCCATCAAATTGGTCTGCATGGCTGTGGTCCCAAAAGGAAGCCTCTTCTAAAGATGATGCACAAGAAAGCCCACAGTTTGCTGAAGACAAGCAGACTAAGGACATGGATTACTGAAACCATGTCCTGTGGTCTGATGAGACCAAGATAAAAGTATTTGGTTCAGATGGTGTCAAGCGTGTGTGGCGGCAACCAGGTGAGGTGTGTGTCTACAGTCAACAGTCAAGCATGGTGGTGGGAATGTCATGGACTGGGACTACATAAGTGCTGTCTGCACTGGGGAGCTACAGTTCATTGAGGGAACCATGAATACCAACATGTACTGTGACATACTGAAGCAGAGCATGATCCCATCCCTTTTGGAGACTGGGCCGCAGGGCAGTATTCCAACATGATAACGACCCCAAACACACCTCCACGACGACCACTGCCTTACTAAAGAAGCTATGGGTAAAGGTGATGACTGGCCAAGCATGTCTCCAGACCTAAACCCTATAGAGCATCTGTGGGGCATCCTCAAACAGAAGGGGGAGGAGCGCAAGGTCTCTAACATCCACCAGCTCTGTGATGTTGTCATGGAGGAGGGGAAGAGGACTCCAGTGGCAACCTGTGAAGCTCTGGTGAACTCCATGCCCAAGAGGGTTAATGCAGTGCTGGAAAATAATGGTGGCCACACAAAATATTGTCACATTTTGGGACCAATTTGGACATTTTCACTTAGAGGTTTATTCACTTTTGTTGCCAGCGGTTTACACATTAATGGCTGTGTGTTGAGTTATTTTGAGGGGACAGCAAATTTACACTGATATACAAGTTGTATACTCACTACTTCACATTGTGGTAAAGTGTAATTTCTTCAGTGTTGCCACATGAAAAGACATAATAAAATATTTACAAAAATGTGAGGGGTGTAGTTACTTTTGTAAGATACTGTAGGTGTTCCCACTTGTTTCTATGTGGAGCATTTCTGGCAGCCCATTCATTTCAATGGGCTGCCAAACAAGCACAAATGTGCAAAAAGTATGGCAAGTACAATTTTTGAAATCACACCAAATTGCATGGTATTGCGATACCATGAATTCTGGTGACTGCAAACACACCCGCATTTGCTATGTGCATGGGTGTGCCATTAAGAATTAGAGCTTTGTTTTCACTGCTTCAACTGCAGACATGCAAAGGAATCAGTGTTCTACAGAGTGCGTATGAGGAAGAGAACAGAGCACAGACTGCTCCTCCAGCACGGATGGAGTACACAGTGTCCGAGCAGAGGTCAGCTCCATGCCCCACTAAAGGCTCTTCTAGCCCGGCTAGCCTCAAAGGAGCCTCCCCGAATAAACAAAAAAAGGACAAAAGTTTTGAAAAAAAAAAATAGTTTTTCTTATGCCGCGTACACACCATCGTTTTCTGCGATGGAAAAAAACGTCATTTTCAAAAACGTCAATTTAATTGACCGTGTGTGGGCAAAAACGTCGTTTTATGTCTTCTAAAAAACGACAGAAAAAAATTGAAGCATGCTTCAATTTTATGTGTCGTTTTTGGCCGACGTCATTTTCTGTGTTCTAAACATTGACCGTGTGTACGTAAAAACGTTGATTTAAGCCCGCGCATGCTCAGAAGCAAGTTAGGAGACGGCAGCGCTCATTCATGTAAAACGACTGTTCAGAATGGAATCAGCACATTCGTTAAGGTGTTTTTCAGCTTATAGACAAGAAAATAAAGCGCTTCTTTAACCCCTGCTTTTAACTGCTACCCAGAAATGGACGTTTGTTGCGGCTGATCTTGTTGCATAGTTATGACAAGCTTTTAATTAGTTTCTTTCTTGTTTGATAATGTTTATGTTTGTGTTCTGTTATTTAGTTGTATCTTCCATCTTAAACATTTTAAATATATATATTGGTCCACCTTTTTTTTTTTTTTTTTTTTTTGTCACCAATTTGATTAGTAATCTCTATTTTGTTTTTATTTAGGAGTGTGTGAAGTGTCTGCAACAACCTAATTTTTTAGTTAACTCACCCACAAGCATGTTTTTTTACCTTGTTAATGTTTGCATTATTTATTTTGTAATGGGTCTGCCCACTCAATACTGATCTCTCAAATCTACAATAAAGAAACATGTTGAAATTTGGCTGAAAAATTAATTTTTATTTTAGTCTTCATAAAAATTTTGAAAAAAAAAAAGTGGCAACCCAAAAACACAACATAATAAAAACAAAGATGCCAAGGTAGGCAGCACTTTAGAGCATGCTTGTTTTTTTCTGAAAACAAGGGTCCCCGAAGCCACAAATACAGCCTGTGAGTCCACATTAAAATTCCATCAGGGGCACCGTATTATTTCTTCGCCCTTTTCTTCCCAGCAGCCTTCCCTGCAGTCTTCCCTGCAGCCTTCCCGGTAGCCCGAGTCCTTGGGGGCTGGGTTCCTGGAGGAGATGAGGTGGCAGGAGCCATAGCAGCCTCATGAGGTGGAGAAGCAGGAGCAGGTGGAGGAGCAGGAGCAGGTGCAGGAGCAGGAGCAGGAGCAGGAGCAGGAGGAGCAGCAAGGACAGGAGGAGCAATCCGCACAATGTGGGTGTCGTCATCGAGCTGCCCCAGGGATGCCATGGTTATGGCTTGGAAGATGAGGAGTTCGCAGCGCACACGCTGGCTCTGCTCCAGATTGTACATCTTGGCTGCAATGAGCGCTGCGAACCCCTCAACTTCACTGGGTGGCTCTCGGATGGCTGCAGTAGCTTGGCGAAGCAGGCCCTGGGTCTCCTCCTCCATTTGTCGCATACTCCTGAGCCGTTTATTGGGATTGCGGAATGGAGGGATCCGGGAGATGGTATCCCGCCGGCGTGCCTCCTGGGTCCCACTGGGGCCTGCCACCTCCTGGCTCCCAGTGGGCTCTTCCACCTCCTGCCTTGCAGTTGGCCCTGGCTCCTCCTGGCTCCCTGTGGGCCCTGTCTCTTCCTGGCTCCCTGTGGGCCCTGGCTGTTCCTGGCTCCCTGTGGGCCCTGGCTGTTCCTGGCTTGGGTCTGCCTGTGTATGAAAAAAAGGAACATATGTTATTTGTGTTTGTCATTAATCACACACATTTTTACAATCATGAGTGATGCAAATTGAATGTCAATATATATTACACACAGGGTCGCCATCCTTAATTATGTGGCCCCTTAAACACCTTCAGACATGGTCCCCCTGGAATTATGTGGGTTGTTGCATGCCTAATTTAGTAAATAAGTGGCCTTTTCCCCAAAAATTCATTTAATCAATTTAGTGTCAACTAGATAGTACTCAAAAAGGGTGTCTTCCATCTGGGACCCCTTGCAGGTGTATTGCGTTACTCCCCCCCTACTGGCCTATCTGAAAATGCCACCCACTCCTTCATCAACATTATTAATTTGCCCATTTTCACCCCATCATGTTTTCCCACTACTGACTATTGATCCTATCCCTAAACTTACGAGATTCACATAGAATTTAGAACAATAGTAACATACATTTACCATTATTACTATACTTGTCATATACTAACTAAATTCAAACAAAAAACACATACCATTCTCCACGGCTCACAATTGGGGTCCTCCAGGAACTCTTCCTCTTCCTCCGAGCTTGTCTGCTCTTGTCTGCAGGGAACACTGGAGGATTGGCTGCTGGGAAGCTGGGAGCTACCTCTTGGGGGAAGGGTAGACATGGATGTCCTGGTCTCAATGTGGTCGTCCAGGAACTGCAGCTGACTATAGTACCACAGGGTTGGTTTGTATATGGAGTCAGCTGCAGCCCCAGACCTCATTGAGGCCAGGACTTGGACCCGTTGGGCCCTGTAGGTGCCCCTGATGGAATTGAGTTTATTTTTCACAGTGGCTGTTGTGGCGTTGGGGACCCTTGTTTTCAAAAAACAAGCATGCTCTGTCTAGCTTTCTCCCTGGCATCTTTGTTTTTATTTAGTGTGCTTTTGGTTTGCCACAGAACTGGATGTTCCTTCCATTTTTGGATGAATTCTGTCAGGAAGTCCGCATCCTTGAAGGCATCCATTCTTTCTGCACATGAAACAGAAGCCAAAACATAATGTAATTAAAGGCACTAGCTTACTTCCCCTAACTAGCCCACAAACTCATTCCCTATTCACTATAATAAAGTCGGAATTAAAAACTTACGTCTCGTCGTTAGGAAAGATCGGGAATTACGACTTCTTCCACAGACTATGCAGGCCGTTTCCAAACACGTCCCATCCCTTTTACACTACGCACGCGTGACGCTCCGCACGACACCCCGCCCCTGACGTTCGGTATCGTCCTTTCCACGCCCCTTCTCTGTCGTTTGGTGAGTGAGAAAAGATGGACAACATGGAGGTGTATTCTAGCTCTAGCCAGGAGGCAGGCCAGGCCCAAACACGCCGCAGATTCCGCTGCAGAGCCTCCAACATGAGCTTTAATGAAATGGTGGAGATGGTCACCATATTGAGGAGGGAGGACTATGATGCCAAGCATGGCCCCTACATGCATCCCAATAAAGTTAAAGCCCAAATTATGGAGAAGGTCATCCGTAGGCTCCAGCGGAAGTTTGGGAAAACCAGGAGCAGAGAGCACCTGCGCAAAAGGTGGTCGGATTTAAAAAAAAGGGAACCCCACCAACTTTACAGAATTAATAGGGTGATTCGAAGAAGAAGTAAGTTTTTTCCATGTGTATTTAATTATTTTGGTGTGTTCTTTGTGCCATTTTTTATTTTGGGCCAGGTTGACCATAAAATGAATATTATGAATGTGGACGCATGATGCAGTCGTCGTAGTCGTCGTTCATTCGGTGACTTTCAATAATCCAATACCATATTAATGAGAAATGGCATCATGCCTAGTTTGCATGTGCAAAGGGGAGTTGAAGCACTGTATCTGAACAAAAATCGTAAATTTAGGAATTGTGGGCGAATGAACGACGGCTCCTATGACCAATTAGTCGACACAAATATGAAAGTTGTGACATTTTTGGGGCTTAAAAAAAAGGTGTATTCAATTCTGGAATAGATGGAAATGTGTTTCAGCTTATTTTAGAAGAAACGTAAATACCTTGAGATTCACAAAAAGGAGCGTTTGCTACTCCTTTTTTTATTGAACATGTGTACTCAGTAGCACAATTGTTTGTCACAATCACAACCTATGTTGGGTCACACACAGGGGTGAGCAGATCCAGGGGAGACTTGTTTAGCTTACATATCTAAACTTAAAAATTGTGTTAACTGATTTGACATTACTTTGTGAATGGATTAAATATTGGTCTATTTTATTGATAATTGTTTAAAAATCAACAATAGTGACCTTTTGTTTAGCATTTCTTATTTTTTGGGTGTCATTTCATGCCGCTCGTAATGGTTGAACCTCATGTTTTCCCTTTCTTCAATCTTGTAGGGCACAATGAAGCACAAAGGCAGGAGGCACAAGCCAATCAAGCCACACCCCCGAGGGATGTAGAGGAAGAGGAACCTGCCTCAACATCCGGTAAAGTAACATCTAACACATTTTCTGTGAATATAGATATAGGCATACAATCTTTTAACACATGTTTTGGTTCCACATTTCAGGAGGAAATCGGGCTGGTCAGGGACTGGACACGTATAGTGCCCAGCTCCTCATCGGCGAGGTTCTCACCTGCAGGGCCCAAGTTGAGGACATACGTCTGGCCTGCCGTGAAATACGTCACAAAGCAAAGACGCTGGAACGGCAGCTTAAAAATTTTATTAATGTTTTGGGGAGGGTTTAATTTTTGGTGTATTTTCTTTTTTCCTTGAATTTAAAAAAAAAAAAAAAAAAAAAAAATTATATTTTGTAATAATCAAAAAAGACCAAAAAAATCAAAAAAAAATTATATTTTGTAATAATCAAAAAAGACCAAAAAAACAAAAAAATTATATTATATTTTGTAATAATCAAAAAAGACCAAAAAAACAAAAAAATTATATTATATTTTGTAATAATCAAAAAAAACAAAAAAATTATATTATATTTTGTAATAATCAAAAAAGACCAAAAAAAAATAAAAATAGATTTGTTGTACTAATCAAAACTAAAAAAGTAACAAATAAATAACATTTTGGACTCCAAACAATTTGTGTGTAGTTATTGGTATCAATGCAGACTCATTCAATTACTCAGGCATATTTGTAGAGTTATTAAGATTTAACACTCATGGGAATTTATTACATCCCAAACACATGGCTGGATGAGAACCTACGAAAAAGAAACATTACCCCCCAAAACTTACAAATAACTAAAATCAAACAAATAAACACTGTTTCATCAAACAAAAAGTAAATTTATTTTTTTAATCAAGATCAGGCATTGCAATGGCCCCCCTCCCCATAAAATAGTCCACATAGGATTGACGCACTGCACGTGCGGTTTGGGGGGCCAAGCCTCTATGGCTAGCCTGATGTCCCGGCTCCGGAGCCACAAGATCAGCCTCATCAGGCAATACCGTCAGGTACGTTTGAGAATTTCTTTTCAAAAAATTGTGCAAAATGCAACAAGATAGTATGATATAATTCCACTTGTATTCCGCCATGTTTATTGCTGTTAAAAACAATCTGAATCGGCTGGCCATGATTCCAAAGGCATTCTCTACCACACGTCTTGCCCTGGCCAGCCGATAATTAAAAACCCTCCTCTCAGGGGTGAGGGTGCGTTGGGGAAATGGCCTCATGAGGTGGGGACCCAAACCAAAAGCCTCATCTGCTACAAACACGAAGGGCAGACCCTCTTCGTTCTCCTCCGCAGGTGGCAATCCTAGGTCCTCCAACCGAAGCCGTTGTGCGAACTCCGTCTCCGCAAAGACACCGCCGTCCGACATCCGGCCATTTTTCTCAACATCCACGTACAAAAACTCGTAATTTGCAGAGACCACCGCCATCAAAACAACGCTGTGGAACCCCTTGTAATTGAAGAAATGGGATCCACTATGGGGTGGGGGCACAATGCGGATGTGCTTGCCATCAATGGCTCCTCCACAGTTCGGAAAGTTCCAACGCTGGGAGAAGTCCGCTGCCACAGTCTGCCATTCCTGTGGCGTGGTGGGGAACTGGATAGAAAGAAAAAATAAAAAACATTAGAACAAAGATTTTAAACAGAATATAGCTAAAATTACAAGGGATCCACCAACAATTCCACAAAAAAGGTTAGTATTAAAAAATAACATGTGAACAATTAAGCATATTAATCACCCCCCTCTGATGTTGAAAAAATATATTTAGGGGGAGTGGAGCTCAAGATGAGATGAGAAACAACCCCCCAAAAAATATCTAAATAAGAAAAATAATTATTAGTATGTATTTCAAAAATCTAGGGGGGGGGGGTTTGGACAATGGAGGCCACAAATAAACGGGGATATAGGGACACACAAAATGCAGCACTACAATGGAGGCCACAAATAAACGGGGATATAGGGACACACAAAATGCAGCACTACAATGGAGGCCACAAATAAACGGGGATATAGGGACACACAAAATGCAGCACTACAATGGAGGCCACAAATAAACGGGGATATAGGGACACACAAAATGCAGCACTACAATGGAGGCCACAAATAAACGGGGATATAGGGACACACAAAATGCAGCACTACAATGGAGGCCACAAATAAACGGGGATATAGGGACACACAAAATGCAGCACTACAATGGAGGCCACAAATAAACGGGGATATAGGGACACACAAAATGCAGCACTACAATGGAGGCCACAAATAAACGGGGATATAGGGACACACAAAATGCAGCACTACAATGGAGGCCACAAATAAACGGGGATATAGGGACACACAAAATGCAGCACTACAATGGAGGCCACAAATAAACGTGGATATAGGGACACACAAAATGCAGCACTACAATGGAGGCCACAAATAAACGGGGATATAGGGACTATGCTAGGTGGGTTTGCCCACAACATAGAATGATGGACAGGTTGGCTAAATTAAATAAACATGTAGGGCTTTACTAATTGTGTAGAACAGCATACATAGAGACAAAGTGAGCATTCTGAGCATATTAGAAAAGTATTTTTTTTTTTTTTTATTTGGGAATTAGTTTGACCATTGAAAGAACACCACTTACCTTAACATAGTCCTCCTGAAGAACCTGAATGATGGCCGAACAGGTCTCAGGGATTATGAGGCCCAGAGCCTGGGGGGAGATGCCCGTCGAGAACTTCAAGTCCTGCAGACTTCTCCCTGTTGCAAGGTAGCGCAACGTAGCAACTAGCCTCTGCTCAGCAGTGATGGCTTCCCGCATAACGGTGTCCTGCCTGGTGATATATGGCGACACCAAAGCCAAAAGCTGCTGAAATACGGGGTCAGACATCCTAAGAAAATTCCTGAAATCATCAGGGTTATTTTCTCGGATCTCCCGCAGCAGAGGCATATGAGAGAACTGGTCCCTGCGTAGCAACCAGTTCTTGGTCCACAACCTCCTCCTCACCCTGTTCATGGACCGTCGCTGGGATGCAGCACACATCCTAACAACAAGCACAGCACGATCTCGGCGACGAGTTCGTACCCGCAACATGGCTAGAAAACGGTCGTCAAATCAGATCAGACTAAAAATTACGCCCTGAAGTAAAGAATGGCCTTTGAAGAACGACCTGCTAAACAGCACCGTGCACACCAAACGTAATGCCTAAACAAATACGTCCTTAGTACAAGCACTGTATCACAGATCCGACAACAAATAGACAAACTGTACGACAGAAAACGAAATTTAAAGCACAGTCACTGAAAATCACGAATCGTATCTCACCAAACTTTTACTAACACGCAGCAACACGATATCAGCAAAAGAGGCCGTCTTCCGCATGGAAACGACCCTTTATAGTGACGTCGTGCGTGATTGACGGAACTGCGCTGTGCTAGAGCGTTGTGAAAAAGCGATGGTGTGTATGCTACGTCGTTGTTCAAATTGAAGTTTGAAAAATGACGTTTTTTTAAAGCACATAAAGCGTCGCATTTTTCCATCGCAGAAAACGATGGTGTGTACGCGGCATTAGTTTCTGTTATAATTTCTGTGCTGCATGACTGCGCAATTGTCATTCAAAAGCACTGAAAGCTGAAAAATTGGCCTGAGCAGGAAGGGGGTAAAAGTGCCTTGTATTGAAGTGGTTAAATATTACCAAAAGAAAGCTCTATTAGTGTGAAAAAAATATATAAATGTAATTTGTGTACAGTGTTGAATAACCAAACAATTTCCAGTTAAGCCTCGTACACACGATCAGTCCATCCGATGAGAACGGTCTGAAGGACCGTTGTCATTGGTTAACCAATGAAGCTGACTGATGGTCCGTCGCACCTACACACCATCGGTTAAAAAAACAATCGTGTCAGAATGCAGTGATGTAAAACACAACGACGTGCTGAAAAAAACGAAGTTCAATGCTTCCAAGCATGCGTCGACTTGATTCTGAGCATGCCTGGATTTTTAACCGATGGTCGTGCCTACTAACGATTGGTTTTGACCTATCGGTTAGGAATCCATCAGTTAAATTTAAAGCAAGTTGGCTTTTTTTTAACCGATGGTTAAATAACCTATGGGGCCCACACACGATCGGTTTTGACCGATGAAAACGGTCCATCAGACCGTTGTCCTCTGGTTAACCTATCGTGTGTATGAGGCCTTAAAGTAGTGCAGTGCTGAAGAGCAAAAAATGCCCTGGTCATTAAGGGGGTAAAACTTATTGTGGTTAAGTTGTTCAGTCATTGTGTAAGCTTGTTTAAACTGTATTATTTCATATGCACCTGAATAAAAAAATATATATATATATTTATTTACATTTTACTTTTTATTATATAGATTACAGCAATCACATTACTACGACTAATGCCCCGTACACTCGATCTGAATTTCCGATGGAAAAAGTCTGATGGACTTTTTCCATCGGATTTTCCGATCGTGTGTAGCCCCATCAGAGTTTTTTCATTAGCTATAGAACATGTTCTATTTTTTTCCGATGGAATTCCGATGTGATTTGGCCGGGCAAAAGCCTGATCGTGTGTACGCGGCATAAGAAAAGCTTCCCTTAAAAAATATGTAGCATTGGTTCATAAACACTAAAATAAAATAGTTTAAAACAGGTTATAGTTTCCTATTAAATAACTCAAAAAAGTTCAGGTTAGCAGTTCCTCCTAATTATCTCCGGAGCTCTCTCTGGAGGTAATGGGGTTTGCTGATTCCAGTGTTGTTGTGATTTTACTTTTAGCAAACATCCTTTTTCATTATTATTGTGCAGTGGCACCTTTACAAGGTCACAGGATTGTTTAAGAAACCCTTTTTATCTTGTAATTATTTCTGGACAACATAAAGGCAGATGCGGCTTTTATCAAGGTAAGAGGCAGGAGAAAATGTTCCCAAAAGACATATAAGCCGCTATTTTGTGGAGTAAATGGCCTTATCTTGTTCTTTAGTACTTTTGTTTCACCAGTCGACATATACTTAGGAACAAAAAAGATGTACTGGTGACACACTACCCGTCTTATCGTAAATAACGAATCAGATTGTGCATTTTTGAAAGTATTTTGAGGGCATCAGTACTTTAGTCACATGCTTTTATCTTTCCAGAAGTATCCATAGCTGCTTTTTTTCCATTAACAACCTCTAAAGTGCATTTTATATCTAAGTAGACTTCATTTAGGGGTATGAGGACTATTCATATATGTAAAGCCAGCAATGAAGGTTCGTCAGAATGTAGCTCATAAGTTCTCAAGGTCGTTACTACAATTGGGATAGTTACATATGGCATATTAAGGTTTCTATTTAGTACACAGGGAGGGTTAGTGTCTGACTAAATTTAAAAAAAGAACTACACAACAGGACATAATGCAGTTTAGGAAAAAATACTTTTCACTTACGTGGCCCCAACAGTCATATACAAGGGGAAGAATAAACACATCCTGGACCATCAAGGCAGACTCACCTGCCTATTTGCCCTCCTCCAAGACCGACAGATCAGACCTGTCCCTTGGTTCTCTGTCTGCTACCACCATCATCTATTCCTGGTCTTCCTCTTGGTTCCTGCCAATCCTCTTTGACCACCAGGCATCCACTAATGCTGTTCCCTCAATACAAAGGATTTACATCAACATTGGCTGGCCAATAACTAAAGAGAAGCATTGAGGGCCAAATCCTCAAAAGAGATACGACGGAGTAACTGCTGTTACTCCGTCGTATCCCTGGTCCTAACTATGGAACTGATCCACAGATTCAGTATTCCATAGTTAGGCAGAAGATCCGGCATGTGTAATTAAATTACACTGCCGGATCTTAGGATGCAGTACCGCATCCGCCGCTGGGGGCATTTCGTGTCGAAATGCCGCCTCGGGTATGCAAATTAGCACTTACGGAGATCCACGAAGCTTTTCTGCTTAGTTTTTTCTCCGTAAGTATTAAGTTGCATATGCAAAATTAGGGCTGCTTTTACATGGTGTAAAGTTAGTACACCATGTAAAAGCAGACCCTTCTGTCTAGCGACGCGTTTTTTTTTTCGAATTTGAATTATTTTTTTCGCGCCGTTTCTTTTTTTTTTTCGACGCAACTTTATTGACCCGTCGCAATCCACAAAGCCCGGCGTAACGTAATTTTGCGCTATGCACGTCGGGAAAATGACGTCACGAGCATGCGCAGTACGGCCGGCGCGGGAGCGCGCCTCATTTAAATGGGAATCGTCCCCATGAAATGAGGAACGCCTTGCGCCGGCGGAATTTAAGTTACACGGACAGAAATTTCTAGGTAAGTGCTTTGTGGATCGGGCACTTAGGTAGAAATTTTAAGGCAGTGTAACTTAAATTAGAATTTCGCCGTTACGCCGGGTCTTTGTGGATTTGGCCCTGAGAGCCTGAAAGAACATTGGGAGAAGGAGTTACATTGTTCCAGCACTTTGCCCCATTCTCTGCATTCTACAGATGCTAGGATGGTCCAGAAGGCCAGAAGGCACTGCATTGGCATTGTGAACCAATTTATAAAATGCTAGGAGACAAGGCAAATGGTTTTAGCAAAAAAACAAAAAACAAATTCTCTTCTGCTAAAAAAAAAAAAATAAAAAAAAAAACAGCAATTTTCCATAAAACAATTGAAATGCATACCTATTACATTTAAGGCAGTGGACAGATAGATTTACTAAAACAGAGAGTACAAAAATCTGGTTCAGTTCTGTACCCCTGCAAAAACTAGAATAGAAACTGAATTAAACTTGAAAATAAAAGTTCCAGAAAAGGCCTGGTCAGCAAGTAGTTCTAAAGCCTAAACATTTTTTACCTTAATGCTTTCCTTGAATTAAGGTAAAAAAATGTTTAGGTATCAGTATTTGCCTCTATAGAAGCCTATAGACATCTTCCCAAGGACACACGGCTCGCACACCCCCTGCTAATCACAGAACAGGGTAAAGGACCAATGACAGTGGCCCTTTACCATGTGATCAGCTGTCAGCCAATGACAGCTGATCACGGAAGTAGACAGAAGCCTGTTATCTGCTTTTTTTCTCCTCACACAAGAACACAAGGAGAAAGAAGAAAAGTAAAAACGGTACCCGGCTTCTGTTACAGGGACATCGGTTCCAACATTTACAACCAGTGCCACCTATCAGTGCCCACCAGTGCTGCTCATCAGTGGCACCAGTGCTGCCAATCAGTGCCCACCAGTGCCACCTATCAGTGCCCACCAGTGCCCATCAGTGCCACCTATCAGTGCCCACCAGTGCCTCATCATCAGTGTCACCTACCAGTGCCACCTACTAGTGCCCATCAGTGCCACCTATCAGTGCTGCCTATTAGTGCTGCCTATCAGTGCCATCTCTCAGTGCTCTTCGGTGCTCTATCAGAGTCCATCAGTGCCACCTATCAGTGCAGCCTCATCAGTGCCTCCTCATCAGTTCCCACCAGTGCCGTCTCATCAGTGCCCAATAATGCAGCCTCATCAGTGCCACCTATAGGTGCCACCTCATCAGTGTCTATCATTGCACATCAGTGAAGGAGAAAAATTACCTGTTTGCAAAGTTTTATAACAAAGTCTTTTTTTCCCGGTCTTGTTTTGTTAGCAAAAAAATAAAAACCCAGCAGTGATTAAATACCACCAAAAGAAAGCTTTATCTGTGTGAAAAAAACTATAACATTTCATATGGGTACAATGTTGCATGACCGAGCAATTGTCAAAATTAATATATTCAGAAAACAGGTACCGTATATACTCGAGTATAAGCCGACACGAGTATAAGCAAAGTCACCTAATCTTACCAAAAAAAAAAAAATGGGAAAACGTATTGACTCGAGTATAAGCCTAGGGTGTCCATCTGCATGTCTCACTGGGCCTCACTTTGCCTCACTGTGTCCATGTGCATGCCTCACTGTTTCCATGTGCATGCCTCACTGTGTCTATGCCTCACTGTGCCCATGCCTCACTGTGCCCATGCCTCACTGTGTCCATACCTCACTGTGTCCATACCTCACTGTGTCCATACCTCACTGTGCCCATGCCTCACTGTGTCCATACCTCACTGTGTCCATGCCTCACTGTGCCCATGCCTCACTGTGTCCATGACTAGACTGATATTTAACATGGGAGTCAATGGAAGGGGTGCCTGGATTGAAAAATCTGTGTTTGCCAGCCGTAGGTCCCCCATGCAACAATCTTTGCCCACTTGTAGAGGAGAAATGGGGCTACATGTGTGCCAAGTTCTGGGTCCAGGGGACCTAAGACCGGCCGATACCGGATCCCCGAAAAATTACCGTTTAACATGACAGTCTATGGAAGGGGAACACGGCTTTGAAAAATCGGTGCTTCCCGGCCATAGGTCCCCCGGACAACAAACTTTGCACACTTGTAGAGGAAGAGTGTGGCTACATGTGTGCCAAGTTTGGCTGGTACCGGGTCCCCAAAGTCCGGGAGATCAGGTGCAAAAAGGTGACTTGAGTATAAGCCGAGGGGGGCATTTTCAGCACAAAAAAATGTGCTGAAAAACTCGGCTTATACTCGAGTATATACGGTATTTACTATTTCAATGTGCATTGAACTGTCCTTCAAATAAACTTGCAGCGGGCAAAACAATTATAGCCCTGGTTCAGCTAAACTCGCACGATTTCACTCCCGCTGGCAGTCCCGATTTCGGCCGCGATTTAAGAGGCATCTGTGCAGGTTTCTGCACAGATTTCTATGTAAATCGCGGCCCTAAAGCGCAAAAAGTAGTACAGGAACTACTTTTTGAAATCGGTGCAGCGCCGCAGATGCGGCGTTGCACCGATTAGGACGGTGTCATTGCCGACAATTGCCGGCAAATGCCGCCGACTTGAGATGCGATTTCACAAGTGAAATCGCATCTCAAATCGAAGCAAATCGTACCCAGTGTGAACCTGGGCAAAATGTCACTATATGAAAAATTAAACCAAGGCTACAGTTTTTATTTTTTACTTCATTGACCTACTACACAAAAAAATAAAATAAAAAAGAGCTGTGGATGTACGTTTTTACCTAGTACCATAGATGCTGTAACATTGATATTTAATTTTGCTTACTGACTGTATTTACTTGTTTGGCATTTGACTAATCCCAGGCTATAATGCACATTGGACAAAATTATACATCTATAAAGAAGCATCTCTATTGTTTATGTTCAGTAGGCCTTTAATAATGCCCCGGAGGATACAGATCTTAAACTCTGCAATAAATTCTAAAATAAAGAATATTTATTTTGTATTAACATATGTTTTATTCATTGAAATAACAAGGTACATGATTAATGTTGACAATGCACATACAATGTCTTCCAGCTATTATTTCAAACTAAAAGACCATTAAATAAGTAACCAAAACATTTATATACATCTAGATCTTTTTAATTGATATTTCCCTGAAAGAACAAAGCATAATGGCTTTAATACCTTCAGGCAATACGTTAACTACATTCTTTAAAAATGTGATTACTACTCCTCGTCTTTAAAAAATTACAATAAATTAGTTTTTCATTAAATCCAATTTTAACGGCTGCCTCAAGACTTGGTGAAAAGATCAACTGCGTATTTTGTGTGAAAACATGTAATAATAATAATGAAATGTTCAGAACAATAAAGCCGTCTGTCTGCTGTGGGTCTAATAAACATTAACATAACACACACACATGCATTAAAAGTACAATAACCTATAGCAACTAATCACAATTAATCTTTAATTGATCTGACATCACAAAACAAATTGTCTGATTGTTGACCCTGTGGCTTAAATGTATCTGATTAAATCTAGAACAAGTATGCAGCCAGTGAAGTCAAAACTCATGCCTGTTTCGGGTAAAATAATTAAAGGATCATGTTTAGAAGGAAAGAATAACAGCAATGACAGCCTTCAGAATTTAATTAGAGAAGGTTTCCAATCTTTAAACCATGTACAAATATTCACGCAAAAGCTGCTTGTACAGGTATTTGAGCTTTTATTTCAGCTTTAACCCCTTCAATACAGGGTTTTTATACATACCTCCATACCGGGCCTATTCTGGCACTTCTCTCCTACATGTACAAATCATTATTCTTTTGCTAGAAAACTCAGAACCCCCAATTGTTATATATGGGTTTTTTAGCAGACACCATAGGGAATAAAATGGCGGTCATTGCAACTTTTTATCTTGCACGGTATTTGCGCAATCATTTTTCAAACAACCTTTTTTTTGGAAAAAAAATGGTTTCATGAATTAAAAAATAACAAACCAGTAAAGTTAGCCCAATTTTTTTGTAAAATATGAAAGATGATGTTACACCGAGTAAATAGATACCTAACATGTCATTACTTAAAAATCTCCATAGGCGACACTTTGAAATGTTTTACAGGTTACCAGTTCACGCTTTAAAATTGCGCACACTCATGGAATGGTGCCAAACTTCGGTACTTCAAAATCTCCATAGACGACGCTTTAATTTTTTTTACAGGTTAATATTTTCGAGTTACAGAGGAGGTCTAGTGCTAGAATTGTTGCACACGCTCTAACGCACGCGGCGATACCTCACATATGTGGTTTGAACGGTGTTTTTCCATACGTGGGCAGGACTTCAGTGCGTGTTCGCTTCTGAGCGCGAGCTACCAGGGACAGGGGCGTTTTAATTTTTTTTATTATTATTATTTTATTTTTTTACTTTTATTTATTTTTTTACATTTTATTTGATCATTTTTATTCCTATTACAAGGAATGTAAACATCCCTTGTAATAGGAATAGTGTGTGACAGGTCCTCTTTATGGAGAGATGAGGGGTCAATAAGACCTCACATCTCTCCTCCAGGCTGGAAAGCATGAGATCGTGAAAAAAAATTCACCAATCTCATGCTTACTAGCCGCATTCGCGGCTTTGTTTACTTCCGGGTACCCGGGGATGACGTCATCACATCGTGCCCGGGCTTCCGACGGTCATAGAGATGACTGGTGACGCCAGCCAGCACCGGCCTTAGCAAAATACAAAAAATTAAAAAACATTTTTTGGTGGGGCACAGCATAATGTTGGGGGGGGGATGCCCCCCCTAGGGACGCCATTGGTTAGTGCGAGATTAACTAAGGCACTGTATTTCTGACTATAGTCACACAAGATCTGCAGTGAGATTTGGAGATGTCACTAATATGCTGCTCAAGGTAGAGGAAAGGAAGTGGTACCTGAGAACCTGCAGTGCAAGAAACTCCCTGCTTCCGTTTTATTCCTATCTACCTCTCCTGTGTCTTTTCAAATATTTACCCACACAACATCAGATCACCAGTCATTGGTGGGCAGCTCTGGCAAGAGGAAACAAAGCCCCGCTCTTCTATCAGGATGGCCGTCTCCACACAGAAACACAGTGCAGAATAAGACATGGTAAGTCAATTATGGAAAACAGATCAGCTGCAGGGAGGCTACAGACAGCCCAAGTACTCCTAAAGTTAATTTCATTAGCCTATCTGTCTTATTTCAGTCTTTGTTAATGCGTTTTATTTTTTATTTTTTCATTTTTATTATTAAATGTTTTATATTTCATTCCCTTTTTTGCCTTTATTTAAAACTGTTTTTAATTAACATATTTCTGTTTAGCCATATGGAAAATTCTAAACATATGTGTTGTTTGGTTGCTTAGGAGGGCACCAACAACCCTTCAAATTCCAACAAATTAAAAAACATTCAAAACCCGGGACTTTAAAGGTGCCCAATGATATACTGCATGTACAATGCAGTTAACAATTCACCTGCATAACTCAGACTCACAGTATGCTCTGCACCAGCTACTCTTAGGCCTCGTACACACGACCGAGGAACTCGGCGGGCGAAACACATCGTTTTCCTCGTCGAGTTCTTGTTAGGCTTGTCGAGGAACTCGACGAACCAATTTTCTCCATTCCCGTCGAGGAAAAAGAGAACATGCTCTCTTTTTGGCTTGTCGAGTTCCTCAACAGTTTCCTCGATGAAAAATGTACACACGACCGGTTTCCTCTGCAAAAAAAATCTCCCACCAAGTTTCTTGATGGATTCTGCCGAGGAAACCGGTCGTGTGTACGAGGCCTAATACTATTATAGAAAGAGTCATCCCTGGATTTATTAGCTGCCGACCTGATTGGTTTTTGGGAGACCCATATCCCTGTGTTTGATGAGACTGGTTTACACAGTCGTTTTTTCTGGTAAGCAGGCAAACACACTTTTGGGTGTTTGAAGACACGTACTTTGGTTCTTCTGGAAAGATTGGTGTTCATTCATTATTTTCTCTGGAATCACCTATATCACTTCTGAATATAACCCTTCACCTGGACTTTTCATGAATGGGACACTGCCTTCATTTTCTATTTCTTACACTCATTTTTTCTTTTTGAATTTTTTCTTTTTTTGAGTGTTTATTATCAATTTATTCACCTTTGTACAGCACTATAACTGTGTTTCTTTTATTTCATTCAGGTTTACCATTGTTTATGCAAATGTATTAATTCACATTAGTGCTACACCCCTCTGTGTTTTATAACAATTCACCTACTCCATTTATAAAAACATTAAAACATACATATTTTTTTGTATGCAAAAAGAAAAATTATTGTGTGAGGTGAAATATGCCATATGTAATTTTTATATACTGTATATATATATATATATATGGAATAAATCAGAATTTTTTTAACAGTATTGTACATGCAGTATACCATAGGGCACCTTAAAAGTTCCATGTTTTGTACGTTTTTAAATTTATTTTGCCGTATGGGGTTTTTTTTTCTTATAGAAAATGTATTTATATAAAAAAAAAATGTAAGTTATCCATTTGACTCTGTGTTTATATTACACATTATGCAGTCACTTGTAATGCAGAAAATGCAAATAATGTAGCAAACATTTCCTCCAAATATAGATAGGTGAAGTGCGCACAGCAGAGGTTGCGATTTATCACTCTTCTTGGATTAGTATCCATTTAAGCAGCGCTTGTGAAATGCTGCATGACCTTTCACTCAAATTTAAATTGTATGAGCAACGAGAGCCAAATCGAAACTCGTTTAGATAGATTGAACCCATTCTATATTACAATAAAAATATGACCTTGTTGGCTAATTAATGCCATTAGATCAAGTCATGTATGCATTTTATCAGTCACAAGCAATTAGCCATATGATGCACAGAGCAGTATGAAAAAGCCTTCTTGTTAATATATTACATATATAAATTCAAGCTTTATAACTGCACAAGGTATTTATTAATTTCACTTTAAAGGAACCCCACTGCCTCAATATGATTGATTACACCTTGTTTTGATGGCCTGTATTAACAAATAACATTTTGTTTAAATGGTGGCTTGTTTTACAATGTTTAGCTTTAGGCCCCGTACACACGATAGAATCCATCCGCTGAAAAATCTCAGCAGATCGGTTTCAGCGGATAGATTCTATGTTGTGTACATTCCTGCGGATATTTATCCCCAATTTATTCCCAATTCCAGCAGATAAAAATTTGTCTACAAATCTATCCGCTGGAATTGGCTCCCGTGGATCGATCCGGTGGTCTGAACAGACTCACCGGATCGATACGTCCGAAGGGATCTCCCGCATGCATCGTAATGATTCGACGCATGCGTGGAATTCCTTTTATGACAGCGTCGCGCACGTCGCCGCGTCATCATCGCGGCGACGGCGCGACACGTCATCGCGAGGGGATTTCAGCGCGGATTTCGATCCGATGGTGAGTACACTCCATCGGATCCAAATCCGTGGAAATCCTCGAGAGGATTTATCCGCGGATACGGTCCGGTGGACCGTATCCGCGGATAAATCCTCTCGTGTGTACTAGGCCTAACCGTTTTCATTTTTTTGTGTTTTATTCAGTTATATTTACTGAGGACTATAAAAAAAATAAAAGCTATTGCATTACTTCTGTAATATACAAAACAAAAATCTGTAATATATTGGCTTATCAGTCCTCAGGTGTGGTGGTTGCTTTTAGTTGTTTTTTTTTTTTGTATTTCAATTTTTTATTGGAATAAGAAAGTACAATATTAAAAAATATATCCATTAAACAGTAGTAATTACTCGGGTTGTCATCGTGACAAAAACATGAGTCTTGAGAAAAGCCAACAATGACAATACAAACAATCACCAGATAGGCAAACCATAGCATAAAAATGCTCCCAGACAAGGACTCTCACATAAAAGGCTTAAAGCAGTGGTTCACCCTCAGTGACACGATTTTACCATCGAGACAGGCATTGTAGCGCGAGCTACAGTATGCCTGTCCCGATTTTTTTACCCCCGTACTCACTGTGTACTCGTACATTATAGATTTCGGCTCCCGCGGGGAATGGGCGTGCCTATGGAGAGGGAGGATGATTGACGGCCGGCCCTGGCACGTCACTCTCCCCGAAGACAGCCGGAGTAGGTCTCGGCTCTTCACGGCGCCTGCGCACAGGCTATGCGCAGGCGCCGTGAAGAGCCAAGCCTATTTCGGCTATTTCCGGAGAAGCGTGACGCGCCAGAGCCGGCCGTCAATCATCCTCCGTCTCCATAGGCACGCCCATTCCCCGAGGGGAGTCGGTATCTTCGATGTACGAGTACACGGTGAGTACGGGGATAAAAAAATCGGGACAGGCATACTGTAGCTCGCGCTACAATGCCTGATTTTATGGTAGAAGAAAAAAAAATTTTTTTTGGGGGTTTATAGGGTGAACCCCCGCTTTAACAATCCCAGTCAGCTGGTGTACTATCAGCAATATACTATAGTTATGCCGTGTACACACGATCGGAATTTCCGACAAGAAAAGTTTGATGTGAGCTTTTGGTCGGAAATTCCGACCGTGTGTAGGCCCCATTGGACTTTTTCTGTCGAAATCTCCGACAGCAAAAATTTGAGAGCTGGTTCTCAAATTTTCCAACGGGTATGCAATTCCGACACACAAAAAAACATGCATGTTTTTGAACTTTTTTCTCGGCTTGCCATAGTGTTGTACATCACCGCATTCTTGATGGTCGTAATTTTGTGTGACCGTGTGTATGCAACACAAGTTTGAGGCCAAATTCTGTCTGAAAAAAAATCCACGTTTTTCTTGTTGAAAGTTTCGATCGTGTGTACGCGGCATAAGGCCAGGTTCACATGTGTGCGAATTGAATGCGGTTTTCCAGTTCACATGACATGTGAGTGTGACTGGCTCTCAATAGAGCCAGTTCACACGATTGAGGGGTGGCCGTGGTGCGGCTTCCAAAAGGGTCCTTTGTATTTTTGGGTCCGGTTCAGGTGCAAAATTCAGGCAAATATTCGGACCTGAATCGCACCTGAACCAGTGAACAGAAATGCACTGGACCCCAGGCTGGAAAGAGCAGCTGCAAATATGTGTACCCAGCCTAACCATTGCACAATGGGGAAAGGTAGGGTAGGGAGGGTGGGAGAAAGCCAATTGGTAGAAGGTATGAGGAAATCCACTGTCCACTAGCCTTGGAGTCCAACCAAATTCAGAGCCACATGAGGCCCTTAAATCATCTTAAAATAGTCAAAAAGACCAAACACAAAAGGAAAAGAAAAGGAGAAAAAAAAAGACCAAGAGAGAGGGAGAAATGGAGAGGGTCAGCCAGGGACCACTAAAGAACCGATAGATACCAGTTCCATGGATCTGATGTATTATCTTATATAGTTATAGTTACATAGTTAGTCAGGTTGAAAAAGACATAAGTCCATCCAGTTCAACCACAAAAAAATAAACAAACAAAATAATGGCTCAAAAGTGATATGGTCCAGAAATATTTAGACAGAATAAAGGTGGATAAAGCACCTGGACCAGATGGCATACACCCACGGAGCTCTGTAATTTCAAAGCCATTGTATCTAATTTTTAGGGACTCATTAATGACAGGAATAGTACCAACTGGATTGGCGCAGGGCCAATGTAGTGCCCATATTTAAAAAGTCTTTACCAAGTAACTATAGACCTGTTAGTTTAACTTCTATAGTTGGGAAGATACTGGAACGTTTAATAAAAGACCACATAGATGAGTTCTTGCTGGGAAAAAAACTATTTAAGCAACATACAGCATGGATTCATGAAAGACAGAAGTTGTCAGACAAACCTGATTTATTTTTATGAAGAGGTAAGTAAAACCTTGGACAGAGGCATGGCTGTGGACGCGGTATACTTGGATTTTGCAAAAGCGCTTGATACAGTGCCGCACACACGGCTCATGTGTAAGGTAAAGTCTACAGCAGACCTGGGCAAACTACGGCCCGCGGGCCGTATACGGCCCGGCGGCCCTTTTAATCCGCCCCCCCCCCCGCTGCCGCCACGTTAATCACCGCTGCGGGGAACATTACAGACAACGTTCGTTTGAACAGCTGTTTTCCCCGCCGCGCATAGACACTCCCCCTTGGACGGATCTGTCCAATCGCGAGCAAGGGGGAGTCGCATAGACACTCCCCCTTGCTCGCGATTGGACAGATCCGTCCAAGGGGGAGTGTCTATGCACAGCGGGGAAAACAGCTGTTCAAACGAACGCTGTCTGTAATGTTCCCCGCCGCGGTGATAACAGTAGGCAGGGCAGCCACTTGTGCCAACACACGCAGCCACTGTGGCGTCCGCTCCATAGGGCAAGGGAGGGCTCTCGCCCCCCCCCCCCCCCCTAGAAACCAGTGCCAATGTCATGATTCTCGGCAGGAAACAAGGCGGCATCACGGCAAATGAAATAAGAGCTAGCTCCACTGACAGACATAGGGAGGGGGCGATCGGGGGAGATATACAGTGCAGACAGCTCACGGCTCTCCTCTCCCTGTCACAGCGCCGCTGCAGAGTTCTCTGGTAAATAGAGCCGTGGCGCTGTGACAGGGAGAGGAGAGCCGTGAGCTGTCTGCACTGTATATCTCCCCCGATCACCCCCCCCTCCCCCTCTCTGTCAGCGGGACGGCCCCCCCTGAAATCTAACAGCAGATGGCCGGTGAGTGCCGTGGATGGGTGAGAGATAGCAGGCCAGGCTGTGGGCAGCTGGGTGGGCTGGTGAGGGAGCGAGTGACATAGTGTGCGGGCGAGTGACAGCTAAAAGTGCGGGCGGCTCCGCTGACGGGTGTCAGGTGAGAGAGCTTGTGGGCTGGGCGGCTTGGCTTGGTGAGTGTCTATGCCTGAGCGAGTGCTGGCCAATCAGCGAGCTGGTAAGCGGGAGGGAGCAGAGAGATTACATCATCTCTCATTGCCCGCCCAGCAGCCCCCTTCCTCTCTGTGTAGGCAGCGCGGGAATTTAGAGAGTTTAAATAATTTCTCTGCTGCCTGACATTGCTGACAACCCTGGTCCTGACTCTGGGACACAGCAAGGGACAATTGGAGCAGGCAAGTGACAATCCGGACCGCAACATGTGACAGGCGATGTGACAATCCACAATGTGTGACAGGCGATGTGGCAAGTGACAATCCACAATGTGTGACAGGCGATGTGGCAAGTGACAATCCACAATGTGTGACAGGCGATGTGGCAAGTGACAATCCACAATGTGTGACAGGCGATGTGGCAAGTGACAATCCACAATGTGTGACAGGCGATGTGGCAAGTGACAATCAACAATGTGTGACAGGCGCTGTGGCAAGTGACAATCCACAACATGTGACAGCAGGCAACGTGGCAAGTGACAATCCACAACATGTGACAGGCGACGTGGCAAGTGACAATCCACAACATGTGACAGGCGACGTGGCAAGTGATAAACATGTGACAGGCGATGTGGCAAGTGACAATCCGCAGCGCGTGGCAGGCGATGGTGGCAAGTGACACACTCGGGTCTCCAACTGTTTCTGCATTATGGTGAGTTGAACCATTTAATTTTGTATAACTATGTAATAATAGAAATAGGTCCAGTGATGCAGGATGCTGTGCAATGTAAAGGGGTCCAGTGATCCAGGGTGCTGTGTAATGTAAAGGGGTCCAGAGGTGCAGTTGTGGAGACGGGGTACACAGTAGGACAAAGAGATATTGAAAGATGCAGGGGGCACAGTGGGGTGTTTTTAAATTTTAACGTGGGGGGGAGCTTTTAACCCCCGCTAGCGGTCGATGAAAGGGTAAAATGTGACTGTGTATCGCCGCTGCTGAAGCGCCCCCCCCCCTGAAAAAATTTCAGCGGACGCCCATGAGTCTGTGCCACCATAAATTGTCGCCACTGTGCCCATCAAACGCAGCCACTGTGCCAATCACACGCAGCCACTGTTCCCATCAAACGCAGCCACTGTGCCAATCACACGCAGCCACAGTGCAATCAATTGTTGCCACTGTTCCCAAACGCAGCCACTGTGCCAATCACACGCAGCCACTGTGCCAATCACATGCAGCCACTGTGCCCATCAAACGCAGCCACTGTGCCAATCACACGCAGCCACTGTGCAATCAATTGTCGCCACTGTTCCCAAACGCAGCCACTGTGCCAATCACACGCAGCCACTGTGCCAATCACACGCAGCCACTGTGCCCATCAAACGCAGTCACTGTGCCAATCACACGCAGCAACTGTGCAATCAATTGTCGCCACTGTTCCCAAACGCAGCCACTGTGCCAATCACACGCAGCCACTGTGCCCATCAAACGCAGCCACTGTGCCCATCAAACGCAGCCACTGTGCCCATCAAACGCAGCCACTGTGCCAATCACACGCAGCCACTGTGCCAATCACATGCAGCCACTGTGCCCATCAAACGCAGCCACTGTGCCATCACATGCAGCCACTGTGCCAACACACGCAGTCACTGTGCCATCAATTGTTGCCACTGTGCCCATCACACGCAGCCACTGTGCCATCACATGCAGCCACTGTGCCATCACATGCAGCCACTGTTTAATCAATTGTTATTGATTAAACAGTGGCTGCCTGTCCCCAGCGTCTGTCTCCCTCCTGTGTCATGTCCCCAGCGTCTGTCCCCCTCCTGTGTCATGTCCCCAGCGTCTGTCCCCCTCCTGTGCCATGTCCCCAGCGTCTGTCCCCCTCCTGTGCCATGTCCCCAGCGTCTGTCCCCCTCCTGTGTCATGTCCCCAGCGTCTGTCCCCCTCCTGTGTCATGTCCCCAGCGTCTGTCCCCCTCCTGTGTCATGTCCCCAGCGTCTGTCCCCCTCCTGTGTCATGTCCCCAGCGTCTGTCCCCCTCCTGTGTCATGTCCCCAGCGTCTGTCCCCCTCCTGTGTCATGTCCCCAGCGTCTGTCCCTCTCCTGTGTCATGTCCCCAGCGTCTGTCCCTCTCCTGTGTCATGTCCCCAGCGTCTGTCCCCCTCCTGTGTCATGTCCCCAGCCTCTGTCCCCCTCCTGTGCCATGTCCCCAGCCTCTGTCCCCCTCCTGTGCCATGTCCCCAGCCTCTGTCCCCCTCCTGTGCCATGTCCCCAGCCTCTGTCCCCCTCCTGTGCCATGTCCCCAGCCTCTGTCCCCCTCCTGTGCCATGTCCCCAGCCTCTGTCCCCCTCCTGTGTCATGTCCCCAGCCTCTGTCCCCCTCCTACTGCTTTTTATAAAGAAATACAATTGATTTTATGCAGTATTGAGTTTAGCCTTTTGGCCCGGCCCTCCAAAATATTTTTAGTTTCTCATGTGGCCCCATTGAAAAAATAATTGCCCACCCCTGGTCTACAGGATTGGAAATATCAGTCTGTAAATGGATAGAAAATTGGCTAAAAGACAGAATTCAGAGAGTCGTGGTTAATGATTCTTACTCTGAATGGTCCAAGGTTATCAGTGATGTACCCCAAGGTTCAGTGCTGGGACCCTTACTTTTTAATATCTTTATAAATGATATTTGGTCTGAGATCGAAAGTAAAATTTCTGTCTTTGCAGATGACACCAGCTATGCAGTGGAATAACGTCCTTACAGGATTACTTCATTTTACAAGCCGACCTCAATGCTCTGTCTAATTGGGCGACTAAGTGGCAGATGAGGTTTAATGTTGATAAATGTAAAGTTATGCACTTGGGGGCTAAGAATATGCATGCATCACACATACTAGGGGGAGTAAAACTGGGGGGATCTGTAGTGGAGAAGGATCTGGGGGTTTTGGTAGATCATAAGCTCAATAATGGCATGCAATGCCAAGCTGCGGTTTCCAAAGCGAGCAAAGTCCTTTCTTGTATTAAGAGAGGTATGGACTCCAGAGACAGAGATATAATTTTGCCCCTGTACAAATCATTAGTAAGACCTCATCTGGAATATGCAGTTCAGTTTTGGGCTCCAGTTCTCAAAAAGGATATCGGGAAACTGGAGAAAGTGCAGAGAAGAGCAACCAAACTGAAAAGAGGCATGGAGGAGCTAAGCTATGAGGAAAGATTAGAGGAACTGAATTTATTCACTCTGGAGAAGAGGAGAATAAGGGGGGATATGATCCACATGTACAAATATATAAGAGGTCCATATAGTAAGCTTGGTGTTGAGTTATTCACTTTACGGTCAACAAAGACTCCCTCCAGAGGTGGTTCTGGCCAGCTCAGTAGATTGCTTTAAGAAAGGCCTGGATACTTTCCTAAATGTACATACCGTATTTATCGGCGTATACCGCACACTTTTTTGCCCTGAAAATCAGGGCAAAATCGTGGGTGCGCGGTATACGCCGATACCCGCTTTCCCGTGCCGAGTTTTGAATACTGCGCCGACATATACCGAGCGCAGTATACTCGGGTATAGTCGGCCAGTCTCGGCTCCTTCCGCGCTCACGTCCTGGACGTACAGGACGTGAGTGCGAGAGTTGCCGAGCCTGCCCGACAATACACGAGTGTACTGCGCTCTGTATATGTCGGCGCAGTATTCAAACTCGGCGCGGGAAAGACGCAAGGACGCCGCAGAAGGACGTCGGACCCGACAAAGAGGACACCCGAAGCCCACAGACGGACCCCGGACCCGACGAAGAGGACACCCGAAGCCCGCAGACGGACCCCGGACCCGACGAAGAGGACACCCGAAGCCGCAGAAGGACGCCGGACCCGATGAAGAGGACACCCAAAGCCGCAGACGTACGCCGGACCTGACGAGGCTGCCGATGGACGCAGTGCAAGACACCAAAACTGTAAGTTCAAAAAAAACTTTTTTTCCACAGGATTCGGGGCCACTTTAGGTGTGCGCGGTATACGCGGGAGCGCGTTATACCGCGATAAATACGGTAATATAACTGAGTACTAAGATTTGTAGGTAAAGTTGATCCAGGGAAAATCCGATTGCCTCTCAGGGGATCAGGAAGGAATTTTTTCCCCTGCTGTAGCAAATTGGATCATGCTCCGCTGGGGTTTTTTGCCTTCCTCTGGATCAACTGTGGGTATGGAGTTGGATGTATGGGATTGTACTATGTTTTTTATTTTGTTTGTTTATTTTTTTTGTGGTTGAACTGGATGAACTTGTGTCTTTTTTCAACCTGACTAACTATGTAATAAAAAACACAGTACAATCCTATACACCCAACTCCATACCCACAGTTGATCCAGAGGAAGGCAAAAAAAAAAAAACAGCAGAGCATGATCCAATTTGCTACAGCAGGGGAAAAAATTCCTTCCTGATCCCCCGAGAGGCAATCGGATTTACCCTGGATCAACACCAAGTTCACTATAATAAGGACCCCTTATATATTTGTACATGTTGATCATATCCCCCTTTATTCTCCTCTTCAAGAGTGAATAAATTCAGTTCTTCTAATCTTTCCTCATAGCTGAGCTCCTCCATGCCTCTTATCAGTTTGGTTGCCCTTCTCTGCACTTTCTCCAGTTCTCCGATATCCTTTTTGAGAACTGGTGCCCAAAACTGAACTGCATATTCCAGATGAGGTCTTACTAATGATTTGTACAGGGGCAAAATGATATCTCTGTCTCTGGAGTCCATACCTCTCTTAATACAAGAAAGGACTTTGCTCGCTTTGGAAACCGCAGCTTGGCATTGCATGCCATTATTGAGCTTATGATCAACTAAAACCCCACACATCCTTCTCCACTACGGATCCCCCCAGTTCTACTCCTCCTAATATGTATGATGCATGCATATTCTTAGCCCCCAAATGCATAACTTTACATTTATCAACATTAACCTCATCTGCCACATAGTCGCCCAATTAGACAGAGCATTGAGGTCGGCTTGTAAATTGGAGACATCCTGTAAGGACGTTATTCCACTGCATAGCTTGGTGTCATCTGCAAAGACAGAAATGTTACTTTTGATCTCAGACCCAATATAATTTATAAAGATATTAAAAAGTAAGGGTCCCAACACTGAACCTTGGGGTACATCACTGATAACCTTCGACCATTCAGAGTAAGAATCATTAACCACGACTCTCTGAATTCTGTCTTTCAGCCAGTTTTCTATCCATTTACAACTGATATATCCAATCCTGTAGACCTTACCTTACACATGAGCCGTGTGTGCGGAACTGTATCGAACGCTTTTGCAAAATCCAAGTATATCACGTCCCCTGCCACGCCTCTGTCCAAGGTTTTACTTACCTCTTCATAAAAGGAAATCAGGTTTGTCTGACAACTTCTGTCTTTCATGAATCCATGCTGTCTGTTGCTTAAATAGTTTTTTTCCAGCAAGAACTCATCTATGTGGTCTTTTATTAAACGTTCCAGTATCTTCCCAACTATAGAAGTTAAACTAACAGGTCTATAGTTACTTGGTAAAGACTTTTAGCTAGATTCAGAAAGATTTACGCCGGTGTATCAGTAGATACGCCGACGTAACTCTGAATCTGCGCCGTCGTAAAAGTTTAAGTGTATTCTCAAACTGAGATACACTTAAACCTATCTAAGATACGACGGCTTGCGCCATCGTATCTTAGGGTGCAATATTTAGGCTGGCCGCTAGGTGGCGCTTCCGTTGAGTTTGGCGTAGAATATGTAAATGCATAGAAACGCCGATTCACAAACGTACGTGCGCCCGTCGCAGTAAAGATACGCCGTTTCCATAAGAGATAGGCCGCGTAAAGATAAAGCTGCCCCCTAGGAGGCGTAGTCAATGTTAAGTATGGCCGTCGTTCCCACGTCGAAATTTGAAAATTTTACGTTGTTTACGTAAGTCGTCCATGAATAGGGCTGGACGTAATTTACGTTCACGTCAAAACCAATATGTCCTTGCGGCGTACTTTGGAGCAATGCACACTGGGATATGTACACGGACGGCGCATGCGCCGTTCGTAAAAAACGTCAATCACGTCGGGTCACGAGTAATTAACATAAAACACGCCCCCCATCCTCATTTGAATTAGGCGCGCTTACGCCGGCCACATTTACGATACGCCGCCGTAAGTTAGGAGGCAAGTACTTTGTGAATACAGGGCCAGATTCACAAAAGAGATACAATGGCGTATCTCCTGATACGCCGTCGTATCTCTGTTTCTATCTATGCGACTGATTCATAGAATCAGTTACGCATAGATATCCATAAGATCCGACAGGTGTAATTGTTTTACACTGTCGGATCTTAGGATGCAGTACCGCGGCCGCCGCTGGGGGGAGTTTGCTTCGTAAACCAGCGTCGGGTATGCAAATTAGGAGTTACGGCGATCCCCGACGGATTTTCGCGTTCGCTATGTCGCCGCTAGTCTAGTTTCCTGTCGCAAAGTTAGTCGTCGTTTTTGGTGCCCTAACTTTAGTCAGCAAACGTATTGCTGTCTAAAGTATGGCCGTCGTTTCCGCGTCGAAATTTAAAAATGAACGTCGTTTGCGTAAGCCGTCCGGGAATACGTAATTACGCTACGCGCAACTGAGCATGCGCAGTAGGTCCGGCGCGGGAGCGTGCCTAATTTAAATGGCACACGCCCATTTGAATTGGCCCGCCTTGCGCCGGAGGCCGCCGGCGTAGGTTTTCATCGCAAGTGCTTGGTGAATCAGGCACTTGCGATGAAAACTTGCGGCGGTGTAACGTATCTACAATACGTTACGCCGCCGCTCACCTACGTGAATCTGGCCCACAGTACTTGCCTATCTAACTTAAGGCGGCGTAGCGTAAATACGATACGCTACGCCGCCTTAAAGATGCGGCGGTCTTTATGAAGCCAGCTATTTGTTCCCTTTTTAAATATGGGCACTACATTGGCTCTACGCCAATCCAGTGGTACTATTCCTGTCATTAATGAGTCCCTAAAATGGAGAGTACCTCAGTTTTGAATTCCCAAGAAAAGGATTTTACAGGTAAGCTGTATCAAAAAATCCTATTTTCTTGCTCATACATCACATGACATAGAGCCTTAATTACTTAATGGGATGTCCCATAGCAATGCTAAAATTGAGGGGAGGGAGACAAAGATCAGCTATGAGACCGCTATTGGGCCAGAGGATCTATGCTGCTGCCTGCAGTACACTGTGCCCGAAGGTGGCATCCTCGTACCCTCTCACATCTACCTGGTAGAACTTAGTAAATATATGGACTGAAGACCAAGTAGCAGCCTTACAGATCTGAGCCATGGAGGCCTGGTGATGCACTGCCCATGAAGCACCAACTGCTCTAGTCGAGTGCGCTTTCACCTGAAAAGGAGGAATCTTCTTTTCTAAACCATAGGCCTGAATAATGACTCGTCAAATCCAACATGCAATAAAACAGTAGGACTATATCTTAAATCAGATGAAATCCTGAAATCACCTTAGGTAAGAAAGTCGCGTGAGGACGCAGCACCACCCTGTCATCATGAATAATCATATATGGTTCTTTAAACGAAAGAGCCGCCAATTCCGATACCCTCCTTGCCGAGGATATGGCTATGAGAAAAAAAATGTTTCTTTGTCAAAAGACTTAAAGAAGCATGGTGTAATGGTTTAAAGGGTAATTTCTGTAAAACAAACAATACCAAATTCAAATCCCATGAGCACGCGGGAGACTTAACTGGCGGATTCAAGCGCAGTGCTCCTGAACATAGGCCCGGACTAGGGAATGAGAGGCAAGCGGTTTTTGAAAGAATACCGACAAGGCTGAGATTTTGCCCTTGATAGTGCTCAAGGCCAACTTCATATTTAAGCCCAACTGAAGAAAGGCAAGAATCCTATTAATGACATACTTCTAGGATGCCATCTTCTGGGTTCACACCAGGAAACATATGCCTTCCAGATTCTGTAGTAGATGAGCCTGGAGGTCGGCTTCCTAGCATTATCCAGAGTGGATAGGACTGGACCTGAAAGCCGAAGTTTCCTCAGAATGTGGGGTCTCAACAGCCAAACCGTCAAATTTAGACTTTGACCCTGCGATAGTAGGTCCGAGCTTGGTGGGAGAACCCAAGGTCTTCCTTCTGCCATCCTTACGATTTCTGTGTACCAGGGTCTCCTGGGCCAAGCCGGGGTGACCAATATCACCGGCTTTACTTCCCTCTTGACTCTTTTAAGGAATCATGGGAGAATCGGAACTGGAGGGACGCATAAATCAGAGAATATCGATCCCACGAAATTGTCGGGGCATCCGAGCCCTGGAGCAAAATGATCCCTTGTTCTTGATACAAAGTTGTCTAGTTTTGTGTTTAACATGGAAGCCAACAGGTCCACATCTGGGGGTACCCCATTTCTGACATAGGATTTGAAATATGTTAGGGTTGTAGAGACCATTCTCCTGGACTCAGCTGCTGGCGGCTTAAAAAATCTGCCTGCCAATTTTCTTCCCCTGGAATGAAGGACCGCAGAAAGGCAAGCAATATGCCTTTCTGCCCAGGACAAGATGTGATTCACCTCCCTTTGAGCATCCAGACTTCTGGTGCCCCCTTGGTGATTGATATAGGCCACACAACCCTGCAGTCTGTAAGACCAGACTGTGAGGGCCAGATGAATTGCCTGAATCTCCAGAATATTGATGGGTAGGAGATTTTCGGCTCCGACCACTTCCCCTGGGCAGATGCCTCTTGTAAACTGCCCTCCAGCCTAGAAAGCTGGCGTCTGTGGTTACCAATTTCCAGGTAACCGGAGTAAAGGAGTCTTCCTTTTGATAGATTTTTGGGGGAGCAACCACCAATTGAGGCTCTGGCGAACCTTTAAAGATAAGATCATAGAAGGGTCCAGGGCCTAAACATCTTTGTTCCAAGAGAACATAATTTACCCTGTAACGGCCTTGAGTGACAGCATCGAATGAGGCTACCATCTTTCCCAATAATTTCCATGCATAGGACGGATGGAAGGCTCTCTTTTGCCTTTATCAGTTGGACCAAGTCTCCTATGGTTTTTTGCTTTGGCTTGGGAAGTAATACCTTGCTTTGGGATGTGTCTATAATCATGCCCAAATATTCCAGCCTTTTTTCAGGTTGTAAGGCGGATTTTTCCAGATTGAAGACCCAGCCTAGGTACTCTAAATACTCACATGTACTGTGCACATTGTGGCCCAAGCGTGCAGCAGACTGATCTATGAGCAACAGATCGTCCAGATAGGCTGTTACTGCTATGCCTCCATGCCCTCAGCTTTGCCATGGCCTGGCAAGTATTTCGTGAACACTTGAGGTGCCGTAGCCAGCCCGAAAGGAAGGGCCACAAACTGAAAGTGGCACTGATCCACCGCAAACCTTAGACATCTTTGATGAGTCGGGAATATTGGCACATGTAGATATGCATTTCTGATGTCTATTGATGCCAGGAAATTCTCCTCCTGGAGGGTGGAGACAACTGAACGGACAGACTCCATGTCAAAAGGAACGGATGTTCAGAAACTGATTCAGGCTTTTCAGATCTAGAATAGGTCTGGACATCCCCGTTTGGTTTTGGAAAGGTTTGAGTAGAAACCCTGATCCCTGATCCTCTGGGCTAACTCTATGATTACCCCTTGGGAAAACAGGCATTCCAAGGCCACAAACAGAGACCTTATTTTTCCCGGATCTTTGGGCATTTCTTGTTCTCAGAAAACGGGGGGGGGTGGCAGAAGTTCTCTGAATTCCAGCGTTTAGCCTGAGGGACACCTGGAGATGATCAACTTGTCCTGAACTTCTTCCCGCCAGGTGTTTGCAAATCTCAGCAGCCTTCCCCCCACTCGGCCGAGTGGGGTGCATCCCTTTATAGGGAAGTTTGGGGTTTTGTTTGGAAGATTTTGAACCCCAAGACCTTTCTGCCCTTGGGGCTTGGCTCTGGGCCTTTCCCCTAGTGTTAGACTGGGGAGGCCGTCACCACTGGCTGGAGAATGAGGTTCCAGGGGCTGGGGAAAGAGAACGCTTATAAGGAAGGACATATACTCTTCTTTTTAACCGGCAACAGAGTATACTTGCTTCCGGTAATCTTTTGGATGTATTTATCCAAATCAGCCCAAACAGGGCATCCTCCACCAAAGGGGAACGCCGCCAAGTATCTTTTGCAAGAAACCTCGGCTTCCCAATGTTTCAACCAAAGGGACCTTCGCATGAGTACCAGCAGGAGATTCAAGCGGGATGCTTGCTGAAGCGAGTCCATAATTGCATCAATCGCAAAACACAGGGCCTTAGGAATGTCCTCAAAAACCTCAATCTCCTCTGTAGGGAGGAGGTTAACTATCTGCTTAATTTGTTCCTTGAGGAACTGACATGTACCAATCGCTGCAACTGCAGGTTGTACTACAGCACAGGCCATAGAGGAGGAGGCTTTCAATAAAGATTCCAGCTTCTTATCAGTTGGATCCTTAAAGCCCTGAGCATTGTCTATAGGACAGGTCAGGCTTTTGTTTGCACAAGAAATAGCTGCATCTATAGCAGGTACCCCCCATTTCTTAGTGAAACCTTCCTCCATGGGATAAAGGAGGGAAAACTGCTTAGGAGGAGAAAACAGTTTATCTGGGTGAACTCAGTCATCATACATCAGTTTATACAGCAAGGGATGAACTGGAAAGTAGCATGCAGCCTGTGGGGATTTCCGGGATCCCAAAGAAGAAGCAGAGGGCATAGAAGCTTCAACAGGAAGCAATTTGTAAGTGGCACGCACATCTCTGCATAATAGTGCACCTGCAACTTTAAGGAGTTGTAAAGGAAAACATTTTTTGCCTAAAATGAATGTCTGCAAGGTAGACAGACAGAATAGTGTAATGATTCTGTTAAAAAACTAGTAAATACCTATTAAATTCCTTCATCTATATCACCTCCGGCATTCTAGTTTCTGTTCTCTCATTCACTTCCTGGTTTGTGGTGCTCGTTCATGTAAGAACTACATTTCCCAGTATGGATTGCGGCACATCCAGTAATTCACACCTCCTTAAAGTCTCTAACACGTAGAGAGCGTCCTGCCGCACAGATGTAGTTCCCAGGAGGGGGCAAGCACGTCACTGACCACCGCAGTAAAGCCTCCCTGCACGGTGGTGAGTAACAATCAGACAAGCAGGAAGTGAACAGAACATAGAAGAAATAGAGCAACTTCTGAGCAAAAACGAACAATGAGGACGTGAAAAGAGGAATGTCTGCAGGTAAAGGACGCTTATTATGAAAAAAAAAAAGTTCCTTTACAACCCCTTTAAGCGACTGAGAGGTAGAATGAATCCTCTCATCCTCTGAGTCCTCAGACTGCACCTGATCCTCATCTCCAGAAAGGGATTTTTCACCCTCAGAATGCTCATCTGATGAGAGAGCCAGAGCAGATGAAGGGGGATCTACCCTGTTTTCTGCTACCTTTTAAGGAGGTTGCGATTATAGTAGCAATCCATCCTTCCAAGCCATCCAAAGCAACTTTGAAACCGTCCTCAGTGATGTATACAGGAGCTGCCATAGGAGAAGCTGCAAAACCAGATAGGAGTACATGATCATCCTGTGAGGCTGCTACCAGACTGACAGAGGGGGATGGTAAACTGTAGGCAAGCTCAGAATCCTTAGCCATAAGCAGGGATTTCCTGGTGCCTCTTTTACTAGCCCTTGTACCTCTTCTGGGGGACATAGTCCTTACTGCAAAGCAAAGGTACTATCCACAAAATGCAATCACTGTTGTGCTATAGTCTTACAATACACAAATATTAGCTCACTGCTCAACCTGATGCTGAGTAGGAGTCTTAGGTTTGCCTGGTTCAATCCACAGGGATGCTTACAGCCCACGGCTCTGTGTCCATGCCGCTTTACAGAAGGCTCTGGCGTGCTGAGCCTTTTAAACAAGCCTCTTGGTGTCTGCACACAGGTGCACCGTGCATGCACATGGGCACGAGCAATAACGGCCCTCCCCCTCTCCGTCTGCCTATAGACAGTGAAAAGCGCGCTCCCGAAACGCGTGCGCCGACCGTCATGGCGGGACTCTTAGACGAATAGGAAAGACAGCAGATAACTGGGGCTTCTTGGGGGGACCCCTGTATGTGTTTTTTGTGGCAGAGCCTGCAGCGGAGGAGGTCAGTAGTGTTTAACCCTTTCATGACTAAGCCTATTTCTGACATTTGGTGTTTACAAGTAAAATCCATATTGTTTGCTAGAAAATTACTTAGAACCCCCAAACATTATTATATATATTTTTTAGCAGAGGATCTAGAGAATAAAATGGCAATTGTTGCAATATTTTATGTCACGCTGTATTTGTGCAACGGTGTTTTAAACGCAACTTTTTGGAAAAAAGACACTTTCATGAATTTAAAAAAAATGAAACAGTAAAGGTAGCCCAATTTTTTTGTATAATGTGAAAGATGATGTTACGCCAAGTAAATAGATACCCAACATTTCATGCTTTATAATTGCATGCACTCGTGGAATAGCGACAATCTACGGTACCTGAAAATCTCCATAGGCGACGCTTTAAAAAAAAAATGTTTTATGGTTACCAGGTTAGAGTAACAGAGGTGGTCTAGTGCTAGAATTATTGCTCTTGCTCTGACGATCACCAGGGATACCTCACATGTGTGATTTGAACACCGTTTACATATGCCATGGCAACTTCCGTATGCATTTTCTTTGCCGCGCGAGCTCGCGGAGACGGCGGCGCTTTAAAATGTTTTATTTTTTCTCATTTCTTTTATTTATTTTTATAATATAAAATTGTGTTTTTTTTTAAAAAAAAATTGATCACTTTTATTGCTGTCACAAGGAATGTAAACATCCCATGTGACAGTAATAGGTGGTGACAGGTCCTCTTTATGGAGGGATCGGGGGTCTAAAAGACCCCAATTCCCTCCTTTGCACTTCAAAGTATTCAGATTGTCGAAAACGGCGATTCTGAATACTGTGTATTTTTTTAAATCCGGCGCCATTGGCAGCCGAGTAAACCGGAAGTGACGTTGTGATGTCACTTCCATGTTTACATTCAGAAGAATGGACCAAAGCCGTTTACGGCTTCGTTCCAGTGTGTGGCTGGGAGCCGGAGGTGGCGTGTCGTGGATCAAGTCTCCCGGTGGGACGGGAGGCCCGGTAAGAGCGGCGGAGGTGGTATCCCGCTCCTGGGATAACAACCGAGCGGCTTTTAGCCGCATCGTTTGTTATGCCTGGATAGCCAATCGCCCGCTCTAAAAAAAAACGAAAGCCGAGGCCGCATATGTGTGTACGCTTGGCGGCAAAGGGTTAACTGACCGACTTCACTGAGCGTGTCCTGGATGGCTATGTACGAATACACCAGGTATGTATTTACTCCCTCTAGTGGTAAAAAAACAGGAAAGACATCCTACTCACAGAAGATAACATTTATAAAAAATTATCCTCTCTTACCTTATCCCGGCCGCAGGAAAGCTACTAAAAGTATATCCAGCCTTTATCCATCAAGGCGGTAATGTTGTGCCAACCTTCAGGTTTCCATGGGTTCCTACTTAGAGGAACCTCATACCTGGACCTGTAGAAGACTCTGCCAGTAACTATTCATGCCACAGTTGCATTAGTTCACCAAAGCCTGGATCCCAGAGCCCAGACCTCTGCAGAGGCATTACAGGCAAACCTTGTTTCTTCTTTACACGAGGCCCAGGAACCACCCATCTTAGGCTTTTGATATCGGCCTGAGGTATGGATGCTAGGCATCCGCAGAAGACCATCAAAAGAGCTTTTTCTTCTTAGCACATGCTCAACGTGACCAACCACCTTAGACACTGGCAAAAAAAACTGAGGTACTCTCCATTTGGGAGGGGTTATTGAGGAACTCAATTCTAATTTGGTTTACCAATGTCCAATCACCTGTGGTGACGACATAACCCATTAAGTAATTAAGGCTCTGTGTCCCGTGATGTTTGAGCAAGAAAACACTTCCTAGCATTTCTGTCTATGGCTTAAAGTGATACTGAAGTCTCGTTTTTTTTTTTCTTTAAAAATAACAAATATGTTATATTAACCTGCTCTTTGTAGTGGTTTAGCACAGAGCAGCCCCAATCCTCCTCTTCTTGGGTCCCTCTTCGTGAGCCTGGCTTCTCCCTCCTTTTGAGTGCCCCCAGAGTAAGCAGCTTTCTCTGGGGGCACCCCAGCCAAGCCGCAGCTCCCTGTGTTTATTCAGACATGGAGCCACGGTTTGGCCGTGCCCCCTCTCTCTCCTGATTGGCTAACTGATTTTGATTGACAGTAGAGGGAGCTAATAGAGCCACTGCTGTGTCTCAGCCAATTAAGAGGGAGAGTCCCGGACGGCCAAGGCACTCATGTACTTCGCTGGATAGAGATGGTAAGTATTCGGGGGGCTGAGGAGGGCTGCTGCACACAGAAGGTTTTTTATCTTAATCATAAAATGCATTAAGATAAACAAAGCTTTGCCTTTGAAACCACTTTAAGTAAGGGCAAATGATTCATGTAGAATTTACTTCCTGGAATCCATCTGCCCTTAGCTCAGAGATACAGGCAGGTTAGCTGAAAGAGCCCCTTCTTCCCTCCTCCAGATGAAAGAAAAAAAATCCATGAAATCATTTTGGCCTAGGCCAGAAACCAGGAAGCAACTGAAGAAATGTAAAAAAAAGTTTAAAACTAGTAAATATAATATACCTGCCTATCTGTTTAATAATGCTAGCAGCATAAGGGTTAAAAATAATTAATGTTGATTGAGATGGTTTATATCACTTTAACTACTACTTCTCTATCTTGCCTCTCTACTGGCATCTACTGGCCAATGAGGCAGCCCATTATGGTGATGGGTTAAAAGGATTGTGGTAGGGAGGAAGATGGTAAACTCTAACACTATCTGGAAGAGTCTGTATATTTGATTTAAGCCAAGCTATTTTTTTTTATTTAATTTAAATGTATGTTTTAAAATATATATGCTTTTCATAACTATTGAAATAAGTAAAGTACTGCCATAAATGTTTTTAACTTATCACCATTTTGGGAGGTGTGCTGTTTATGCTAAGGAGGGAAAGCAGTAGTTGTTTTTTCACATTGTTGGGGTATACACATGCTTCATTCTTGGGACAGGAGAAATTGTATATGTGTAGCGCCCCCCCCTTTTGAATTAGTGGGGCATTACGCTAAAGTTAGTGGGGAATGGGAGATTTCAGTTGCTCCCATTCACTAATTGTTAGTTTGTGCTGTTGCCAGTTCAGAACTGCCTCTTGGGTCAGTCTGTGTGTCCAGGGGTGCGCTTCCACCCCTGGGCAGCAGTTGGCGCTATAGGAGTTCTGATGGAACCATCCTTCCCCAGCAGCCAATCAGAGGAGTTTGGGCATGCTGGGGGGGGTATATCTGGAGCACCGGCCATTTTTTCCGGGTAGACTGCGGGGCCCGAGTTCCAGGTGCGGCATCCACCTTTAGGGTGCGCGCATCCGCGGGCCCCATCCTCATGGCTAGCCTGTACAAGGCTGTGAACCTTGTGGAGCCTTCTTTTGACGAAGAAAGGGACCCCAGCGGCTTGCTGGGTTCCCGATCCTAAGCTGGAGGCTGAACGGTGGGGGATTGGCTTGGGAGAACCTGAGTACAGAGGTTGTCTGTGAGGCCTGGACGAACCACCGGGGATCCGATCACCACGCTACATGACAGGTACTTCTCTTTTTTTTGCTGTCAGTAGGTGATCCTACAAGACTTACTGGGAGGATTTGCTATCCTTACAAGAGAATTTACTATACCTGTGGCAGAGGCTTTGTTTCCTTCCAGTGATCTGATTATTGCGAGCGACCCTTTGGCTGCCAGGTCCGAGTTAATTGCTTGTCCAAAGAGCACTTACCCACCCTGGCGAGGGTGGCAACGTTTTGAACTATCTGTGCCGAGAGCAGGCTTGCTCTCTATGCTTTTTGATATCCAAGGCCTGATGCTACAAGTTCTTCCTACTCATCAACCTTTTTCTCCACTGTGTGTCATGTTGATGTTGGCCTTGTT